>NC_140017.1:16649155-17379155 GCF_964263955.1 Coregonus lavaretus
TCCCCCCTCCTCTCCCCCATCTTGATCTAGTTTACAGGTCTGGTGAGGAGGAAAGGGGAATTGGGAGGGGGGGGGGGGGGGGGGGGGCTCTCTCTGATACCAAGTCGTATAAAACACACCACAAGTTTTCACTGGAGCTGGGTAATGAGGCTCACCTCTGGCCCATGGCTGATGACTTCCATACCTGTGGATGTGCAAGGGTATGTATATGTGTGTGTGTGTGTGTGTGTGTGTGTGTGTGTGTGTGTGTGTGTGTGTGTGTGTGTGTGTGTGTGTGTGTGTGTGTGTGTGTGTGTGTGTGTGTGTGTTTGTGTGTTTGTGTGTGTGTGTGTGTGTGTGAGTGCGTGCGTGCGTGCGTGAGTGCATGTGTGCGTGTGTGTGCGTGAGTGTGCGTGAGTGTGCGTGAGTGCATGTGTGCGTGTGTGTGCATGAGTGTACGTGAGTGTGTGAGTGCGTCTGCCTGCAGCTAGTGGCTGACAGGGAAATGACTAATGACAGAAATAACAGGGTGGGAATTACAACAACAAAAAAAGAGAGAGACTGTAACAAGGAAAAGAGAGAAGCAAACGGAGAGAACAATTGAGAAAGGGGGAGGAGGAAAGAAACAGAAGGAGAGAAAAACTGAGAAAGAGAGAGACAAAGATTAAGAGAAAGAAAGGCTGAAAGAGAGAGTTCGGCCAGCAGAGGGCTACAGACTTGGTAACGTGGTCTAACTGGGAGTGTGTGTGTGTGTGGGTGTGTGTGTGTGTGTTTTTGAGAGTGTATGGAACACCGGTCCACCTGGCTGCCTAGGAGGACTGTTACACCTCACTGTCACCCACCGCAAACCTAAAGGTCAGGGGTCAGAGTCTAGACAGAGCTGCGTGGCCTAATTACACATGATGAGAAATATAATGGCACCCTATTCCCTATAAATACTTTTGACCAAGCTCCATAGGGCTCATAGGGCTCTGGTCAGAAGTAGTGCACTATATAGGGAACAGGGTGCCATTTGGGATGCAGCATGGTGGTGGTCCGTACTCAAAAGTATGTTTCATAAAGCTTACTTAACAGACGTTTCGGCTTTGCATCCCTCTTCAGAATTATCTGAATTCACAGGTTTTACGCACCAACCAAACTTCTGGGAGAGTGTGATGGTCTCCTTTTGGTGAGGGGGGAGTAGCGAGTACAAAGCAGTAACCATTGGGCATTTGATAGACAGCTACATAAATCCAGCTGTGACAAGGTTGTTTCACAGGAGTTTAGCATTAACTCTAGTCATTAGTGCTATGTTGTTTATAATGTCACTAATCACATCTATCGTTCTAGAACAAACGTCCCATTTCAGTCCAAGTCGCTGGGGCCTCAAGACCAGGGATGACCAGAGAGCCAGATCTGTCACCGGGATGACCATGTGGTCATAAGGTTGTGACCTCCTGCCACAGGCCGTGGCGCCAGCATAGAGGTGAGAACCCCACAGACGGACTGACAGACAGACAGACTGTCTCTGGACACACAAACACAATTAAGCAGTCGAGACTGCTCATTTTATATAGACATTTAAATTGCGTTCCTGATGACCCCCTAGGCTAGCCAACCCACTCCTACACATGTAGGGAGAGGAGACACAGTGAAAGTGACATGTTGTTTGTGTCCAGTTCCACAGAATCAATACATGGCAGACTGACACACCCTGAAGGATCGCAAGACAACCAACATAAATCATATAGCTGGTCTTGATCGGGGGGGGGGACGGGACGGGGGGGGACAGTCTGAACATGTGATAGCTATCAGAGCAGTGGCACCTATAACCCGAGTGGGCCCCAGGGGGCCTGAACCCCAGGAGCCGTATGCCCTTCCACCCACGCTATCCGTTGGCTACTTCTCCCCACTGAATCAGTCCTATGTGTCCCCACAGGGCCACCGTCTACAGGGCTGCATGCCCAAATGTAATGACAATTACATTGGCAGCAGCAGAGCATTTAATCAGAGTCAGCAGGCCATCACTGGAACAGGGGACACCTGTAATAGAATCCCCCCCCCCAACCCCCGCCCCCGTAGACGCACCCCTCGCCTCTTCAAACATTTAAGTCTTTGTCTGAAAGGTTTACATGCCTTTCCGACTGAAAGGTGGCCTGAGACTGATCAAATCACAACCAAGGAATTCGATTTTATTGGAGGGACGATCGAATGCGAACTCCCACAACAACCGTGTTAACACCTGGATCCGGGCAGAACACCCCCGGTACGAGATTGGATTAGCACAGAAACATAAAATAGAAAAGGAAGACGTGCAGAAAATCGAATCGGGACGTTGGTACTCTTGCCTTTCCTTCACTGGTGTGCCTCTGTGCACTGAGCAATTACAAGTGTTGTATGCAAGGGTGGAAATGGGGGAGATACACTCTGCACACTCATCAGTCAAAACACCTGGCAGTCAGCAATACAAAATGTCTATGTTTGCATGTCATTCTCCCAAACATGGATGAGGTGGGCAGTACCAGTCTGTTAGTTTTATGAGAGGGTAGAGGCTAACTGGCCAGTATGGCACTGGCACACAACCAGGCTAAATCTGTTGGCACATAAACTTGAATTGATAACAACAACAAAATATATTTAAATGCATATAGCTGAACTAGGTTAAAGGTCGGGTGATTGGAGGAGAGAGGAGCTTTTACATGGTTCCTATAAAAACAAGCAGCTGAAGCAGAGGTGTCTGGGATGAACTGGGCTGTGAACCTTTAGAGAGACGGACAGAAGATGGAGGACCGGTCCTGAGGGGCCTAACTGTCTGACAGACAGACAGATATATTGGATGGACGGCAGGGTAGACCGACAGACATAAGGGCCACTTGGCACTGAGGGAATGACACGGTGCCAGAGAGACAGATCCATAAAGACTGTATAGGGGGAAGGGATGGAAAGGAAAGGAGATACCTAGTGAGTTGCACAACTGAATGCATTCAACCCAAATGTGTCTTCCGCATGAATCAGAGAGGTTCGGCGGGCTGCCTTAATCGAGGTCCACATCATAGGGGTCAGGGGTCAGACATGTCGTCATGAGTCATCATCAGTCAGTGGTGTCCATGTTGGGGGCGGCTGGGGCATAGCGGAGGGAGACGAACGGAGCCGGGACCTAGTGGATGTGCTGAGAGATAGCAGCAGGATAAATGAACGTGTTCTGCTGGGACATCACCCACAGGGAAAAGCACTGTTGTTTTATCTCCGGCTAGAGCCAAAACTGTCGCCCGGCTGTCAATTTGTTCATCAACGTTCCAAAAATGTTAGGAAAACACGGCGAGGGGGGAAGAGATGAAAATGACATTAATTGAGTTATGAAATATGAAACAGTCGTAAAGCGTGTGGAATTTCTTCTGTTAGCGGATCCTTGTTTTACTTCTGGGGGCTGTGTCAACATGACTGGGGGCGGGCGTCCTGGGAGCTGTGGCATTTTCGTAAACATACTTTTTATTCATAAGTGGTGATTATTTTTACGGCTGCGTTTTCCCCACTGTCCACCAAAACCTTGTACATGGAATTTATAAAACAATGCCAGCATTAAATTATACAATAGGGTTCTCAATCAAACCAGAGTGTGAATGTGTGTATGTGTGTATGTGTGAGGGGGGGGGGGGGGGGGGGGGGGGGGGCAGTAGTTCATGGTGCACAACAGTGTGTGTGTGTGTGTGGGGGGGGGGGGGGGGGGGGGGGGGGGGGTGCATATTTCTCAGAGCACAGCGTCAGAGGAATACCTCCATCTCTCAGCGCCTGACAGCCTCCCCAGAACTGACCTTCAGTTCCATAACTACCTCTTCTCTCCTGCTCTCTCCTCCCTCTCTCTCTCCCTCCCTCTCTTCCTGGTACCCGCAGCAGCCTTTGTCATTGATCGCTGATGCGATTGGCTGCCCACATGCTCAGTAATGACATGCCCGGCCGCACAGATTAAACTGTCAGCTGTTGGCGATTGATGGACGGGCAGAGGGTCCGTGGGCAGACACCCACCTGCAGCACTCTGCCCTGCCCAGCCCTGTACTGCCCATTCCTGCCATGCCTAAACCTGTACTGCTAAACCATGCCCAGCCCTGCTCTGCCCTACCCCGACTAACCCTGCCAAACCATAGGTGTGTGATGAGCCATGCCAGGCCGTCCCCCCAACACCACCAGCATTACTGCCTCCCTCCCTCCCACCCACCCCCACCCACCTCAACCCAGGCCTAGGGCGATCCGCCCTGCTGCTACCCTCAGTCAGGGAGAGAAGAAGGAAACGGAGGGAGGGAGAGCAAGTAGAGCTGTAAATTGAGAGGAGAAAGCTGGTGAGATATTGTAGAAAAAAATGAGGAAGAATGTGCAGAAAGAGAGAGACGGTAAAAAGAAAAAGTGTGTGAGCTTGCCTGTGTGTGAGTGTGTTGCCTTGGGACAGTGGTGGGATGAGCAGCTAGGCTAGGCCAGACTCCAGTCTGTGGGCTGGGCTGAGTTGAGCGCTCGGGGCCCACGCGGCGGCCCTGTGTTGTGCTTGGCTGGCGGTCTGCTAACTGTCAGCGCAGTATCTCTTTACACTGATGAATGGGAAGTTTCCAGGCCGTTCCCAAAGCCTCCGCTCCCCCATTCAGACGCTTCATCCAGGGGAACGCGCAAGAAAACAAGGTCTCCTCCGCCCCGCCAGCGTCCCTTAGGGGCCAGGGGCCAGACCGAGGCGGGACGGGGGTTATATTTAAACTGGCCCTTGTGTGGGGGAGGCAGAGAGAGAGAGAAGAAGAAAGAGAAAAACAGGGAGAGAGAGAGAGAGAGAGAGAGAGAGAGAGAGAGAGAGAGAGAGAGAGAGAGAGAGAGAGAGAGAGAGAGAGAGAGAGAGAGAGAGAGAGAGAGAGAGAAAGACAAACAGAGAGCGAGACAGAGAGATAGAGAGAGTCAGAGAGAGGGGGGAAAGAGGCTGAGAATGAGTGCAGAGTTTTGAAAAATAATAGTCTTCTGAGCAGAGGGAAACATGTGAATGTCCCGGCTGTAAGGGTCTGGGTTGGGTGTGTGAGCCAGAGATAAAATCGATTAGCTTCTCCAGTGACCCGGTGAACACAGGGGGTCCTGGCCCAGCCTGGGCCCTGACAGAGACATCCATGCCTGGGGCCCCCAGAGTGCCTCTAGAGGTGGTGCCCTCCTGTCAAACTGAGCCCCCAAGCAAAGAAGAAACACACTACCTCACCACTTCACTGCTCTCTGATTCTGAGAGAGAGGGGGGGATAGAGGGCGGAGAGAGAGAGAGAGAGAGAGAGAGAGAGAGAGAGAGAGAGAGAGAGAGAGAGAGAGAGAGAGAGAGAGAGAGAGAGAGAGAGAGAGAGAGAGAGAGAGAGAGAGAGAGAGAGAGAACTGGGGCTGGCTGGTGTCAGTTAGAGTCAGAGTTTAAACAGGGAGGAAGAGGGGAAAGAGAAAGGGAATTGGGCCTGTGTGTCTGCTCCAGAACTGCGGTCCACAATCCATCTCTACTCGACCCAAAGCTGCAACTGTTCCCCAATCTGTACAGCCAGGTCACCTGTGATACAAGTCAGTATTCGACGTCCATCCATGTCTGAGGAAGTCGGGGTATGACGTGGAAATCGGCCACAGTGAATGGGGTTGTGGACAGGAATGGTGGATGGGTTTAAGCATGTGCCTCTGATTCCAAAGGTTGCAAGTTCAACTCCAGCAATAGAAAGTTGTTTTTGAGATTTTTGCTTTAAGCCTAAACCAAATTCCTTACCTTAACCAATCGAAGTTAACGCCCAACCTTAAGATTTTGAAATTCTAAGTTAATACCTAAACTTAACCTTAAACACTTAGAAATTGGATGTTTGCAACAACTTAGCTAGTTGATCTGTAGACTAGGCCCGAGCTCCTCTACTCACACCACACAAAGGCCTCGCTCCACTCACATTACATGACTTCCCTTTAAAGACGGACCTCTTAAAAGAGCACACCTTTTCTTCCCAGCTCATTGTCGAAGATCTGACCTTCGGGTTCACCGAGTGGAAAACAGTGTCCGTGTCAGTTAGCTGCAGCTCTCCTAGCAGTGTTAGAATAATATTGCTGCAGGGCCGGGAGGGATGCTAACGTTAATCAAAGCAGGACATCCTGAGGAGGACGGGTAGGTTCGCTCTACCGCTGGCTTTGTTTTTGTGTTTGTGGATGGGCGACAATCCCAGGAAGCCCAGAGAGAGGCTCATCAAAGTGCCGAGCGGGAGCCACCAGCCGCGAGATTTGCTGGAATGCGCCTCGGAAAGGAATCTCCACTGTCTCTATTGTTCTCCAACGTTTTTCCTCAGTCTCATCATCACAATCACATCACTGCGGCATGTCCAGTAAACCGCCAGGTACGGATGGAGCGCTAATCAGCCAGCCCCGCATTGCTTTCCAACAGGCACATTCTTTCCCCCCACTGCAACCCTGGCCGACCGTCAACACACACACGCGCACACACACACATACACAGGAGGAGGAAATGATCCAGACACATCTCTGAGGACAGGGGGATGACATGTTCCTGTCCCTCACACCTGAGGGGGTCGAGGGGTGCCAGACTACCATGTGGACGTTCTTCACGTCACAAAACATCCGGAACATTCATCAACATATCGCCATTCCAACACTGATAAGACAGAGGCTATCGCCAACAATCAGGTAAAGCTTCCATCAGAAACGACCCCAGGCTTTGATCACACCTCCCTCCCCTCAACTCTCCCATCCTGAGGGGTCAGAGGTCACCGGTTAATGAGGTTCCAGGCTGGATAGTGGGGGCTTGGTGTGGCTGAGATGAAAGGTGTACACTACAGTCCCCCCCCACCCCCCTCCATCCTCCCTCTCACCATTCCTTCTCAGCTACAGATGAGCATGACCTTCTCTCTTCTTCTCCCTCTTTCTTTCCTCCCCTGAGTTAATCATAATCGTGCGCCACAGCCTAGCGGCCTCCAGCTGCAGCCCTGGAGCACTCCCCAATACCCCCCCTCAAATCCGCCCCACCCGTCGGGAGATCCCACTGTGCTGGAACACACTGTTATCGGCGTTCTCACAAAGCGATTGTTGTATAATTCCTGTTTGTGGCTGTGCTCCAGGCCGGTATGACAAAGAAAGGACCCGCTCTGCCGGCAGCACTCCCAATATTTCACAACAGAGACATTATTAAGAACAACATACAAAAATGTATGGACACATGGAGACATATGCAAACACACACACACACACTGTCGTACGCATGCACACGCACACTGTCTGACCGCACACACCTTAGCACACCAGCCAAAACCTATCCCTATGGGGATGTAGCCTACTGTAATGTAGAGGGAGTGAGAGAGTTTACTCACCTGTTGTTCACACATTAACAAACTCACATATACTTATGGCATACACCTGCACAAAAACATAATCAAATCAAATGTATTCGTCACATACACAGTTTACAGCAGGTATAAAAGGTGCAGCGAAATGCTTATGTGCTAGCTCCCTCAACATTGCAGTACACCTGCACAAAAGAGTGAAGGTGTATATAACACTCATAGAAAGCACCAGGTTGTCTTCGATAGCCCTAAGAAAGACAGAAGACTCTTTATTGAATCCACACGTTCCACATCCGCCCCATGCTACAACCCTCCCCAGACCAGAGTGCCTGTAGTAGTGTGACTGAGAGAGGTTGGTGTGACTGTGACTGTGAGGGATTGTGCTAGCATGGTGGTGACACTAGCTGATAGCTACCCTGGGTCCCATCTGTAATGACAAGGAGTTGGCAAGTCGGCACAAACAGATCTGGGATTCAGGCTAGTTGATACCTGTTCCAGGTAATGGATTGGAGCAGCTACATGATTGAAGTCCTTTAATTAAGCTAAGGGACGTATTTTCTCCACAGGCACCAACCATTCATATTGCCTCATTAATAGAGGGGAAAGAGACTGCACAATCAGCAATGTGTAATAACTACTGCACTCAGACACACAAATCAATCAGATGTTTGGGGAACGGTTCGAACCAACAGGAATGGAATCTATTTGAAAATGTTTACACATAAACACACAGTACATGTTTTTCGTACATAAGAGTACATGTTTTTTTTTTTTTACTTTCTCTTATCTCCCTTTTTCGCTCTCTCTCCATCTTCCTCTCTCTGTAACACACACACACGCACACACACACACACACACACACACACGCACACACACACACACACACACACACACACACACACACATATCTATAAAAATATGCTTAGCTTGGGCCTGTTGTTGATAGTGACCTCAGCCTTGGCACCCAAGTGGCCCAGACTGTAGTCGCCGGGCAGACTGTAGCCTTTTGTGTTAACCTCCCTATCTCTAACTCACTGACCTTTGGGAAGAAAGCAGAAATGACTTTTTATTTAGAAGGGGGTAAGGTTAGCTCATTGTTCTGTGTTGGTACGGTTTCCCTGCGGTAAACACACACTGGTTCCCAGGCTTGACATGTGCCCCCCTCCTCCATCCCCCTAGCCTCCTCCCTTGGTGTTCCCACACTCTGGGTTGCCGCACCATAGACCCACCCTCCTCCCTCCCGCCTCACCCTCGTCTCACCCATCACAGCACAGCGCCACGTACACACACACAGAGCACATCACTTGATGCTACAAATACCCTCTCCTTTTTAGCTTCTACTTCACTATATAACAAGCCGCACAAACACACACTCACAAACCTATACACCGTAGGTTTATTTGTCTTTCTTTAAACGGTGATTGGAGATGCCAGACTCTGCAGTGTAGATAGAGTGAGAGGAGAGGATGTTGTGACATGGATCCCTAGGGCTACCCACTGAGTCGGGCCCCCAGGGACCAACTGGGGGCCTAGGGGCTCCTGAAGACCACTGACAGGGCCATCCTTCATAGCCCTGACAACAACACATAAACAAACCACTAACCTAGTGACTAGGCCTACCTGTTTACAGCATAGAGGCATGGTCACAGTGTCATTAACATCAGAGACCTGGTGGGGTGGGGGGAGAGTATTGGGGTATAGAGAGACCCCCTTCTCTGACACAGCGGGTGAGGAGAGGGGACGGGTGACTCATGCAGACGGAGGCGTTGATGGATGAGGGGGACTGTCTCACTGTCACCCTGCACCCCCAGGACCCAATAGGCATACACATTACCACATTTAAACATACACACACTCACACACACACACACACAGTGATGCATTTTTTTTTGCACATACTACACAAGCACAAAACATTAATTGTTACAACGAGCATACACTGAGATGACTGAGAGACAAATACAGTAGCCTACCACTCTTATCTGACATATGGGTTTCTTGACTATTTCAACATCATCTCAAAGTACATTTTAGTGGGATATGACTGGTTTGTTCCCTGACATGCGTTTTCCCCCAAAAAAGTTAAAGGTTTCCTTATGCAACCAAACCATGCAGCCACCACTCTGTCCCAAAAAGACAGCCTACTAATTTGGTTGAGAATGAGAACGGTCTACATTAAAATCCGGCCTATCTATACATTTTGACTAAATATTTAGGCCTATGAATGAACAACTTAATGTATCCCATTTTAGACTTTAGGCCTCTACTTTCAGGAGCTGAAGCAGGAGATAATATAAATATATTCTCGCCCACAGTGCATGTGAAATATGACGAGTTGAGACGGTTCATTGCGCAGAGAAATTCGGAACATTTGTTTACCGACGTTTGGATCTAAACAGAGCGGGAGCGCATGCAAAGAGCGGGAGCTAATGCAAAGAGCGCTGGGACAACGACTATTTAATAGGGTCTCTCAGATCGTGCCCACTCCCTCTCACCTTTTAAATGGCACGATACATTAACCCTTTTAATGAGGTCCACCAGACAAATGTGAGATGCATGGCCCATTGCACAATGCAAGGAGGAAGCAATCATCTGCAAGAAGGAGGCGCTGACAGGCAGAATGCGCCGCGTGCTTTCACACCAACACACACATGCACGTACAAGCGCAGAATTAAAGCCAATTTATGGGCGTGAGTTAACGGGAGTTGGGGGCGGTACGTCCTGTATAAACACAAACTCACTTCCTTGACAACTTCCTTCACAATAGCTCTGCTCTGCTCCGTAAGCGCAAGAGGTATGAAAGCCCTGATGTCTGTGGAGGCTGCATCGCAGTAAATGCTGTACGGCCACTTCAGACATCGGGTTGACCATGCAGTGCCTTTTACACTCTCTCTTAAAGGCGCTGCATGGTCAACCCGACGTCTGCATTGGCTGTACAGCATTTACGGTGATATGGCTTCTGCAGAAGTCAGGGCATTTATACTTCTTGCGTTTCACTGAGCAGAGTAGAGCTGTTGTGAAAGAAGTTGTCAAGGAAGTAAGTTTGTGTTTATACAGGACGTCCCGCCCTCACCTACCGTCATATATACACAAACAAAACTGGCTCACATGAGGACCACCACAGGAATGGAAGACCCAGATTTACCTCTGCTGCAGAGGATAAGTTCATTAGAGTTACCAGCCTCAGAAATTGCAGCCCAAATAAATGCTTCACAGAGTTCAAGTCACAGGCACATCTCAACATCAACTGTTCAGAGGGGACTGTGTGAATCAGGCCTTCGTGGTCGAATTGCTGCAAAGAAACCACTACTAAAGGACACCAATAAGAAGACGAGACTTGCTTTGTCATGAGCCTCTCACTCCACCGGGTTACCACCTTTATTTTCTTCCACTCTGCTCACCACTCTCTCTACTCAGCCTAACTAGCTCCACCTGTCCCTGCTCTGCTCTGCTCTAATTACTCTGCCAGCTGCGCTGCATTACCCACTACCTCTCCCAGTATTTAAGGCCCTGTCTTTCAGCTCTCCGGTGTCAGATCGTCTGCAAAGCTCACACCCGGAACCTGTTTGCTCGCGCTTCTGGCTCACCCTGGTTTTGTGACCCCGGACCTGCCTGATTTTTGGATACTCTTCTGCCCCAGGAGATCCAGACCTGCTTCTGCCATTACGACTCCTGACTACTCTTCAATCCCGGTAACTCTGACCAGCCTTCTGCCTTGCTACTACGTATTTTGGATTTCCCTTGAACTGTACTGCTGCCTTGTTTCATTCCGCCCTGTTGTGTCTGTGTCTCCCCCCCCCAGGACTTCTGGACCACCCACCACCGGCTTCATAGGACGCATCGCTGCCACTGGGGGGGGCACAGACCCAGCACATTGGACGGGATCCCTGTTACCCCTGGAGCCCTCATTCACTCCCTACTTCCCTTTTCCCTTAAGTTTTAATAAACTTTCTGGTGTGACGCAATTGTGGTCCTCTGGTCGTCTGTCTGAACCGTGACAGTACGATCTGACCATTATGGACTCAGCGCACACTTTCCCCGACATGGAAACCGATGAGCATGAGCAGCAGTTCCAGCAGCAGCAACAACAACTCGCCATGATCATTCAACTCCTCACCAACCTTACCCCAGCCAGTCTGCCCACCAGCCCTGCCCCCGAGTTACCTGCCCCGGTCATTGCAGCCGCTGCTCCGGAACCCAAGATTGGAAACCCCGAGCGGTTCAACGGCGATTCAACCCAGGTCCGGCCATTCCTGACTAGCTGCCGACTTCAGTTCTCCTTGCAGCCAAGGACCTTCGCCACGGAGGGGGCTAAAGTTGGGTATGCCATCACTCACCTGACGGGCCGAGCTCGACTCTGGGGAACAGCAGAGTTCGAACGTCAAACCCCCGCATGTGCAACCTTCGACCTGTTTGCTGAGGAGATGCTGAAGGTGTTTGACCTGGATTCACCAACCGCAGAGGCGTCTCGTGAACTGTTCAGTATTCGACAAGGCAGACGTACAGTCGCAGACCATTCCATCGACTTCCGAACCCTGGCTAGACGAAGTTCTTGGAACACACCATCGTTGGTGGACGCGTTCTTCCATAGTTTGGCTGACTATATCAAGGACGAGTTGGTCTCCCATGAACTGCCTTCCACTCTTGATGAAGCCATCGCACTGACTGTCAGGATCGACAGAAGGATACAGACCCGTCGTCGTGAGAGGGGGCGCCAAGGTCCACCTACTACCGGCATTCGGAGAGATCCGACTGGGCTCCTGTCATCTACTGCCACTCACCCAGGTCAGCTTGATCAGTCTGAGCCTATGGAGATTGGGCGAGCCTCTCTCACTCCTGCAGAGCGCCAGCGCCGCTTCACCTCAAACCTCTGCCTCTATTGTGGAGGTGATGGACATCGTGTGGTAACCTGCCCTTTAAAGGGCCGAAGCTCACCGGGCATAGGGGGAGTCCGGTTGAGTTCAATGACCATCCAGTCCTCCGACCGCAAACCCCTGCTGCAAGTTCACCTCCGCCTCTCTGACTCAACTCACACCCTGGCTGCTCTGGTGGATTCTGGCGCCGAAGCCAACATAATGGACATCAAGCTGGCACGCCAACTGGGACTGGAGAACCTCCGTTTGACACCTCCTATTCCTGCCCGGGCACTGGACGGACACTTACTCGGATCGGTCACTCATGTCACGGCCCCGGTCTCGATGGGTCTGTCCGGAAACCATCAAGAAACTATCCAGTTTCACCTGCTCCCCTCTCCAGGCCAACCCCTCATCCTGGGTTACCCATGGCTCCGCCGGCACAACCCTCAGCTCGACTGGGTGACCGGGGTGATCAGGGAGTGGGGAGAGGACTGCCACCGAACCTGCCTGCTTGCTGCCGCACTACCCCCCCGGCCAGTACCTACTAACTCCGCTCCTGACCTCTCCAATGTCCCAGAATGCTACCATGGTCTCAGAGAGGTGTTTAACAAAGCAAGAGCCACATCTCTGCCCCCTCACCGACCGTACGACTGTGCCATCGACCTCCTCCCTGGAACAGCCCCTCCAAAGGGTCGTCTTTATTCGTTGTCTGCTCCTGAAAGAAAGTCCATGGAGGACTACATCAATGGCTCTCTGTCCGCAGGATTAATCCGTTCATCTTCATCTCCTGCTGGTGCTGGCTTCTTCTTTGTGGGGAAGAAGGACGGATCTCTTCGCCCCTGCATCGACTACAGGGGACTCAACGACATCACAGTGAAAAACCGTTACCCTCTGCCTCTGCTCACCTCTGCTTTTGAGTTGCTCCAGGGAGCCACTGTTTTTACCAAGTTGGATCTCAGAAACGCTTACCACCTAGTGCGGATCCGGGAGGGAGATGAATGGAAAACCGCATTCAATACACCAACAGGCCACTACGAGTATCTGGTTATGCCTTTTGGCCTCACCAATGCTCCTGCTGTGTTCCAGGCTCTAGTGAATGATGTACTGCGGGACATGTTAAACAAGTTTGTCTTCGTTTACCTGGATGACATCTTAATCTACTCCAGAAACCTGTCTGAACACACCCGCCATGTCCAGCAAGTCCTTCATCGTCTTCTGGAGAATTCCCTCTACGCCAAGGCAGAGAAATGTGAGTTTCACGTCAAGACAGTGGCCTTCCTGGGGTACATAGTGGCAGAGGGAAGTATCCAAATGGATCCTGCCAAAGTATCAGCAGTCACTTCATGGCCAGTTCCGGAGAACAGAAAGAAGCTGCAACAGTTTCTGGGGTTTGCTAACTTCTATAGAAAGTTTATCCGGAACTACAGTACCGTTGCTGCCCCTCTCACTGCTCTAACCAGCACCAAGCAACCCTTCACCTGGACCCCAGCAGCCGACAAGGCCTTCAGTACCCTCAAGGTGAGGTTCACCTCCGCTCCCATCCTCCAGATGCCTGATGTGGACCGGCAATTCATTGTGGAGGTGGACGCCTCGGATGTGGGAGTTGGTGCTGTGATTTCTCAGTGGGCTGCGGAGGATAGGAAGCTCCATCCCTGTGCCTTTTTCTCACGTCGGTTGTCCCCCTCTGAGTGCAATTACGACATAGGGAACCGTGAGCTGCTGGCTGTGAAGCTTGCCTTGGAGGAGTGGCGTCACTGGCTGGAGGGGTCCACCATTCCATTTCTCGTTTGGACCGATCATAAGAACTTGGAGTACATCCGCACGGCCAAACGGTTGAACTCCAGGCAGTCCCGCTGGGCCCTGTTCTTCACCAGGTTTAATTTCACTCTGTCATACCGGCCTGGATCACGCAACACCAAGCCAGACGCCCTCTCCCGTCAATTCCAGAAGGATGACACCCCCTCCAAGGACCCTGTGTCGATTCTGCCAAGTCCCTGCATCGTTGCAGCTCTGACCTGGGCTGTTGAGGAACAGGTGCTGGAGGCTCTCCGTAACCAGCCAGGTCCCAGCACTTGCCCAGCTGACCGCCTTTTTGTCCCCGAAGACCTGAGGTCCCAGGTCGTTCAGTGGGGACATGACTCCCGCCTAGCTTGTCACCCTGGCTCCACCCGCACTTACAACCTGCTCGCCCAGAGGTTCTGGTGGCCCTCTCTGAGGAAGGATGTACGGGAATTCGTCCAAGCCTGCCCCATCTGCAACCAACACAAGTCGTCCTGCCAGCCCCCAGCCGGATTGCTGCAGCCCCTGCCTGTGCCCAGACGTCCCTGGTCTCACATCGCCCTTGACTTTGTCACGGGGCTGCCCCCTTCAAGTGGCATGACCGTCATTCTCACCATAGTTGACCGTTTCAGCAAGATGGCACACTTCATTCCCCTCCCCAAGCTCCCAACCGCCAAGGAGACCGCCCAGGTGGTCCTGGAACACGTCTTCCGGATCCACGGACTGCCAAAGGATGTAGTTTCTGACCGTGGTCCACAATTCTCCTCCGCTTTTTGGAAGGAGTTCTGTCACCTGCTGGGAGCCACAGTCAGTCTGACTTCCGGATTCCATCCCCAATCCAATGGGCAGTCAGAGCGGGCTAATCAGGAGCTCGAGAAGGCACTGCGATGCATGACTTCACGCAACCCCCACTCCTGGTCGCAGCAATTGACATGGGTGGAGTACGCACACAATTCTCTGACCTGCTCTGCCATCGGTATGTCCCCTTTCCAATGTGTTTATGGATACCAGCCTCCTCTATTTGCCAGCCAGGAAGAGGAGGTTACTTGCCCATCTGCACTTGCTTTTGCCCGTCGATGTCGCCGCACCTGGTCACAAGCCCGAGCCACACTCCTCAGATCCGTTGCCAGCTACACTACCGGGGCCAACCGTCGGAGAATTCCTGCTCCCACCTACCATGTTGGTCAAAGGGTGTGGTTGTCCTCGAAGAACCTGCCACTCAGGGTGGAGTCGCAGAAGCTGGCACCTCGGTTCATTGGCCCATTCCCTATCATAAGAGTGATTAGCCCAACTGCTGTCCGGCTCCAACTGCCTAATTCCCTGAGGGTGCACCCCACTTTCCATGTGTCTAAGATTAAGCCCATCCATGAGAGTCCGCTGGTCCCTGCTGCGCCTTGTCCTCCTCCTCCACGGCTCGTCGATGGTGGTCTGGTTTACACCGTCCGCCGCCTGCTTCGGTCCAGACGGAGGGGTAGGGGTCTCCAGTACCTCATTGACTGGGAGGGCTATGGACCTGAGGAAAGGACCTGGGTGCCAGCTAGTCGGATTGTGGATAGGACTCTCATCACCGCTTTCCACCAACGGCATCCTGATCAACCTGCAATCCGTAGGGGCCGCCCCAGAGGGGTCCCTAACCGTCCTGCCCGCTCGGCTTCCTGTCCTGTGCCTGATCCTGTCTCGGGACCTGTCCCATCTCCCGACCACGGCCCTCCGGCTTCCTCCGAGGATGAGGACGTTCACTCGGACCGTTCGGAGGAGATCTAGCCCTCCTCCGGCTCCCCTCCTCCCGCCCGGCGTGGTGTTGCTCTTGGGACTTCTGGGGCCGTCCCTTGGGGGGGGGGTTCTGTCATGAGCCTCTCACTCCACCGGGTTACCACCTTTATTTTCTTCCACTCTGCTCACCACTCTCTCTACTCAGCCTAACTAGCTCCACCTGTCCCTGCTCTGCTCTGCTCTAATTACTCTGCCAGCTGCGCTGCATTACCCACTACCTCTCCCAGTATTTAAGGCCCTGTCTTTCAGCTCTCCGGTGTCAGATCGTCTGCAAAGCTCACACCCGGAACCTGTTTGCTCGCGCTTCTGGCTCACCCTGGTTTTGTGACCCCGGACCTGCCTGATTTTTGGATACTCTTCTGCCCCAGGAGATCCAGACCTGCTTCTGCCATTACGACTCCTGACTACTCTTCAATCCCGGTAACTCTGACCAGCCTTCTGCCTTGCTACTACGTATTTTGGATTTCCCTTGAACTGTACTGCTGCCTTGTTTCATTCCGCCCTGTTGTGTCTGTGTCTCCCCCCCCCAGGACTTCTGGACCACCCACCACCGGCTTCATAGGACGCATCGCTGCCACTGGGGGGGGCACAGACCCAGCACATTGGACGGGATCCCTGTTACCCCTGGAGCCCTCATTCACTCCCTACTTCCCTTTTCCCTTAAGTTTTAATAAACTTTCTGGTGTGACGCAATTGTGGTCCTCTGGTCGTCTGTCTGAACCGTGACATGCTTGGGCCAAGAAACACGAGCAATGGACATTAGACCGGTGGAAATGTGTCCTTTGGTCTGGAGTCCAAATTGGAGATTTTTGGTTCAATCCACTGTGTCTTTGTGAGACGCGGTGTGGAAGAACATATGATCTCCGCATGTGTATTTCCCACCATGAAGCATGGAGGAGGAGGTGTTATGGTGTGGGGGTGCTTTGCTGGTGACACTGTCTGTGATTTATTTAGAATTCAAGGCACACTTAACAAGCATGGCTACCACAGCATTCTGCAGCGATGCACCATCACATCTGGTTTGGGCTTAGTGGGACTATCATTAGTTTTTCAACAGGACACACCTCCAGCCTGTGTAAGGGCTATTTTACCAAGAAGGAGAGTGATGGAGTGCTGCATCAGACGACCTGGCCTCCAGAATCCCCCGACCTCAACCCAATTGAGATGGTTTGGGATGTCGGACCGCAGAGTGAAGGAAAAGCAACCAACAAGTGCTCAGCATATGTGGGAACTCCTTCAAGACTGTTGGAAAAGCATTCCAGGTGAAGCTGGTTGAGAGAATGCCAAGAGTGTGCAAAGCTGTCATCAAGGCAAAGGGTGGCTATTTGAAGAATCTCAAATATAAAATATATTTTGATTTGTTTCACACTTTTTTGGTTACTACATGATTCCATATGTGTTATTTCATAGGTTTGATGTCTTCACTATTATTCTACAATGTAGAAAATAGTAAAAATAAATAAAAACCCTGGAATGAGTAGGTGTGTCCAAACTTTTGACTGGTACTGTATGTCTGAAAAGACACGTTCATATACGTGTGAATAAACCAAAAGTCTGTTGTTTTAAATACATGGGGGTGCATGGAAAAAAAGTGGTGCACCGTGGGTCAGACATCTCACACTACCCCCTGAGCATATAGTTGAGAGGCACTTTGGTTACTAACGTTAGGCCTATAGTCCTAGCCTAGATATGACATTAGGACAAATAATTTGTCTTCGCTTTTTTGTTGGGGGGGGGGCACGAGGGGTGAGTTTGAGTGGACCCCCATATGACATCTGAACTAATCTTCCCCCACCAATCACACTTCTATTACCACCTCCCTGCCTACCAACTCCCCTTCCATTAACTCACTCCACTCTGTTTTATCATCTGCTTGCCATGCGCACATCAATCGAGCTCAAGCACAAACACTCTTTGTGGCGCATGACCAGTCTCTGAACAGAACTTATCGGGACAGGCCGCACACTGAACACATTTACCGGCAGACCTCTTATGGGGAGTCTGGGAATTTAAATATTCACTGTTGACATTGTGCAGTGCTGGCTACAGGCCAGAACGGCCCAGTTCCCGGGGGAACCTGGGCCGAGCTATCAGAACATTCTCTCCCACTGACTTAATAGGTAGCCTAGAAATCTTCCTCTTACATCTTGCGTAAATAATAATCTTTAAATATGCCTCAAATTATCCCCCCTATTCTCAGATTATAAGTAATGATTTAGAACTATGCCTGGAACTGGAAGGGCCGATTCCTTCAAGGGACTGTTAATATTTAGGCCGATTGCAGCAGGCGCCAAAACCACTACTAAATGCACTACTAAACCATTGTTGCTGTGTGTGTAACTATGCCAATACTGGGCCATGTTGCCATAAACAACAGTCTGTAAGAGATCCTAATGAGAGCGGACCGTCTACTGGGTTTATTTCATATCGTCACGACCGATCCTCGGTGCCAAAGGCCAAAGGGACCGCAATGACACCGAAGCTCACGAGACAAATCCATGAAGCACAGGAAATAAATAATTACAATGTCCCTGTCTGAATAGCTCTTAAAGTTCTTCCTGACAAACTTTTCACATTAAAAGTAGGCCTATGGTTATAAAGCTCTTCGACTCGCATTGGTGCTGTCAATTCAATGTGACTCATTCAAGTGTATTTTGAATGTCAAAACTAATTGTCCAATAATTTCCCTTCGGAATATATTTTGGTGAGCAATTTGAAACATACTGACAATCTAATAGCCAACCAAAAATAATAAAATGGAGCATTCGTTAGTAAACTTAAAAAACCTTTGCACATCTACGAGTGATCCAGACCACTCGTAGAGCAGCCAAAATGCATCATTAGATGTTTTTTTGCCCTTCCACGTCACTTTATTCACAGAAGATCTTCGCTAAACATAGAATCAAGATGTTTAGGCTATCTGCCTGGCTGTGACTGCCAGGGCCGGCTCAAGGAGTGACATAAGTGGTCGCTTAGGGCACCTGGCCGATAGAGGGCCCCCGACCAAAAAAGTATAAAATATATATATTAGATATTTATTATTTTGGGGGAAACTCAGTTGGGGTCTCAATTTACTGTTGTGAGTTAGAATAGTAGAATACACAAGGTGAAATGTCGATATCTAGATCAGAAGTTTTTATCTTGTTATGTCAGTCACTGACAGTCACTCAATTAGCCCATGTCAGCTAACAATTTTTAGATTGGTAAATTAGTCTAGCCAGCTATCTAAACTTGTAGTAATCATGGTTGAATTACACGTGCTCAATGATGTGACCAATCTGTGATTTAGTGCATTATTATTGGGTTAGCCGCCTCAATAGCCTATTTGCAGCCATAGGTGGTAATATGTCTCTAGGAGCTGATCCACCGTCAGTATTATGGAATAAATGTAATGGTATGGTATGATTTGAATGGAGAAAGCTGATCCGAGAGCAGCGCTGCTTTTCTTTCCATCCTATCAGTATCGACACATGGTCTAACAACGCACATAGCAAACGTTCTTTCTACGTGCTTGTTTGGGAAACACTTAGAAAGTTCGTTCATAAATAACGATGCATCTGGTACGATTATCGTTATGTTACATCGCAACTGGAAACGATGCCCAGAATTGTTTCAACTAACAAAACACTCACCATTCGATTTTCAAAATAAAACTGCTGGTTGGATGAGTGTCATCCACTGAGTGTGTAGGCCTAAATAAATTAATATCCTAAAGAGGAAAGGGTTTTAAGGTCATTTCTCCTCTGCCTGAGCTCCAGGAAGGTCCAGAGAAATTATCCATTTGTAGCAGGAATAGATGTTATAGCCAGAAAGTTACACACACATAATAACATGACTGTCAGGTGTCGCGGACGTTTATTGAAAGAATAACACGCGCGACCCATGACTCCAGGACTGCAACCTACCAGTGTTGACCTGTGGCTACACTGTTGTCCAGACATGAGAAAACAATAATTCAAAACATTCAAATTATATACTTAAAATTAGAAAACGTGTTTTTCTCTCTGTATATACACATGCATAATAGTTAAACACAATTGAAAATATTACTGACTCAGAAAATGCAATTAAATTGCAATAGGCCTATACACAATTTGAAATATTTATCGAAAACGTTTACTTGTGTAGCATAAACTACTTGAAGGATTGTATATAGTGATTATAGCTACATCATCCGCTTGACATTTTGCTGAGAGAGATAGGCCTACATTTTATATAAACATTGTAGTGCATTTTGGTAGATTGCCGTAGACCACAATAAAAGTTTATTGGAGTAAACACCTTTTACCCAAATCAGTGTGTTGCTCCCTGGGGGTTGAATTGCTTTCAGAACTCAGACTAATAATTTTACCGATTCATTCAATTACAAAAATACTTTATTAGGCTACTGAATATTGGTGTTTTAAACCTCCGTGCCCTTCAATGTGCAGTGCTAAAACACAAACAACTTCAATTTATTAAGGTGCCGGAGGCAATCCTTGATCTAGAACTGTCATTACATTTCTGCATAACATAAAGATGTAAACACGTTTTGTACCCAGACCGTAACATTAATTTTATAACAAAGATGATTTACTTGTTGCACAAACGAAATACACCATAATACAGATACAATACAGCGTAATAAACCAAGTCTATAACGTAATGATAGGTAGAGCGAACACACCATTAGCATTTATTCTAGGCTACATCAGAAAACGCAAAAATATATATTTTGGGCATTTGTCGCTGCGCCAGCAATGGTACCTGATTATATTTAAATGCATAAGTCCTTCATTCTGGATCTTTCGTTTCGGAAGTCTGAATGAGCCAACCTGCCTTTTCAAAGTTGCTCCTGCAAATTGAAGTGTCCAGAAACCAAGTGCGTGTAACAACAGCGTAGCAGGACGCGACGAGAATTGGCCAACGCTGTAGCGCCCACTATACAAAGCACAACCCAATAACGATAGTAGTTCGTTCCCTGAGAAGTGCCTCTCCTGTTTGCACAACTTTTTATTACTTATAACGCCAATTGCATTTTTCAGAATTAGGGAAACGAACTGGCACTGACAGCATCAACTCGAAACAGCTGAACCAACTTCTTCTCCAAACTGTACCGCTGCTCAGTCGTGAGTGGGGGCTATTTTCTACTGACACTCATGTAAGCAAGATACAATATATTGTACGTCGTTTTTAGATGCGAAACAGCATTGATAACTGAGATATAGCTACACATTTACAAGATGGCAGTTTCAAAAGGCAAAGAAAGGGATATTGCACCTACTTGTGGCCAGTTTCCGTGCCCTGCCTTTGGACCTCATGATGCCAGTCTTTCGGCGTGGGTTTGTTAGATTTTTTCTTGGATCTTTTCCTCCTTTTTCTTTTTTCTCTGTCCTTTTCTCTGTGTTTCTCAATCCAGACTCGCTATCTCTCCAGCATTGTCAGTTTGGACACCTTCGCACATGCGCATAACCAAACTACCAGCACCACCAAAAAAGTTTGGAACGATTTATCACTTGTTATGACTGATTTAGTCAGATGGCAATCGCAGAGAGATCCCTTCGTGTCAGATATTTAAAGATCACTGAGTCAGAAACAGAGCCGACACGACCTCGGATCTATGGAGAGCCGGAGACATTAATTATAATGAACTATTCTCAAACCCTCACCATGCATGCCTACCTTTTGAGTTTAAATGAAATCACATTCATCAATGTTCGGCTAAATTACTAATGTGAAACATTTTCATTAAATGTTTTATACGTTTTAATTGTGTTTTGCCCATCACAGTGAACACTAGGAAATGAATGAACCCCTCCTCCCCTCCCCTGGTATGTGGGCAGTCGAACTGACAGCTCTAATATGAGGCTGTCCGAGGCTTTTTTTTTGTGAAGTGGTGACAATTATTAATCTGTTTAATACTTTGAATTAATACCTCTTTCTGCTGACGTGCATGCGTAAATTCCATCGCTTGCATGCAAATTGATAACCAAAATCAATGTTGTTGAACTCGAATAGTCTATTATAACTTTTGGGTAAAGCTGATGCACAATTGAAATGGTTTGCTTTGCTTCACTCTCATCGGATTTGGGCAACACTGTATCAACATAAGACTGATCCAATGAACCTAACAATGAAAACCCCAACAATCTTATTGGGCTATTGCAGTACAGTCGTAGTGGAGAGATATTAACTGCAAGGTGTATTTGTCTATTAATTCAAACTGAGTATAATTAAGGTAATTGCTCATTAATTAGATCCGCATGAGGTCATGTTGATCTTGCACGTGAACCCTTTAATGGCTTGTGAACTCGATTTATTGATTCCAAAGCATGTTGAAATTGATTTAAGTAATGAATTGTAAAGGACAAAAATAAGACATCCCTTTGGCCGATGTCCAATATACCTTTCAATATGGCAAATTAGTCAAATCAAGTATACGCCTATAGGTAGGACCCCATTTATGCTAAGATACCTCTGAAATCGGATTTCTAGTGTAAAGGCGGTGGATATGTTCTTGATAACTGTGGGAAATTAAGTCAGTACCACAGTATCAATAGAAAATGCGCGTGGTGTGTGTGTGTGTGTTATCCAATTCAGTCAAATACATTTGCTGTCAAACTATATGTTAAATGTTCATAAAGGTGTCATTAAGGAAAATACTGTCTCAAGTTATTCATCCAACATACTTATAGTTTAGAGAAATCACCAAGTAATTTAAGTCACCAAGTCAAGAAGGGTTAATATAGGTACTTTATTGTGGGTATACCTCAGCCTAGCCCCAAAGTAATGACATAAATGGTGCTATTAAGTACACGGTGTGCTGGAGAGGGTGGCTTGCGAAGCAAGCATGCAGCCTTTCAAACCCACAGCTACAGCTCAAGGCAGCGCGCTCAATTAGCCTAAATGGAAACAGTTTTCATTCATTGCAATAACTCACTGTTCTCGAGACCACTTTCAGAATACATACTTTATTATGATACGTTGACCCGGAGGCGCGGAATGGCAGGACCAGAGAACGCTGGAGAGATCTGTGCAGCCCAGTGGGTTGTAATTATTAGACATTCATTGGGTTCAAGAACCTTTGCAAGTATAGCTAAATTATTAGCTTGCTTGTCCTATAGTTCGAATTTAAATCCCATCAAAAAAAGTGGCTGGGCAGTTCACAACGTTAGGATCCTATTTTAACCTAATGAAATGCGTTACCTTGGGTAATTTCTGCAGAAAATAAGAAATGCACGTTAATATCTGGTAATTGATTGTTTATTTCAATGCATTTAGTTATTTTGGGGAGGTTGTTTAGGTGTTAAAATAAATACATAATTTGTATAGGAGCTGTCGAAGCCAGACTAAAAGTGAGAAGCGAGCCTCGAGCACAAGGAAATTACCGCGCACCCGCGTGACCTTTGAGCAAGGTAATCAATCAAGTGATCAACAGGAATATTGTATCAATGCTATGCCCAGCCAAGACGTTTCTGAAATAAAATATGGAGATGGACAACGACGATAAAGCGTGTAGACTATACTATAAAATACAAATAATAATACGGTATACATACTCCCATCACATTTGCAAGAACATTACAACAATCATTTGTCAAGTCAATTGTTGTATGTGCCTAATAATTATGCATGAGCAGTATTTTGATTTATAAAACATATACTTTTTATTATGATAACACTAATAACAAAAGCATTTTAAATAGGCCTACAAATAAAACGTCTATATAAATAAACCACTCTAACAACAATAATAATAATAATAATAATAACACATATTAACAACAATAACAATAATAATAACAATAATAATACTATTAATAATAATAGCCTAATAATAATAGTTATTATTATAACTTGTTTTATAACTCTTATATGTGCAACTGCTTTTGAATCTGATACTGGTGCCTAAACATTTTATGCTTTTGACCAAAACGTGTGCTGGTTGTTAGAATAATCATGCCATACTGCCTGTGTTCTTACAACCATTATTTCACCTATAACTTCGTGAGTATAATCATATTACCATAATTTCCTGCTCTTATTCAATTGTAATAATTCATATAATGCCTGATGTGAAACAATTTTCTAAGGAGTGTGAAAAGGACGGGAGTGGAGCACGCTAGTGCGGCGGTGAGCAGTGCCCCTTCATGGAGAGAAGTGAGAGTATTTTATAACCTATACCGACCCCTGAGCTCTGGTACCGACACCCATTCAACACAATTTACATTGCCAAAGCACCACGGGGAACTTTCTGCTTTTTTCCCCCGTTAGAGTAGAAATAAGAAGAAATAATCTGGAACTGTTTGCGCCTGGATTTTCACTCCATTGAAAAGCCTCCAGAAAGTATGTGACGATGGCGGCTGTGGGGTGATCCGGGAGCCGGGCTAGGCCCCACATCCATGAATTGGAGAATGTAGCTTTTTTGTTGTTGTTGTATTTTAAACCCCTTTTCTCCCCTAACACCTGAAACAGCTTTTTCCTGCAATCTAGAGCCATAATTATTATGCTTAATTATATGTAAAACAATGTAAACATATTTTTCTGCATGTCTAAGCAAACTTATTGAGCTGTCTGTATCCTCCTGACAAAACTACATATGCTTCTCTGAATCTCTGCTAAAATCTGGGTAAAAGATTGAAAGGAATGTGAGTCTTATTCAGTACATTTTGTTATTTCTTGCTTTTCTAAAGTCTATCAACCTTGCCAGCAGGCATGCCAGCTAAGCTAGTTAGACAAGCTAGCTACTCTAACTTGATTGATAGCCTGAAATGGCTTCTTGGTAGCTAGTTATGAATTTGGAAGATTCGGGAACCTATCTGGGCTAGCTTACGCCAACTTCATAAATGTGGCTAGTAGTATTACAGAGAAAAAACAAACAAACAAAAACAACGGACAAAATCAATGGGCATGAGCACCTTATGAGCACTTCAGTTTCCAAATCTTTGCCCCCAGTACAGCCTCAATTCGCCGGGGCATGGACTCTACAAGGTGTCAAAAGCATTCCACAGGGATGCTGGCTCGTGTACACTCCAATGCTTCCCACAGTTGTGTCAAGTTGGCTGGATGTCCTTTGGGTGGTGGACCATTCTTGATACACATGGGAAACTGTTGAGCGTGAAAAACCCAGCAGCGTTGCAGTTCTTGACAAAAACTGGAATGCCTGGCATATCACGGTCAAAGGCACTTAAATCTTTTGTCTTGCCCATTCACCCTCTGAATGGCACACATACACAATCCATGTCTCAACTGTCTCAAGGCTTAAAAATCCTTCTTTAACCTGTCTCCTCCCCTTCATCAACACTGTTTAAAGTGGCTTTAACAAGTGACATCAATAAAGGATCATAGCTTTCACCTGGTCAGTCTATGTCATGGAAAGAGCAGGTGTCCTTAATGTTTTGGACACTCAGTGTCCCAAAATAGTCCCAAAATAGATGCACCAATCGCAGATTGCTGCTTCAAGCATGTCCTAAATGGTCTACTGATAATTAGTTAAAATAATATAGAAATGTTTGCAAATTTATAAAAAATGAAATACAGAAATATGTCAGTTACATAAATATTCACACCCCTGAATCAATACATGTTAAAATCACCTTTGGCAGTGATTACAGCTGTGAGTTTTTATGGGTAAGTCTCTAAGAGCTTTGCACACCTGGATTGTACAATATTTGCCCATTATTCTTTTCAAAATTCTTCAAGCTCTGTCAAATTGGTTGTAGATCATTGATAGACAACCATTTTCATGTCTTGCCATAGATTTTCAAGCAGATTTAAGTAAAAACTACCATACCCCGTTCAAAGGCACTTAAATCTTTTGTTTTGCCCATTCACCCTCTGAATGGTACACATACACAATCCATGTCTCAGTTGTCTCAAGGCTTAAAAATCCTTATTTAACCTGTCTCCTCCCCTTCTTAATACACAGATGGAAGTGGATTTAACAAATTACATCAATAAGGGATCATGGATTCACCTGGTCAGTCAATGTCATGGAAAGAGCAAGTGTTTCTAATGTTTTGTACACTGAGTGTATATTAGATACCCACCTTTGTCACGGCAACTGGTTTGATAGATTCAATGGATTATATCAAACAAAGCTATGCTACATTCACCTTTGAAGGTAAATAATGTACTTACATTCAGTAATCTTGCTCTGATTTGTCATCCTGATGGTCCCAGAGATAAAATGTAGCATAGCTTTGTTTGATATAATCCATTTTCATATTCAAATGTAGGAACTAGGTTCCCTGGGAGTGTGTAAACGTACATTTTTTATTACATAGCATTTTTATATGTTCACTATAGTTATGTACTTGAAAATGTATAAATTGACCAAATCGGAAAATGTGGGAAAACTCCTGGCAGACTTGATACAAAATATTGTTATTACACTAGATTCCTACATCACTTTCTGCTCTTTCTCTTGCACTTCAAAGATGATGCAACATAAAAAATATTAGAAAACACATGTTTTTTTGTTTGTATTATCTTTTACCAGATCTAATGTGTTATATTCTCCTACATTAATTGCACATTTCCACAAACTTCAAAGTGTTTCCTTTCAAATGGTACCAAGAATATGCATATCCTTGCTTCAGGTCCTGAGCTACAGGCAGTTAGATTTGGGTATGTCATTTTAGGCGAAAATTGGGGGAAAAAAGGGTACGATCCATGAGAGGTTTTAAGTAGCTAATAAAGTATTAGTGACTGTGATTGCAATAAGTCTTTACGCAAGGCTTTCATTTGCTGCCATGTGATTCAAGCAAGGAGTTCTTGGTTCAATTGAATACAGTCGTGTTTAAGACAAAATATATTTTATGAGCTTGGTAGAGCACAACCCCTGCATTTGAACAAATAAGACACATCTGCATTGTGGCGACAATAGAGAAACCTAAGAAAATGCACCAAGACAGAGTATCATAACAATGCACATGACGCTGTGGAGAAAATGTGAGCAAATACAATCTAAGTACTGTAGGCTACAGTATCAAAATACCGTTTTGTGCTTTAACAAAATAATATCTCTTTGCGCATCAAAGTGTGCATCTCTGCATCATCAACAGTCAACTAAGAGCAATGACACATTGGCATATAGTTTATAGCACTGCAACCAAATATTCTCCCCAAACCATTTGTCTGTTTATTGAGATCGTATTCAATTCATGTAATTTCTGTAACATAATTTGCTTTTTTAAATAAGCAATTTACCTTGGATAGAAAAGCAAATTATATATATATATATATATATATATATATATATATATATATATATACTGTATCTTAATGTCTGACACAGAAAACGAGGCCTAGAACTACTAAAGGCAAAACACACAGGTTTGCAAGGACAATTTCTGCACGTAGACCGTCTGCTATAGCAAGTGTATACGTAATTTGGATTTGGAGGTGTTAAAATTCTTTAAACGCTTTAAAAGAGCTATAGTAAATTACACCCAACCCAACAACAAGTGTGTGCAATAATGACAGATTCTTAGACTTCAATATTTCTAACGTTTGTTGCTGCCTAATATTGTACCGCCATCTAGTGCTCAATAAGCGGCACAGTTTACAATAATGCAATGAAACAAACTACTTTCTAAACGTATCTATAAATAATATATTCTACAACAACTGAGGTATAGATATGTAGATAACACTTGCAATACGATGAGGGTAATGTATAAATTCAACGCTGGTATTTCAGGAGCAAGCAAACTCTATTGACATCTTGGTAAGGCAGATAGTTGAGTGCATTTTAACAGCGATTCCCGGTAGGCCTATCTAGGGGGCGTATTACGATGCGCTCTCGAGACAATCTGGAGAAGTATTTATGGACATGGTGTGGCGGGGATGTCTACGGGCAGTCGTTTATCCTCGAACTCAGCAGCTCGATTAGGTCACAGACAGGTTACAGAACCGTCCTCATCAATTCTGATTGACTTTTCCATTGGACAAGTCTCTTCAACTAAGAGACCTGACAACTAATCAATCCGTCATTCAATCAGTGTTATTTATCTGGGGTTTCCCGTAAGAGCAGACTGGAGTGGGATGCTCGTCAGTTTCCCGGTTGCAGTGGCTTAATAGTTTCTGGAGACCATGCATAAAGGAATCAGACAGCTGTGTGTGCCATGGTCACAGAAAAGTTCCAAAAAACATTCGTTATTATAAGCACTGAATCAAACAATTTCATTTCAATACCAAACAAGAGCTCTTATTCTCATTGGCCAATGCGTTTTTACTATTTGAGATTTTTCTTTCCAGTGTAAACCTATGCCTGTCCCCTTGCAGCCTAGGCTATATCCAAGTTATTTTGTGCCTTATTAAATAAACCATTAATTTTCCTTGGGAAACGTTTAGAAAAATACCTTTAATCAGAATCAGTGTTTCATTGAATTGTCTCTGGTGAGCAGGCCAGGGAAAGGCATCAGGCATCACTCAGAAGCACTTGTGATGGATCACGTTGGACCCCATCTCCTGGTACTCCAAGGCACTGATACAAATGTCTCCAAAGATGGAGAGAGAGGACAGGAGGGAGCCCCCCAGCCAGGCAGTATCCATCACAGGGACTGGCCCAACGTGGTCCCCTGGCGGGGCCAGAGCCGAGGCCTCCTCCCTCAGTCTGTGGCCCATCCTGGGAAGGAGGCTGGAGCCCCCGGCCAGGACGGCGTTGTCTAGGAGCCGCTGCCGCAGGTCTACATCGCTCTCCAACACAGAGCTCACCAGGAGGCTAGGGATGCCTTGTGTCACCATGCGGACAGTCTGAGGAGAGAAGAGGATCTCGGGCGCCCCGAACCTCTCGCTGCCGATCCTCAGCATCTGTTCATCGGGGAGCTGGTAGTCCGCATCGGCGCTGTTGATGATGGTTGTGGCTGTCTCTGAGGAGGGGTCAGTGGATACGTAACACATCTCCTCCTTGATGTTTGTCACAGTGTCATGTTCCTGTGTGGCGCTGGAGAACTGTGCTCCGGATTCCTTCAGCAGCAGAGCCAGGCGGGCCGTGACATCCTGCCCTCCCAGGCCCAACTGACGCACAGCGTGGGGGAGGCAGTGGCCCTCGAACACTGGGACAGCGTGGGTGACGTCGTAGCCACAGTCCACCACGCAGCCGGTCACCCTGCCTGAAGACAGCAGGGCCAGGAGCGACTGAGGGGCCAGGTACAATGCAGGGACGCCCAGCCCCTCGAACATCATCTTGCAGGTCCTTTCCCTGTCCGAATGGGTGGTCAAGGGGAACTCAGTCAGCAAAACTGGGCTCTCACTAAAGGGGGTCTTCACACGGGTGCCGAAAACATAGCCCCAAGTGGCCTCCATATCAGCCCATGATACCACCCTCCCACGCTTCATGGGATGAATCACAGACAAGTCGTCTCTCCTCACCCATGCCTCATCTCCAAAGCAGAGCTCTCCTTCACTAGAGTTGCTCTCAGATCTGCCAGTGACATTTTTACAGATCAGACTAGGCTCTGTACTGCCAGAGGTCCCAACTCTTATCTGGTCAGTTCCATTGTCAATCACAACTGCAGGTGGCAAATGTGCCATTTCTCTCTCAATTCTAGCAGCAGCAAGTATGAGAAGAGTGCCCACAAATATGAAATAAAGTTATGCCTTATTACAGCCCCCCTTCTGAAATTACTATCACTTTGTGATACATTACCAAGTTCCTCAGCAATGAAAACTTTCTGATTTCAGAACAGATTAGAACACCATTATGATGTCACAACCACTTTCTCCTCTAGTTACAATGTGCGTGTATCCGGATCGGTGACAATGGGCGACTTCAATTTGCATCGCCCGGTGCCATAGTTGTCATATATGCTGATATCGTGGCAAGAGTAAATAGCTGCATGTTACTCAGCAGATAAGAAGAACATGAAATCGCTACACTGCCAGTTTGTGTCCTGCTTATGTTTGCAGTACTGACAATAAAGTTTGTACGAACATGTCGATAATGTATTTTGTGTAAAATATGTAAATAACTGCATGTAGCCTACTCCCCTCTTGAAAAAATAACCCCTAAGCTTATGCTTACTGAGGCATGGAATGCAATTGTTCAAACAGTTTTGTGTACAACATGAAGTTTGTAGGAAATTGTGGTCATGCTTAATCGCCTACTGAGGGAATGCAATAGTTTGAACAGTTTTGTGTACAACATGAAGTTTTATAGGCTACACCAGTGACTAGACAAAGGCGATTAAAGAAGGAGGGGGGAGCGGCAGCGGAGCACAGCAGCTATGTAGCCAGCGGAGTGGGCACAGCCTTGGTTTCTCAAATGACTGCCTCGCCTGGTTCACCAACTACTTCTCAGATAGAGTTCAGTGTGTCAAATCGGAGGGCCTGTTGTCTGGACCTATGGCAGTCTCTATGGGGGTGCCACAGGGTTCAATTCTTGGGCCGACACTTTTCTCCGTGTATATCAATGATGTCGCTCTTGCTGCTGGTGACTCTCAGATCCACCTCTACGCAGACGACACCATTTTGTATACATCTGGCCCCTCATTGGACACTGTGTTAACAAACCTCCAAACGAGCTTCAATGCCATACAACAATCCTTCAGTAGCCTCCAACTGCTCTTAAACACTAGTAAAACTAAATGCATGCTTTTCAATCGAACGCTGCTGCCACCCGCCCACCCGACTAGAATCACCACTCTCGACGGGTCTGACCTAGAGTATGTGGACAACTACAAATACCTAGGTGTCTGGTTAGACTGTAAACTCAACTTCCAGACTCACATAAAGAATCTCCAATCCAAAGTTAAATCTAGAATCGGCTTCCTATTTCGCAACAAAGCCTCCTTCACTCATGCTGCCAAACATGCCCTCGTAAAACTGACTATCCTACCGATCCTTGACTTCGGCGATGTCATTTACAAAATAGCCTCCAACACTCTACTCAGCAAATTGGATGTAGTCTATCACAGTGCCATCCGTTTTGTCTCCAAAGCCCCATACACTACCCACCACTGTGACCTGTACGCTCTTGTTGGCTGGTCCTCACTACATGTTCGTCGTCAAACCCACTGGCTCCAGGCCATCTATAAATCACTGCTAGGCAAATCCCAGCCTTATCTTAGCTCATTGGTCACCATAGCAGCACCCACCCGTAGTCTGCGCTCCAGCAGGTATATCTCACTGGTCATTCCCAAAGCCAACACCTCCTTTGGCCGCCATTCCTTCCAGTTCTCTGCTGCCAATGACTGGAACGAATTGCAAAAATCTCTGAAGCTGGAGACTCTTATCTCCCTCAATAACTTTAAGCATCAGTTGTCAGAGCACCTTACCGATCACTGCACCTGTACACAGCCCATCTGAAATTAGCCCACCCAACTACCTCATCCCTATATTGTTATTTATTTTGCTCTTTTGCACCCCAGAATCTCTATTTGCACATAATCTCTTGCACATCTAGCATTCCAGTGTTAATACTATTGTAATTATTCTGGACTATAGCCTATTTATTGCCTTACCTCCATAACTTGCTACATTTGCACACACTGTATATATATTTTCTGTTGTATTTTTGACTTTATGTTTTTTTACCCCATATGTAACTCTGTGTTGTTTTTATTGCACTGCTTTGCTTTATCTTGGCCAGGTCGCAGTTGTAAATGAGAACCTGTTCTCAACTGGCTTACCTGGTTAAATAAAGGTGAAAAAATAAAAAATAAATAATAAAAAAGAATTCCTGTACATGCGCAGAAATATCCGTATTTTTAGCCTGGGCAAATTGGGATACAGAAACTCTGTATCCGTCGCCACTCCATACAAGGCCTCTAATAGAATTGATCCCAGCGCATCTCGGAAAACGAGGCTACAATCATGTAACGAACCTACTTCAACTATCGTTACTTCCGTTTGGAGCGCATCACTTGTCTCCGTGCTACGCGGTTTGTTGCTGCTTGGCTACCTGCCAAACTTGACTTTTTTAAAACCATTTAATCTATGTTCATTTAACACATTTTACCAATGTCTTAGTTGTTTTTATATTTTTTACTCGCTCTACTTTTTTCATTCAACTTTTTATCTGGACGCTTTATCTGGACATGGTTCTACAGGACCTCCACCAGCCGAAGCTTAGTAGTAACATTAACACTATGCCATCTAATTGCAGTCGCTGTACTCATAATTTACAGGAGAACTATCGCCTTATGGTGAGGATAGCCGTGCTGCAAGCACAGCTTCAGACGCAATCGTTAGGCAAGGGCAATGTAAGTGTAGGAAAGGACGAAACAGTGTCTGTGCCACCAGTAAGTACAGATAGTAGTATAAATCCCCTCGCACAGTCCCTGCAGCCGGACAATTTTCTCAAGGCTTCTGGAATGAAATGCTGTCGGCATGCTCAACCGGTGTCGCTCAGTCAGCCGACATAAACTTTCAACCGGTTCTCCCCATTAAGCAACGAGTCGGAGTCAGAGGCCGAGCCTGCTCAGGTCTCTCCTCCACCCATTACGGGATCTGAGCCACCAAAGCCTCCCACCGTTAGCTCGGACAAATTGAAAAACCTAGTCATTGGTGACTCCATTACCCGCAATATTAGACTTAAAAAGAATCATCCAGCGATCATACACTGTTTACCAGGGGGCAGAGCTACCGACGTAAAGGCTAATCTGAAGATGGTGCTGGCTAAGGCAAACACTGGCGAGTGTAGAGAGTATAGGGATATTGTTATCCACGTCGGCACCAAAGATGTTAGGATGAAACAGTCAGAGGTCACCAAGAGCAATATAGCTTCAGCGTGTAAATTAGCTAGAAAGATGTGTTGGCATCGAGTAATTGTCTCTGGCCCATTCCCAGTTAGGGCGAGTGTTGAGCTCTACAGCAGAGTCTCACAACTCAATCGCTGGTTGGAAAATAGTTTTCTGCCCCTCCCAAAATATAGAATTTGTAGATAATTGGCCCTCTTTCTGGGACTCACCCACAAACAGGACCAAGCCTGGCCTGCTGAGGAGTGACGGACTCCATCCTAGCTGGAGGGGTGCTCTCATCTTATCTACCAACATAGACAGGGCTCTAACTCCTCTAGCTCCACAATGAGATAGGGTTCAGGCCAGGCAGCAGGCTTTTAGCCAGCCTGCCAGCTTAATGGAGTCTGCCACTAGCACAGTCAGTGTAGTCAGCTCAGCTATCCCCATTGAGACCGTGTCTGTGCCTTGATCTAGGTTGAGCAAAACTAAACATTAGCAATCTCACTGGAATAAAGACCTCCTCCATTCCTGTCATTACTGAAAGAGATTGTGATATTTCAAATCTCAAAATAGGGCTACTTAATGTTAGATCCCTCACTTCCACGGCAGTTATGGTCAATTAACTAATCACTGATCATAATCTTGATGTGATTGGCCTGACTGAAACATGCGTTAAGCCTGATGAATTTACTGTTTTAAATGAGGCCTCTCCTCCTGGTTACACTAGTGACCATATCCCCCGCGCATCCCGCAAAGGCGGATGTGTTGCTAACATTTACGATAGCAAATGTCCGTTTACCCCCCAAAAAATGACTGCGTTTTCGTCTTTTGAGCATCTAGTCATGAAATCTATGCAGTCTACTTTTTATAGCTACTGTTTACAGGCCTCCTGGGCCATATACAGAGTTCCTCACTGAGTTCCCTGAATTCCTATCGGACCTTGTAGTCAATTTTTGGTGACTTATTCACATGGAAAAGTTCACAGATCCACTCCAAAAGGCTTTTGGAGCCATCATCGACTCAGTGGGTTTTGTCCAACATGTCTCCAGACCTACTCATTGCCATAGTCATACCCTGGATCTAGTTTTGTCCCATGGAATAAATATTGTGGACCTAAATGTTTGCAATCGCAACAAATAATCTTCTCAGACCCCAACCAAGGACCATCAAAAGCCATGCTATAAATTCTCGGACAACCCAAAGATTCCTAGAGGCCCTTCCAGACTCCCTCCACCTACTCAAGGACGTCGGAGTACAAAAATCAGTTAATGACCTAACTGAGGATCTACATTTTACCTTGCGTAATACCCTAGATGCAGTCACACCCCTAAAAACAAAAAAAACATTTGTCACAAGAAACTAGCTCCAAGGTATACAGAAAATACCCGAGCCCTGAAGCAAGCCTCCAGAAATTTGGAACGGAAATGGCGCTCCACCAAACTGGAAGTCTTCCTACTAGCTTGGAAAGAAAGTACAGAGCAATATCGAAGAGCCCTCACTGCTGCTTGATCATCCTATTTTTCCAACCTAATTGAGGAGAATAAGAACAACTCAACATTTCTATTTGATACTGTCGCAAAGCTAACTAAAAAGCAACATTCCTGTCATGACTTCCTCCGAAGCTGCCTCCTCTCCTTGTTCGGGCAGGCTTCGGCGTTCGTCGTCACTGGCCTTCTAGACACTGCCGCTCCTCATCTCATCATTCCATTTGTTTTGTCTTGTTCATTACACACACCTGGTTCATATCCCCTCATTAGTACCTGTATAAGTGTTCCCTCTGCCCCCCTGTCTTTGTGTGTGATTAGTTATTGTGGAGGTGACTCTAGCTCGGTGGAGCTACCTTGTATTTTGAATTGTATATTCACCCGTGTGCCTTGTTTTCTCCAGTGCGCCGTGTTTACCGCACTGGAGTGTTCTACGCAGTGCTGCGTACCACTGTGTTCCTTAATAAAACCATATATTCTGTGATTTACCCTCCTGCGCCTGACTCCGTCCGAAATCACCTGCTACAATTCCCCAAGAGAGGATGCCTTTCACTTCAACAGTAATGAATTCATGAACTTCTTCAACGAAAAGATCATGATCATTAGAAACCAAATTACAGACTCCTCTTTGAATCTGCATATTTCTCCAAAGCTCAGCTGTCCTGAGTCTGCACAAAACTGCCAGGACCTAGGATCAATGGAGACACTCAAGTTTTTTAATCCTATATCTCTTGACACATTCATGAAAATAGTAATAGCCTCTAAACCTTCAAGCTGCATACTGGACCCTATTCCAACTAAACTACTGAAATAGCTACTTCCTGTGCTTGGCCCTCCTATGTTGAACATAATAAATGGCTCCCTATCCACTGGATGTGTACCAAACTCACTAGAAGTGGCAGTAATAAAGCCTCTCTTGAAAAAGCCAAACCTTGACCCAGAAAATGTAAAAAACTATCGGCCTATATCGAATCTCCCATTCCTCTCAACATTTTTAGAAAAAGCTGTTGTGCAGCAACTCACTGCCTTCCTGAAGACCAAAAATGTATACGAAACACTTCAATATGGTTTTAGACCCCATCATAGCACTGAGACCGCACTTGTGAAGGTGGTAAATTACCTTTTAATGGCGTCAGACCAAGGCTCTGCATCTGTCCTCGGGCTCCTAGAACTTAGTGCTGCTTTTGACACCATCGATCACCACATTCCTTTGGAGAGATTGGAAACCTTAATTTGTCTACACGGACATGTTCTTGCCTGGTTTAGATCTTATCTGTCTGAAAGATATCAGTTCGTCTCTGTGGATGGTTTGTCCTCTGACAAATCAATTGTACGTTTCGGTGTTCCTGAAGGTTCCGTTTTAGGACCACTATTGTTTTCACTATATATTTTACCTCTTGGTAATGTCATTCGGAAACACAATGTTAACTTTCATTGCTATGCGGACGACACACAGCTCTACATTTTGATGAAACATGGTGAAGCCCCAAAATTGCCTACCCTGGAAGCATGTGTTTCAGACATAAGGAAGTGGATGGCGGCAAATGTTTTACTTTTAAACTCGGACAAAACAGAGATGCTAGTTCTAGGTCCCAAGAAACAAAGAGATCTTCTGTTGGATCTGACAATTAATCTTGATGGTTGAACTGTCGTCTCAACTGTGAAGGACCTCGGCATTACTCTGGACCCTGATCTCTCTTTTGACGAACATATCAAGAATATTTCAAGGACAGCTTTTTTCCATCTTCGTAACATTGCAAAAATCAGAAACTTTTTGTCCAAAAATGATGCAGAAAAGCTAATCTATGCTTTTGTCACTTATAGATTAGACTACTGCAATGCTCTATTCTCCGGCTACCCGGATAAAGCACTAAATAAACTTCAGTTAGTGCTAAACACGGCTGCTAGAATCTTGACTAGAGCCAAAAAATGTGATCTTATTACTCCAGTGCTAGGGATATCAACAGACCACCTTCCTACTACCCTGAGACAAGGCTGAGTATAGCCCACGAAGATCTCCTCCATTGCACAAGCCCGAGGGAGCGACAAACCGGACAGGAAGATCTGTTAAGGCTAGGGCTGATTTCAATGTTTTACTGCTAAGCTACAAAGCATTACATGGGCTTGCTCCAACCTAGGTCTCCGATTTGGTCCTGCCATACATACCTACACGTACGCTACGGTCACAAGACGCAGGCCTCCTTATTGTCCCTAGAATTTCTAAGCAAACAGCTGGAGGCAGGGTTTTCTCCTATAGAGCTAAATTTTTATGGAATGGTCTGCCTATCCATGTGAGAGACGCAGACTCGGTCTCAACCTTTAAGTCTTTACTGAAGACTCATCTCTTCAGTAGGTCCTATGATTGAGTGTAGTCTGGCCCAGGGGTGCGAAGGTGAACGGAAAGGCACTGGAGCGACAAACCGCCCTTGCTGTCTCTGCCTGGCCGGTTCCTGTCTCTCCATTGGGATTCTCTGCCTCTGACCCTATTACGGGGGCTGAGTCACTGGCTTACTGGTGCTTTCCATGCCGTCCCTAGGAGGGGTGCATCACTTGAGTGGGTTGAGTCACTGATGCGATCTTCCTGTCCGGTTTGTCGCTCCCTCGGGCTTGTGCAATGGAGGAGATCTTCGTGGGCTATACTCAGCCTTGTCTCAGGGTAGTAGGAAGGTGGTCTGTTGATATCCCTCTGGTGGTGTGGGGGCTGTGCTTTGGCAAATGGTGGGGTTATATCCTGCCTGGTTGGACCTGTCCGGGGGTATCGTCGGACAGGGCCACAGTGTCTCCCGACCCCCCCCCCCCCCCCTGTCTCAGCGTCCAGTATCTATGCTGCAATAGTCTATGTGCCGGGGGGCTAGGGTCAGTCTTTTATATCTGGTGTTATTCTCCTGTCTTATCCGGTGTCCTGTGTGAATTTAATTCTCTCTCTCTCCCTCTCTTCCTCCCATCACGGAGGACCTGAGCCCTAGGACCATGCCTCAGGACTACCTGGCCTGATGACTCCTTGCTGTCCCCAGTCCACCTGGTCGTGCTGCTGCTCCAGTTTCCACTCTTCTGCCTGCGGCTATGGAACCCTGACCTGTGCACTGGACGTGCTACCTTGTCCCAGACCTGCTGTTTTCAACTCTCTCTCTCTACCGCACCTGCTATTTCAACCTCTAAATACCTGGCTATGAAAAGCCAAGTGACATTTACTCCTGATGTACTGACCTGTTGCAACCTCTACAACCACTGTGATTATTATTTGACCCTGCTGGTAGTCTATGAACGTTTGAACATCTTGGAGAAAAATCTGGCCTTAATGGCCATGTACTGTTATAATCTCCACCCGGCACAGCCAGAAGGGGACTGGCCACCCCTCAGAGCCTGGTTCCTCTCTAGGTTTCTTCCTAGGTTTCTGCCTTTCTAGGGAGTTTTTCCTAGCCACCGTGCTTCTACATCTGCATTGCTTGCTGTTTGGGGTTTTAGGCTGGGTTTCTGTATAGCACTTTGTGACATCTGCTGATGTAAAAAGGGCTTTATAAATAAAATGTGATTGATTGATTGACCTACTTCAATGGTTACAATATCCAGCTGACAATGTATTGCTTAAAAGTAGCTGGTTGAATCTGTTAAAGACTGTAATCCAACCGTATCAGAGTTTCAAAGAATACGACCTACTGTAGGTCTACAGCCGCTATAGCACATTCCATTCCATAACTGCATGCCATAACTGCTCAACTGCATTACTTGAATGCTTTAAGTACAGTGTATGGTCATTTACTTACATTTATGGGAGAGACGTAGGCACACGTGGATGGAGATGTAATGAAACTGACGCCAAATGTGCAGTGGAATTTCAAGATGTATCCTGGTACCTGGGTGGTCGTTTCAGGGGATTTACTGAGCTGTTTCCGGACATATACATATCCATGCACGTTCACACACAAAGGTGGTCCATTATCAGAGATATAAGGGTTGTGTGCAGAGCCGTAGATGGCTGGACCCTTGCCCACAAATTTCCAGACATTTTATGTTTTCGGACTTGTGCGCTGGAGTGTTCGACCCGTAAATGTGCCTTTTCATAACTGTGAATACAGTTATATTTGCCATCATGTGTCCCTCAGAGAAACAACAAAAAAATACTGTTTCCACCAGGTCTCGAACTGAACCAGGGACCTCCCGGTTTGAGACCGGGCGGAAACAGTCCTGTTTTTTTCATCTGTGCAAGTTTGAAGCCAATTAGTTTGTATATGTATATATTAACCAGATTATAACCAAATCAAAAAGTATTCAGATTGTAGGCTAACAGGGTGCTGATCTACTCTCACAGTAGAGAGTGCAGAGTATGAAACAGCCGCTTTCAATGTTGCCAACTATTTGTCAGTGATCCGCTATTGGCTCCTTGAGTTGTTGCTAGAAGTCGCTAGATGACGTTTTGCCGTTGCTGTGACACATCACAGCACCAATGTGCCTTGCTGTGGCACTGCTGCGGTCCCTGACGTAGCGTTTCCGCCACTTCTCCCGCCTCACACCCCCTCCACTTGCGCTTCTCTGCCTGTGTGTGTGCCGTTGCTGTGACTTCTGTTGCACAGACAGCTTCTCCCACTCTCGTTTACGGCAGAATTTAATGGGCAAAGACACGCAATGCTATCAAAACCATAGAAACCATCAGTATCAAAACTCCCCAAAGGTAGCCTGAAAAGTTGCTGAATTTGTCGCTAGAATCTTTTACCAATAAAAGTCACTGGAGGGGTCTGAAAACTCGCTAATAATAGTGACAAAGTCACTAAGTTGGCAACACTCGTCGCTAGGCACCAGTAGAAAATGTTCACATTGTAGGCTATTTGAACAATTTATCTGCACAACATGGTATTTCATTATAGATTTGAATTTGGAATAAATATGTCAATTTACCGAGAGGGGGGTACTACGTTTTTCATGTTGCCTGAAGAAAATGTGACAGAGAATTAACAAAAGTCATATTCATAGTGTTGGGTTTTATTGGATCTGTATGTGATGAATAGCTTGGAAGGAATGCATTAATGAGGAGCACTGTACTGATATGGATTGTTTCACATAACAGGCTGTTATTCATGTGGGGAACGTTGGGGGTAGGACAGATAAGACTTGTGTTTCTTGCAGATGCGAACACTCTCTCTTTGTAGTCTGTGAAACTGTCCTTGAACATGGAGTACAGTGGAATGGTGTCTTTTCGGTGCTGACTCCGCAGGTTATTATCATAGCAACTATGCCTGGCAACAAATGGAGTGCCAAGGAGTTGGGACCAACCCCTGCGCCAACGGATTGGCTGAAATGGAGTCTGGACCACACTCAGTCCTTTGCTCTGGTTTGCCAACAGAAGAGGTGGAGGCTTTCTGTCAGAGTATTTGAGAAAGAATCTGTAAACAATAATTCTAGTTCTCTGTCGGCCCTGCGTGGTTTTTCAGTGAGCCCGTATACGAACCTTCATACTTATCATACATACATTTTGCATATAATAAATTAAGCTTGGATTGAAGATCTCTTGATTCTTATTCCAATACCAGATTTGAATTACGCAATTTCTAACAATTGGTGACCTCCGACTGTGATCTGGTGGCGGAACTTCGCTGGAATTCACCCAGCCTATTGGACATCACTGTCATCGAACCGTGTTTCACAAATTGCCCGGGCTTCTATAAAGGTAAGCAAAACACCTATTGTAATATAACTGAAGTTTTGCACATTGGCTTTATCCAAATTAATTTTGTGAAGCACCTGTTTGATGTAAGTGAACCCTATTCTACTATAAATAACAATTACAGTATACTACTTCGATTTCATAATGTACTATGCAAATGTTTGATAATTGTGATGGTTAAACCCATGGAATAGTAGAGGTGGCTGTGTGCCCCATAGTAGAGGTGGCTGTGTGCCCCATAGTAGAGGTGGCTGTGTGCCCCATAGTAGAGGTGGCTGTGTGCCCCATAGTAGAGGTGGCTGTGTGCCCCATTGTAGAGGTGGCTGTGTGCCCCATAGTAGAGGTGGCTGTGTGCCCCATTGTATACCTTTGTTATCTGTGTGTCCTAAGAAACTTTAGTTGTGTGACAAAGAATTACGATTGTGTGTCGAGTGTAAGTGTGTCATTTATGACTGTGATAGGATTATGACTGTGTATTGTGAGTAAGTGTGATAACTGTATACTACGTTTAACTGTGTAATAACTGTGTACCATTTTGGCTGAGAATACAAACAATATTTTAAAACAGTAAATAATGAGAATTACAATTAGGAAATAAAGTTTAAATTGTGCAAACGTTAACAAAAGACACCCATAGGAGGTACTTTAAATAAATAGGCAGTGCGACGCTATGGCACATATCAGTTCAGACTAGATATGACTAGGTTCAAAGGAGACACTTAAAATTCTTTAAGACAGGGGTGACGTATGCATGAGAGTGTGAATGATAAACCTGTATACCTTGATAGAAAACTAATTGGGAATCAAAGACGTCTGTGCCTGTCCAAAGTGTATAAATTTGGGGATAACTGTTGGGTTTGTGGTTGCTTAAACCATATAACCCGTTAAAACAATTGGGAACATAAAGCTAAAGTGATGAATTGTGTGACTGAACTGAAACGGTTGAGCTGATATGTTTGAACTGTGCCGTTTGGTGTTAGACATAGCATAATACTGGTTTTAGGTGCTTGGGTTGAGGCTTTTTTGTTGATTATTTGATGTAGCGTTTGATGTTTGACCCTGCAAAATACTGGTTAAACAATTAGACTGAAATAATTTGGTTTATCGTTTCAATATAAACATGCACCAACTTTAACTAATTAGGTGGGAATGATTTGATTTAAATAAATAGACTAAAATACTTTAAATAACCACAGAATATTGGAAACACTAACACAGCTCCTCGAAAGAGCCTGCTCCCAGAGGAGAGGGAGAGAAAGTTGCGAGGGGAGGGGCTGGAGAGAGCGAAACTGTGGCTTTTGGAGCGAGGAAAGACTGGGAGTTGGCTGGGAACACCACGGGGTGATTATTTGAGAGGTGCCTGTGGGTTTCTGACGAGGGATGAGATGGGTGAGAAAGTAGATAATATTTACATTTGCATTTTTGGTGATTTGGCAGACGCTCTTGTCCAGAGCGACTTGCAGGAGCGATTGGGGTTGAGTGCCTTGCTCGAGGGCACATCGGCAGATTTTTCGCCTGGTCGGCTCGGGGATTGGAACCGGCGACCTCTCGGTTGTTGGCGCGGCGCTACTGATCACTAAACTGCCTGCCGCCCCATATGAGTTTAAGGTTGTGGCTTTGTTTGATCATGTGATAAGGTTTAATTTGTAATCGGACCATAACTAAAGTGGTTATAGAAGTAATGTATAGGTAGGGGAGAGCCAATAGGGGGCTCCATTGAACTATTATGGTTTATTTGGCATTTCAATGGCATAAGGTGAAATCTGTATGCATGAGGGGAATTCGATTATGTATTATTATAGTATTATGGACACTCCGTAATAAATAAACTGAACCAAAAACAAGACGTTACCACAGCAATAGAGAATAGTTAATGTTGTTACGTTAGTTCTTAAACCCGATGATAGAGGTAAATGCAGAACGCTGTCAGAGTGTGTTTTATTTTTGTTACTAGGGTGTTTGAGACGGAAGGGCTGGCTAGACGGGGGTGATGACGTGGCTGGATGTGCGACGTGAAAGTATTTACTTTGAGAGAATCGTAGATGGTGTGGAGTGACTGGCGATGTCCCTGGTTCGAACACAGGTAGGGACAGTAGACAAAGCTTTCGCAGTGGGGCTATATACCTAGATTACTATGTGGATTGAGAAATGTGAAAGCTTGAATTAGATAGCTTAAATAGAAGTATTCTAGAAAAGTCTATGAAAATATGTTATATGGTTACCATGCGCTCTCCCCGAAGGAGCAAGGGGAGGGTGAGAGACAGTACAGTTCAGATGGTAGGAACATCATTAAATGTATGCTAATCAACGATAGCAAGTATTTGTTTTTATTAATTAGGGCATAATCAGAGAGAACAGTTAAATAAATTGAATAGCGAACTGAAATGGTTTAGCGGGAAAATATAAATTTTTGGTACATGTAGCAGAGTTAGGGTAATCAATTAAATAATCATTGTATACTCGAGGAATTTTGAGTGGTTTTATAGATTAGTTATGAGGAATTAGATTGATACAAACAATTATTGATGGATTAAGACTGGGGATAACCAGGAGAAAGAGATTAGCTCATCTCGTTGGAATGTTGCCAAGGGCTAGGGGGAGCAGTAGTGAAGTTAGGCAGTATTTAGGTCATAAAAGTGAGCTACCAAATTAAGGCCTGGCTATTTGTGGTTGTTTTTCAAATTGGGTTTTTCAAACAAAAAACAACACACCTAGTATGATGTTTATAAAGCCTTGTTGTTTCAATTTTGGGGGGTTTCAGCAGGTCAAGGGTGATAGGTCTTAGAGGAGCACACAGTGAATTTTATGGAGTTTTTTAGCTTTTGGCTGAGTTTGGGGTATATATGATTTCTTATGAGAATGAATGTCATGAGGATTTAATGAACACTTGGGATAACTAACATTTATGAAATATTTAGAATAATGGTAATGTTTAGTATACTATGGGATTAAACAGTTCGTTAAATGATTTCAATTGCCTCTGAACTCTGTTTTAACCTTCTGGTGTTAATTAATCATCCACACTAGTAAATTCTAAAGGCATGAGAGGAGGATTTTAAGATAGTTTATTTTACTAAGTTGAGGGTAATTTATAGTACTGTGAAAATTGTGAAGAAGATTATAATTTGGTAATAATATATTTGATTTGAACCATAAAATAACAGAAGACAGAGTGGAGGAATGGCAATTGGATAATGAATTACCAATATTAACTAAAGTGATTGTTTAGATAGGTGGTAATATTGACACATGGCCAAATCATGTGTCAAAAAGGGGGAATGGTTGGATTAAATATTAAATATATACGAAGGAGAGGACAAAATACTTTAAAAAAAAACAAAAAAACATGTATGATAGTTTATTAACCACACCTGTATGTCAGAGGTTTTGTGCCCCACAGGTGAACTAAAGGAGAAGGTGACCCACTCTATCTAACCAGGAGACTGAAGCAGGCCTGGCGGGAAGGGCCCTACCAAGTACTGCCTTTGCCAGCAGAATAGCTGAGAGATCCATTTGGGTGCATGTCACTCACTGCAAAAAGGTAAACCCAGCTACACCTGACGAACAAACACAGAGTTAGGAGAAAGATCCGATCACCACTAGGGCTCGGGGGTTGGCTCCTTAACGAAGATTCCCTTACCCTGTCTGATCATCCCTGTGTGAGTTCGATAGAAGGTGAAGCAATGGGTTGGCCTCTGGCGTCTGACATGTTCTCAGGGCGAGGGTGGGGATTCACAGGTCTCTCGACGGTAGGTAGCTGTCTGATTGTGGGGGCCATATTCCTAACACACACGGACCCTCCTGTTTCAGCCAGAAGTGGTAGTTAACCTAACACAAGTTGAAAAGGCATAGGAGACAGCTAGACGTAGGAAAAGGGGAAATACTAGGGACTTTAGGGAAGGACATCACCAATCTCCATACACAGTTTAGGGACAGGTGGAGTATTGTGAAAGTAGGGAATTATCAGAAATGGCAGTGCGACCCATATGAGGGTAGGTACTGTCTGAAAGTCTGAATTATGCTAAAACAGATTACAGACCTGACAGGTGAGATATATTCTTCAACTGGGGCACCCTATAGAGTAAACCTGTCTGAGGGAGGTAGTGAGATAGTGCAAACTATAGACCTGAAGGAAGTAGTACAGATGGAGACGGAGTAAATAGATTTTAACCTGTGGTTGGAATGGATTCAGTATACGGTCTAAAGAGGACTGTTATGCCTGTAGGACAGCCAAACCAGGGTTAACAACTACTCCGTTCCCCTTGACAGGCTTTGACTCTCTGTCAGGTTTATCCTCCATGCAAGCCACCTGGGAATGTGGTGAAAGAGTCTTATGGTAACTTGCACTATCTGTTTCCCCCGATAACAAAGTCATCCCGACCTGGGTTGCCTCAGTTTGAAGTCACAGGGGATTCTTATTGTTTTTCTAGGACTAATAAGATAGGATACAGGGTAGGGCCTCTTAGCTCCTGCTCCCACACAGAGAATATCACAACTAAAAGAGACCATGACTAATCTCTCCTCTTTGTTGCAGCCAGAGGATTTTAGGAACCAAAACCAGACCCGTGCTGACATCTGATGGTTGTGTGGTGATAACTGATTGTGAACTCACCTACATACGCAAATAATCAAACGTGTCAGAGACTGGTGAGTTGTCACATAGAAAGTAGGACCTCCTCCTGGGATCCTTTGATGAAAGGATATATATTGATGGGATAGCAGTACCCAGAGGGGTTCCAGAACAATTCAAAGCTAGGAATCAGATCGCAGCTGGGTTTGAATCAAGTATTTTCTGGTGGTCAACAATTAATAAAAATGTAGATTGGATAAATTATATTTAATATAACCAGCAAAAGATTTATAAACCACACTCGTGATGCAATAAAGGGATTAGCTGAGTAGACAGCGGCAACTAGCTTAATGGCATGGCAGAATAGAATAGCTTTAGATATGCTTTTGGCTGAGCGGGACGGGGTTTGTGTTCTGTTTGGATATATGTGCTGTACTTTCATCTCCAACAACACAGCACCGGACGGGCCCGTGACCAAAGCGCTTGAGTGACCATCACCACGCTGGCGAACGAACTGGTTGAGAACTCTGGTATTGATAGCTCCATAAACGGTTAGTTTGATAACATATTTGGTAAATGGAAAACTATTGTTGTGACTATTCTGGGTGAAGTTATAGCTTCTATGGGTATACTTGTTCTTTGTGGATGTTGTCTTATTTCCTGTGTCTGAGGGTTGGTGAGAAACGGAGATGGAGAAGGTGGTTTCCAAACAGATGGTGAGATACGGCCCAATCCCGGACTCCGACCTAAGGAATGAAGGATATGACCTACCAGGCTTGGTGGAGTGACACTCTAGAGGGTGTCTAAAGGGGGCCAAAATTTACTTCCCTGTTGGTGTTTTATGTTTTAATAATCTTATGTTTTGTGTTCTATTAATCCTGTGTTTTATGCTTTATTAATCAAGTTAACCATTGAGAATGTTTGTCTTTCCTTATGTGAAGGTTTGAAGTGCCTGGGTGACTTGTGGCCAACCGTTTGCAAGTTGGGTGTAGATGGAAGGACTGAAGGACTTTTGTTATCAAATTGTCTATTAATAAAAGTGTTTATTTTTGTTTGTATTGTATTTTAATGAGTGACACCCTAGAGGGTGTCAAAAGGGGGAATTGTTGGGTTTTATTTTTCTCATAATTGGATCTGTATGTGATGAATAGCTTGGAAGGAATGCATTAATGAGGAGCACTGTACTGATATGGATTGTTTCACATAACAGGCTGTTATTCATGTGGGGAACGTTGGGGGTAGGACAGATAAGACTTGTGTTTCTTGCAGATGCGAACACTCTCTCTTTGTAGTCTGTGAAACTGTCCTTGAACACGGAGTACAGTGGAATGGTGTCTTTTCGGTGCTGACTCCGCAGGTTATTATCATAGCAACTATGCCTGGCAACAAATGGAGTGCCAAGGAGTTGGGACCAACCCCTGCTCCAACGGATTGGCTGAAATGGAGTCTGGACCACACTCAGTCCTTTGCTCTGGTTGGCCAACAGAAGAGGTGGAGGCTTTCTGTCAGAGTATTTGAGAAAGAATCTGTAAACAATAATTCTAGTTCTCTGTCGGCCCTGCGTGGTTTTTCAGTGAGCCCGTATACGAACCTTCATACTTATCATACATACATTTTGCATATAATAAATTAAGCTTGGATTGAAGATCTCTTGATTCTTATTCCAATACCAGATTTGAATTACGCAATTTCTAACAATAGCTGCTATAGGATGTTTTTCTGCAATTCAACTTTTGATTAGGGTGGGGTGGGGGCAGGAGTCAGGAGTCAGGCGGAATCAGGTGCAAAATGGTGGTACAGGTACAGAAGGTGAATAAAGCTGGATCCAAAGTTTTAGCCTTGTAGCCTACAAGACTTTGATGAACACTGACATTAAGACTCTTTCATAATAATATGCTAAACAGATCAACTAAATGAACAATACACACATCATATTGATGCTGAAACATTTCAGAATGTTTAGCTTAAAATGTTGATCAACTGTGATGCGTGATTTGAAGGAGTCAGGCGCTGGAGGGTAAATCACAGTATACAGAGTTTATTCTGTAATCCAGCCTAACCAGTCTAGTGCGCAAAACAGGCGCACTGGAACAAACATGCACAAAGGGAAAATACCTCGGCAATACAAAATACTGAGCTCAACTGAGCTACTAATCCTCACAATGAACAATCACCCACAAGGACAAGGGGGGCAGAGGGAACACTTAAACACGTACTAATGAGGGAATATGAACCAGGTGTGTGTGATTGAAAAGACAAGACAAATGGGATGATGAGATATGAAGCGGCAGTGGCTAGAAGGCTGGTGATGACGAACGCCGAAGCCTGCCCGAACAAGGAGGGGAGGCAGCTTCGGAGGAAGTCATGACAGTACCCGCCCCTTGACGCGCAGCTCCAGCAGTGTGCCGACCCCGGCCTCGGGGACGGCCAGGAGGACACGGAGCAGGGCGAGCCGGATGGCGACGGTAGAAATCCTGCAACAGGGAGGGATCGAGGATATCCCTCACTGGGACCCAGCACCGTTCCTCCGAACTGTACCCCTCCCACTCCACGAGGTACTGAAGGCCCCCCACCCGACGCCTCGAATCCAGGATGGAACGAACGGAGTACGCCAGGGCCCCCTCGATGTCCAGAGGAGCCAGAGGGACCTCCCGCACCTCAGACTCCTGGAGCGGCCCAGCCACCACCGGCCTGAGGAGAGACACATGAAACGAGGGGTTAATACGGTAATCATGGGGGAGTAATAACCTATAGGTAACCTTGTTGATTCTCCTCAGGACTTTGAACGGCCCCACAAAACGTGGGCTCAACTTCCAGCAGGGCAGGCGGAGGGGCAGATTCCGGGTCGAGAGCCAGACCCGATGCCCCGGTACAAAGACCGGGACCTCACTGCGGTGGCAGTCAGCGGTGGCCTTCTGACGACGCATGGCGTGTTGGAGGTGGACGTGGGCAGCGTCCCACGTCTCCTCCGTGTGTCGAAACCAGTCATCCACCGCAGGAGCCTCGGTCTGGCTCTGGTGCCACGGTGCCAGAACCGTTTGGTAACCTAAAACACATTGGAATTGCATTAGGTTAGTGGAGGAGTGACGGAGAGAGTTCTGGGCATATTCGGCCCATGGCATTAGGACCGCAGGAACCTACCCACATCCTGATTTACCCGTTCCACCTTCCCATTAGACTCGGGGTGGAAACCAGAGGTCAGGCTGACCGAGACCCCCAGACGTTCCATGAACTCCTTCCAGAACTTGGATGTGAACTGGGGACCCCGGTCAGACACTACATCCTCTGGTACCCGTAGTGCCAGAATACGTGTGTAAACAGGGCCTCCGCAGTTTGCAGGGCCATGGGGAGACAGGGCAGATGAAGGAGGCAGCAGGCCTTGGAAAAGCGGTCCACAATGACTTTGGGAGAGGGGAAGATCGGTAAGGAAATCAACACTCAGGTGTCGTCGTTGTGGAACTGGTAAAGGTTGTAACTTACCCGCTGGGAGGTGCCTAGGTGCCTTACTCTGGGCGCACACCGAGCAGGAGGAGACATACACCCTCACGTCCTTAGCCAAGGTAGGCCACCAGTACTTTCTGGTCAGGCAGCGCACTGTACAAAGCCCCAGATAAACCTCTGATAGTAGTTGGTGAAGCCAATAAAGCGCTGCACCTCCTTAACCGTGGTTGGAGTCGGCCAATTACGTACGGCTGAAATGCGATCTCCCTCCATCTCCACACCTGAGGTGGTAATGCGGTATCCGAGGAAGGAGACGGACTGCTGGAAAAACAGACACTTTTCTGCCTTTGCGTAAAGGTCATTTTCCAACAGTCGGGCCAGTACTTTGCGAACCAGGGACACATGCTCGGCGCGCGTAGTGGAATACACCAGAATGTCATCGATGTAGACCACTACACTGCGACCAAGCATGTCCTGAAACACCTCGTTCACAAAGGACTGGAAGACGGATGGAGCATTCATCAAACCGTAGGTCATCACCAGGTATTCATAATGCCCTGTGGTTGTGCTGAATGCTGTCTTCCACTCATCCCCCTCTCGGACACACACCATGTTGTACGATCTAATTTGATGAAGAAGCGCGCCCCATGCATTGACTCGATCACTGAAGGAATGCGGGGGAGAGGATAACTAAATCGTATCGTCTCCTTGTTCAGTGATCGATAGTCAATGCAAGGGCGCAGACCGCCGTCTTTCTTCTTCACAAAGAATAAACTTGAGGAGGCGGGTGAAGTGGAGGGACGTATAAACCCCTGGCACAGGGACTCGGTGACGTTTGTTTCCATAGCCTTCGTTTCAGCCTGTGACAAGGGATAAACATGACTCCTGGGAGGCACAGCGTCTACCCGGAGGTTTATCGCGCAATCCCCCGCCCGATGAGGTGGTAACTTGGTTGCCTGCGTTTTGGAAAAAGCGTGCGCCAAATCGAGGTATTCGGGGGGAATGCACACGGTGGAGGTACTGTCTGGACTTTCCACCGTGGTTTCACCAACGGAAACACTGAGACACCTACCCTGACACTCTCGCGACCACCCTGTGAGAACCCTCTGCGGCCATGAGAATGTGGGGTTGTGGAGAGCTAACCAAGGGATACCTAGTACCACAGGGAAAACAGGAGACTCAATGATAAAAAACGTGACTTGCTCGCAATGAGTCTCGTGGGTAACCATGGTGATTGGTGCGGTAACTTCCCTAACAAATCGGACCCTAATGGTCGACTGTCAAGTGCTCTGATGGGGAGTGGAATGGATAGGGGAACCAATGAAATGCCTAGACTGTGTGAGAATGCCCTGTCCATAAAGTTCCCAGCTGCACCTGAATCGATTAGCGCCTTACACTGGGGAACTACAATGTGATCAGGAAAGTGGATGGGTAGGGTACAGTGCGCAGCAGAGGGCTCTGAACAAGTGTGGGTGTTCGATACCTGGGGTGATGCGAGAGTGCCCTGCCTGCCGCCTCCAGACCCAAAAGAACGCTGACGACATTGTGCGGTGTAATGTCCCTTCGTGACACCAGAGTGACACTGGTGCTGTCGTCCTCCGCTCTCTCGGATCACGGCTCCACCCAGCTCCATCAGCTCATGATCCGAGTTGGCCAGGGTTGGAACGGGCAGACCCCCTCCAGGACGTCCTCTGGCCGCCAGCAGGTTGTCCAAATGGATGGCCATGTCCACCAGTTGCGTGAAGGACAACATGGTGTCCCGGCAGGCTAGCTCGCTTCGGACGTCCTCCCGCAGAGAGCACCGGAAGTGGTCGAAACGGGCCCGCTCGTTCCACCCGGACCCAGCTGCTAGAGTCCGGAACTCCAAGGCGAAGTCCTGCGCAGTCCTCGTTCCCTGCCTCGGGTGGACCAGCCGCTCGCCCACCTCTCAACTTTCAGGCGGGTGATCGAAGACAGCCTGAAAGAGGCGAGCGAACTTAGTTGTCCAACGCGGCTCCTCCTTCATTCCAGACCACGTTGGCCCACTCCAGGGTTTTCCCCGAGAGGCAGGAGATGAGGGTGGACACCTTCTCCTACTCCGATGGGGCCGGCCTGATGCTGGAGAAGTAGAGCTCCAGTTGTCCCGTCGAACTCCCATGGTCGGGATATATGGATCCCTCTGGGTGCTGGGGTGTGGGTGGCTGGATCCGGTTGCCCAACTGGTCTCGACAGATTGGGTCCTCTCCTCTCCAGGCGTTGGACGACCGATCCATCGCTTCTCCCAAGCTGGCTAGCATTGTTGAATGCTCCTGGACCCGTGCCACGACTCCAGGCATGCGCTCCTCTCCTGCTGACTCCATTTCGGGTGGGTGATTCTGTGATGCGTGATTTGAAGGAGTCAGGCACAGGAGGGTAAATCACAGTATACAGAGTTTATTCCGTAATCCAGCGTAACCAGTCCAGTGTGCAAAACAGGCGCACTGGAACAAACACGCACACGGGGAAAATACCCCGGCAATACAAAATACTGAGCTCAACCGAGCTACTAATCCTCACAATGAACAATCACCCACAAGGACAAGGGGGGCAGAGGGAACACTTAAACACGTACTAATGAGGGGGATATGAACCAGGTGTGTGTAATTGACAAGACAAGACAAACGGGATGATGAGATATGGAGCGGCAGTAGCTAGAAGGCCGGTGTCGACGAACGCCGAAGCCTGCCCGAACAAGGACGGGAGGCAGCTACGGAGGAAGTCGTGACATCAATGATTATTTCTTCACATTATAAGTGCAGCAATGCGCACACGGCAGTAGTCTATACACATGAATGTTCCAAAATGCAATTAGCAGAAAACACCGTTCTCAAAAGTGTTTCATCGGACAGAGATGAAAATATCCGTTAGAACTTTTTAAAGAGGGAAGATCTAAAGATGCAACAACTAGCATGGATTGCTAATATGACTAGGATTGTGTCTTTGGTTGCTGGACAACGAAATAAAGTTGATTTCAAAACCAATAAAAAATGCGAGAAATACTGGTTTCTGTGTTTATAAAGTGTTTATAAGCTAATTCCCTCAACATTCCTATGTTTGGAACAATCTAAACATTGTTAGCTGACATGGCTAATGGAGTGACTGCAGTGACTGACAAAACAATATAAAAACTGCTGATGCACAACCAAATGTCAAACTTGCACCTTGTGTATTCTATTATTCTTGGAATGGCCTAGTCAAAGCCCAGACCTCAATCTAATTGAGAATATGTGGTATGACTTAAAGATTGCTGTACACCAGCGGAACCATCCAACTTGAAGGAGCTGGAGCAGTTTTGCCTTGAAGAATGGGCAAAAATCCCAGTGGCTAGATGTGCCAAGCTTATAGAGACATACCCCAAGAGACTTGCAGCTCTAATTGCTGCAAAAGGTGGCTCTACAAAGTATTGAGTTTGGGGGGGTGAATAGTTATGCACGCTCAAGTTTTCTGTTTTCCTGTCTTATTTCTTGTTTGTTTCACAATAAAAAATATTTTGCATCTTCAAAGTGGTAGGCATGTTGTGTAAATCAAATGATACAAACCCCCAAAAAATCATTTTTAATTCCAGGTTGTAAGGCTTCAAAATAGGAAAAATGCCAAGGGGGGTGAATACTTTAGAAACCACTGTATACAGTTTAAACCCTGGATTGCTGATGCTGTGTGTTGGCCATTGAGAGGCTTTGAATTCACCGGTCGGCCATATTGGCACTCCCCAGTACGAGCAGTCCTCCAAGGACAATATTACATGTATTTAAGTATTTTCTATTGTCGTGGGGACAGTAACATTAGTAATCTCAAAAAATATACTTTAAGGAACATGATTTTATACATATACAGTACCAGTCAAAAGTTTGGACACACATACTCATTCAAGGGTTTTTCTTTCTTTATTTTTTTAAACAATTTTTTACATTGTAGAATAATAGTGAAGACATCAAAACTATGAAATAACACATATGGAATCATGTAGTAACCAAAAAAGTGTTAATCAAATCAAAATATATGTTATATTTGAGATTCTTCAAATAGCCACCCTTTGCCTTTATGACAGCTTTGTACACTCTTGGCATTCTCTCAACCAGCTTCACCTGGAATGCTTTTCCAACAGTCTTGAAGGAGTTCCCACATATGCTGAGCACTTGTTGGCTGCTTTTCCTTCACTCTGTGGTCCGACTCATCCCAAACCATCTCAATTGGGTTGAGGTCAGGGGATTGTGGAGGCCAGGTCATCTGATGCAGCACTCCATCACTCTCCTTCTTGGTAAAATAGACCTTACACAGCCTGGAGGTGTGTTGGGTCATTGTCCTGTTGAAAAACAAATGATAGTCCCACTAAGCCCAAACCAGATGGGATGGCGTATCGCTGCAGAATGCTGTGGTAGCCATGCTGGTTAAGTGTGCCTTGAATTCTAAATAAATCACAGACATTGTCACCAGCAAAGCACCCCCACACCATAAAACCTCCTCCTCCATGCTTTACGGTGGGAACTACACATGCGGAGATCATCCTTTCACCCACACCGCGTCTCACAAAGACACAACGGTTTGAACCAAAAGTCTCCAAATTTCCACCGGTCTAATGTCCATTGCTTGTGTTTCTTGGTCCAAGCAGGACTCTCCTTCTTATTGGTGTCCTTTACTTGTGGTTTCTTTGCAGCAATTCGACCATGAAGGCCTGATTCACACAGTCTCCTCTGAACAGTTGATGTTGAGATGTGTCTGTTACTTGAACTCTGTGAAGTATTTATTTGGGCTGCAATTCCTGAGGCTAGTAACTCTAATGAACATATCCTCTGCAGCATAGGTAACTCTAAGTCTTCCATTCCTGATGGCGTTTCTCATGAGAGCCAGTTTCATCATAGCGCTTGATGATTTTTGCTACTGCACTTGAAGAAACTTTCAAAGTTCTTGAAATGTTCCGTATTGACTGACCTTCATGTCTTAAAGTAATGATGGACTGTCGTTTCTCTTTGCTTATTTGAGCTGTTCTTGCCATAATATGGACTTGGTCTTTTACCAAATAGGGCTATCTTCTGTATACCCCCCCTACTGCCAAGAGTGTGCAAAGCTGTCATCAAGGCAAAGGGTGGCTACTTTGAAGAATCTCAAATATAAAATATATTTTGATTTGTTTAACACTTTTTTGGTTACTACATGATTCCATTTGTGTTATTTCATGATTTTGATGTCTTCACTATTATATACTTAATTACATAAGTATTCAGACCCTTTGCTATGAGACTTGAAATTGAGCTAAGGTGCTTCCTGTTTCCATTGATCATCCTTGAGATGTTTCTGCAACTTGATTGGAGTCCACCTGTGGTAAATTCTATTGATTGGACATGATTTGGAAAGACACACACCTGTCTATATAAGGTCCCACAGTTCAGTGCATGTCAGAGCAAAAACCAAGCCATGAGGTCGAAGGAATTGTCCGTAGAGCTCCGAGACAGATCTGGGGAAGGGTACCAAAAAATCTCTGCAGCATTGAAGGTCCCAAAGAACTCAGTGGCATCCATCATTATTAAATAGAAGAAGTTTGGAACCACCAAGACTCTTCCTAGAGCTGGCAACCCGGCCAAACTGAGCAATCGGGAAAAAAGGGCCTTGGTCAGGGAGGTGACCAAGAACCTGATGGTCCAAGATTGAACTCTTTGGCCTGAATGCCAAGCGTTACATCTGGAGGAAACCTGGCACCATCCCTACGGTGAAGCATGGTGGTGGCAGCATCTTGCTGTGGGGATGTTTTTCAGCGGCAGGGACTGGGACTGGTCAGGATGGATTGAAAGATGAACGGAGCAAAGTACGGAGAGATCTTTGATAAAAACCTGCTCCAGAATGCTCAGGATCTCAGACTGGGGCGAAGGTTCACCTTCCAACAGGACAACGACCTTAAGCACACAGCCAAGCCAATGCAAGAGTGGCTTCGGGACAAGTCTCTGAATGTCCTTGAGTGGCCCAGCCAGAGCCCGGACTTGAACCCGATCGAACATCTCTGGAGAGACCTGAAAATAGCTGTGCAGCGACGCTCCCCATCCAACCTGACAGAGCTTGAGAGGATCTGCAGAGAAGAATAGGAGAAACTCCCCAAATACAGGAGTGCCTTGTAGCGTCATACCCAAGAAGACTCAAGGCTGTAATTGCTTTTTATTTATACATTTGTAAATGTTTCTAAAAACTTGTTTTCGCTTTGTCATTATGGGGCACTGTGTGTAGATTGATGAGGGAAAAAAACAATTTAATCCATTTTAGAATAAGGCTGTAACGTAACAAAATGTGGAAAAAGTCAAGGGGTCTGAATACTTTCCGAATGCACTGTAAATAATTAGTTTGAATCAACATACCACGTTACAAACTGTTCCTCTCCTGGACATTATCATTGGATATTGATAGTGTAAATATTTTCAGCGAACTCGCAGTGCAGTTTTCCTTTATCTGCAATTGATTGATTTGTGGCCTTAGTACCAACGGTTGAAAATGTTATCCAGAGTACCTATAAATAGTTTGTTTTCTGAAATCCTCATTGAGTGCTTGTCTTTGTCTTGTCATTGTCTCCTTACAGTGAATTTTAGGGTCATCACCTTGGATACCAGTTTTAGCCCTGTCAATCAGCTGGTGAGTGTTCAAAATGTGAATTACATTTTTTTATCTTGCCCTTATTTTACCAGATAAGATGACTGAGAACACATTCTCATTTACAGCAACGACCTGGGGAATAGTTACATGGGAGAGGAGGGGGGATGAATGAGCCAATTAGAAGCTTGAATATTGAAAACAATGACCTATTTGGTCGTCCTTTAGATCCGTATCTTCACTATTTTAAAACAAAAAGACATACAGAAGAATCACAAGTATCCCAACATCACAATACTATGTGATAGACATAGCAATCAGGTATGTACAGCATCGTCCAACCAACTCAGTTGCCTTGTGGTTAGAGTGTCTGCCGTAAGATTGGAAGGTTTGGGGTTGAGCCATACCCAAGACTCTAAAAATGGGACCCGATGCCTCACTGCTTGGCACTCATCATTAAGGAGATGGATTGGGAGTAAAACCCAATGCCAGAAAATATTTTCTGTATTTCAGATTGTTCTGGTAATTCTAACCCAACCCTTCTCACATACTGTATGAACTTCATTGGGAGGAAGGATGTTTGATTTGCTTTTTATATTTGTATCACAAAACATTTAGTTTTAAATCATGATAAAGTGGTCATTTTAGGCCCTTTTTAGACCTAAACATGGCTTCTGTAAGACCCTATGATCCGTGAAACGAATGTGATACAGACAACATATTGGTGTCAATATACTCCTTATAGTGTGCTCTAAAATATGGAGTATGTCTAGATTCTGAAATATAATTTTTCACATTAATTTTTTCAACATTCAAAATATGAATATCTCAAAAGTACACTTTTTTATGTTATACATTTTTTAAAATCAGAATCACCTATTCGCCAAATACTTTTGTATGTACAGGAATTTGACTTGGTGTAATGGTGCTGCCACAATAAGAATATACAAACAGAGGATAAACAGGATATACAGACAACATACGTAGAAGAGATCCACATGCGGTACACAAATCCACATGCGGTATGTACACTAATTTAGCTACGTTTTTATAGTGAAGCTTGTAGTTCTTAGCTTACAGTGTAGTAAGCTAAGAACTACAAGCTTCGCTATAAAAACGTAGCTAAATTATGTATGTATAAATAAATAAAAAATGTACAGGATGATGTGCAATGGGGAAAATATATACAGTGGGGCCCAAAATTATTGACACCCTTGATAAAGATGATCAAAAATGACTGTATAAAATAAATAATTCCAATACTATACTTGATAAAAATGAGCCAAAAATGACTGTATAAAATAAATCATTCAAAAACTATATTGTATTTATACTATACTGACATGAAAATAGAGCTTTTGGCAATGCACACCAGTGGTGGGTTTGGCGTCAAAATGAGCATGCATGAGCAGAAAATAACCCCATACCTACTGTAAAATATGCTGGTGGATCTTTGATGTTATGGGGCTATTTTGCTTCCAATGGTCCTGGTGCCCTTGTTAAGGTCAACGGCATCATTAACTTTATCCAGTACAAGGTCGTTTTAGCCAAAAAATTGTTGCCTCTGCCAGAAGGCTGAAACTTGGCCGCAAGTGGATCTTCCAGCAAGACAATAACCCCAAGCACACATCAAAATCCACAAAGAAATGGTTAATTGGCCACAAAATTTACATTTTGCATGGCCATTCTCAGTCTACGGGCTTGAAACCCATTGAAAACCTGTGGTTTAAATTGAAGAGGGCAGCCCATAAGCGCAGACGAAGAATATCAAGGATCTGGAAGGATTCTGTATGGATGAATAGTCTAAGATTTCTCCCAATGTGTTCTCCAGCTCAGTGCCATTATCCTCACAAGGTGAGGTATTGAAAGATATTGAAAACAGGGGTGTCAATAATTTTGACCCTTACATTTGTTACATCCCCCCCCCCCCCCTTTTTATACACAACAGCTCTTTCTCTGATCAATTGTATATATATACATTTTTTTTTTTTTTTAAATAAAATATAATTTCTCCATATTTCTTTGCATACAATATAGCTCAGTATTTGAATTATTTATTTTATACAGTAATTTCTGCTCATCTTTATCAAGGGTGCCAATCATTTTAGATCCCACTGTATATGAAAGTGTGCATATGAGGATGTGCAGAAAGTGCAAAGAGAAGTGTGCAGTTCTAGGATGATAGTGCAGGGTGTATAGTCCGTGGATGGATAGTGCAGAGTGCATAGTCCATGAATGAGAAGATCATCGTGGACAAGGTGGCCGGTTGGTGAGGGCCATGGCCCGGGGGAAGAAGCTGTTCAGGTGGCGGGAGGTTTTGGTAGTGATTGACCTGAACCATTTGCCAGAGGGAGTCTTTGGAAGGGGTGGAAGAGGTCGGTGATGATCTGTCCTGCACGCCTCCTTGCCCTGGAGTCGTGCAAGCCCTAGACGGAGGGCAGGTGGCAGCCGATGACCCTCTCAGCAGAGCGGACAATCCGTTGCAGTTTGCCCTTTGACCGGGCAGACGCATTCCCTAACCAGAGAGTGATCAAGGAGATAAGGATGTACTAGATGATGATTGTGTAGAACCGAATCAGTATTGCCCGTGAGAGTTAGAATTTCTTAAACTGACATAAGAAGTACATCCGCTGGTGTGTCTTATTGGTGATCGCTGTGATGTTGTCCTCTCACTTGAGGTTGTGGGAGATGATCATCCCCAGGAATTTTTATATCTCAGCCGTGCTTACAGCTGAGCCATTGATTTCAAGAGGGAGAGATGGTGAGGGACGCTTCCTGAAATCAATCACCATCTCCACAATGGTTTTAAACAATTGTACAGTACAATATACTCTACAAGTACTGTACATCAAATTTGGAAAATGGATTCAAAGGGTACTCCCTCTGCTGGTGATTTGCTGACTGTGATTAGTTAATGACCTATAATGTCAATTTCTATGTATAAAATGGGTCATATCTTCAAAGTAGCAGAGCACGTGTTTGAAGAGTATATTGTTCCAAACAATATGTCTAAAAATGAACTAAATCAAAAAGGGTACTTCTGTGATATTCATATAAATATTTTTAATGTAGTAAAATTGTATTTCAGAATCTAGACATGCCTCATATTTTAGAGCAGACTATAAGGAATATAATGAGTCTAAAAAGGGGGCTAATAGGTCAGTTTTCATTATGATAAAAAAAAATGCTTGTGATACAAATGTAAAAAGCATATCAAACATCCTTCCTCCACATGAAGTTTCTATGTGAGAATGGCCAGAACAATCTGATACCAAAAATATTTTCGGCCCTTCCTAGCGTGGAATCGCTCAGCATTCTGTCCAGGCTGCCTCACGCTACAGAATCAATCAATCAAATGTATTTATAAAGCCCTTTTTACATCAGCAGATGTCACAAAGTGCTTATACAGAAACCCAGCCTAAAACCCCAAACAGCAAGCAATGCAGATGTAGAAGCACCGTGGCTAGGAAAAACTCCCTAGAAAGGCAGGAACCTAGGAAGAAAGCTAAAGCGGAGGGGTGGCCAGTCCTCTTCTGGCTGTGCCGGGTGGAGTTTATAAGAGTACGTGGCCATTAAGGCCAGATCATTCTTCAAGATGTTCAAACATTCATAGATGACCAGCAGGGTCAAATAATAATCACAGTGGTTGTAGAGGGTGCAACTGTTCAGCACCTCAAGAGTACATTTCAGGGTTTTGAAGAAACATAGTCTTCTGAGCAGAGGGAAACATGTGAATGTCCCGGCTGTAAGGGTCTGGGTTGGGTGTGTGAGCCAGCGATAAAATCGATTAGTTTCTCCAGTGACCAGATAGGACAGACTGACCCTAGCCCCCCAGCACATAGACTATTGCAGCATAAATATTGGCGGTTGAGACAGGGGGGTCGGCGGACACTGGCTCTCTACTCCATCATGGTGTTCAGTAGAGAGGGCACCAGCACAGTGACAGTACAGTCTCCCAGTGGGGGACAGCACCTCTTCGAAGTGAACCAAAACAACAAGCTTCTCTCCTTGGTAGAGGAGAGGGCGCTGCAGGACACAGAAGGGAAGTACAGTGTGGAAGTGAAGGGCAGTGCTTGTGCCTCAGTGCAGGTCAGTGAATACACACCTCTCCTCCCAATCCTATGTTGCCAAAATATGGTTTAATCTATCACTAAAGCTACAGTCTGGGAATGTTTTTTCTGCAAAACAGCAGCCTTGTGCCACTTGATTTGGTATACAGCTGAGGGATGGGGCTGGGGAAACTCCTTGTGAACCATTTATGCTATATTCTTCAAGAATAGAAGTAACCATCATACATATATCCATATCCCAGACTGAAGAAGCCTCTCCTGACTTTTTTATAGTTTATGAAATATAATTTATTTCTAGCTCATAAAATGTTACTTTTTTATTTCCCAGGTGGCGCTCCACTACAACATCCCTACTCCTACTGACAGCACAACGCTCAGTATCCAGGTGAAGCCAGAGGTCGACTGCAACAGCAACTCTTTGAGACCCAGTCACGCTGAAATGTATATGGTGTTAATGTGACCTTTTTCCATGTAGCTCTTGCCTCTTTCATCTGTGAACCTTTCTGAAACTGGCTTTTTTTGTCCATGCAATATGAATGATCAGTGAATGGCTTGTCTTCAAAGCTGATGAGTTCACTTCTAGTGGATCGTGTCGATACTAAAGATGACCATGTGTTAATGTACTTGAGAGAGGTGAGACCAAACCATCCATCAGTTTGAAACAGTGCAAATAACACTTAATATAATGAGATTAATTTGTGTGGAATGACCTTCAAAGTCAGCAAAGCTATTCCTACCTTTCAACCACACCCTGGACATCATACAGCTAAGCTGCTAACGTTAGCCATCAAGCTAACGAAGTTAGTCCCAGATGAGTTTTCCAATGGCGCCCTCTTTGTCTGGAGAAGTAAATGAACGGTTCCAGCGCCGTAGGAGCTGTATCTACTACGCATTGTTTCGGGACAAACTGGATCACTCAATGTTCCAATGCGCCAATTGTTTGCTTGCAGAGGATTATAGGCTTGAGGTGGCTTCCTTGATCACGCAGGTCGCCAGCCAACGTAAGAAACTGGGGAAAACACAGTGTGGAATGTTGACCTTTTCTACAGTGGTGGCTGGACGGCGTTCACGCATGTTGGATGCATCTCCGTCTTGTCGTTTGTCGTTATCTGACTGGCCGGTGTTGCCCGGAGTTCGTTTGCCAGGGGAGCCGTCGCCTGGCTCTCCTCCCCCTGATAGCGGAGTCGAAGGAGCACAGCAAAAGGAGCATGGCAATCAACGATGGTCGCATGTCACGAGCCGTGGAAGCCGAAGACAGCGGCCTCCTGCAAAGCAGATGCAAACAACGAATAGTTTCGCCGCCCTGGAGCCTGATCTGAACGAGTGTGGGTGTTCGATACCTGGGGTGATGCGAGAGTGCCCTGCCTGCCGCCTCCAGACCCAAAAGAGCGTTGACGACTACGTGTGGTGTACTGTCCCTCCGCTCTCTCTGACGGCGGCTCCACCAAGCTCCATCAGCTCGGGATCCGAGTCGTCCGGGGTGGAAACGGGAAGACCCCTACCAGGACGTCCTCTGGCTGCCAGCAGGTTGTCCAAACGGATGGCCATGTCCATCAGTTGCGTGAAGGACAACATGGTGTCCCGGCAGGCTAGCTCCCATCGGACGTCCTCCCGCAGATGGCACCGGAAATGGTCGATCAGGGCCCGCTCATTCCATCCGGACCCCGCTTCAAGCATCCGAAACTCCAACGCGAAGTCCTGTGCCGTCCTCGTCCCCTGCCTCAGGTGGACCAGCCGCTCGCCCGCCTCTCGACCCTCGGGTGGGTTTTTTATTTATTTATTTTATTTTACCTTTATTTAACTAGGCAAGTTAGTTAAGAACAAATTCTTATTTACAATGACGACCTACACCGGCCAAACCCGGACGACGCTGGGCTAATTGTGCGCCGCCCTGTGGGACTCCCAATCACGGCCGGTTGTGATAAAGCCTGGAATCGAACCAGGGGGTCTGTAGTGACGCGTCCCCCAAGCTGGCCAGCATCGTGGAATGCTCCTGGACCCGTGCCACGACTCCAGGCATGCGTTCCTCTCCCGCTGACTCCATAGCGGGTGGGTGATTCTGTGATGAGTGTGATATAAGGAGTCAGGCGCAGGAGGGTAAATCACAGAATACAGAGTTTATTCCGTTGTCCACAAATGCGCTGGATAGCGACACATGGAAACAGGCACAGGGGAAACTATCTACCCTGGCAATACACGGTATGGGATACTCCAACAAATATACAGGCACAGGGGAAATATCTACCCCGGCAATACAAAGGGAGAGTAACTCCACTGAGCTACACTAATCTCTCAAATAACAATCACCCACAAGGACAAGGGGGGCAGAGGGAACACTTATACACGGACTAATGATTGGATAAGAACCAGGTGTGTGTAATTGACAAGACAAGACAAATGGAATGATGATATATGGAGTGGCAGTGGCTAGTAAGCCGGTGACGACGAATGCCGAAGCCTGCCCGAACAAGGAGGGGAGGCAGCCTCGGCAGAAGTCGTGACACTAACATAAATAACATGAGAATATCTACTTCTGCTAAGCTTCCCAGTAAAGCAATGAAAACAAGCAAGCATCCCAGAAAAGTGCTCAAAATAGCCCACGTTAACATATGTAGCTTAAGAAACAAGGTTCATGAAATTAAGAACTTGCTAGTAACAGATGACATTCGTATTCTGACTATCTCTGAAACTCACTTAGACAATACCTTTGATGATACAGTGGTAGCAATAGAAGGTTATAACATTTACAGAAAATACAGAAATGCCAGTGGTGGAGGTGTTGCTGTTTATGTTCAGAACCATGTTCCTGTAAAGTTTAGAGAGGATCTCATGTTAAATACTGTTGAAGTAATATGGCTACATGCATCTACCTCACCTAAAGCCCATTCTCGTGGGAAGCTGCTATTGACCACCAAATGCTAACAGTCAGTATCTGGATAACGTGTGAAATGCTTGATAATGTATGTGATATCAACAGAGAGGTATATTCTCTGGGTGATTTAAACATTGACTGGCTTTCATCAAGCTGCCCACTCAAGAAAAAGCTTCAAACTGTAACTAGTGCCTGCAACCTGGTTCAGGTTATCAGTCAACCTACCAGGGCAGTTACAAACAGCACAGGAATGAAATCATCAACATGTATTGGTCACATCTTTACTAATGCTGCAGAAATATGCTTGAAAGCAGTATCCAGATCCATCAGATGTAGTGATCACAATATAGTAGCCATATCTAGGAAAACCAAAGTTCCAAAGGCTGGGCCTAATATAATGTATAAGAGGTCATACAATAAGTGTTGTAGTGATTCCTATGTTGTTGATGTAAAGAATATTGTTGGTCCGTGGTGTGTAATGAGGAGCAAACAGACGTTGCACTTGACACATTTATGAAATTGCATATCCCAGTTACTAATAAGCATGCACCCATTAAGAAAATGACTGTAAAAACGGATAAATCCCAGTGGATTGATGAGGAATTGAAAAATGTTATTGTTGAGAGGGATGAGGCAAAAGGAATGGCAAATAAGTCTGGCTGCACAACCGATTGGCAAACGTACTGCAAATTGAGAAATCATGTGACTAAACTGAATAAAAAGAAGAAACAACACTATGAAACAAAGATAAATTACATAAAGAATGATAGTAAAGGGCTTCGCGAGTGGCGCAGCATCACTACAGACCCGAGTTCGATCCCAGGCTGAGTCACAGCCGGCCGTGACCGGGAGACCCATGAGGTGGTGCACAATTTGCCCAGCATTGTCCAGGTTAGGGGAGGGTTTGGCCGGCAGGGATTTCCTTGTCGCATCGAGCTCTAGCGATTCCTTGTGGCGGACCGGGCGCCTGCAAGCTGACTTCGGTCACCAGCTGGATGGTGTTTCCTCCGACACATTGTTGCGGCTGGCTTACGGGTTAAGCAAGCAGTGTGTCAAGATGCAGTGCGGCTTGGCAGGGTCGTGTTTCGGAGGACGCATGGCTCTCGTCCTTCGCCTCTCCCGAGTCCATAGGGGAGTTGCAGCAATGGAACTAGACTGTAACTACTAATTGGGAAGGAAAAGGGGTAAATGTAACAAAAAAAAATGATAGTAAACAGCTTTGGAGCACCTTCAATGACATTTTTGGGGAAAAAGGCAAACTCAGCTCCATCATTCATTGAATCAGATGGCTCATTCAACACAAAGCCAACTGATATTGCCAACTACTTTAATTATTTTTTCATTGGCAAGATTAGCAAATGCTGACACTACACATCCAAGTATATCTGACCAAATTATGAAACACAAGAATTGTAATTTTGAATTCCGTAAAGTGAGTGTGGAAGAGATGAATTTTTTGTTATTGTAAATCAACAATGACAAGCCATTGGGGTCTGACAACTTGGATGGAAAATTACTGAGGATAATAGCGGACGAAATTGCCACTCCTATTTGCCATATCTTCAATTTAAGCCTACTAGAAAGTGTGTGCCCTCAGGCCTGGAGGGAAGCAAAAGTCATTTCGCTACCTAAGAATAGGTAAAGCTCCCTTTACTGACTCAAATAAAAGACCAATCAGCCTGTTACCAACCCTTAGTAAAGTTTTGGAAAAAATGGTGTTTGACCAGATACTATGCTATTTTACAGTAAACAAATTTGATTTGATTTGATTTGAAATTTACAAGCACGCTTATAGGGGAGGACATTCAACAAGCACAGCACTTACACAAATGACTGATGATTGGCTGAGAGAAATTGATGATAAAAGGATTGTGGGGGCTGTTTTGCTAGACTTCAGTTTGGCTTTTGACATTATTCGTCATAGTCTGCTGCTGGAATTGTGGATAAAGAGTTACCTGTCTAACAGAACACAGAGGGTGTTCTTAAATGGAAGCCTCTCCAACATAATCCAGGAAGAATCAGGAATTCCCCAGGGCAGCTGTCTAGGCCCCTTACTTTTTTTCAATCTTTACTAACGACATGCCACTGGCCTTGAGTAAAGCCAGTGTGTCTACGTATGCGGATGACTCAACACTATACACATCAGCTACTACAGCGACTGAAATGACTGCAACACTTAACAAAGAGCTGCAGTTAGTTTCAGAATGGGTGGCAAGGATTAAATTAGTCCTAAATATTTCAAAAACTAAAAGCATTGTATTTGGGACAAACCATTCACTAAACCCTAAACCTCAACTAAATCTTGTAATAAATAATGTGGAAATTGAGCAAATTGAGGTGACTAAACTGTTGGAGTAACCCTGGATTGTAAACGGTCATGGTCAAAACATATTGATACAATAGTAGCTAAGATGGGGAGAAGTCTGTCCATAATAAAGCGCTGCTCTACCTTCTTAACAGCGCTATCAACAAGGCAGGTCCTACAGCCTCTAGTTTTGTCGCACCTGGACTACTGTTCAGTCGTGTGGTCAGGTGCAACGAAGAGGGACTTAGGAAAATTGCAATTGGCTCAGAACAGGGCAGCACAGCTGGCCCTTGGATGTACACACAGAGCAAACATTAATAATATGCATGTCAATCTCTCCTGGCTCAAAGTGGAGGAGAGATTGACTTCATCACTACTTGTATTTGTGAGAGGTATTAACATGTTGAAAGCGCCAAGCTGTATGTTTAAATGACTAGTACACAGCTCAGACACCCATGCATACCCCACAAGACATGCCACCAGAGGTCTCTTCACAGTCCCCAAGTCCAGAACAGACTATGGGAGGCGCACAGTACTACATAGAGCCATCATTACATGGAACTCTATTTCACATCAGGTAACTGATACACGCAGTAGAATCAGATTTAAAATACAGATAAAAATACACCTTATGGAACAGCGGGGACTGTGAAGCAACACAAACATAGGCACAGACACATGCATACACACACATAACATACGCACTATACACACACGTACACATGGATTTTTTGTAGATACAGTTGAAGTCAGAAGTTTACATACACCTTAGCCAAATACATTTAAACTCCGTTTTTCACAATTCCTGACATTTAATCCTAGTAAAAATTCCCTGTTTTAGGACAGTTAGGATCACCACTTTATTTTAAGAATGTGAAACATCAGAATAATAGTAAAGAGAATGATTTATTTCAGCTTTTATTTCTTTCATCACATTCCCAGTGGGTCAGATGTTTACATACACTCAATTAGTATTTGGTAGCATTGCCTTTAAATTGTTTAACTTGGGTCAAACGTTTCGGGTAGCCTTCCACAAGCTTCCCACAATAAATTGGGTGAATTTTGGCCCATTCCTCCTGACAGAGCTGGTGTAACTGAGTCAGGTTTATAGGCCTCCTTGCTCGCACACGCTGCATGATGCTGCCACCCCCGTGCTTCACGGTTGGGATGGTATTCTTCGGCTTGCAAGAACCCCCTTTTTCCTCCAAACATAACGATGGTCATAATGGCCAAACAGTTCCATTTTTGTTTCATCAGACCAGAAGACATTTCTCCAAAAAGTACGATATTTGTCCCCATGTGAAGTTGCAAACCGTAGTCTGGCTTTTTTATGGTGGTTTTGGAGCAGTGGCTTCTTCCTTGCTGAGCGGCCTTTCAGGTTATGTCAATATAGGACTTGTTTTACTGTGGATATAGATACTTTTGTACCTGTTTCCTCCAGCATATTCACAAGGTCCTTTGCTGTTGTTCTGGGATTGATTTGCACTTTTCGCACGAAAATATGTTCATCTCTAGGAGACCGAACACATCTCTTTCCTGAGCGGTATGGTGGCTGCGTGGTCCAATGGTGTTTATACTTGCGTACATTTGTTTGTCCAGATTAATGTGGCACCTTCAGGCGTTTGGAAATTGCTCCCAAGGATGAACCAGACTTGGGAAGGTCTACAATGTTTTTTCTGAGGTCTTGTCTGATTTATTTTGATTTTCCCATGATGTCAAGCAAAGAGGCACTGAGTTTGAAGGTAGGCCTTGAAATACATCCACAGGTACACCTCCAATTGACTCAAATGATGTCAATTAGCCTATCAGAAGCTTCTAAAGCCATGACATCATTTTCTGGAATTTTCCAAGCTATTTAAAGGCACAGTCAACTTAGTGTATGTAAACTTCCGACCCACTGGAATTGTGATACAGTGAATTATAAGTTAATTGTGTCATGCACAAAGTAGATGTCCTAACCGACTTGCCAAAACTATAGTTTGTTAACAAGACATTTGTGGAGTGGTTGAAAAACAAGTTTTAATGACTCCAACCTAAGTGTATGTAAACGTCCGACTTCAACTGTATGTGGCAGTGGAGTAGGGGCCTGAGGGCACACAGTGCGTTGTGAAATCTGTTATGAATGTATTGTAATGTTTTTTAAATTGTATAACTGCCTTAATTTTGCCGGACCCAGGAAGAGTAGCTGATGCCTTGGCAGCAGCTAATGGGGATCCATAATAAATACAACTAAATACAAATACAGGAGCTCCCAGTACAGAATCTAAAGCCAGCGGTGGTCAAGGTCTACGACTATTAACATTCTAACATTCCCCAAAACATATTCTTCCCTCTTCTTTTTAGTAACATTTGGTTAACTTGTGTTCATTTACTGAGACTTACCTGTGTTATGGTTTCATTCAGGTGACCAGGCCGAGACAGAATATGTCTTCCCTTGCAAGTAGGGGTTAAAAGCTGGTGAACTATTTTAAATCTGGAATTATTGGTGATGTTGAATTATTGGTAATTTTATATAGCTGGCCTGACCCATATACTATATGTGATATACATTATTTAGTTAACTGGGTCAATATTATTTTATTCATTTTACCTAAATGCTGACCATTTGTTAAAGCATTCATTCTTTACATGGATCTATTAATTGTATTTCCTCCTCTGTAGATGTAAGAAGAAAATTACATTAACAGAGGTCACACATACAACCCATGGGACATCTTTCAAGCTCTGAAGTAAAGGATGTAACCATCTGGAATTAAAGTTTTTAATTTTCTTGAGCATTTTTTCCAGATTGTTTTGTGTGTAGGTTTTGACGTCACACTTTGGCAAGAAATGAGTTCCAAGGCTCAGGTGACAAAGGGCATTTTTAAAGGCTTTATGTAAGACAGTGGATCTTTTCTTGGGGAACTAGTACCCGTGGGTGTACCTGGCCTATCCAACAGGGGGTACTTGGGAAGACTCATGGGCAGAGCAATATGTGATTGGGTGTACAGTAAAAAAAAGAGAACCACTGATCTATAATATATCAAAGGGCTAACAACTATAGCCTACCTTCTGCAACAGATTATTGTATTTGTTAGGTTCCAGAGAGCTGCAATGTGCTGTTAATTGGTGTTGCCAACTGTACGAAGGTGTGTAAATGTTCTCAGTTTTGCTTAAAGCTTTTGGTTCTCAGCTTTTTTCTTCCTACATCTGTAATCATCATGGCCCCCTGTAGTAATAATCAAGGTGTGGTTCTCTTTTATTTCTCATCGGGGAATGGGATCCAGGAAATCCACTCATTCTAAATCCTATCAACAAAGATCTTACAAGGGGATGCGTCCTGTCCTGATCATACCCATAATGAGTCCTGGCTATAATCTCCACTATGAATATCTCCTAATAATTTATTGAGCTAATGGTGTGGACAAGGCATGGAAAGATGTAGTCAAAAACACCTCACAAATCCATTTAGAGAAAGAGTAACAGAACAATTGAGATGACACAAACAGATACTATAGAGCCCTGTTGTTGACAACACAGCTCACTAAATATATTAACAAATATATCTAAAAATTTACTGAGAATTATGAACATATGAGTATGCTGTAAAAAAAAAACACTACTTTTGAAGAGCAGCAAAACTCCTCATGACCTAACAATGTGAAAGAAAATACATAAGTGTTGCATTGCTGAAGCTAGAACCACGTGAATATCGAAGACAGCCCTGAAATTTCCCACATATTGCATGGAAATAAACCTGTTAAATGGAGGAACTATCTTGGAACAGCCTGGTCTCATAGACTAGACGTAACATAGTAAACTTAAATCTGGGACATGCCAAGGAGTATGATATGTTACGTTTGGTATGGTTACATAAGACATAAGGTTACTTAAAGCAAAAACTAAAAGAGAGTGGTTGGTCAGGGTGGATGGGTGGGCATATAACTTGAACGTCTAGCAACCTGAACGTTGCGTGTTTGAATCTCGTCACAGACAACTTTAGCATTTTAGCAACTTTGTAACCTCTTACTACTTTTTAGATACTTTGCAACTACTTACCATGTTAGCTAACCCTTCCCCTTTAATCTAAATGCTAACCTTAACCCTAACCTTAACCCCTAACCCTAACCCCTAGCCTAGATAACGTTAGCCACCTAGATAACATTAGTGTTAGCCACCTAGCTAATGATAGCCACAACAAATTGGAATTCGTAACATATCATACGTATTGCAATTTCGTAACATTGTACGAATTGCAATAAGTAACATATCATACAAATTGTAATTTGTAATATACTAAACGGATGATGGACATCCACAAATTAATACATACCATACGAAAAGTAACATATCATACTAAATGGAGGGAGACAGATTTATTTTACTATTTTATATCTACCCCTGAATCCAGGTTGCTTGGAAACCCTCCATCCAATGTCAAGACAATACAACATCTTCAAACTTTTGCATCATAATACTATGGAAAACATATTTTTCAGAGATGCTGTAGTATAAGTAATAAATGCAACTCATGGATATCTATATCTATTTCTATTTTAAATCCTCAAATGGGCAAAGACATGGAGATATTTATTGCTAACAAGCTTCCCAGCGCTGGTATTTTTTTAACAACATAATTTACAGTTTATAGTGCTTCATGTTACTTCCTTTCTATTCAATCTCAGTTAAATAAACAATGACAGGAATTCTTAGACTATTTGAATATCAGTGGATACAAATATCCAGTGTTGGGAATAACGTGTGACCGTGATAATTCTCTAAGTGTTAATACATTTGTGTTTACATCATTAAGCCTTTATGTATGTTTTAAGAATGACCAAAGGTGTCTGACTTTATAGTAAGTACAGCGTCATATGATACAAGGCATGTATGTATGTGTTATAAATGACCAAAGGTGTCTGACTTTAAAGTAAGTGCAGCGTCATGCGATATAGAGTCTTTATGTATGTGTTATGAATGACTGAAGGTGTCTCACTTCAAACTAAGTATTACAGGACACTACATAATAAATAGGTTATTCACATTCTGCTGATTTATGAAAGTTCTCTCTTGATCCACATGTTACTGTAGGGTGTGAGAGGTATTTAAATGGGTTGATGGACCTGCAAAGCTTGCGTTTGTGTGTATGTGTGTACGAGCCAAGATGATTTGGAGTAGTCCAACCTGAAACTACAGCACCAGGTATTCCCATTCTGTTCCCATGCTGGAGACCAGGGCTTTATTACTACCTGTTACAATGGTGCCAACATTTTGTGGGTGATCTTTCAGCGGAGGAGTGGGCGAATGTGTTAAAGTCCTGACTGGGCCCAGCACCACACGGTATGGCTCGTTATATTGTTATGTGTGTGTTTGTGTACTGAGGGACATGGAACTTTGTTCCAGAAGAAAGCTACTTTCAATTTCCTCATGTTGGGGGCTTTCATCAAGGTAAGTGTTTCTTGGTGTAACGTCGTCCCCAGGCTATTGTGCACACATAAGCCTGGGATATCAACCACTCAAAGTTGGCCTTAGTGGGAGTGACCATAGAATTCTATGGGAGTGACCTTACAGAGTAAGATATTTTGCTAGCAAAAACATTCCCCTTGGTCATCACTAGTTAACACAGCCACATAATAAAGTCATAATTATGGCTAAACCCTGCCAATTTCTGCAATTTCTCTTCTTAAAATTAGATTTTAAACCTAACCCTAACTAATGATGGCCAAGTTGCGTGTTCGAATCTCGTTACAGAAAACTTTAGCATTTTAGCTAATTAGCAACTTTTCAACCACTTACTACTTTTTAGCTACTTTGCAACTACTTAGCATGTTAGCTAACCCTTCCCTTAACCCTTTAACCTAAATCCTAACCATAAGCATAACCTTAACCCCTAACCCTAACCCCTAGCATAGCTAACGTTAGCCACCTAGATAACGTTAGTGTTAGCCACCTAGCTAACGATAGCCACAACAAATTGCAAATTCGTAACATATTGGGTCAATTGCATTTCGTAATATACTAAATGGAGCCTTTATAAGCTGAACGTCATTTAAAGCGGGACCCTTTTGGTCTGTAACAATGTAAAGTAACGAGTTACGTTTTCAAAATTGGGTTTATTACAGTTGCTTAGTAATGCGTGTGTTACCTTTACATTACTTTCAGAAAATATTGTTGTTTTCATGATCCAATCTCAACTTTTTTCCTCATTTAGTTCTCGAGAGAGTGGAAAAAGCTATTTGGAGAACAGTCATGACAGCTGTCCATAAAAATAGATAGAGGTCGCACCTCTGATCTTTGCTGTTGATCACTTCTAACCCTAACCCTTTTCCTAACCTTAACTTCATTCTCCTAATCTGACCTTTTCATTTGAGTCGAGATTCACAGAAATAATCTGGAACTGTTCGCTCCTGAATTTCACTCCTTTGAAAAGCATGCACTATAGACTACCCTTCTACGTTTTGATCAACGTTAACGTCTTATGGATCTGACAATTTTTTCCAATTTTTGCATAAAATGACATACCCAAATCTAACTGCCTGTAGCTCAGGACCTGAAGCAAGGATATGCATATTCTTGATACCATTTGAAAGGAAACACTTTGAAGTTTGTGGAAATGTGAAATTAATGTAGGAGAATATAACACATTAGATCTGGTAAAAGATAATACAAACAAAAAAACATGCGTTTTCTATTTATTTATTTTTTCATCATCTTTGAAATGCAAGAGAAAGGCCACAATATAATATTGCAGTTTAGGCGCAATTTAGATTTTGGCCACTAGATGGCAGCAGCAGTGTGTGCAAAGTTTCAGATTGATCCAGTGAAGCATTGCAGTACTGGACTATTTTGTATCAAGTCTGCCCAAATGTGCCGAATTGGTCAATTGATACATTTTCAAGTAAATAACTATAGAGAACATACAAAAATGATATGGTAACACAAAATGTAAGTTTACACACTGACTCCGGGAACAGCAAACTCGGGAGACCTAACTGAATGTAAGTACATTTTTTACCTTCAGAGGTGAATGTATCAAACCAGTTGCCAAGATACGTTTTTTGTTGTTGTGCACTCTCCTCAAACAATAGCATGGTATTTTTTCAATATAATAGCTACTGTAAATTGGACAGTGCAGTTAGATTAACAATAATTTAAGCTTTCTGCCAATATAAGACTGCATCGCAGTGCCTTAGACCACTGCGCCACTCGGGAGACCTAACTGAATGTAAATACATTTTTTACCTTCAGAGGTGAATGTATCAAACCAGTTGCCAAGATACGTTTTTTGTTGTTGTGCACTCTCCTCAAACAATAGCATGGTATTTTTTCAATATAATAGCTACTGTAAATTGGACAGTGCAGTTAGATTAACAATAATTTAAGCTTTCTGCCAATATAAGACAAGTCTATGTCCTGGAAAGTTTGCTGTTACTTACAACAGTCATGCTAATCACATTAGCGCACGTTAGCTCAACCCTCCTGTATATGGGACACCGATCCGTAAGAGGTTAATATTAGCTCATATTTCCACCGTTTGGTTATGAGCACCTCAAATTCTAGACCCGTTAAAGGGGCAATCTGCCGTTCAAACACTAACAAAGAGGTCAACCCGCAACTGGGAAGGGGCTGGAGAAATTTAACCACAATCAAATTAATTGACAGAGCTATGGATACAAGCACTGACCATCCATAATATAAACAAATTATAGTTTTAATGTATTGAGGCTATACAGTGTTTGTTTACAATTACATTGTTCACTAACAATGGAGTAAAACAAGCTTATATTTTGGTTTCTGATGAGGCATTTATAAATGATCTTCTTCAAGAATCAATGATATGCTATCATTAATTTAAAATTCCCAAAATAATTTAACCCTTCTCCTACAATTTCCGCGGCCCCAGGAAAATCGAATTAACATAATACAAAATCCACATAAAAATCTGTCTGTTTAAGCTAGAGATATGATTTTTTGCATGGGCTTCATCTCAATCCACCGCATCCGCCGATATCGCCCTTCCGCATCTGCAGTGAAAGGTGGCAGATCTAGAGCGGTGTTTGTCAGACCATCCGACATCCCGAAAATCGGTCTTCTCACAAAAACGTCTGTAGCGTCCGAACGGTTTGGCAGAAACTGCGTTGAAAATTCCACATAGAAATTGTACACATATTTTTCATCCTATATTCAATTGGGTTGATTGAAATTATGTGGAATTTGTTATTTTATTTGACTTATTTTATTTGGTATGTTGAAATAAAATGTGAAGCATCAGTCCTTTGATTTCTGCCTGAACAGTGACTCCTACTAACTCTATGTACCCTGCTTAGCTTCATAAACAAGCTGTGTTCATTTCAGCTGAGCTGTCATGTCAACATATCTAGACATTGATGAGCTTCTATACTCATTTGTGTAGACCTAAATAACATTGAATAGTTGAAACTAACTCCTAACTTTTCTTACACAAGCTGTATGTGAAGATCTTGGACCAGGAAAGGTATTTATATTGATAATAAACTGATAGAAGATGTAAGAAGATGTAGTTGTATGTCTCGTCAGACCAGCCATAAAATTGTGAATGATGATTTCAACAGAATTGTATCAGGCTAAATACAGTTTCTACACGTTTTAGTATTTTGACATTGTTTTGTAGGGTGGGGTGACAGATTAAGTCACACTGACGGCCTACATCACTGCTTCAATGCTGGAGCTCAACATGTCAGTGTCGGTAAGTAGCATCTCCACATAACCATTGTTTCTCACTACAACAATGTCCATTACAGGCAACTGAATTAGCCTCCTATATGAAGACTGTTGTGTACCTCTTACATCAACTGTCATCTAAATGTAATGAGTTGTGTATTGTGTATTTAAAATTCAAAGTTAAATAATGTTTTTCCCTCAAAGTAGCCTATGCAATAAGTATAAGAATATGTTACCATAAGCAGATCTAAATGGTATTGTGCTGTTAAAACTGAGTAGGCTTAGTTACTACTGTAAACTGAAAAACTAGAAGTGCTTCAGCATGAATATCTGTAGCCTAGTCCCAGATCTGTTTGTATTGTCATGCCAGTACAAACAGAGCTGGGACCAGGCTAACATGTCTCTTAACGTGTTGCTCTGTTAGTCTGTGCTCCAGGATCCTGTTGTGTATGGCAGCTTGTCTTGCCTGAGGAACTCCACCAGTGATTTGTCCAACACCTACACTACTGCTCTGCTGGCCTACACCTTTACCCTGGCAGGGGACATGGAGACCCGGGCCCAGCTTCTGCAGCACCTGGACACGATCGCATTACAAGAGGGTGAGACATATCCTGGTCCAAGATCTGTTTGTGCTATCTTGACTTAATAGAGTTAGTCAATGGAGTAATCCCAATAGTGCAAACCCTCCGCCCGTCTGGCTCTCCAAATAGGCCCAATCAAACACCCAAAGCATTTTATAGAACACTAATAAAATTTGAATTCAGTTTTTGTCCAAAAATTCATTGTGGGGGTCAGAGAAGAACTGTGTATCCTGTATAGTGATGAATAAGCTAGCCCCAATTTTCTCTCTCTGTGTGTTTGTGTGTGTTTGTTTGTGTGTGTGTTTGTGTGAGTTTGTGTGTGTGTGTGTGTGAGCGCGCGCACTCCTCGTCCCTCAGGGGGTCTCCTGCACTGGACTCAGACCTCCTCAGAGACCTCAGCCTCCCTGGCAGTGGAGATCAGCTCCTACGTTCTGCTGGCTTCCCTCAATGCCTCCCCTCTGTCTACCACTGACCTGGGCTACGCCTCCCGGATCGTCAGGTGGCTGGTGAGGCAGCAGAACGCCTACGGAGGCTTCTCCTCCACACAGGTATACTTCAAAACACCTCTGGTCCGAAATGGCACCCTGTGCTGTGCACTAGTAATGAGGCATTATTACCTTGACTTTTACCAGATCACAGGCATGTGTGTGCTTCTTGTCATGTCAAGCCTGATGAGTCTAACTTCCACTGAAATGGAGCCTAGAAATCATAATGGATGGAAATGGGAAATAGTCACTCTAGGAACTGACCAATGTCAAAATCTACCCTTTCTATAAAATGGGATAGCTTCATTCATTTTGAACAGATTTGTCTGTGTTCTATTGGTGTTTAGGACACAGTGGTGGCCCTCCAGGCCCTAGCTCTCTACTCCACCAGGGTGTTCAGTAGAGAGGGCACCAGCACAGTGACAGTACAGTCTCCCAGTGGGGGACAGCACCTTTTCGAAGTGAACCAAAACAACAAGCTTCTCTACCAGGAGAGGGCGATGCAGGACACAGAAGGGAAGTACAGTGTGGAAGTGAAGGGCAGTGCTTGTGCCTCAGTGCAGGTCAGTGAATACACATCTATCCTCCCAATCCTATGTTGCCAAAATACGGTTTAATCTATCACTAAAGCTACAGTCTGGGCATGTTTTTTCTGCAAAACAGCAGCCCTGTGCCACTTGATTTGGTATACAGCTGAGGCAGTGGAGGCTGCTGAGGGGAGGACGGCACATAATAATGGGTGGAACAGAGCAAATGGAATAGTATCAAACACATGGACACCAGTAAAGTAAATTCAGATTGAGGTTGGGTTTATGTAGGCTACATTGAAATCTGATTTGCCCAACAAAAGACACTATCATTTCAATGTGTAGCTAGATATACAGTAATATCATTCATCAATGGTTGAGTGGATCTTTGGAAGTTTAGAAGTAGTTGCCATTAGCCCTTTAAATAGGATGCCAAATTAATGATATTAATAATACACTTTGGATATTGTCTTATATATATATTATTCATAATATACAGAGGTAGTAATTTAATAGGATCTCTATGGCTACAGTATGATTTGTCAGACCAGGAGAAATCCCGAAAATTGGTCTTCTGAAAAAAACATCCAAATGGTTAGAAACTAATATGACCCCTCATATTGATGACACTCATGAACACTATGGTGTTCTCCATTTTGCTCTACGACCGCCACAAGTGTCATGGGACTTGTCTGAAGATAACCTGGTACCGGGCCAGAAAACTTGTGGAAATGAATAGGGCATTTCCATGTTAAAGGTATACGGGTAATCTCTCAGAAATCTGCGAATCTGTTTTTCTATGTATGAATCTGTTATTCAATGTTTCATCATATATTTTTTTGAAAGTATTTTTTCTTTATACCTACAAGGGTCCTAAAATTCCAAATCAAATAGCTAAATGATCCTTGGTATGACCATCTTAAAACAATTCCATATGTTAGCTTAGTAGAAATGCATCCCGGGCCCTTAGAATTTACTGGGTTAACACTGATTCCAGGTAGGCCTATCTGCAGCTCGATAAGGTCACACACACACTTACGTTACAGAACTGTCCTCATCACTTCTCATTGTCTCTTCAAAGAAGAGACCTGACGAGTAATCAATCTGACACTCGATCAGTCATATTTATCTGGGATTTCCCATAAGAGCGGAGTGGGATGCTCGTCAGTTTCCCGCAGTTCCATTGTGCTGCATAATGGTTTCTGGAGAACATGCATAAAGGGATCTGACAGGTGTGTGTGCCATGGTCACAGAAAAGTTCCAAAACCATTTGTTATTATTAGCACTGAATCAAACCATTATTGAAACCTACAACATTTTATTTCAATACCAAACAAGAGCTCTTATTCCCATAGGCCTTTTCTCTCCAAAGTAAACATGTTCCTGCCCCCTTGCAGCCTATAGGCTATATCCAAGTAATTTTTGCCTTATCAAATGAACCTTTATTCTCCTTGGTAAAAGTTTTGAAAAATACATTTAATCAAAATCAGTGTTTCTCTGAACATATTGTCTCTGGTGAGGCCAGGGAAAGGCATCGGGCATCACTCAGAAGCACTTGTGACGGACCACGTTGGACCCCATCTCTGGTTGCTCTGAGGCACTGACGCACATGTCTCCGAAGATAGAGAGAGAGGCCAAAAGGGAGCCCCCCAGCCAGGCAGTATCCACCACAGGGACTGGCCCCACGTGAGACCCTGGCGGGAGCCGAGGCCTCCTCCAGGACGGCGTTGTCCAGGAGCAGTGGTCGCAGGTCTGCAACACTCTCCAAAGCAGAGCTCACCAGGAGGCTGGGGATGCCTGGTGTCACCATGTTGATGGTCTGAGGAGAGAAGAGGATCTTGCTGCCGATCCTCAGCATCTGTCCACCTGGGAGCTTATAGTCCACCTCGACGCTGTCGATAATGGTTGCGGCTGTCTCTGAGGAGGGGTCAGTGGATACGTAACACATCTGCTACTTGATTTTGTTCATGGTGTCGTGTTCCTGTGTGGCGCTGGAGAACTGAGCTCCGGACTCCTTCAGCAGCAGAGCCAGGCGGGCTGTGACATCCTGCCTTCCCAGGCCCAGCTGACGCACAGCGTGGGGGAGGCAGTGGCCCTCAAACACTGGGACTGCGTGGGTGACGTCATAGCCACATGTAATGAACCTAGATCAATGGTTTCAATATCCAGCAGACAACGTATCACTTAAAAGTAGCTGGTTGCATCTGTTAAAAAACCAACCATATCAGAGTTTTAAAGAACACAATCTACTGTAGGTCTATAGCCACTTTAAAGCATTCCATTTCATAATTGCATGCCATAACTGCTCAACTGCACTACTTGAGTGTTTTAAGTACGGTGTATGGAAATAAAGTAATAATTTGTATATGGATATATTTACCAGCGCATAACCAAGTCAAATAGTATTCAGATTGTAGGCTAACACAAGGTTTCGATGGCACTTACAGTGGGGAAAAAAAGTATTTAGTCAGCCACCAATTGTGCAAGTTCTCCCACTTAAAAAGATGAGAGAGGCCTGTAATTTTCATCATAGGTACACGTCAACTATGACAGACAAATTGAGAAAAAAATTCCAGAAAATCACATTGTAGGATTTTTAATGAATTTATTTGCAAATTATGGTGGAAAATAAGTATTTGGTCACCTACAAACAAGCAAGATTTCTGGCTCTCACAGACCTGTAACTTCTTCTTTAAGAGGCTCCTCTGTCCTCCACTCGTTACCTGTATTAATGGCACCTGTTTGAACTTGTTATCAGTATAAAAGACACCTGTCCACAACCTCAAACAGTCACACTCCAAACTCCACTATGGCCAAGACCAAAGAGCTGTCAAAGGACAACAGAAACAAAATTGTAGACCTACACCAGGCTGGGAAGACTGAATCTGCAATAGGTAAGCAGCTTGGTTTGAAGAAATCAACTGTGGGAGCAATTATTAGGAAATGGAAGACATACAAGACCACTGATAATCTCCCTCGATCTGGGGCTCCACGCAAGATCTCACCACGTGGGGTCAAAATGATCACAAGAACGGTGAGCAAAAATCCCAGAACCACACGGGGGGACCTAGTGAATGACCTGCAGAGAGCTGGGACCAAAGTAACAAAGCCTACCATCAGTAACACACAAGCCGCCAGGGACTCAAATCTTGCAGTGCCAGACGTGTCCCCCTGCTTAAGCCAGTACATGTCCAGGCCCGTCTGAAGTTTGCTAGAGTGCATTTGGATGATCCAGAAGAGGATTGAGAGAATGTCATATGGTCAGATGAAACCAAAATAGAACTTTTTGGTAAAAACTCAACTCGTCGTGTTTGGAGGACAAAGAATGCTGAGTTGCATCCAAAGAACACCATACCTACTGTGAAGCATGGGGGTGGAAACATCATGCTTTGGGGCTGTTTTTCTGCAAAAGGACCAGGACGACTGATCCGTGTAAAGGAAAAAATGAATGGGGCCATGTATCGTGAGATTTTGAGTGAAAACCTCCTTCCATCAGCAAGGGCATTGAAGATGAAACGTGGCTGGGTCTTTCAGCATGACAATGATCCCAAACACACCGCCCGGGCAACGAAGGAGTGGCTTCGTAAGAAGCATTTCAAGGTCCTGGAGTGGCCTAGCCAGTCTCCAGATCTCAACCCCATAGAAAATCTTTGGAGGGAGTTGAAAGTCCGTGTTGCCCAGCGACAGCCCCAAAACATCACTGCTCTAGAGGAGATCTGCATGGAGGAATGGGCCAAAATACCAGCAACAGTGTGTGAAAACCTTGTGAAGACTTACAGAAAACGTTTGACCTGTGTCATTGCCAACAAAGGGTATATAACAAAGTATTGAGAAACTTTTGTTATTGACCAAATACTTATTTTCCACCATAATTTGCAAATAAATTCATTAAAAATCCTACAATGTGATTTTCTGGAGAAAAAAATTCTCATTTTGTCTGTCATAGTTGATGTGTACCTATGATGAAAATTACAGGCCTCTCTCATCTTTTTAAGTGGGAGAACTTGCACAATTGGTGGCTGACTAAATACTTTTTTCCCCCACTGTATCTACTACTCTCACAACAAACATTCAACCTATGATATTCAACATCGTGGAGAGTGCAGAGCGTGAAACAGCTGCTAGGCACAAGTAGAAATTGTTCACATTGTAGGCTATTTTAACAATTTATGTGCACAACATGGCATGAATTCGGAATAAATATAGCAATTTACATAGAGGTGGGGTGGATGGGGCCACTACGTTTTTCATGTTGCCTGAAGAAAATATGACAGAGAATTAACGAAAGTCATACTCTTCGCTGCTACGTTTTTCTGCGATACAACTTTTGATTAAGGTAGGGTGGGGGCAGGAGTCAGGCTATCTACTGCTACTAACCTTGAAATGCGATGCTTTCATAGTAGGAGTTATTGCATGGCCATAGATTTTTCAACTAACCTGGTTTTGGCAATACTTTCTTCGTTCTCAATGAATTTTCTCTGTTTTTTGTAGAACCACCTGCAACTGGACATTAACATGTATAAGATACACTTTTTCCAAATTAAGAACAAAGGAAGTATGGCCAAGACCAGGTTAGTTGAACAATATTTTACAAATGAAAAATCTATGGAGGCGTTTTCCATTAACCAAGCAGTAACTCCGACTATGGAAGCATCACATATTGGGGTTACTAGCAGTAACTAGAGTCAGGCGGAATCAGGTGCAAAATGATAGGACAGGTGAATAAAACTGGATCCAAAGTATGTAGCCTAGGAGCCTACAAGACGTTGACGAACACCGACATAATTAGACTATTTTGTAATAATATGCTAAACAGATCAACTAAACAGCCAATTCCCTATGTTTGTTTAAGTTGGCTAATGCTAGACGCATCCTCTTGTTGCTAAAATATTTCCTAACCTGGATTGCATTTGTTGTAGCCTATAAAAGACCACACCGAGTAGAAATGTCAGGCATAATATTGTTATGTTTGTTTCTTATAGTTTGTTTGTTTGTTACATTGTATCGTCAACCTGTGGCCTAGGCCTACTCACCACCGCAGATTGTTAGTGACTGATTTGGAGAATCATTCACCTCCCCACAGCAGGTGGGCACACTTAGTAAATCTGGAACTAAGCATGCCCACCTGCAGGATATTTATGGGGACGTGACCAACGCGCACACTTTCCAAATCAGTCCACAAACAATCTGCTGTGGTGGGTAGGCCTATTGATGTGGTAATTACAAGTTATTAAGTCGTAAATGCCAGTTGGATGCATTCACATGCTTTGAACTCGTTGACAAACACAGATTGGCTATTGGCCAACAAGCTGCTTCAACCATGAACTAAAAGTAGGCCTACAGCTATCATGCTTATAAACAAATTATGAGTGACGTGCAGTCAAGGTAGGCAGGGTAGGCAGTGTAGGCAGGGTAGGCAGGGTAGGCTGGGTAGGCTGGGTAGGCAGGGTAGGCAGGGTAGGCTGGGTAGGCAGGGTAGGCTGGGTAGGCAGGGTAGGCAGGGTAGGCAGGGTAGGCAGGGTAGACAGGGTAGGCAGGGTAGGCAGGGTAGGCTGGGTATGCAGGGTAGGCAGGGTAGGCAGGGTAGGCTGGGTAGGCTGGGTAGGCTGGGTATGCAGGGTAGGCAGGGTAGGCAGGGTAGGCTGGGTAGGCTGGGTAGGCTGGGTATGCAGGGTAGGCAGGGTAGGCAGGGTAGGCTGGGTAGGCTGGGTAGGCAGGGTAGGCTGGGTAGGCTGGGTAGGCTGGGTAGGCTGGGTATGCAGGGTAGGCAGGGTAGGCAGGGTAGGCAGGGTAGGCAGGGTAGGCAGGGTAGGCTGGGTAGGCAGGGTAGGCTGGGTAGGCTGGGTAGGCTGGGTAGACAGGGTAGGCAGGGTAGGCTGTGCTTACCCTATGATAATCTAATAAGAAAAGCTGTTATGAAAAGCATGCTAGCAGATACCATAGACTTCCAGTCATTATGTTAACGCTAGTTAGCAACTCCCTTCAAACTGCACTCAGAGACACTGCACTCAGAGACAAACAAATGCTATCCACGAGTTCATCTGACTCTGGGGAAGTAGATAAAGGGCCTCGATGTATTACTTTAATTATCTCTGGATCTGTCCATAGGCTACCTTAGGGAAACTTCACCCCGGAGGCTAGGTCCATTTGAATGAATTTTCATGTGTAGGTCAAATCGATGGAGAGTATTGGGACATGATGACAAAGGTGTAATGGACCTTTCTCATCATGCCCTGCTCATATTAATTCCCTTGTTGTCTTTCTGTCAATTATCAGAATGTGCATTGATTCAAGGCCACTTATAAAGTGGTACTAAACTATAAGAGACTATAAAATTGGGGTGTAGGCCTAAGATACAGACGTTACAGAAAATCGATTGAGATGTAATCAGGCTATAGTGCATGTCAATGTCATACACTGTACTGTATGGACATGTACATTTTTATTTTTTTAATTTTTTTTAATTTCACCTTTATTTAACCAGGTAAACCAGTTGAGAACAAGTTCTCATTTACAACTGCGACCTGGCCAAGATAAAGCAAAGCAGTGCGATAAAAACAACAACACAGTTACATATGGGGTAAAACAAAACAAAGTCAAAAATACAACAGAAATACAATTAATATACAGTGTGCAAATTTAGCAAGTTATGGAGGTAAGGCAATAAAATAGGCTATAGTGCAAAATAATTACAATTTAGTATTAACACTGGAATGATGTGCAAGAGATGATGTGCAAATAGAGATACTGGGTACAAATGAGCAAAATAAATAACAATATAGGGATGAGGTAGTTGGGCGGGCTAATTTCAGATGGGCTGCGTACAGGTGCAGTGATCGGTAAGGTGCTCTGACAACTGATGCTTAAAGTTAGTGAGGGAGATAAGTGTCTCCAGCTTCAGAGATTTTTGCAATTTGTTCCAGTCATTGGCAGCAGAGAACTGGAAGGAATTGCGGCCAAAGGAGGTGTTGGCTTTGGGGATGACCAGTGAGATATACCCGCTGGAGCGCAGACTACGGGTGGGTGTTGCTATGGTGACCAATGAGCTAAGATAAGGCGGGGATTTGCCTAGCAGTGATTTATAGATGGCCTGGAGCCAGTGGGTTTGGCGACGAATATGTAGTGAGGACCAGCCAACAAGAGCGTACAGGTCACAGTGGTGGGTATTATATGGGGCTTTGGAGACAAAACGGATGGCACTGTGATAGACAACATCCAATTTGCTGAGTAGAGTGTTGGAGGCTATTTTGTAAATGACATCGCCGAAGTCAAGGATCGGTAGGATAGTCAGTTTTACGAGGGCATGTTTGGCAGCATGAGTGAAGGAGGCTTTGTTGCGAAATAGGAAACCGATTCTAGATTTAACTTTGGATTGGAGATTCTTAATGTGAGTCTGGAAGGAGAGTTTACAGTCTAACCAGACACCTAGATATTTGTAGTTGTCCACATACTCTAGGTCAGACCCGTCTAGAGTAGTGATTCTAGTCGGGTGGGCGGGTGCAAGCAGCGTTCGGTTGAAGAGCATGCATTTAGTTTTACTAGTGTTTAGGAGCAGTTGGAGGCTACTGAAGGAGTGTTGTATGGAATTGAAGCTCGTTTGGAGGTTTGTTAACACAGTGTCCAATGAAGGGCCAGATGTATACAAAATGGTGTCGTCTGCGTAGAGGTGGATCTGAGAGTCACCAGCAGCAAGAGCGACGTCATTGATATACACAGAGAAAAGAGTTGGCCCAAGATTTGAACCCTGTGGCACCCCCATAGAGACTGCCATAGGTCCAGACAACAGGCCCTCCGATTTGACACATTGAACTCTATCTGAGAAGTAGTTGGTGAACCAGGCGAGGCAGTCATTTGAGAAACCAAGGCTATTTAGTCTGCCAATAAGAATGCGGTGGTTGACAGAGTCGAAAGCCTTGGCCAGGTCAATGAAAACGGCTGCACAGTACTGTCTATTATCGATCGCGGTTATAATATCATTTAGGACCTTGAGCGTGGCTGAAGTGCACCCATGACCAGCTCGGAAACCGGATTGCATAGCGGAGAAGGTACGGTGGGATTCGAAATGGTCGGTGATCTGTTTGTTGACTTGGCTTTCAAAAACTTTTGAAAGGCAGGGCAGGATGGATATGGGTCTGTAACAGTTTGGATCTAGAGTGTCACCCCCTTTGAAGAGGGGGATGACCGCGGCAGCTTTCCAATCTCTGGGGATCTCAGACGTTACGAAAGAGAGGTTGAACAGGCTAGTAATAGGGGTTGCGACAATTTCGGCGGCTAGTTTTAGAAAGAAAGGGTCCAGATTGTCTAGCCCAGATGATTTGTAGGGGTCCAGATTTTGCAGCTCTTTTAGAACATCAGCTGTCTGGATTTGTGTGAAGGAGAAGCGGGGGGGGCATGGGCAAGTTGCAGCGGAGGGTGCAGAGCTGGTGGCCGGGGTAGTGGTAGCCAGGTGGAAAGCATGGCCAGCCGTAGCAAAATGCTTGTTGAAATTCTCGATTATTGTAGATTTATCGGTGGTGATAGTGTTTCCTAGCCTCAGTGCAGTGGGCAGCTGGGAGGAAGTGCTCTTATTTTCCATGGACTTTACAGTGTCCCAAAACTTTTTGGAGTTAGTGCTACAGGATGCAAATTTCTGTTTGAAAAAGTTAGCCTTTGCTTTCCTAACTGCTTGTGTATATTGGTTCCTAACTTCCCTGAAAAGTTGCATATCACGGGGGCTATTTGATGCTAATGCAGTACGCCACAGGATGTTTTTGTGCTGGTCAAGGGCAGTCAAGTCTGAGGAGAACCAGGGGCTATATCTGTTCTTAGTTCTGTATTTTTTGAATGGGGCATGTTTATTTAAGATTGAGAGGAAATTACTTTTAAAGAACAACCAGGCATCCTCTACTGACGGAATGAGATCTATATCCATCCAGGATACCTGGGCCAGGTCAATTAGGAAGGCCTGCTCGCTGAAGTGTTTTTGGGAGCGTTTGACAGTGATGAGGGGTGGTCGTTTGACCGCGGACCCGTTACGGACGCAGGCAATAAGGCAGTGATCGCTGAGATCCTGGTTGAAGACAGCGGAGGTGTATTTAGAGGGTAAGTTAGTCAGGATGATATCTATGAGGGTACCCATGTTTACGGATTTAGGGTTGTACCTGGTAGGTTCGTTGATAATTTGTGTGAGATTGAGGGCATCTAGTTTAGATTGTAGGATGGCCGGGGTGTTAAGCATATCCCAATTTAGGTCACCAAGCAGTACGAACTCTGAGGATAGATGGGGGGCAATCAATTCACATATGGTGTACAGGGCACAGCTGGGGGCTGAGGGGGGTCTGTAGCAAGCGGCAACAGTGAGAGATTTATTTCTGGAAAGGTGGATTTTTAGAAGTAGAAGCTCAAACTGTTTGGGCACAGACCTGGATAGTATGATGGAGCTCTGCAGGCTATCTCTACAGTAGATTGCAACTCCACCCCCTTTGGCAGTTCTATCTAGATGGAAAATGTTATAGTTGGGGATGGAAATTTCAGAATTTTTGGTGGCCTTCCTAAGCCAGGATTCAGACACTGCTAGAACATCAGGGTTGGCGGAGTGTGCTAACGCAGTGAATAACTCAAACTTAGGAAGGAGGCTTCTGATATTTATGTGCAGAAAACCAAGACTTTTACGGTTACAGAAGTCAACAAATGATAGCTCCTGGGGAGTAGGAGTGATACTGGGGGCTGCAGGGCCTGGGTTAGCCTCTACATCACCAGAGGAACAGAGGAGGACTAGAATAAGGATACGACTAAAGGCTTTAAGAACTGGTCTTCTAGTGCGTTGGGTACATAGAATAAAGGGGGCAGTTCTCCGGGCGTTGTAGAAAAGATTCAGGGCATTATGTACAGAAAAGGATATGGAGGGATATGAGTACAGTTCAGGTAACCCTAAGCGTTGGGTAACAATGAAAGAGATAGCGTCATTGGAGGCATCGATTGAGCCGGTCTCGGCGTGTATGGGGGGAGGAACAAAGGAACTATATGAGGCAGTTTGAGAGGGACTAGGGGTTCTACATTGAAATTGTATAATAAGAACTAACCCAAACAGCAATAGGCAAGGCATAATTGACATGGGAGAGAGGCATAAAGCAGTCACATGTGTTATTAGAGAGAGCTAAGACACAACTGGAAATAGCGATAACGTTTGGGCTAAGACTAAACAGAATAAACAGGACAGAGTACCGTGTAAAGGAACAGTCCAGCAGGCATCAGCTGTGCAGCTGAGTGATCATAAGGTCCAGTGAACAGCAATATGTGAGTCCGAGAGCAGTTCAAATATAGCTAGCAGGGAGCACAGTTGTGGTTTGCGTGTGCTAGCGGGCCGGGGGTGGCAGATGGATCTTCGTGGTCGTCGCAACGGGAAGCCTGTTGAAACCACATCAGACTATTTCGTCGGCAAACCAGTCGTGTTGGATCGGCGGGGCTCAGTGTCAACACTAGGAGGTCCCGTCCGGTTGACAGAGAGGTAGATAGCCGGGAGATGGGCCTGAGGCTAGCTCAAGGCTAACTGGTGCTTGCTATAGGGCAATGGTAATGGTAATCAGCCAACAACAGGTAGCAGCTAGCTAGCTGGTTGTGATGATCCGGCGCTAGGGTCCAGTGATTCCGGCAGAAAGTCCAATAAGCTCTGGGTCGATAGCACGCTGGGTCGATAGCACGCTGTGCAGACTGGCCGACGAATTGTCCAGGCTAGCTAGAGCTGGCTGGTGGATAGTGTAGGCCACGGACAATGGTGAAGACGCTAACGGTGACTAATAACAGGTAGCCACTATTTTCAGCTTACGGTTCTTGATGAAAGTTATAAAGAAATAATAGAATCCTTTCCACGTTGGGTGAGGCGGGTTGCAGGAAAGTATATTTAGTTAAAGAATGAAAGTAAAAAAATTAGAAATATAGACAAAAAAACAAGAAACGGGATATTTACACAGGACGAAAAATAAAAGCGACCGCACTGCTACGCCATCTTGGAACAATGGTGCATGTGTAGTCCCGAAGTCAGAGAATCTGCCAATCACAACACTGCAAAGCACTGCTATTGACACAAATTGGTCAATCATTCACAAGGCTTTTACCTCAATCATTTAACCTGGCTACAGCAGTTCCTCTGCACATGGCAGTAGGGAGGTCTTGCCAGTAGGAATACTCATTATTTTCTCCTTAATCATGGTTTCTCCTGGGCTTCAGGTTTGGAGATGGATAATATTTGCCTGCTTTCAGTGGCTTTGTATCTGTCAAGAAACTCCCAGACCGTAAGTAAATCTGCACAGTCATCAGAGTTAAAATTGAATAATCAGACGTGGCATCTCCTTCTGGTATAACATTCTCGCTCTCAGAGAGCAGATTAAGAGCTGTTTTTAATTTACCCTTTCTGCAGATATAATTTTTTGTGGACTTCACCTATGTACCCTCTCATTTTGTAATGATATTCCTGTGTGTTTGTTTGTGTGTGCATGCGTGTGTATGTTCTCTGTAGGGTTTACATGGTAGCCATTCCTGCAGTGATCCAGGCAGGCTCAGAGGCCAAGCTTTGTGCCAGCCTTCTGCAGCCCAACGAGACCCTGGTCATGACCATATCTCTGATTGCCGATGAGCAGAGCAAAATTCTTCTCCAAGAGAGTTCTGACCAAGAGTTTCACCACTGCTTCCAGTTTCAGGTCAGCCCAGCACTGGGCGACATCCAGAACCATTCCAATAAGAGTGTACTATACTTCTTAGCTTTGTGATGTATCTCTTAATTTTAGTGCAATGACATAATATTTAATTAGAAATATCAAGGAGTTGGCCTTGACATTTTTACCTGGTTTTGGTCAGATGCAAGCATGTTTTTATATACTGTACAAAATATATGCCACTTAGCAGACACTTTTATCAAAAGGAACTCACAACAGCCTATGTGATCCCTGCAGGAATTGAACCCCCAATCTTGATGTTGCTAGCAGCACGCTCTTACCAACTGAGCCACACAGTAGTATTATATGTTATTGGTACATTAGTTAATCAGTGTGTTGCCCTCTGTATCCCTGACAGGCCCCTCATGTGAAGAGTGACGAAGTGCAAAGATTTAAGGTGGAGATTCGAGGTGAAACTTTTCTATCGACAGAGGAGAGAAAGGTCATGATCAAACCGTACAGCCCGATGACATTCGTCCAAACGGATAAACCAATCTACAACCCGGGACAAACAGGTAATTTTACACAGAGCCAGTACACAATTAGTCTGCTTGCTAAGAAACAGGACAATTAGGTGGTAGTATGTGTCTATGATGGTTTGCTCTGTCATCCCAGAGACACTTGAAAGAGGACCATCAGGTGCAGATAAATAAAAAATCTGCTGTGGGTTCACTCAGAATACGTACGCTGGAACGAAGTTTGAACTGTCATACCATATGTTATAAGATGTTCCTCTCCTGGACATTATCACTGGATATTGATTTTGTAAATATTTTCAGCGAACTCGCAGTGCAGTTTTCCTTTATCTGCAATTGATTTAATTGGGGCCTTAGTACCAACGGTTGAACATGTTATCCAGAGTACCTATAAATAGTTTGTTTTCTGAAATCCTCATTGAGTGTTTGTCTTTGTCTTGTCATTGTCTCCTTACAGTGAATTTTAGGGTCATCACCTTGGATACCAGTTTTAGCCCTGTCAATCAGCTGGTGAGTGTTGAAAATGTGAAACATTGAATGTTGAAAACAATTACCTATTTGGTTTTCCTTTACATCAGTATCTCCACTGTAAAAAAAAAAAAACACAAATACAAAAGAATCAGAAGTATCCCAACATCACAGTACTGTGATAGACATAGCAATCAGGTGTGTACAGCATCATCCAACCAACCCAGTTGCCTTGTGGTTAGAGTGTCTGCCGTGAGATTGGAAGGTAGGGTGTTCGAGTCATACCAAAAACTCATGAAATAAGACCCGATGCCCCACTGCTTAGCACTCACCATTAAGGACATGGAATGAGGGTTAAACCCAATGATTACACCAGGGAGGCCAGAAAATATTTGTTGTATTTCAGATTGTCCTGGCAATTCTAACCCTTGTCACATATAAACTTAATTGGAAGAAAGGATGTTTGATATACATTTGTATCACAAACCCCTTTTTTAAAATCATGATCAAAGGGGCCATTTCAGGCCCTATTTAGACATATTAATGCCTCCTGTAAGACTTTATGATAAGGTGTAGATAGTAAGTATAGGCTGGAAATAGAGGCCTGGGCATTGTTGTTCACTAATTTACTCCAAGTAGGGAAAGGATGGCGGGGTTGAAAAGTAATAAAGGGGAGTATATATTAAAAGAAACATGGGGGATTGGAAGTGATGCAGACAATTACATTGATAGAAGTTACAATCTATCTGCAATATTAAGCTGATCTACCCCCCAAAAAAATATAAAATAAACATTTGAAGAAAAATAAATAAAATAAGAAAATGAAAAAAGACAAAAAAGACTTTATGATCCATGAACCGTACGTGATACAGACCACATATTGGTGTCATTATACTCCTTATAGTGTGCTCTGAATTATGGAGTATGTCTAGATTCTGAAATACAAATTCTCACATTAATTTATTCAACATTAAAAATATTAATCTCAAAAGTACACTTTTTTATGTTATTAATTGTTTTTTTACAGACAACATACTTAGAAGAGATCCACATGCGGTACACAAATCCACATGTGGTATGTACACTATGTACACCGTAAGCTAAGAACTACAAGCTTCACTATAAAAACTGACCAACATTATAAATTATGTGTGTAGAGATGTACAAATAAAAAACTGTTTTACAGGATGATCTGAGGTGGGGAAAATATGTACATTGGGGCCCGAAATTAATTACACCCTTGATAAAGATGAGCAAAAATGACTGTATGATATAAATCATTCAAATACTATATTGTATTTATAATATACTGACATGAAAATAGAGCTCTTTGGCCATGCACACCAGTGGTGGGTTTGGCGTCAAAATAAGGATGCATAAGCAGAAAATAACCCCATACCTACTGTAAAATATGCTGGTGGATCTTTGATGTTATGGGGCTATTTTTCTTCCACTGATCCTGGGGCCCTTGTTAAGGTCAACGGCATAATGAACTTTACCCAGTACCAGGACATTTTAGCCAAAACAACTGGTTGCTTCTGCCAAGAGGCTGAAATGTAGCCACAAATGGATCTCCCAACAAGCCAATAACCCCAGGCACACATCAAAATCCACAAAGAAATTGTTAATTTACCACAAAATCAACATTTTGCATGGCCATCTTAGTCTCCGGACTTGAAACCCATTGAAAACATGTGGTTTAAATTGTAGAGGGCAGTCCATATGCGCAGACGAAGGATATCAAGGATCTGGAAGGAGTTTGTATGGAGGTATGGTCTAAGATTCCTCCCAATAAGTTCTCCTACTCATAAATTATTTTAGAAAAAGGTTCAGTGCCATTATCCTCACAAGGTATGGTAATGATTTCAGATCTCACTGCATATGAAAAGAGTACATATGAGGTTGTGCAGTAAGTGCAAAGAGAAGTGTGCAGTTCTAGGATGATAGTGCAGGGTGTATAGTCTGTGGATGGGCAGTGCAGAGTTTATAGTCCATGAATGAGAAGATCATTGTGGACCAGGTGGCCGGTTGGTGAGGGCCATGGCCCGGGGGAAGAAGCTGTACAGGTGGCGGGAGGTCATGATTGACCTGAACCGTTTGCCACAGGGGAGTCTTTGAAGGGAAGGGTGGAAGGGGTCGGCCATGATCTTACCTGCATGTGTCCTTGCCCTGGAGACGTGCAGGACCTTGATGGAGGGCAGGTGGCAGCTGATGACCCTCTCAGCAGACCGGACAATCTGTTGCAATTTGCCCTTGGACCGGGCAGACGCATTCCCAAACCAGACAGTGATCAAGGAGGTTGAGTATGGACTTTATGATCGTTGTGTAGAACCGAATCAATATTGTCCATGAGAGATTGAATTTCTTCAGCTGACTTAAGAATTGCATCCGCTGGTGTGCCTTATTGGTGATCGCTGTGTTGTCCTCCTACTTGAGGTTGTGGGAGATGATGGTCCCCAAAAATTTGAATGTCTCAGCCGTGCTTACAGCTGAGCCATTGATTTCAAGGGGGAGAGATGGTGAGGGACGCTTCCTGAAGTCAATCCCCATCTCCATGATGGTTTTACTTTTTTTTTTTTACGATATACTCTACAAGTACTGTACATCAAATTTCCAGAGTGGGTGCTCTGCTACTTTTGAAGCTATGATACATTTGATGAGCAACACCAACACAGTGAATAGGAAAATGGATTCAAAGGGTACTCCCTCTGCTGGTGATTTGCTGAATGTGATTAGTTAATGACCTATAATGTCAATTTCTATGTATAAAATGGGTCATATCTTCAAAGTAGCAGAGCACCCACTGTAATTTTGACGTGTTTGAAGAGTATATTGTTCCAAACAATATGTCTAAAAATAAGCTAAATTTATATGTGATATTCATATAAATATTTTTAACGAAGATTACATTAACATGAAAAGTTGTATTTCAGAATCTAGGCATGCTCCATATTTTAAAGCACACTATAAGGAGTATAATGATACCAAGATGATGTCTTTATCATGTGTGGTTCACGGATCACAGTCGTACAAGAAGCATGTATAGGTCTAAAAAAGGCCTAAAATGGCCACTTTCAACATGATTTTGTTTAAAAATGGTTTGCGATACAAATGTAAAAAGCATATTAAACATTCTTCCTCCCAATTAAGTTTCTATGTGAGGATGGCCAGAACAATCTGAGATACCAAAAACATTTTCAGGTGAGAAATCGCCCCCGTGATAGACTAGCGTTCTGTCCAGGCTGCCTCACGCTACAGAAACAGGAGATAGGCTCCTGCCCTATTGGCCATCCTGGTTCGGACAAGGATTATTATGTACAGTATACTGTAAATGCCTATTTAAATTCAGCACTCAACTAGCCACCACATGTCATACATGTCTCGTCAGTACTCCCTGAACAATAAGACTTGGGAATGGGAAACTATTGGGCAAAATCAAAATCTCTGAAGGTTTGATTTTTAGCCTGTGTTGTCTGTTTGATCAGACTACACAAACAGTTGAGACACATAGCACTTAGGGCAAAAGTACATGTCTGCAGAGTTTTTCTAAACAAACCTGCGTGGGCTGATTTGAAGGTCCTCAAGCATTTACCACAGGACATGGGGTTTTCAATTTCATATAGGTCAGATTGGAATGTATGGGATTTTCATTCCTGAGATTGAGTTGATCTACTAAATTGATGTTAGAGTCCCAGTCAGATGCAAATGCTACATGTGATGTCTACTTGAAGAGACAAAGCCAATTGCCTGCCTACTTCCTACACTTGTATACATCTGCTATGCTCCTCTGTAGATTTTTTGGGGAAATTAGAGTTATTCATAAAACATTAACCAATATCTTGTCTTTGCTCTTCGCAGTACAATGTTGTGGAACTTGAGGTAAGACCCTTATTAGTCTGTTACTTTATGATGACTATCACTAAATACTACATGATAAGACGATGACTCCACCAGCTAGGTAGGTCATCATTAATTTCCACATAGAAGTTAGCTAAATATTTCCTATCAGCTTTATGTGATCACATCTGGGCCACCTTCATTAAGCAAACTTCGGAACGTTGCAGATAGAAATATCATGAATAGAACTGACGAGACTCTTTATTCTACACGTCAGACAGGGATGTTTGGCCTACATAACCTACATCTACAAAGGTGCAAAAAAAAATAAAAAAAAATAAAAAATAAGAAGTGCTATCTGGAACCTAAAATGGTTATTCGGCTGTCTTCATAGGAGAACCTTTTGAATAACCCTTTTTGGTTCCAGGTAGAACCATTTTGGTTCCAGATAGAACACTTCTGGGTTCCACGTAGGACCCTTTCCACAGAGCATTCTAAATGAAACCCAAAAGGGTTCTATGTGGAACTCAAAAGGGTTCTATCTGGAACCAAAATGGTTCTACCTTGAACCAAAAAGGGTTCTCTTATGGGGAGAGCCGAATAACCCCTTTGGAACCCTCTTTTCTAAGAGTGTACTTCTATCTGAACATTCCACAATGTTGTGCCCTGCTCAACGTGCCTCTTGTTCTATGAACCCACAGGATGTTCATCACAACAGGATTGGACAGTGGGTCAATACTACGTCTAGTGGCAACATTCTGCAGCTTTCTCACCCCCTCAACTCTGAAGCACGCGTAGGATCTTATACCATTGTAGTGTGGATTGGTGAAAACAAAATATCCCATCACTTCAAGGTAGAAAAGTATGGTAGGTTGTGCTTTGTTCTTTTACTTTTCATGCTAGGTAATGTTATGGCTCTGGCAGTTGAATCAATGCATCACAATCCTGGAACCTTAATGAGTTGAATTCTGTTCGTTTATTTCTAGTTTTACCGAAGTTTGAGATCAAAATTAACCTCACCGATGAGATCAGCATTGTCCAAGAGGAGTATAAAGTGAAAGTGTGTGCAACGTGAGTCGACACTATCGCCGTTTTGCAATGCACTGTAGTTACAAAATACTCAAATACACAGACAAGTGTTTTTCAAATACTAATATTTAAATACCCCATGCATTTGAACCCAGGTCTGCTTGGTCCTAGAGGTATTTAAAATAAGGTATTTGGAAACAAGGAAATTATATGAAAATACTTTCAAATACTTCAAATAGAAGTAGTTGATTTGGCCACAATATTTGAAAATACTCATGCACAGAAAATAAGTATTTGAACCCAGGTCTAGGTAATGACAGCTAATGACTAATTAGTGTGTTTACTCAAAGCTCAAAGCTTGCACAGAGCTCCATAGACTAGAATAGTACATTTTGGATTTCAGATTTATATTGCTTCAATACAGCTTAATTCTACCATTTACCAGTCACTACTAATACCATTAATACTGCTGTCACTTCTACTACTACTTCTACTACTACGATCACTACTACTACTACTGCCACAGTCACAAATTTGACTCCTACATTTACTACTGCAGTCACTACCACTACTATAACTTATTTCACAACCATACAGTGCCTTGCGAAAGTATTCACCCCCCATCCCGACAGCATGATGCTGCCACCACCATGGTGTTCTCGGGGTGATGAGAGGTGTTGGGTTTGCGCCAGACAAGCTGTGGAGCTTTGGTGGGCGGCCCTCTCTTGGCAGGTTTGTTGTGGTGCCATATTCTTTCCATTTGATAATTATGGATTTAATGGTGCTCCGTGGGATGTTCAAAGTTTCAGATATTTTTTTATAACCCAACCCTGATCTGTACTTCTCCACAACTTTGTCCCTGACCTGTTTGGAGAGCTCCTTGGTCTTCATGGTGCCGCTTGCTTGGTGGTGCCTCTTGCTTAGTGGTGTTGCAGACTCTGGGGGCTTTCAGAACAGGTGTATATATACTGAGATCATGTGACAGATCATGTGACACTTAGATTGCACACAGGTGGACTTTATTTAACTAATTATGTGACTTCTGAAAGTAATTGGTTGCACCAGATCTTATTTAAGGGCTTCATAGCAAAGGGGGTGAATACACATGCACGCATCACATTTCCGTTATTTATTTTGTATACTTTTTTTAAACAAGTTATTTTTATCATTTCACTTGACCAATTTGGACTATTTTGTGTATGTCCATTACATGAAATCCAAATAAAATGTCATTTAAATTACAGGTTGTAATGCAACAAAATAAAAAAAACGCCAAGGGGGTTGAATACTTTTGCAAGGCACTGTAAATTCTCAAGACAAGCTAGCAAACACGCATGTTTTCTTTAAGAAATGTACTTTTCTCTTGCTCAATGTAATAAACTGCTCTTATGAGTCCCTGAGACTTCAAAGGTTTGGGACAGTGGCATGTACATGAACAGCTGTGACCGTATTCATAAAGCATCTCAGAGTAGGATTGCTGACCTAGGATCAGGCCCCTCCTGTACATGTGATCCAAAAGTTAAAACTGATCCTAGATCAGTCATTAGCGTCGTCCAGGGTATGGGAGGGAATGGCCGGCAGGGATGTAGCTCAGTTGGTAGAGCATGGCATTTGCAACGCCAGGGTTGTGGGTTCGATTCCAGTATAAAAAATAAAAATGTATGCACTCACTAACAGTAAGTCTCTCTGGATAAGAGCGTCTGCTAAATGACATAAATGTAAAATGTATAAGCTTCATGAATACTGGTCTAGATCCATTGACAATGTTTAAAACACTTGACTTAAAAGCCTGCAGGTTTAAAGCATTATAATGTGTTATAAGCACGCATGTATGAGCCTTTATAATGTCTCATATGATGCTTATACTATGGTATGTCTCTTTATGTAGGAAATGTATTATACTTTATGTGTTTTGATATGTTTGTGTGTTATTATGAATTTAAATCAGATACACGTACGGACAGCCTGTACCTGGTAAAGCAGAGGTACAGTTGTGCCGACCTTTAAGGAACAATGTCTTGATACCAATAATAATTGATGAGAAAAACCCACAAGGAGTTCCTGATTATACACCCCCCTGCCACAAAGAGTCAATAGAGGTCTGTATGCTTTCCTGAAGAAACTATCATCAATATAATTGTTTTCACATCACATTACATTTTAATGTGATGTGGTTAAATTCATTTAAATCAGTTCTTAATGTGTGGGCTTTTGCTTGCTTTTCCCAGATGGATCAAACTGGCTGTGCTTCTCATGTCTTCAACATATCCATTTTCACAAAGAATGCTGGCCAGAAAATGCTCATAGACAAGCTTAGTTTTAACGCAACAGTAGAGGAGGAGGGGACAGGCAAGTCATTCATCTCAAGAATTTGGAGTTGGGAAAAGTGATGACATCATTTGCCTGAAATGAAAACTGTTTTGTTTGTCTTGAGAGTGAAAGACATAACGTCAATATTGCATGTTTAATTAGATCATGAAGATTGGAAAGACCTGTCTGTTTGACCTTCGGTGCTAAATCATCATATGATATTATACTGTTTTTATGAATGTCTTCTATTTGTAATCATGTTTTTAATATTTTGAGTAAGCTGCACTGGAATTCAGCTTCTGCATTGTGAACTGCCATTGTGCATCATGGTGGCACGTGTGGTTGTGAAATAAACCATGCTATTTTCATTTCTATTCCTTTGACAGGTATTACACAGTCAAAGAAAAAACACATAGGGCTCTCCTATGTGATTGGAAAACTCACATTTGTCGACACACCCAAAATCTATGAGCATGGAGCAATTATTGAGGGCAAGGTAAGTCCAAATCGAGTGTTATTGTTTCTTGAACTTTGTTGAATTGTGGATGCCATTTGCTCTTTGACATTCCTGTTTACCTAACTACCAATGGTAGGTAACAGTGACACATGTAGCATCACTTCATAGAACTTTCCCCCCTTTTTCATCAGATAAACGTTGTTCACTACAACAACACACCTTTCTCTGACATGTTAGTCTACCTGTTGGAGAAGAAAGGCTGGTCCTCACATCGTCTCCAGAACCTAACCACGGACAGTCATGGTATTGCCAGTTTCTCCCTCAACACAACCAGTATGCCCAAAGAGAATATTAACCTCATAGTAAGTATGATTCCTTCTAGGTTTTGAAAGACTCTGTTATGAGAATTATTTAACAAACTATTTCAGTGTCTCTGTGCGTCTCCCAAAAGGTTCAAGAAACGGACAGAGTCCCGGTCTGCATAGTCAGAGATTTATTCATTGAGAATTCTGCCATCACAATTTCAGAGTCCATCTTTTATACTCACACGTCATACAAAAATCCCTCCTCTCTGGAGGCGGGCTGTAGTTTTCCACTTTAAAACTGCTCTCCTAACCATTAGGTCACACACACATACACATACACATACACACACACATACATACACACACCCACACATGCATACACACATAGCCTGCCTCACAATATCCTGCACCATATTTCATACTCCTTAAAAAGCCTAACAGTTTCTCTCCTCCCTAAATTCCTCAGTTATCTTGGTTTCTCAGTTGCCTGTAGACAGTTCTCCTTCACCTTTGTTGTCTGGCCTAACTCTTACTCACATTGCTAAATAGTAGCACAATGTCATAATCTTTACTGGTCCTACACTCACACATTACCAGGTAGTAGATTCTAACACATCTCACACAGTTTCAGAGTGTAATAATTAGTCATGAATAATGAATCTATCAGACTCTGAGACTCTGAAGATCCCAACTCACCCCATTGACCCTACACCCTAGGGCAGGGGTGTCAAACTCATTTTAGCTCAGGGGCCACATGGAGGAAAATCTATTCCCAAGTGGGCCAGACCGGTAAAATCATGGTATATATAACTTAAAAACAACAACTTCAGATAGTTTTCTTTGTTTTAATACGATCAACATAAAACATAAAGCTGGAGCCTGAGGACAGTGTGTCCAAAATAGTACAAGCACAACATCACTATTAATCATAAAACACCTCAAGTTTATTTGAAAATTCTAAAGAAAAAGAACACACAAACACACAATGCCTCAGTGATTAACAGAACTGTTTACAGATCACAGAACTATATCAGGGTGTCATTTCTCAGGCAGAAATGTAGATACAAATAATGAAATCCTGTTCCCCAAACAAGTGCAAGAACCACAGAGTCAAGAATAGGATAAATATACAAATAAAAGAAAATCAATTAAAAACAATAGCACATCAACATAAAAACATATAAACATAAAGCTGCAGCCTGAGGACAGTGTGTCCAAAAGCACAACATCACTATTAATCATAAAACACCTCAAGTTATTTGAAAGTTCTGAGGACACAGAACACACAAACACACAATGCCTCAGTGATTCACAGAAGTATATCACAGATCACAGAACTATATCAGGTTGTCTCATGCAGCACTTTAAGTGGGGTTGCATAGTTTATTTGACTCCTGATACCTGGCATCTTTTAGCTTTCATCAGCGCATCAATGTCAGGCGTCACATCCTGAGTGGCAGCCAACTTCAGGATGTGATTCAAGTGCTTGTGCGTGAGCCTTGAGCGCAGCTTTGTTTTATTTATGCTCATTACAGAGAAAACTTACTCACAAAGATATGTGGTTCCAAACATGCACAACAGTTTTGCAACGAGGGCTGTCAAGTTGGGGTAACCTGGCAAGAGATTCTGATAAAATGTGTCCAAGCCAGCTGCGGCAAATTCCATTTGTATAACAAACAATCTGGTTAAACTTCCACCTAGCCTATCATAGGGCAAGGTGTAGATGTTGGCATATTGCTTACACCTGTCAAATCCTCTCAAAGCAAGGAGGAGATGTTGACATACTCTATTGCTTACACCTGTCAAATAAAATATTACAAAAATACATTTAAAAAACTAATCCTCTCAGATCTCCACAAGTGTATATGGCATAGGGTCTAAAGGTCGATTTGGGATTCGTTAGACTTTTTCTTCCCCCAGGTAAGCAACACACCACAAATGGAGAACACTAGATACGGAGTCCCCTATTTCAACAGAGGGCAACACATACTCTCACTGATCCAGCCCACTGCCCCTCACAGTAAAACGTCCAGCTCTCTGGCTATTCAGAAGATGGAGAAACCACTGGCATGTGGGGAGGAAGTGTCAATCACCATCCAGTACGCCATCGTAGGGGAGACCGTCCCAAAGGGCTCCGTGGATGTCATCTACCTGGTGAGTAGAACCAGGAACAAGTTGTTACATCCTGATAACCCACACTGCATCCAAAATGGCACCCTATTCCCTAGTGCACTACTTTTGACCTGGGTTATTTCAGACCTAGTCCCAGCCTCTCACCTTCAAAGGAAGGATGTCCCTATACAACACCAATACTCCTCATCATCTCCTTCTTGCTGACTTGATGGGATAACTGTTTTTCCCTCCTCCAGGCCTTATCCAGAGGGGCAATAGTTCAGCATGGACATATGAAGGTTACCGTGCAGCAGGGGAGTCCTGGTGAGGGAGTTTCATGAAGTAATTATGAACGTACTGGAAGGTGCTTGATGACAATGATAGTGTGACATGCTCTTGCTTTGCAGTAACTGAGGGTGAAGTCAACTTGAAGTTGGCAGTGGTTCCAGAGATGGCGCCAGTGATACAGGTCCTGGTGTACAGTATGCTACCCAGTGAGACTGTCATCGCCCACAGCATGAACTTCCCCACTGAGAAATGCTTCAGGCACAAGGTGTGTGTGTATGTGTGCATGCGTCTCTGAGTTAGTCATATCCTCAGTGACTGCACATCACAAACATATTGTGATCATTTTATGGAAGGTATAAAAAGTGTCAGGTATTTCCATGCACATAGATATCATACATTGTGTAAAGGTGTATAATGTACACTTATGTATTTAATGTGTGCCAGGTGTCGGTGGAGTTCTCACCCTCAAAAGCGGTCCCAGGGGAGGAGAACACCCTGCAGCTTTCGGCCCAGCCCGGCTCCCTCTGTGGCCTCAGCGCTGTAGACAAGAGTGTTCACATCATGGAGCCAGGGAAGAGGCTGGATGTTGACAAGGTAACAGAGCTTGCTGTAGTGAATATCAACAGTCATCAAATCAAATCAAATCAAATCAAATTGTATTGGTCACATGCGCCGAATACAACAGGTGCAGACATCACAGTGAAATGCTTACTTACAGCCCTTAACCAACAGTGCATTTATTTTTTACAAAAAAAGTAAAAATAAAACAACAACAAAAAAAGTGTTGAGAAAAAAAAGAGCAGAAGTAAAATAAAATAACAGTAGGGAGGCTATATATACAGGGGGGTACTGTTGCAGAGTCAATGTGCGGGGGCACCGGCTAGTTGAGGTAGTTGGGGTAATATGTACATGTGGGTAGAGTTAAAGTGACTATGCATAAATAATTAACAGAGTAGCAGCAGCGTAAAAAAGGATGGGGTGGGGGGGCAGTGCAAATAGTCCGGGTAGCCATGATTAGCTGTTCAGGAGTCTTATGGCTAGGGGGTAGAAGCTGTTGAGAAGTCGTTTGGACCTAGACTTGGCACTCCGGTACTGCTTGCCGTGCGGTAGCAGAGAGAACAGTCTATGACTAGGGTGGCTGGAGTCTTTGACAATTTTGAGGGCCTTCCTCTGACACCGCCTGGTATAGAGGTCCTGGATGGCAGGAAGCTTGGCCCCAGTGATGTACTGGGCCGTACGCACCACCCTCTGTAGTGCCTTGCGGTCGGAGGCCAAGCAGTTTCCATACCAGGCGGTGATGTAACCAGTCAGGATGCTCTCGATGGTGCAGCTGTAGAATTTTTTGAGGATCTGAGGACCCATGCCAAATCTTTTCAGTCTCCTGAGGGGGAATAGGCTTTGTCGTGCCCTCTTCACAACTGTCTTGGTGTGTTTGGACCATGATAGTTCGTTGGTGATGTGGACACCAAGGAACTTGAAGCTCTCAACCTGTTCCACTACAGCCCCGTCGATGAGAATGAGGGCGTGCTCAGTCCTCTTTTTTTCCTGTAGTCCACAATCATCTCCTTTGTCTTGGTCACGTTGAGGGAGAGGTTGTTGTCCTGGCACCACACGGCCAGGTCTCTGACCTCCTCCCTATAGGCTGTCTCATCGTTGTCGGTGATCAGGCCTACCACTGTTGTGTCGTCGGCAAACTTAATGATGGTGTTGGAGTCGTGCCTGGCCATGCAGTCATGGGTGAACAGAGAGTACAGGAGGGGACTGAGCACGCACCCCTGAGGGGCCCCCGTGTTGAGGATCAGTGTGGCAGATGTGTTGTTACCTACCCTTACCACCTGGGGGCGGCCCGTCAGGAAGTCCAGGATCCAGTTGCAGAGGGAGGTGTTTAGTCCCAGGATCCTTAGCTTAGTGATGAGCTTAGAGGGCACTATGGTGTTGAATGCTGAGCTGTAGTCAATGAATAGCATTCTCACGTAGGTGTTCCTCTTGTCCAGGTGGGAAAGGGCAGTGTGGAGTGCAATAGAGATTGCATCATCTGTGGATCTGTTGGGGCGGTATGCAAATTGGAGTGGGTCTAGGGTTTCTGGGATAATGCTGTTGATGTGAGCCATGACCAGCCTTTCAAAGCACTTCATGGCTACAGACGTCAGTGCTACGGGTCGGTAGTCATTTAGGCAGGTTATCTTAGAGTCCTTGGGCACGGGGACTATGGTGGTCTGCTTGAAACATGTTGGTATTACAGACTCAGTCAGGGACATGTTGAAAATGTCAGTGAAGACACTTGCCAGTTGGTCAGCACATGCTCGGAGTACACGTCCTGGTAATCCGTCTGGCCCTGCGGCCTTGTGAATGTTGACCTGCTTAAAAGTCTTACTCACATCGGCTACGGAGAGCGTGATCACATAGTCATCCGGAACAGCTGGTGCTCTCATGCATGCTTCAGTGTTGCTTGCCTCGAAGCGAGCATAGAAGTGGTTTAGCTCGTCTGGTAGGCTTGTGTCACTGGGCAGCTCACGGCTGTGCTTCCCTTTGTAGTCTGTAATAGTTTTCAAGCCCTGCCACATCCGACAGAGCGTCAGAGCCAGTGTAGTACGATTCAATCTTAGTCCTGTATTGACTCTTTGCCTGTTTGATGGTTCGTCGGAGGGCATAGCGGGATTTCTTATAAGCGTCCGGGTTAGAGTCCCGTTCCTTGAAAGCGGCAGCTCTACCCTTTAGCTCAGTGCGGATGTTTCCTGTAATCCATGGCTTCTGGTTGGGGTATGTACGTACGGTCACTGTGGGGACGACATCATCGATGCACTTATTGATGAAGCCAGTGACTGATGTGGTGTACTCCTCAATGCTGTCTGAAGAATCCCGGAACATGTTCCAGTCTGTGCTAGCAAAACAGTCCTGTAGCTTAGCATCTGCGTCATCTGACCACTTTTTTATTAACCGAGTCACTGGTGCTTCCTGCTTTAGTTTTTGCTTATAAGCAGGAATCAGGAGGATAGAGTTATGGTCAGATTTGCCAAATGGAGGGCGAGGGAGAGCTTTGTATGCGTCTCTGTGTGTGGAGTAAAGGTGGTCTAGAGTTTTTTTTCCTCTGGTTGCACATTTAACATGCTGGTAGAAATTAGGTAGAACGGATTTAAGTTTCCCTGCATTAAAGTCCCCGGCCACTAGGAGCGCTGCATCTGGATGAGCGTTTTCCTGTTGATTTATGGCCTTGTACAACTCATTCAGTGCAATCTTAATGCCAGCATTGGTTTGTGGTGGTAAATAGACAGCTATGAAAAATATAGATGAAAACTCTCTTGGTAAATAGTGTGGTCTACAGCTTATCATAAGATACTCTACCTCAGGCGAGCAAAACCTTAGTATTTGATTTTGTGCACCAGCTGTTGTTTACAAATATACACAGACCGCCACCCCTTGTCTTACCGGAGTCAGCCGTTCTATCCTGCCGATGTAGCGTATAGCCCGCTAGCTGTATGTTATCCATGTCGTCGTTCAGCCACGACTCGGTGAAACATAAGATATTACAGTTTTTAATGTCCCGTTGGTAGGATAACCGTAATCTTAAATCATCCTATTTATTTTCAAATGATTGAATGTTGGCTAATAGGATTGATGGAAGAGGCAGTTTACTCACTCGCCGTCGGATCCTTACAAGGCACCCCGATCTACGTCCACGATATCTCCGTCTCTTCCTCACGCGAATGACGGGGATTTGGGCCTTGTCGGGTGTCTGTATGATATCCTTCGCGGCCGCCTCGTTGAAGAAAAAATATTCGTCCAATACGAGGTGAGTAATCGCTGTCCTGATATCCAGAAGCTCTTTTTGGTTATAAGAGACAATGGCAGAAACATTATGTACAAAATAAATTACAAATAACGCGGAAAAACACACATAATAGTACAATTGGTTAGAGGGCTGTAAAACGGCAGCCATCTTCTCCGGCGCTGTTGTCACCACCATATAAACAATACAATACAACCAGCTTCAGAGGAATAAGAAGTGACAATAGCAGACTTGGAGTGGGTCTGTTCACAGTGGGCCATTTGGTGTGCTTTCATCAAAGGCAATGGCACGCATTCTCTGCATTGAGATCCACTTTTTATTGAATCTCAGTAACTGGAAAGCACCTCCCTATTGGAACTTAATTAGTTAATAGTCTGGGTTGTGTTTATTAGTGCAATTTTAACCCTCAAACTACTAACATACAGTGCCTTCGGAAAGTATTCAGACCCCTTGACTCTTTCCACATTTTGTTACGTTACAGCCTTACTCTAAAACGGATTAAATAAATACAAATCCTCAGCAATCTACACGCAATACCCCATAATGACAAAACGTAAACAGGTTTTTAGAATTTTTTGCAAATGTATTAAAAAAACAACATAAATGCCTTATTTACATAAGTATTCAGACCCTTTGCTATGAGACTTGAAATTGAACTCAGGTGCATCCATTGATCATCCTTGAGATGTCTCTACAACTTAATTGGACATGATTTGGAAAGGCACACACCTGTCTATATAAGGTCCCACAGTTGACAGTGCATGTCCAAGCAAAAACCAAGCCATGAGGTCGAAAGAATTGTCCGTAGAGCTCAGAGACAGGATTGTGTTGAGGCACAGATCTGGGGAAGAGTACCCAAAAATGTCTGCAGCATTGAAGGTCCTCAAGAACACAGTGGCCTCCATCAGTCTTAAATGGAAGAAGTTTGGAACCACCAAAACTCTTCCTAGAGCTGGCCGCCTGGACAAACTGAGCAATCGGGGGAGAAGGGCCTTGGTCAGGGAGGTGACCAAGAACCCAATGGTCACTCTGACAGAGATCTAGAGTTCCACTGTGGATATGGGAAAACTTTCCAGAAGGACAACCATCTCTGCAGCGCTCCACCAATCAGGCCTTTATGGTGGAGTGGCCAGACAGAAACCACTCCTCAGTAAAAGGCACATGACAGCCCGCTTGGAGTTTGCCAAAAGGCACCTAAAGACTCTCAGACCATGAGAAACAAGATTCTCTGGTCTGATGAAACCAAGATTAAACTCTTTGGCCTGAATGCCAAGCGTCACGTCTGGCACCATCTGGCACCATCCCTACGGTGAAGCATGATGGTGGCAGCATTATGCTGTGAGGATGTTTTTCAGTAGTAGGGACAGGGAGACTAGTCAGAATCGAGATCAACGATGAACATAGCAAAGTACAGAGAGATCCTTGATGAAAACCTGCTCCAGAGCGCTCAGGACCTTGGGCTGGGGCGAAGGTTCACTTTCCAATAGGACAATGACTCTAAGCACACAGCCAAGACAACGCAGGAGTAGCTTCGGGACAAGTCTCTGAATGTCCTTGAGTGGCCCAGCCAGAGCCCGGACTTGAACCCGATCGTACATCTCTGGAGAGACCAGAAAATAGCTGTGCAGCAACGCTCCTCATCCAATCTGAGAGCGCTTGAGAGGATCTGTAGAGAAGAATGGGAGAAACTCCCCAAATACAGGTGTGCCAAGCTTGTAGCGTCATACCCAAGAAGACTCAAGGCTGTAATCGCTGACAAAGGTGCTTCAACAAAGTACTGAGTAAAGGGTCTGAATAATTATGTAAATGTGATATTTCCTTTTTTTATTTTATTTTATACACTACCGGTCAAACGTTTTGGAACACCTGCTCATTCAAGGGGTGACTACCTCATGAAGCTGGTTGAGAGAATGCCAAGAGTGTGCAAAGCTGTCATCAAGTCAAAGGGTGGCTATTTGAAAAATCTCAAATATAAAATATATTTTGATTTGTTTAACACTTTTTTGGTTACTACATGATTCCATATGTGTTATTTCATAGTTTTGATGTCTTCACTATTATTCTACAATGTAGAAAATAGTAAAAAGAAAGAAAAACCCTTGAATGAATAGGTGTTCTAAAACTTTTGACCGGTAGTGTATATTAGCAAACATTTCTAAAAACCTGTTTTTGCTTTGTCATTATGGGGTATTGTGTGTAGATTGAATAAGGCTGTAACCTAAAGAAATGTGGAAAAAGTCAAGGGGTCTGAATACTCTCCGAAAGCACTGTATTTTACTTACATGGATTACCAACTGGGGACATTTTGACCCCAAGAAGAAACTATTGGGAAAAATAACAATCATAGCAAAATATCAACTTAATTGCTATCAAAACATCATTAGACATTTCAATAATGTTATGTATAAATTTTTTATAAATGTAATATTCTGTCAAACGAAAATATATATTTTTCCTGCTTTTTCCAACGTATAATCCACATAAGTACTAAAAAGACAATTTACCATAATTTGATTACAGCATTATTTCGATTTTAGAATTTTGAAGTAAATACTAATTTAGTCATATTTATGTGATAAAAACGATATAAACATAGCCGAGCACATAAGGTGCTTCATTTCTGTCTATCTTGTCAAAATCACTGCTACGGGTCCCCCCTCCACCCTCTGAGGATATGTATAACTTAATATTATATCTCCAGAGAAACTTTTCTGAGATTACACACCTATACAGCTCTCTGTGTAGATTCAGAGTGTACCTAAGTTCAGTATTGCAGTTCTATCCAGTATTTAGACCATTGGCAGACTTTTTATACGGGGCGGCAGGTAGCTTAGTGGTTAAGAGCGTTGTGCCAGTAACCGAAAGGTCGCTGGTTCTAATCCCCGAGCCGACTAGGTGAAAGATCTGTCGATGTGCCCTTGAGCAAGGCACTTAACCCTAATTGCTCATGTAAGTCGCTCTGGATAAGAGCGTCTGCTAAATGACAAATAATAAATAATAATAATAATAATATACTAGTGGCAGATTTTTATATGCAGAAAAGTCAAGTAATTTTGGTTTTGTACACATACATAAAATATGTGGCGTAAAAAAGTACAATCTTAGGCAAGTACATTTGGAACTATAGCTCTGCAGATTATCTGTATATCTTGTCAAAATCATTGATACAGGTCTCCCTCCACCCTCTGGTGGTATGGATAATTTATTATTATGTCTACAGAGAAAAATATTATAATAAAGGTCCTATAGATCTCATTTCTATAGGCAGAATTAGGTGTTTTGGGCTGGGGTCAAAATGACCCAAAAGTCTATATTGATACAGAAACACTAAACAATAATTTAGATTTATGAAGAACAAGTTGATTGTCAAAATCATGAAACATTTAAAGAATTGAATAAACCACATTTGGGCTAAGATAAAAAATATGCCTCTGGGGTCAAAATTACCCCAGTCGGTAGTATGAGGGTTAAAGACGTTTAGCAAGTCCAAGTGATCCCTCCCCGTTTCAGTCTGTTTTCTTCTGTTTGGTGCCCAATGAACAAGGTCATGTCACGTCTCCTCATTATCCCATTCCAGATATTTGCTTTGTTACCAGTCAAGGAGACAACATACATTCCCTACGAGCTTGAAGATCCAGTAGCATGTTTACGTGTAAGACCAAGGAGATATGTAATGCCATTCCCAAATGGACCATCTGAGGAGAAAAATCATCCTCATGAAGTTTTTCAGGTAACTTCTGTTTTCTCTTAACTTGAAACCTCTTTTCCTCTCTCGTAAGAATCAGTTACCATACTGTTACCATGCGTACGTCTTCTTAAATTATGAATTGCTAAACTACCCTGTTTGAGGCTAAAAAATACATACAGAATAGAAACATAGAACTCAGAGATATAAATTAATATTGAGCTCTCTTGTTTTTTATCTAACATTTCTAGAAACTGGGACTGAAGTTGGCAACTAATCTGGTATTAAGAGTACCTTTCTGCCTCAGTTACAAGGGGCGACAGTACTACCAGCCCTATGGTGAGATATCCTCCTTACCACTGCTTACTCTCGTCATTGCCAGAAGTATTCAGTGAATCTTGGGAAATGCATGGCTTTTGGTTTGACCAGGCTCATTCTAACACCAGAATAATGATGACTATGTTTTGTTTTATTGGTAGGCTACACTCCCTACTCTATGACAATGTCCAGACTTAGACCGGGTGCAGCGGGTCTGGGATTTCCTCAAACTGGACTTCATGGAGCACCCAGTGTCGGATTTGGTGCCGCTCCACCTCCGCCACCCATAGAGACGGTCCGTACGTTCTTCCCCGAGACATGGATATGGGATCTTGTGGAAGTTGGGTAAGTGCACTGCACAGTGAGGCTAACTTCGGGTGAAAGCCCTCTTAGCTCTTGCCTAATATCAACACATACAGTAGTTGTGTAGATTAGGAACCTGTACCTCTTTAATAATTAAGGTGTATTACAGAGTAGGGGAGATTGGGGTAAGTTGAGCCATTTTTTACATTCAGTATTACTTCATCAAGGAAATTATAGTATTCTTTCTAACAAACATTTACATATATTTCTGGATGTTGTGTATCCCTGGAAATAATCAGAATTCATGTAAACAATACAGTTTTGAAAACATAGCTTGTCCAAAAAATAAGTGGTCTCTTGGCACAACTTACCCCGGGTATGGGGTAAGTTGAGCCCGGGACATGGTAAGTTAAGCCCTTACAAATTTCTGTACTGAATGAAATAGTACCACTACCTTTTTAAAACCATGTCTATATTTATTACCCAAACACAATTCAACACAATCACAATGGCTTTTTTGTTAAACATCTTTTAACACACGCTTAACACCTGACAAACTTTTGTAAACACTTTTACCATTGCCTTGCTTTACACCTGGAATGAAAACACTACAATTTTCTTAACTTGCCATTGGCTCAACCCTTGGCTAAACTTACCCCAAGGCATATGTTTTGAGTAGATTAGCCCATACAGCTACAAGGAAGCAATGCCATGCTAGGTTTAGGACCTCAAGTTGAAGCTTATAGAGACCCCAACTGATGTATAGAACAATCTTTAAATTATCTACTTTGGTTTAGATACAAGCATCATGTGGTTTCTTCCTTCAAAGACTCCATGAAATAATGACCTCTTCCTAACTATTTGGTCAAATGATTAATTTTGTGTGTGGTTTCCAAGAAACAGTAGTGGCTAAACTTACCCCATTTGGCTCAACTTGCCCCACTCTCCCCTATGCCCGATTTCTCTCAGGGAAGAGGTCCTCTGACCTCAATCGGACTCGGACTTAGATTAACCTTAAATACATAAAGAATTATGAAAAATAAACAGTGTTCAAAGAATTTGTAAAGTCATACTCCATTGTTCTCTATGGGACACTTAGTTGCTTTCTGTTTGAACTCTGACCTCTGTATTACAGGGAGTCTGGATCAGCAGACGTGTTCCTCACGGTCCCAGACACCATCACCACCTGGGAGACAGAGGCCTTCTGCCTGGCCCCTGGCGGCTTTGGTCTAGCTCCTCCGGTGGAGATCACTGTCTTCCAGCCCTTCTTCCTAGAGCTCACCCTGCCCTACTCCATCCTCCGTGGAGAGCACTTTGAGCTGAAGGCCTCTGTGTTCAACTACCTGTCTAAGTGCATCATGGTACGACACTGCATCCTGATCGTTTCTTGAGTTGTTTCATGAGTTTCTTGTGTTTTGTTTTGTTGCAGTTTGCCTAGTCAGTGTTTTATTACACATAGGGTATCATTCTTGGGTTTTCCATTTTTTCTTACAATTGTTCCTATTTGGCAGGTTTCTGTAATTCCGGCTCACTCTTTAGACTACACTCTCACATCCCTGAATAATGTCCAGTACTCATCATGCTTGTGTGCCAATGGACAAAAGACCTTCAGTTGGACAATAGCACCCTCTGTCTTGGGTAAGTCGCCAGTCTTCATTCAACTGTTCAAACAGCAGAATGGATGTCAACCTGAGTTGTGTTCTCTCAGTCACCGTATTGGATGTTGTGTAACCTGTGCCGCACTCTGTCTGTCAATGTGTGTGTAGGGGTTGTGAATGTGACCGTTAGTGCAGAGGCTGTCCAATCCCACATTGCTTGTAACAATGAGATTGTGAACGTACCGGATAGAGGACGCATCGACACAGTCACACAGAGCCTGCTGGTGAAGGTATGTAGTTTACTGCTGTTATGGAACGTACTGTTAGGTTGTACAGATACTTTTGGTCATGTAGTGTATGTGGACAGCTGCTCGTCGAACATCTCATGGGCATTAATATGAAGTTGGTCCCCCCACTTTGCTGCTGTAACAGCCTCGACTCTTCCGGGAAGGCTTTCCCGTAGATGTTGGAACACTTGCTTCCATTAAGCCACAAGAGCATTAGTGAGGTCGGGCACTGATGTTGGGTGATTAGGCCTGGCTCGCAGTCGGCGTTCCAATTCATCCCAAATGTGTTCGATGGGGTTGAGGTCAGGGCTCTGTGCAGGCCAGTCAAGTTCTTCCACACCGATCTCAACAAACCATTTCAGTATGGTCCCCGCTTTGTGCACGGGGGCATTGTCATGCTGAAACGGGAAAGGGCCTTCCCCAAACTGTTGCCACAAAGTTGGAAGCACAGAATCGTCTAGAATGCTGTAGCGTTAGTTCCCTTCACTGGAACTAAGGGGCCTTGCCCGAACCATGAAAAACAGCCCTGGACCATTATTCCTCCTCCACCAAACTTTCCAGTTGGCTCTATGCATTTAGCCAGGTAGCGTTCTCCTGGCATCCGCCAAACCCAGATTTGTCCGTCGGACTGCCAGATGGAAAAGCTTGATGCATCACTCCAGAGAACGCGTTTCCACTGCTCCAGAGTCCAATGGCGGCGAGCTTTACACCATTCCAGCCGACGCTTGGCATTGTGTATGGTAATCTTAGGCTTGTGTGCGGCTGCTTGACCATGGAAACCCATTTCATGAAGCTCCCAACAAACAGTTATTGTGCTGACGTTGCTTCCAGAGAGGCAGTTTAGAACTCTGTAGTTATTTTTATTTGCTACCTGCTTCAGCGGTCCCATTCTGTGAGCTTGTGTGGCCTACCACTTTGCGGTTGAGCTGTTGTTGCTCCTAGACATTTCCACTTCACAATAACAGCAGTTACAGTTAACCGGGGCAGCTCTAGCAGGGCAGAAATTTGACAAACTGACTTGTTGGAAAGGTGGCATCCTATGACGGTGCCACGTTGAAAGTCACTCAGCTGTTCAGTAAGGCCATTCTACTGCCAATGTTTGTCTATGGAGATTGCATGGCTTTGTGTTCGATTTTATATGCCTGTCAGCAAAAGGTGTGGCTGAAATAGTGTAACTGCCTCTGACTGAACATTCTCTCTCTCTCTCTCTCTCTCTCTCTCTCTCTCTCTCTCTCTCTCTCTCTCTCTCTCTCTCTCTCTCTCTCTCTCTCTCTTCTCTCTCTCTCGTCCCCTCTCTCTCTCTTCCCCCCTCTCTCTCTCTCTCTCTCTCTCTCAGGCTGAGGGAACAGAGAAGACCGACACCTACAACTGGTTGCTGTGTCCAACTGGTCAGTAATGCATGAACGTTGAATGTTCACTTTGATTGAACTGATCATTTCTATTCATCCTATCATCTGTGTCCACAGGAGAAACTCTGACAGAGGAGGTGGAACTGCAACTCCCCAAGAATGTGGTGGATGGATCTGATCGAATTTCTCTCTCAGTCCTGGGTAAAGTTAACCATAGTAATGTTTAGAGAGTGTGTATGTGGGTGCTTATATTTGTCCTATTTCACACATGTGTAAGTGAGTATTAACCCCCATGTGTGAATTGGAAATGTGTTTTTTGCATATCTCACTCTCCCTGAGACACCCTCGGAGAGTGGGGTCATGGCCAGGGTCTGCCATTATTAACAGCAACCCTGGAGCAATTAGGGTTAAGTGCCTTGCTCAGGGGCACATCAACAGATTTTTCACGTTGTCGCTCTGGGATTTGAACTACCCACTGGGCACACCACGTCATTTCAAAGTGAAAATTAGAGTAATATTTGGTTGAGGCCATAAGACTGCCCCCCTTTTGTTTTTACACTTCTGCTACTCACTGTTTATTATCTATGCATAGTGACGACTAACCTGTACCCCCACACATTGACTCGGTACCGGTACCCCCTGTATATAAACTCATTATTGTTATTTTATTGTATTACTTTTTTCATTGTTTTCTTAACTGCATTGTTGGTTAAGGGCTTGTAAGTAAGCATTTCATGGTAAGGTCTACACCTGTTGTATTTGGCGCATGTGACAAATATAATTTGATTTTGATTTGATTTGACATTGATCAATGAGATTTCAACCTTTATTCACCCACTCAAAAAGCACATCCAGAAGTTTGTTGAATTCCCAACGTTATCACTATGCCTTCAAACATCTAAAAGCACAACCAAATTCCAATGAAAAAACGATGTCTGATTTTTGGTTTAGTTGTCATCTAAATGTGTTATCAGAGTGCTCAACATAGTTCAAATGGGAATACAATGTCAGATATTTTGTATTTATATGACAACTTAATGTGTTATCACTATGCTTAGTCTAATAGCAAAACCAAATGACCTGGATTGCAGTTGAGATTACATTAAAAGTACATAGTGCAAGTGATCAGATTCTGCACTGATTATTATAGCAATGGTGAAGATTCCCACAGACCTACGACCTTTGCATGCTATGTTGAACATGCACGCTTTCTATGATTACAAATGAAGACGTTTAATAGTAACAGTAACCTGAAAATGTAGCCATGTTTTAAAGAAATGGTTTTAACCCTCCCGTTGTCCTAGGGTCAAAATGACCCGCCACTATGTTGAACCAACTTTATTTAATTTTTATATTTTTTGGATCATTTGTGAGAAGGAGGCAGTGATACTTTCTTTAAAGTCTCACTGCCTCCTTCTCACAAATGATCCCCAAAATATAAAAATTAAATAAAGTTGGTTCAACACAGTGGCGGGTCATTTTGACCCTAGGACAACGGGAGGGTTAAAAAGATAGTGGTAATATTTCATTCAGTACCAAAATGTGTACATGGCTTAATTTACCCTGTCCCGTGGCTCAATTTACCACAAAGCAACCCTTCTCCAGTGATAATGTTGCTGCTTGCTAAAGAGGACAGTCTTACAGAAATCCCATGTTTCTCTGTAGGGGACATCCTGGGTCGGGCCCTCAAGAACCTGGATGGACTGTTGAAGATGCCGTATGGGTGTGGTGAGCAGAATATGGCTCTCCTCGCCCCCAATATCTACATCCTGGAGTACCTGAGGAACACAGAGCAGCTCACTCCAGCCATCCGAGACAAGGCCACCAAGTTCCTCACTAGTGGTAAGAGAGTCCCTCAAAATATGGGTCGTATTCATTGGGCACCAAATGGAAGAAAACTGTCAAACAGGGCTGGATCTGTCCAGAATGAGCCCTTTGTTTTCATTTTCCATTGAAGAACATTTTTAAATGTTTCACCACGGTATGCTCTAGTGACTACGACCCTGCTATCACGTAAATGACAGAGTATCACTGACCCAACACATGTAGGAACTTCCAGATGTTTTCCCACTAAAATCGTTTGATCATAGAACATTGAGGCTGGATTCCAAATGGCACCATATTGCCTACACAGTGTATTATGTTTTTTCCTGGCAAAACTAGTACACCTTATAGGGAATAGGGTGCCATTTGGGGCACACACTCAGTGACTATAAAAAACACATGGTCTCTTTGTTCTTCACTCTAAAAACACACCGACAGGTTACCAAAGGCAGTTGAACTACAAGCATTTTGATGGTGCATACAGCACATTTGGACAAGGCTCGGGCAACACTTGGTGAGTATTGTGTTTTTCACCTACTGGTAAACACATTATAACTGTGTCTGTTTCAATTAAGTATTATGGTATTGTCTCTGACAGGGAGACCATGGATGTGACATAAGTTAAAATAAGCTGTCATTGTTTATGACAACCTTATGTGGGTATTATAACGGGACATTCAAATCAAGTTCTCTTTCCTCAGGCTGACTGCTTTTGTCTTGAGATCCTTTGGCAAAGCACAGTCTTTCATCTATATTGACCCGGCAAAAATTGAGCAATCCAAGACTTGGTTAGAACGTCGACAAGGCAAACATGGCTGTTTCATCAAATTGGGGAATCTCTTTAATAACAGAATAAAGGTATTTATATTGATAATAAACTGATAGAAGATGTAAGAAGATGTAGTTGTATGTCTCGTCAGACCAGCCATAAAATTGTGAATGATGATTTCAACAGAATTGTATCAGGCTAAATACAGTTTATACACGTTTTAGTATTTTGACATTGTTTTGTAGGGTGGGGTGACAGATGAAGTCACACTGACGGCCTACATCACTGCTTCAATGCTGGAGCTCAACATGTCAGTGTCGGTAAGTAGCATCTCCACATAACCATTGTTTCTCACTACAACAATGTCCATTACAGGCAACTGAATTAGCCTCCTATATGAAGACTGTTGTGTACCTCTTACATCAACTGTCATCTACAATGTAATGAGTTGTGTATTGTGTATTTAAAATTCACAGTTAAATAATGTTTTTCTCTCAAAGTAGCCTATGCAATAAGTATAAGAATATGTTACCATAAGCAGATCTAAATGGTATTGTGCTGTTAAAACTGAGTAGGCTTAGTTACTACTGTAAACTGAAAAACTAGAAGTGCTTCAGCATGAATGTCTGTAGCCTAGTCCCAGATCTGTTTGTATTGTCATGCCAGTACAAACAGATCTGGGACCAGGCTAACATGTCTCTTAACTTGTTGCTCTGTTATTCTGTGCTCCAGGATCCTGTTGTGTATGGCAGCTTGTCTTGCCTGAGGAACTCCACCAGTGATTTGTCCAACACCTACACTACTGCTCTGCTGGCCTACACCTTTACCCTGGCAGGGGACATGGAGACCCGGGCCCAGCTTCTGCAGCACCTGGACACGATCGCATTACAAGAGGGTGAGACATATCCTGGTCCAAGATCTGTTTGTGCTATCTTGACATAATAGAGTTAGTCAATGGAGTAATCCCAATAGTGCAAACCCTCCGCCCGTCTGGCTCTCCAAATAGGCCCAATCAAACACCCAAAGCATTTTATAGAACACAAATACAATTTGAACTCAGTTTTTGTCCAAAAATTCATTGTGGGGGTCAGAGAAGAACTGTGTATCCTGTATAGTGATGAATAAGCTAGCCCCTATTTTCTCTCTCTGTGTGTTTGTGTGTGTTTGTGTCTGTGTGTGTTTGTGTGTGTGTGTGTGTTTGTGTGAGTTTGTGTGTGTGTGTGTGTCTGTGTGTGTGTGTGTGTGTGTGTGTGTGTGTGTGTGTGTGTGTGTGTGTGTGTGTGTGTGTGTGTGTGTGCGCGCGCACTCCTCGTCCCTCAGGGGGTCTCCTGCACTGGACTCAGACCTCCTCAGAGACCTCAGCCTCCCTGGCAGTGGAGATCAGCTCCTACGTTCTGCTGGCTTCCCTCAGTGCCTCTCCTCTGTCTACCATTGACCTGGGCTACTCCTCCCGCATCGTCAGGTGGCTGGTGAGGCAGCAGAACGCCTACGGAGGCTTCTCCTCCACACAGGTATACTTCCAAAACACCTCTGGTCCGAAATGGCACCCTGTGCTGTGCACTAGTAATGAGGCATTATTACCTTGACTTTTACCAGATCACAGGCATGTGTGTGCTTCTTGTCATGTCAAGCCTGATGAGTCTAACTTCCACCTAGGCTAGAAATCATAATGGATGGAAATGGGAAATAGTCACTCTAGGAACTGACCAATGTAAAAATCTACCCTTTCTGTAAAATGGGATAGCTTCATTCATTTTGAACAGATTTGTCTGTGTTCTATTGCTGTTTAGGACACAGTGGTGGCCCTCCAGGCCCTAGCTCTCTACTCCACCAGGGTGTTCAGTAGAGAGGGCACCAGCACAGTGACAGTACAGTCTCCCAGTGGGGGACAGCACCTTTTCGAAGTGAACCAAAACAACAAGCTTCTCTACCAGGAGAGGGCGATGCAGGACACAGAAGGGAAGTACAGTGTGGAAGTGAAGGGCAGTGCTTGTGCCTCAGTGCAGGTCAGTGAATATACATCTCTCCTCCCAATCCTATGTTGCCAAAATACGGTTTAATCTATTTCTAAAGATACAGTCTGGGAATGTTTTTTCTGCAAAACAGCAGCCCTGTGCCACTTGATTTGGTATACAGCTGAGGCAGTGGAGGCTGCTGAGGGGAGGACGGCACATAATAATGGGTGGAACAGAGCAAATGGAATAGCATCAAACACATGGACACCATGTGTTTGATGTATTTGCTACCATTCCACTAATGCCGCTCCAGCCATTACCACGAGCCTGTCCTCCCCAATTAAGGTGCCACCAACCTCCTGTGACCTGAGGGATGGGGCTGGGGAAATGTAACTCCTCAAGAACCATTGTTATATTATTCAAGACTCAATGGTTACAATTGAAGAGGAAGGCCCTCAAAATTGTCAAAGACTCCAGCCACCACAGTCATAGACTGTTCTCTCTGCTACTGCACAGAAAGCGGGAGTGCCAAGTCTAGGTCCAAAAGACTTCTCAACAGCTTCTATCCCCAAGCCATAAGACTCCTGAACAGCTAATCATGGCTACCCAGACTATTTGCACTGCCCCCCCAGCCCATCTTTTTACGCTGCTGCTACTCTGTTAATTATTTATGCATAGTCACTTTAACTCTACCCACATGTACATATTACTTCAACTACCTCAACTAGCCGGTGCCCCCGCACATTGACTCTGCACCGGTACCCCCCTGTATATATAGCCTCCCTACTGTTATTTTATTTTACTTCTGCTCTTTTTTTCTCAACACTTTTTTTTGGTTAAGGGCTGTAAGTAAGCATTTCACTGTAATGTCTGCACCTGTTGCATGTGGCCAATACAATTTTATTTTATTTTATTTGATTTGAATAATTGAAGTAACCATCATACAGATATCCAGAGCCCAGACTGTTGATTGAAGAAGCCTCTCCTGACTTTTTCTATTTTTCTTTCCCAGGTGGCGCTCCACTACAACATCCCTACTCCTACTGACAGCACAACGCTCAGCATCAAGGTGAAGCCAGAGGTCGACTGCAACAGCAACTCTTTGAGACCCAGAGTCACGCTAAAACTTCAGTCTCAGTAAGAATGAATGGCCATTTGCATTCACAAAGCATTCTTTGAATACGTTTATCAATGACACTCCAAAGTGTTATTATGGAGCATGTCTTCCAGAATGGACTTGGCCCAAATTACTTGGTTTCCTATTGGTTTTTTAACTTCTAGTTTTTACCACAGGAGGTTGGTGGCACCTTAATTGGCGAGAACGGGCTCGTGGTAATGGCTGGAGCAGAATAGGTGGAATTGTATCAAATTGTCACGCCCTGGCTCTGGGGACACTGTTATGTTGAGCCAGGGTGTGTAATTCTATGTTTGTATTTCTATGTTGGCCTGAGTGACTCCCAATCAGAGGCAACGAGTGTCAGCTGGTTGTCTCTGATTGGGAGCCATATTTAACTGTCTGTCTTTCACTTTGTGTTTGTGGTTTCTTGTTCCGTGTTGGTTGGTTTATGTAACCAGGGACGTCACGTTTTCGTTTTGTTCGTGTGTTCATTCAAGTTTAATAAAATGTTCGCATTCAACGCTGCGCCTTGGTCCTCCTCTCTCGTAAACGATCGTGACAGAAGAAACCACCAAGATGTGACCAAGCAGCGTGTCCAGGAGCCATCGCCAGAGAGATCCCTAACAGATCTCCTTCGCCTCCTCGACTGGGTCAAGCCGAGTGAGGAAGAGAAGGGCTTGACATTATGGCAGAAGGGCGAAAGGCTGGCGAGGGACATGGAGACCTGGTCCACGGGTAGGGGAGACGCCCAGAACATTTTTAGGGGGGGGCTAACGCCGTGGACGACGGGCCAGCAGGAGACCGCGGCAGAGCGGCCCAGCGGATTGGCAGAGGAGGCCGCCAGGTTACGGGGGCCACTGGTCGAAGAGGGGGTGGAAGATGTAGAGGCACGGCGAGAGGTACTGGCGTGTGTTGCCAGTCCGGTCCGGCCTGTTCCTGATCCCCACGTAGGGCCAGTGGTGTGTGTTCCCAGTACGGTCCGGCCTGTTCCTGCCACTCGCACCAAGTCTGTGGTGCGTTTCGTCAGCCCTGTCCGGCCCGTTCCTGCTCTCCGCACCAAGTCTGTGGTGCGCGTCGCCAGCCCAGTCCGGCCCGTTCCTGCTCCCCGCACCAAGTCTGTGGTGCGTTTCGTCAGCCCAGTCCGGCCCTTTCCTGCTCTCCGCACCAAGTCTGAGGTGCGCGTCGCCAGCCCAGTCCGGCCCATTCCTGCTCCCCGCACCAAGTCTGTGGTGCGTATCGTCAGCCCTGTCCGGCCCGCTCCTGCTCCCCACACCAAGCCAGTGGTGTGCGTCGTCAGTCCAGCACGGCCCGTGCCTGTTCCCCACACCAAGCCAGTGGTGTGCGTCGTCGGTCCGGCATGGCCCGTGCCTGTTCCACTGGTGCCTGGTCCGGCACCGGTCAGATGCGTTACGCCGGAGCTAGAGCAATCCGCTCCATCATTGTGCAGTCCAGCTCCGGCCAGCGGGGCCAGACCGGACCAGGGGTACTTTGGGGGGTTGGAGAGGGAGTGGGGATCAGGCCCGGAGCCGGATCCGCCGCCAAGGCGGAGTGCCCACCCGGTCCCTCCCCTGTGGTATTTAGTTGGCGCGGTCGGAGTCCGCGCCTTTAGGGGGGGGTACTGTCACGCCCTGGCTCTGGGGACACTGTTATGTTGAGCCAGGGTGTGTAATTCTATGTTTGTATTTCTATGTTGGCCTGAGTGACTCCCAATCAGAGGCAACGAGTGTCAGCTGGTTGTCTCTGATTGGGAGCCATATTTAACTGTCTGTCTTTCACTTTGTGTTTGTGGTTTCTTGTTCCGTGTTGGTTGGTTTATGTAACCAGGGACGTCACGTTTTCGTTTTGTTTGTGTGTTCATTCAAGTTTAATAAAATGTTCGCATTCAACGCTGCGCCTTGGTCCTCCTCTCTCGTAGACGATCGTGACACAAACACATCAAACACATGGTTTCCAGCTGTTTGATGCAATTCCATTCCAGCCATTATTATGATCCGTCCTCCTCTCAGCAGCCTCTACTGGTTTCTACCTAGGCTTGGATCAGTAACAGTTTGAAAACATATCAGGCAACCTGGTCTTTTTATGGCTAAAATAATCAAACTAGTTAACTTTGATATCACAGGCATCTCTTTGCTTTCACAGATATCATGGAAAGGAGCTGACCACCAATATGATTATAGTGGATTTGAAAATGCTGTCTGGTTTTGCCCCAGACCCAGAGTCCTTGGGGAGGGTGAGTTTTTTAAATGACATATGTTTATGGTGTTACCTGTGACCTTTTTCCATGTAGCTCTTGCCTCTCATCTGTGAACCTTTCTGATACTGACCTTTTTTGTCTATAGAATAACTATCTTCAAAGTAATGACTCGGGACGTCGGTTGTAAGATGAAAGCTTATTTTTTGTAATAATACTGGTTCACGTTACATTTTGCCACGTTAGATTCTAAAAAACAGTAAAAGAAAGTTGTTAGGATAATCACTTGTCACTTGTACATAACTGGCGCCTTCCAATTTTTGTTACTTCCTGTTGCAAGGCATTCTGATATTTGCAGTCAATAGCGTAATCCAATACTAACCAATACAACAGAAATATGTACATACTGTAGTTCATTCAATCTCCATCACATGAATTCTAATACAATTACTATTGTACATACAATATGTAAATAACTGTAAAATAAAAATATATTTAGAGACAGCTCAATGAATCAACTGTAAACATTAACTCTGTAACCCATTAAAGTTACAACATTGTCGATGCAATATGAATGATCAGTGAATGGCTTGTCTTCACAGCTGAGAGGTTCACTTCTAGTGGATCGTGTCGATACTAAAGATGACCATGTGTTAATGTACTTGAGAGAGGTGAGACCAAACCATCCATCAGTTTGAAACAGTGCACATAACACTCAATGTAATGGAATTAATTTGTGTGGAATGTCCTTCAAAGTCAGCAAAGCTGAAATTACACTTCTGCTTGGAGGGTTTAAATACTTGTAACCAAAATGCTTTTTTTTTCTCCCAACAGTTACCGTCACTATTCCAACCTTTCAACCACACCCTGGACATCATACAGGAGCTCCCAGTACAGAATCTAAAGCCTGCGGTGGTCAAGATCTACGACTACTACCAGCCAAGTAAGTTTATATCTAACCTTCCCCAAGATGTATTTTTCCCTCTTCTTTTTAGTAACATTTGGTTAACCTGTGCTCGTTTACTGAGACTTACCTGTATTTTTGGTTTTATTCAGGTGACCAGGCAGAGACAGAATATGTCTTCCCTTGCAAGTAGGGGTTACAAGCTGGTGAACTATCTGGAATTATTGGTGATGTTGAATTATTGGTAATTTTGTATAGCTGGCCTGACCCATATACTATATGTGATATACATGATTTAGTTAACTGGGTCAATATTCCTTTATTCATTTTACCTAAATGCTGGCCAATTTGTTATTAGAGAATTATTTACATGGCCCTATTCATTGTATTTGCTGCTCTGCAGATGTAAGAAGAAAATTACATTAACAGAGGTCACACATGCAACCCTTGAGGCATCTTTCAAGATCTCAAGTAAAGGATGTAACTTACTGGAATTAAAGTTTTTCATTAAAACTCTATTCTTGAGCATTTTTTCCAGATCGTTTTTGCGTGTAGGTTTTGACGTCACACTATGGCAAGAAATGAGTTCCAAGGTGTAGGCTCAGGAGACAAGGGGAATATTGAAAGGCTTTATGTAAGACAGTAAGTCTCTTCCTGTGAAACTAGTACCCATGGATGTAAATGGCCTATCCAACAGGGGGTACTTGGGAAGACTTATGAGCAATATGTAATTGGGAGTCCAGTAAACATAAAATCCAGTTCCAGAGAGCTGCAATGTGCTGTTAATCGGTGTTGCAAACTTTACGAAGGTGTGTAAATGTTCTGTCTCAATTTTGCTCAAAGCTTTTGGTTCTCAGCTTTTTTCTTCCTCCATCTGTAATCATCATGGGCCCCTGTAGTAATAATCAAGGTGTGGTTCTCTTTTATTTCTCATCAGGGAATGGGATCCAGGAAATCCACTGACTCTAAATCCCATCAACAAATATCTTACAATGGCATGCGTCCTGTCCTGATCATTCCCATAATGAGTCGTGGCTATAATCTCTATTATGAATATCTCCTAATAATTTATTGAGCTAATGGTGTGGACAAGGCATGGAAAGATGTAGTCAAAAACATCTCACAAATCTATTTAGAGAAAGAGTAACAGAACAATCGAGATAACACAAACAGATACTATAGAGCCCTGTTGTTGACAACACAGCTCACTAAATATTTTAACAAATATATCAAAACATATAATGAGAATTATGAACATATGAGTATGCTGTGAAACACAGTACTTTTGAAGAGTAGCAAGACTCCTCATGACTTAACAATGGGAAATTAAAAACGTCCTTGTTATGGGTTAACAAGTGTACATGCTGATCTGATATCAAGAAAGAGTATTCAATCACACTCCACTTTAGATGTCAATAAAATACATCCTGTTTTTTGCTCAGAGAAGCTGCAACACAAGCCCACTTGATTGGACAGTAGCTCTTTAAACCCCCTCCCCCCTCCCAACTCCTCTTATTTTTCCTTCTGCTCTCTTCATTTGTGCCCTGCCCAGCCTACAACAGTGATTCTCACATTTCTGGGCTCTTATATTGCCATATACTGTACGTATTGCATTGCTGAAGCTAGAACCACGTGAACATTGAAGACAGCCCTGAAATACAGTCAACAGCGACAACGGTAAGATAAGACAAGATCAGGGCCCGTATCTCTAAAGAATTTTTGTGCAAAAAGTGGCTCCTAGCGGCCAAATTCTAAGAAAATTCTCAGAGGCATGACGTTTTCTTAGAATTTCCCCTAAAAGTGACACGAAAATCCCAGTTAATATAAAAGCTATTCCTCAAGAGTCCTAGCGCTTAAAAGGGCTCCTAAGGCGAGATCTGCTAAGAGCAGGGAAGAGGACTTTTAGTGGCTTAGGAGTTACCCTAAGCAGCTGCACAAAATGGCCAACAGAGGAGGCAGGAGAGATGTCCTGCAAACACTGGATGACAGGGAATTATTGAGACGCTACAGATTGGATCGTGCAGGAATCATGTTTGTGGTGGATCTCCTTAGAGATGCAATTACTTCACCAACTCGACGCCACAACGCTATTACACCGGAGAAGAAAGTAATCACAGACATTGTTAAAAGCTGAGCTGTGTTACCCTCGTTAAGTTCACACTGAGTTGTAACGTTGCAATTTCTACTTCATTAAGGACAGCCCCTTGAGATAGGCCATCTTGTTTTCAATGGGGTCCATATGGAAGTGAAAGTACAAAATATGCCAGCTAGGATATTAATATGAGCAAATGAGACACAAATCATTATTTGAACAGGGTGTAATGAGCTTAAGTTTTCACATATTTTAGATTCTAATGTTAGGCTATAACCCCTACAGCTTACTATTCATTTTCCAGATATTTTCTTGAATGTGAAATATTATTTACAATTATAGTCTGCATAAGATTAGAGTGTATAATTATGTTTATTGATTTGAGGGTACATCCTTTGCTCATTATCACCAAAAGTTCATTTTCATCAAACTTGTAGGATCAACCAATCACGGCTTTTGAAATGATGACTCATACCTAGCAACGGGGTCAACCACACCTCCTCACTAAGATAGGATTTTTCATCCATTCCTGGCTCAGAGTTCACTGAAAATGTTCTGGAATCACTTCTAAGCTAAAACTCCTGGCAAGGAATTTTTAGGTTAAGTTAGGAGCTCTCTGAGAGGATTCTCAGAATCTTTAAGGATACGGGCCCAGGTGTGGCTTAAAGATGGCGGACTGAACACAGCGGTGCAGTTCACGTCAAGATAAACACATAATATTCAATATCTGTACGTTTGACTAAATATTAGCACTTAACTCCACATACTCGTGGGTAATAACCTTCAATATGGATAACAACACAAAACAAATTATAAGGCTAGAGAAATGTATTGACCAATATCACCAAAACAATCAACACCAAAACATGATGGAGAGTAAACATGGAGAACCAATCCCCCCCAAAAAACGACAGTCCTCGACAGCCACAGAAAATTGATCCTTTTCACCATCCGGAATGGTAAGGGTGGAAACCAATCTGTTACAGTCGATAAATGATAAACTGGGCATACTTGATTTACACTACCAGTCAAAAGTTTGGACACACCTACTCATTCAAGGGTTTTACTTTATTTTTAAATATTTATTACATTGTAGAATAATAGTGAAGACATCAAAACTATGAAATAACACATATGGAATCATGTAGTAAACAAAAAAGTGTTAAACAAATCAAAATATATTTTATATTTGAGATTCTTCAAATAGCCACCCTTTGCCTTGATGAAAGCATTGCACACTCTTGGCATTCTCTCAACCAGCTTCACCTGGAATGTTTTTCCAACAGTCTTGAAGGAGTTCCCACATATGCGGAGTACTTGTTGGCTGCTTTTCCTTCACTCTGCCGTCCGACTCATCCAAAACCATCTCAATTGGGTTGGGGTCAGGGGATTGTGGAGGCCAGGTCATCTGATGCAGCACTCCATCACTCTCCTTCTTGGTAAAATAGACCTTACACAGCATGGAGGTGTGTTGGGTCATTGTCCTGTTGAAAAACAAATGATAGTCCCACTAAGCCCAAACCAGGTGGGATGGCGTATCGCTGCAGAATGCTGTGGTAGCCATGCTAATTAAGTGTGCCTTGAATTCTAAATAAATCACAGACAGTGTCACCAGCAAAGCACCCCACACCATAACACCTCCTCCTCCATGCTTTATGGTGGGAAATACACATGCGGAGATCATCCGTTCACCCACACCGCGTCTCACAAAGAGACAGCGGTTGGAACCAAAAATCTCAAATTTGGACTCCAGACCAAAGGACACATTTCTACCATTCTAATGTCCATTGCTCGTGTTTCTTGGCCCAAGCAAGTCTCTTATTCTTATTGGTGTCCTTTAGTAGTGGTTTCTTTGCTGCAATTTGATCATGAAGACATGATTCACACAGTCTCCTCTGAACAGTTGATGTTGAGATGTGTCTGTTACTTGAACTATTTGAAGCATTTATATGGGCTGCAATTTCTGAGGCTGTTAACTCTAATGAACTTATCCTCTGCAGCAGAGGTAAATCTGGGTCTTCCATTCTTGTGGTGGTCCTCATGAGAGCCAGTTTCATCATAGCGCTTGATGGTTTTTGCGACTGCACTTGAAGAAACTTTCAAAGTTCTTGAAATGTTCCGTATTGACTGACCTTCATGTCTTAACGTAATGATGGACTAACCCATCCCCACACCCACCTTGTCACAACACAACTGATTGGCTCAAATGCATTAAGAACGAAAGAAATTCCACAAATTAATTTTTAAGAAGGCACATCTGTTAATTGAAATCCATTCCAGGTGACTACCTCTTGAAACTAGTTAATAGAATGCCAATAATGTGCAAAGCTGTCATCAAGGCAAAGGGTGGCTATTAGAAGAATCTCAAATATAAAATATATTTTGATTTGTTTAACACTTTTTTGGTTTCTACATGATTCCATATGTGTTATTTCATAGTTTTGATGTCTTCACTATTATTCTACAATGTAAAAAATAGTAAAAAATAAAGACAAACCCTTGAATGAGGAGGTGTGTCCAAGTTTTTGGCTGGTAGTGTATATATACATATATTTTTTAAATATTATTTTCCACTAACCCTACCACCCTTCCCCTAATTGGAGTAAACTAATGAACAACAACACTTAGGCTTCTACTTCCAGATTATACATACTATATACATTTTACGGACACAATCTTTTTTACAAAAGTTATATTTTGTTTGTTTTTAGTCCTGTCTTTCTGATGTCCATCCAGTTTGATTTCTATTTGCCATATATTTCTAACTGTGCTGTTCCACAAAAGGTCTGAACCTATATACATTTTACGGACGCAGTATATTTTACAGGAGTTACCTAGTTGTTATTAACTATTTTGCAATCTATATGGCACATCTGTCAATTATTGGGTCCTTAAATGAAACTGGTATACTTTTCTATTCATCACAATTTTCTTTAACCAATTTTAGTCTTTAATGCAGGGCCGACAAACAAGTTCCTTGCCTCTTCCATTTTTGCGGTAATGCTGCAATTTGTTGGTTGTAATTTTGGGTAGAGCAGACATTTCCATATATTTTTGTTAGCTGCATGTGTGACATAACTCCACCAGTCCTATTTATGATATAATTTACAAAGATGATACCTTTTTTTAAATCATGTTTTTTTTAATCAATTACTATATTTGAGTTTAACCACAATATTTGTTGTATTATTTGTTCTGTCTTTTCTGGTGGATTATACTAAAATTGCAACCAACTTTGTATGGCTTGTTTTAAAAATAGCGATATTTTGGAGATGATTTTGTTTTCAAATAACTGAAAGGGAGAGGTTGTAATCTGAATAAATGGAAAAAGGCCATTCTTGAACATGGGGTGAGACATTCTTACTAATTTGCTAGAGAACCAGTTCGGATTTACAGTTGAAGTCGGAAGTTTACATACACCTTAGCCAAATACATTTAAACTCAGTTTTTCACAATTCCTGACATTTAATCCTAGTAAATATTCCCTGTCTTAGGTCAGTTAGGATCACCACTTCATTTTAAGAAAGTGAAATGTCAGAATAATAGTAGAGAGAATTATTTATTTCAGCTCTAATTTCTTTCATCACAAGTGGGTCAGAAGTTTACATACACTCAATTAGTATTTGTTAGCATTGCCTTTAAATTGTTTAACTTGGGTCAAACGTTTTGGGTAGCCTTCCACAAGCTTCCCACAATAAGTTGGGTGAATTTTGGCCCATTCCTCCTGACAGAGCTGGTGTAACTGAGTCAGGTTTGTAGGCCTCCTTGCTCACACACGCTTTTTCAGTTCTGCCCACACATTTTCTATAGGATTGAGGTCAGGGCTTTGTGATGGCCACTCCAATACCTTGACTTTGTTGTCCTTAAGCCATTTTGCCACAACTTTGGAAGTATGCTTGGGGTCATTGTCCATTTGGAAGACCCATTTGCGACCAAGCTTTAACTTCCTGACTGATGTCTTGAGATGTTGCTTCAATATATCCACATAATTTTCCTTCCTCATGACGCCATCTATTTTGTGAAGTGCACCAGTCCCTCCTGCAGCAGAGCACCCCCACAGCATGATGCTGCCACCCCCGTGCTTCACGGTTGGGATGGTGTTCTTCGGCTTGCAAGCCCCCCCTTTTTCCTCCAAACATAACGATGGTCATTATGGCCAAACAGTTATATTTTTGTTTCATCAGACCAGAGGACATTTCTCCAAAAAGTAGAATCTTTGTCCCCATGTGCAGTTGCAAACCGTAGACTTGCTTTTTTATGGCGGTTTTGGAGCAGTGGCTTCTTCCTTGCTGAGCGGCCTTTCAGGTTATGTCGATATAGGACTCGTTTTACTGTGGATATAGATACTTTTGTACCTGTTTCCTCCAGCATCTACACAAGGTCCTTTGCTGTTGTTCTGGGATTGATTTGCACTTTTCGCACCAAAGTACGTTCATCTCCAGGAGACAGAACGCATCTCCTTCCTGAGCGATATGACGGCTGCGTGGTCCCATGCTTTTTATACTTGCGTACTATTGTTTGTACAGATGAACGTGGTACCTTCAGGTGTTTGGAAATTGCTCCCAAGGATGAACCAGACTTGTGGAGGTCTACAATTTGTTTTCTGAGGTCTTGGCTGATTTCTTTTGATTTTCCCATGATGTCAAGCAAAGAGGCACTGAGTTTGAAGGTAGGCCTTGAAATAAATCCACAGGTACACCTCCAATTGACTCAAATGGTCCAATTAGCATATCAGAAGCTTCTAAAGCCATGACATCATGTTCTGGAATTTTCCAAGCTGTTTAAAGGCACAGTCAACTTAGTGTATGTAAACTTCTGACCCACTGGAGTTGTGATACAGTGAATTATAAGTTAAATAATATGTCTGCAAACAATTGTTGGAATTTGTGGAGTGGTTGAAAAACGAGTTTTAATGACTCCAACCTAAGTGTATGTAAACTTCCGACTTCAACTGTAAGTATAACTTTTGTATGACTGACGCCTTTAGTGAGAGGTCTAATGCTTTAATATTTAATAATTTCTACCCTCTGAATTCATAATCATTATATAATTAGGTGTTTTTCATTTTGTCTGGCTTGCCATTCCAAATAAAATGGAATGTTTTTTGCTCATATAATTTAAAAAACAGGTCGCTAGGTGTAGGCAAGACCATAAGCAAATAGGTAAATTAGGATGTGACTAAAGAGTTAATCAGGGTGATTTTTCCACAAATAGACAGGTATTTTCCTTTCCATGGTAGCAAGATCTTATCTATTTTTGCTACCTTTCTATTAAAATGTATTGGATTGAGATAATTTATTTCTTTCGGGATATGTATACCGAGTATGTCCACATCACCGTCAGACTATTTTATTGGTAAACTACACGATAATGTAAAAGTTGTATTTCTTTGATATCCAATACGTAATATAGTACACTTATCATAATTTGGTTGTAATCCAGAGAGGTTTGTGCTGTCTTGCCTTGATTGACCCTACCTGGGCAATGGAGCCAATGGAGTAATCACAAAAGTGCAAACCCTCCGCACGTCTGGCACTCTAGATAGTCTCAATTAAATTAGTAATTCAAAGAACTCCGGTGTCTGTCAAAATTAATTGGGGAGATCAGAGAAGAACTTTGTATTCTGTATAATGATGAATAAACTAGTCCTCTCTCTCTCTCTCTCTCTCTCTCTCTCTCTCTCTCTCTCTCTCTCTCTCTCTCTCTCTCTCTCTCTCTTGCTCTCTCTCTGTGTATGTGTGTGTTCCTCATTCCTCAGGTGGTCTCCTGCACTGGACTCAGACCTCCTCAGAGACCTCAGCCTCCCTGGCAGTGGAGATCAGCTCCTACGTTCTGCTGGCTTCCCTCAGTGCCTCCCCTCTGTCTACCACTGACCTGGGCTACGCCTCCCGCATCGTCAGGTGGCTGGTGAGGCAGCAGAACGCCTACAGAGGCTTCTCCTCCACACAGGTATACTTCCAAAACACCTCTGGTCCGAAATGGCACCCTGTGCTGTGCACTAGTAATGAGGCATTATTACCTTGACTTCACCACAGGCATGTATGTGTTTCTTGTCATGTCAAGCCTGGCATAACTAACTTCCACTGAAATGGAGGCAAGAAATCATAATGAATAGAAATGGGAAATAGTCACTCTAGGAGCTGACCAATGTAAAAATACACTTTCTGTAAAATGGGGTATTTTCTTTAATTTTGAACAGATTTTTCTGTGGTCTGTTGGTGTTTCTCTACCAGGAGAGGGCGCTGCAGGATACAGTAGGAAAGTACAGTGTGGAAGTGAAGGGCAGAGCTTGTGCCTCAGTGCAGGTCAGTGAAGACACTCCTCACAATCCTATGTTGCAAGATCTGATTTATACATTACTGTGAAGTTCAAACATTTAAGAAGCTTCGCCTGGCTTGATATCTAGTTTATTAAATGTTAATTTTTTTCTATCTTTTAAAATGTATATTTTTAGACCACATTGTTTCCCTGACTTCTTCTTCCCTCTTTCCCAGATGGCGCTCCACTACAACATCCCTACTCCTACTGACAGCACAACGCTCAGTATCCAGGTGAAGCCAGAGGTCGACTGCAACAGCAACTCTTTGAGACCCAGAGTCACACTGAAACTCCAGTCTCAGTAAGAATGAATAACACATTTGCATGCACAGCATTCTTTGAATCAGGTCATTGATAACATACAGTGTTATTTTTGAGCATGTCTTACAGAATGTTTTTGACCCAATTTAATTGGTGTTATTATACTTACAGTGCCCTCTGTAATTATTGGGACAAATAAGCATTTTCTCTTATTTTGGCTCTATACTCCAAAAGTCTGGATTTGAAATCAGGGTATTTACAGGTTAAATCAGGGTATTTACATCCATATCAGGTGAACCATTTAGAAATTACAGCACTTTTTGTACATAGTCCCCCTATTTTAGGGAACCAAAGGTATTAGGACAAATTCACTTATATGTGTATTAAAGTAGTAAAAAGTTAAGTACTTGGTCCCATATTCACTCTACAATTTCGTTGGATGCATTTTCTGTTTGTTTCAGATTATTTTGTGCCCAATAGAAATGAATGGTAACTAATGTATTGTGTCATTTTGGAGTCACTTTTATTGTAAATAAGAATATAATATGTTTCTAAACACTTCTATATTAATGTGGATGCTACCATGATTATGGATAATCCTGAATGAATTGTGAATAATGATGAGTGAGAAAGTTGCAGTCGCACAAATATCATACTCCCAAGATATGCTAACCTCTCACCATTACAATAACAGGGGAGGTTAGCATTTTTGGGTGTTATGATATTTTTGCGTCCGTAACTTTATAGATGAAAATACCCTCAAATTAAAGCTGACAGTCTGCACTTTAACCTCGTAGTCATTTTCTGATTTTAAAAAATGCTTCACTGTCCCAATAATTACAGAGGGCACTGTATGTATAAGTTACATAATTTCTAGTTTGTACCTATGTAACAGTAACAGTAAGAAAACATATCAGGCAACCTGGTCTTTTTATTGGTAAAATAAATTCATTAATTTGATTATTACAAGCACATATCAGACTTTGATATCAGGCATCTGTTATGTGGGCAGCTTGTCTCTCCCTTTTCTGTTTCCCTTCCTCCTTGTTTTGTCCCCTCTTTGTCTGTTGTATCTGTATGTGTGTTTGTCCCCATTATGTGGGTGTGTCTGGAGTGGATCGGGGGGCGTGCTCAGGATCTGCCTCTCCTGTGCAGCTGCGGGTTGTTTCCAGTGATTCCTGCATACGCAGCTGCATCCTATTCTCTCATCAACCTGCACTACTAATTCCTGGGCATGGCTCTCCACCGGCGCCAGATCGTTGTTCTTACTAGAGCGGTAACTTGGCTCACCAGTAGAGTAAATTGTCTCTGTCTTCAGCCTGGCTCTTTACTCTCCTTAACCTGTCGTTTGTTTTGTCTTCAGTTCAGACATACCTCCCAACCTGCCTGCCTGCCTGCCTTCCAGCCTGCCTGCCTGCCTGCCTGCCTGCCTCAGCCTCTCCTTCCTCCGGAGCCGACTAACCCACTCTGTTCCTTTTCTTCAGTTGTTTTTGGACTAAGACAAATTGAACTTTTATTAAAATAATTTTTGTTTCTTCCACTCCCTTAGTCGTGTTTTGTTTCTCTGAGTGCTGGGTTTAACCATAGCTTAACAGAACGATCTGGCCATGGACCCAACAGAGAAACAGCACGGGGCAAACGAAGACAGCTTCCAACAAGCTATCCAGGCTCAAGGAACGTTGCTAGGACAGCATGACCAATTGATTCGGACTCTTTTGGAAGATAATCATCAACTGCTGAACCAGGTGACTCAGTTAACTACACAAGTCTCTAAATTGTCTGTTATCAGTTCTCCATCTCTCTCTGACCCCCAGTTTGATGCACCCCAAGTTGTTTCCTCGGACATTATGCAGGCTTCGTTCCATCGGGAACCCCCTGTCACGTCGCCTGAACCGTTCAATGGAGAATTGGACAAGTGCCGGGGATTTTTGCTTCAGTGTGACTTGATTTTTCGGCAGAGACCACTGTCGTTTTCTACTGATTCCTCTAAGGTACATTATGTTCTGGGGCTGTTAAGAGGGAGAGCTCTGGTTTGGGCTGAGGCTGTATGCTCAAATCAAACTTTGACTGGATTGACTTTTGCTGATTTTTCTGCTAAATTGAAGACTGTTTTTGACCATCCTGACCATGTGGGTAATTCCTCCAAGATACTTTTTAATTTGAGGCAGGGTTGTAACAGTGTGGCTGAGTACTCTATTGAGTTCTGGACTTTCGCAGCAGACTCCAAGTGGAACAATGTGGCACTTCATGGAGCATTTCTAAACGGTTTGAATGAAGCCATTAAGGGTGAACTGACTGCTCGTGACGAGCCACATGATTTTCATTCTCTCGTTTCCCTGTCCATTAAGCTAGACAACCGGTTGCGGGAGAGGCGTCGGGAGAGAGGCGGTCGGCCACATATAGGAGGACGAGTTCCCCAGCCTTCAACCACTCGAGTCTTGCCTCCCCGGAGCCGGCAGCTTCTTGCTGTATTCCAAGCCATGGTGAACGATGTTCTTAGGGATTTTTTGAACCGTTTTGTCTTTGTATACCTGGATTATATTCTTGTTTTTTCCAAGTCACCCGAGGAGCATGAGTCACACGTCCGTCAAGTCCTTCAACGGCTCTTGGAGAATAAGCTGTACGTCAAAGCAGAAAAGTGTGAGTTCCACAAACAGTCTACATCGTTCCTTGGTTTCATCATTGAGAGCGGGCAGGTGAAGGCGGACCCCGAGAAGATCCGGGCAGTGACGGAATGGCCCACATCCACCACCCGTAAGCAACTTCAACGATTTTTGGGCTTTGCTAACTTCTACCGTAGATTCATTAAGGGTTTTAGTAAAGTGGTGGCACCCCTTACTAGACTCACATCCCCAAAAGTCCCTTTTCTGTGGTCCCCTGAGGCGGAGCAGGCGGTAGGGGTTTTGAAGGAACTGTTTTCCACCTCCCCCGTGTTGATACACCCCAATACCTCTCTGCAGTTTATTGTGGAGGTGGACGCGTCTGACTCAGGTGTGGGAGCAGTCCTCTCCCAGCGCTCCCCCACTGACCAAAAGCTTCACCCCTGTGCTTTTTTCTCCAAGAAATTGTCACCCACAGAACGGAATTACGACGTTGGAAACCGGGAACTGCTGGCGGTTAAGCTAGCACTGGAAGAATGGCGGCACTGGCTGGATGGAGCTGAACTGCCGTTTGTGGTCTGGACAGACCACAAAAACTTGGCTTACATCCAAGCCACTAAGAGACTCAACTCACGCCAAGCCAGATGGGCCCTGTTTTTTAGTAGGTTTAACTTTATTCTTACATACAGACCGGGGTCAAGAAATGTTAAACCAGATGCTTTGTCCCGCCAGTTTGCTGACCCTTCGGAGACCAGCGAGCCTGAGGCAGTCCTACCTTCCTCATGCGTCGTGGCGGCAGTACAGTGGGAGATCGAGTCTCTTGTGAAGACTGCACTTGCCACGGACCCGGGACCGGGTGATGGACCTCCCAACCTACTCTTTGTTCCCGAGACGGTCCGGTCTCAGGTGTTGCAGTGGATTCACACCTCCCGTTTTGCTGGTCACCCTGGGATGAGACGCATGTTGACGCTGCTTAGGAGACATTTTTGGTGGCCTTCAATGGAAACTGACGTTCGGGCTTTTGTGGCAGCCTGTTCAACCTGTGCTCGGGGCAAAGCCTCCCATCAGTCCCCTTCGGGGCTGCTGCTACCCCTCCCAGTTCCCAGCCGTCCCTGGTCCCACATAGCCATGGATTTTGTCACCGGCCTACCCAAGTCTGAAGGTAATGATACTATACTTACCATTGTGGACAGATTCTCTAAATCTGTTCACTATATAGCATTACCAAAATTACCGTCTGCCAGTGAGACAGCGGACCTCCTAGTCCAACATGTATTCCGTCCCCATGGAATACCTGTGGACATCGTATCTGATAGAGACCCACAGTTTACTTCCCGTGTTTGGAAGGTTTTCTGTTCTGCTTTGGGTGCTTCCGTTAGTCTGTCCTCAGGGTTTCATCCCCAGACCAACGGTCAAACAGAAAGAGCCAATCAAAACCTCGAAGCAACCCTTCGTTGTGTGGCTGCTCAACATCCATCATCCTGGGCCAAACATCTGCCTTGGATAGAGTACGCCCACAACTCCCTCACCAGCTCTGCCACCGGCCTTTCACCCTTCGAAGTAACCATGGGTTATCAACCCCCTCTGTTTCCTGCTCAGGAGAAGGAATTGGCTGTTCCTTCGGTTCAGGAGAACCTCCGCCGCTGCCAGAGAGTGTGGAGCGACGCTCGGGAAGCGTTGCTTCGGACCACCGACAGGAACAAGACGACAGCGGATAGGAGCAGGACTCCCGCACCTGTGTTTCATCCTGGTCAAGAAGTTTGGCTGTCATCTAAGAACGTACCTCTTCGTACCAAATCACGCAAGCTGTCTCCTCGGTACCTGGGTCCGTTTGTGGTGGAGTCCATCGTTAACCCCGCTGCGGTTCGTTTGAAGTTGCCTTCAGCCATGAAGATTCACCCTACTTTCCACGTCTCCCAACTGAAACCTGTGTCCTCCAGCCTTTTGTGTCCGCCGGCAGATCCACCTCCACCTGTTCGCCTCATTGACGACCATCCGGCCTACACCGTCAGTAGGCTCCTGGACTCTCGGAGGCGGGGTAGGGGTCTCCAATACGTAGTCGATTGGGAAGGTTATGGACCAGAGGAGAGGTCTTGGGTCCCTAAGCGTTTTGTGTTGGATCCTCAGCTGATCACGGACTTCCATCACAACAACCCTGACAGGCCTGGTGGGTCGCCAGGTGGCGACCATTGAGGGGGGGGTACTGTTATGTGGGCAGCTTGTCTCTCCCTTTTCTGTTTCCCTTCCTCCTTGTTTTGTCCCCTCTTTGTCTGTTGTATCTGTATGTGTGTTTGTCCCCATTATGTGGGTGTGTCTGGAGTGGATCGGGGGGCGTGCTCAGGATCTGCCTCTCCTGTGCAGCTGCGGGTTGTTTCCAGTGATTCCTGCCTACGCAGCTGCATCCTATTCTCTCATCAACCTGCACTACTAATTCCTGGGCATGGCTCTCCACCGGCGCCAGATCGTTGTTCTTACTAGAGCGGTAACTTGGCTCACCAGTAGAGTAAATTGTCTCTGTCTTCAGCCTGGCTCTTTACTCTCCTTAACCTGTCGTTTGTTTTGTCTTCAGTTCAGACATACCTCCCAACCTGCCTGCCTTCCAGCCTGCCTGCCTGCCTGCCTGCCTGCCTGCCTCAACCTCTCCTTCCTCCGGAGCCGACTAGCCCACTCTGTTCCTTTTCTTCAGTTGTTTTTGGACTAAGACAAATTGAACTTTTATTAAAATAATTTTTGTTTCTTCCACTCCCTTAGTCGTGTTTTGTTTCTCTGAGTGCTGGGTTTAACCATAGCTTAACAGCATCTCTTTGCTTTCACATACAGTGGGGAGAACAAGTATTTGATACACTGCCGATTTTGCAGGTTTTCCTACTTACAAAGCAGGTAGAGGTCTGTAATTTTTTATCATAGGTACACTTCAACTGTGAGAGACGGAATCTAAAACAAAAATCCAGAAAATCACATTGTATGATTTTTAAGTAATTCATTTGCATTTTATTGCATGACATAAGTATTTGATACATCAGAAAAGCAGAACTTAATATTTGGTACAGAAACCTTTGTTTGCAATTACAGAGATCATACGTTTCCTGTAGGTCTTGACCAGGTTTGCACACACTGCAGCAGGGATTTTGGCCCACTCCTCCATACAGACCTTCTCCAGATCCTTCAGGTTTCGGGGCTGTCGCTGGGCAATACGGACTTTCAGCTCCCTCCAAAGATTTTCTATTGGGTTCAGGTCTGGAGACTGGCTAGGCCACTCCAGGACCTTGAGATGCTTCTTACGGAGCCACTCCTTAGTTGCCCTGGCTGTGTGTTTCGGGTCGTTGTCATGCTGGAAGACCCAGCCACGACCCATCTTCAATGCTCGTACTGAGGGAAGGAGGTTGTTGGCCAAGATTTCGCGATACATGGCCGCATCCATCCTCCCCTCAATACAGTGCAGTCGTCCTGTCCCCTTTGCAGAAAAGCATCCCCAAAGTATGATGTTTCCACCTCCATGCTTCACGGTTGGGATGGTGTTCTTGGGGTTGTACTCATTCTTCTTCTTCCTCCAAACACGGCGAGTGGAGTTTAGACCAAAAAGCTCAATTTTTGTCTCATCAGACCACATGACCTTCTCCCATTCCTCCTCTGGATCATCCAGATGGTCATTGGCAAACTTCAGACGGGCCTGGACATGCGCTGGCTTGTGCAGGGGGACCTTGCGTAGGCTGCAGGATTTTAATCCATAACTGCGTAGTGTGTTACTAATGGTTTTCTTTGAGACTGTGGTCCCAGCTCTCTTCAGGTCATTGACCAGGTCCTGCCGTGTAGTTCTGGGTTGATCCCTCACCTTCCTCATGATCATTGATGCCCCACGAGGTGAGATCTTGCATGGAGCCCCAGACCGAGGGTGATTGACCGTCATCTTGAACTTCTTCCATTTTCTAATAATTGCGCCAACAGTTGTTGCCTTCTCACCAAGCTGCTTGCCTATTGTCCTGTAGCCCATCCCAGCCTTGTGCAGGTCTACAATTTTACCCCTGATGTCCTTACACAGCTCTCTGGTCTTGGCCATTGTGGAGAGGTTGGAGTCTGTTTGATTGAGTGTGTGGACAGGTGTCTTTTATACAGGTAACGAGTTCAAACAGGTGCAGTTAATACAGGTAATGAGTGGAGAACAGGAGGGCTTCTTAATGAAAAACTAACAGGTCTGTGAGAGCCGGAATTCTTACTCGTTGGTAGGTGATCAAATACTTATGTCATGCAATAAAATGCAAATTAATTACTTAAAAATCATACAATGTGATTTTCTGGATTTTTGTTTTAGATTCAGTCTCTCACAGTTGAAATGTACCTATGATAAAAATTACAGACCTCTACATGCTTTGTAAGTAGGAAAACCTGCAAAATCGGCAGTGTATCAAATACTTGTTCTCCCCACTGTATATCATGGAAAGGAGCTGACCACCAATATGATTATAGTGGATTTGAAAATGTTGTCTGGGTTTGCCCCAGACCCAGAGTCTTTGGGGAGGGTGAGTTTTTTTCATAACATACTTTTATGGTGTTACCTGTGGCCTTTTTCCATGTATAGTATAATATTCTTATTCTTATTCTTATTCTCATTATTATTATTATTATTAATTATTATTATTTATTATTATTATTATATAGTAGCTCTTGCCTCTTTCACCTGTGAACCTTTCTGAAACGGAACTTTGCTGTCAATGCAAGATGAATAACATGTATGGCTTGTCTTCCAAGCTGAGGAGTTCACTTCAAGTGAATCGTGTTGATACTAAAGATGACCATGTGTTAATGTACAGTGTGGGGGGGGAAAGTATTTAGTCAGCCATCAATTGTGCAAGTTCTCCCACTTAAAAAGATGAGAGAGGCCTGTAATTTTCATCATAGGTACACGTCAACTATGACAGACAAAATGAGAATTTTTTTTCCAGAAAATCACATTGTAGGATTTTTTATGAATTTATTTGCAAATTATGGTGGAAAATAAGTATTTGGTCAATAACAAAAGTTTCTCAATACTTTGTAATATACCCATTGTTGGCAATGACACAGGTCAAACGTTTTCTGTAAGTTTTCTGTAAGGTTTTCACACACTGTTGCTGGTATTTTGACCCATTCCTCCATGCAGATCTCCTCTAGAGCAGTGATGTATTGGGGCTGTCGCTGGGCAACACAGACTTTCAACTCCCTCCAAAGATTTTCTATGGGGTTGAGATCTGGAGACTGGCTAGGCCACTCCAGGACCTTGAAATACTTCTTATGAAGCCACTCCTTCGTTGCCCGGGCGGTGTGATTGGGATCATTGTCATGCTGAAAGACCCAGCCACGTTTCATCTTCAATGCCCTTGCTGATGGAAGGAGGTTTTCACTCAAATCTCACGATACATGGCCCCATTCATTCTTTCCTTTACATGGATCAGTCGTCCTGGTCCCTTTGCAGAAAAACAGCCCCAAAGCATGATGTTTCCACCCCCATTCTTCACAGTAGGTATGGTGTTCTTTGGATGCAACTCAGCATTCTTTGTCCTCCAAACACGACGAGTTGAGTTTTTACCAAAAAGTTATATTTTGGTTTCATCTGATCATATGACATTCTCCCAGTCCTCTTCTGGATCATCCAAATGCACTCTAGCAAACTTCAGATGGGCCTGGACATGTACTGGCTTAAGCAGGGGGACACGTCTGGCACTGCAGGATTTGAGTCCCTGGCGGCGTAGTGTGTTACTGATGGTAGGCTTTATTACTTTGGTCCCAGCTCTCTGCAGGTCATTCACTAGGTCCCCCCGTGTGGTTCTGGGATTTTTGCTCACCGTTCTTGTGATCATTTTGACCCCACGGGGTGAGATCTTGCGTGGAGCCCCAGATCGAGGGAGATTATCAGTGGTCTTGTATGTCTTCCATTTCCTAATAATTGCTCCCACAGTTGATTTCTTCAAACCAAGCTGCTTACCTATTGCAGATTCAGTCTTCCCAGCCTGGTGCAGGTCTACAATTTTGTTTCTGGTGTCCTTTGACAGCTCTTGGCCATAGTGGAGTTTGGAGTGTGACTGTTTGAGGTTGTGGACAGGTGTCTTTTATACTGATAACAAGTTCAAACAGGTGCCATTAATACAGGTAACGAGTGGAGGACAGAGGAGCCTCTTAAAGAAGAAGTTACAGGTCTGTGAGAGCCAGAAATCTTGCTTGTTTGTAGGTAACCAAATACTTATTTTCCACCATCATTTGCAAATAAATTCATAAAAAATCCTACAATGTGATTTTCTGGATTTTTTTTCTCAATTTGTCTGTCATAGTTGACGTGTACCTATGATGAAAATTACAGGCCTCTCTCATCTTTTTAAGTGGGAGAACTTGCACAATTGGTGGCTGACTAAATACTTTTTTTCCCCACTGTACTTGACAGAGGTGAGACCAAAACCAAACCATCAATTCTATCAACTCTTATGGCAACATGTGTCCATTGGTTTGTCCAAATTGCTCAAGAGCAGTACATTTGGTTAGGAATCATTGATCGACAGCAATATTCAAACCTTTGATTTTCACATTTTAGACCACTCAGGAACACTCTCAACACCTCTTGGTAAGCAATTCTGGTCTTTGGCATAAACATTTGTTTAATTGTCCGTCTGAAAAACAGAACTCTATCCCAGGGTTAGGTTTTCAGAAGACTGAGGGGGGTTTTCCTTTAACTGGGCTTTGCTCCTTTCATATTTATTTTGATCCTGACAAACTCCCCAGTCCCTGCCAATGACACGTACACACATAACATGATGCTGCCACCACAATACTGGAAAATACAGAGGGTTTCACTCTGGGTTGTGTTGTATTGGATTTGACCCAAACCTGTAGTATTTCATTTAGGCCACAAAGTTAATGTCTTGTTGCAAACATAATGGATGATTTGGAGTGGATTTTTTAACACAGGCTTCCTTCTTTTCACTTTGTCATACAGGACAGTAATGTGGCATGAATGCAATGTTGTTGATCCCTTCATATTTTCAAGTATTGTGGTGGCAGCATCATGTTATGGTTATGCTTGTCACCGGTAGAGACCGGGAGTTTTTTTAGGATGAAAATAAATATGAAAGGAGCAAAGCCCAGGTAAAAAGTTATAGGAAAACCCCCCTCAGTTTTCTGAAAACCTGTCCCTGAGATAGTTTTATTTTTATAAGGGACAATAACACAACTTGTAATGCCAAAAACACAACACAATGGCTTTCCAATAGGTGTGAAGTGTTCCTGAATGGGTTTGAATATTGCTGCCCATCAGTGATTCCCAACCAACTTTACTGCGCTTGAGACATTTTGACAAAAACAATGGATATATACTTCCCTAAGAGTTCAAAATTATTCATAGCTGTAATGGCTGCCAAAGGTGCTTCCACCAATTATTAACTCTGTGAAGACAAACGCAATCAATACATCATCATTTTGTATTTCTTTGCAATTTGGAAAATGTTTTATAATTTTCTTTCACTTTGGAAATGGTCAAAAAGAAACAAAAAGAGCTTCTTAGAAAATAGCAGTTTCTCAAGCAAGAAAATACAGAGCAAGAAAAATAATAAGTAAAGCTGCAGAACAAGAAAAGTTTCATGTATTAGTTTTGTTTTAGTGTATGTGTTCTCTCTCTCTCTTCGAAAATTTGGCAAGGATAGGAAAAAAATCTAATTGAATCACTTTTTAGTTTTAATTTTAAGGCAGCAAAATTTGAAGAATGTGCAAGACTTTCACTAGCGACTGTATATATATTTTGACGTACTTGCAGTGACATACAGTGCATTCGAAAAAAATAATTATGCACTGCTAAATGACTAAAATGTCAATGTAAAAATGTATTCAGACCCCTTGACTTTTTCCACATTTTATTACGTTACAGCCTTATTCTAAAATTGATTAAATAGTTTTCTACACATAATACCCCATAATAACAAAGCAAAAACAGGTTTTTATAACATTTTGCTAATTTATTAAAAATAAAAAACAGAAATACCATATTTACATAAGTATTCAGACTCTTTGCTATGAGACTCGAAATTGAGCATTATGACCATCCTGTGTCACTTTACTTGGACTAAGAAAATACACTTTATCAAGAAGCCTTATGACCATCATAATCATATAAGCCAGATAGGCCTATCACGTACATGCCCTTATATCAGTCAAAAAGAGGGTGTCTTGCTCCTGAAATCTACTCCTGCATTCATCCCAGTTATCGGCAACATCAGCAACAGAGCAATTACAATTACAATAATATGGTCAATTATAATGTATATAGTATATAACATAAACATACTGTTGACATGTAGGCTATGGTGTATTGGAATGTTTTGCAATGTGTGGTAGGTTTTGTGGGTTTTGACACTCTTATGTAGGTGTCATAACCAGCCATAAAATAACACAATATATGTCACAACAGGTCTAAATATATGTGTCATGACAGTGTTATGACCATATTATAACAGGTTATGACAATTTATCTCAGCTTTTCTGACATATTATGACATGGTTATGACTGTTACTTGACACGCTGGGTGTCAAGTAGAGTGTTACCGAAACGGAAACTTCTGCTTAGAGCATTTAAATAATTGTGACCAATATGTTTTTAATTTTTTATCTCCCAATAGTTACGATCACTATTTCTGGAATTAAAGTTTTCCATTATAACCCTATTCTTGAGCATTTTTTCCAAAAAGTTTTGTCACACTGTGGCAAGCAATGAGTTCCAAGGTTTAGGCTCAGGAGACGAGGTGAATATTGAAAGGCTTTATGTAAGACAGTGGGTCTCATCCTGGGGAACTAGTACCCGAAGGGGTACCTGGCCTATCCAACAGGGGGTACTTGTGTCACGCCCTGACATTGAGATCTCTAGTTGGGTTGGTCAGGGTGTGAAATCTATTTGATATATTTCTATGTTGGCCGGGTGTGGTTCCCAATCAGAGGCAGCTGTCGGTCGTTGTCTCTGATTAGGGATCATACTTAGGCAGCCATGTTGCCTACCTTAGTTGTGGGATCTTGTTTCTGTTTGGCTTGGTTGAGGTTTAGCCTCTTGAACTTCACGTTCTGTTGGATTTTGCTATTTTGTCGGTGTTTATTAAAATAAATGACTATGTACGCATACCACGCTGCACCTTGGTCCGATCCTTTACACAACGAACGTGACAGAAGATCCCAACCACAGGAGGAGCAGACATCATGGACATGGGAGGAGATATTAGACGGAAAAGGATCATGGACGTGGGAAGAGATCCAGGCAGGTATGGATCACCTTCCTTGGGAGCAGACGGAGGCAGCGAGGGAGAAAAAACGGCGACTCAAAAGGTCCTGATCACGAAGGAAGCCCGAGTGGCAGCCCCAAAAAAAATTTGGGGTTAACAAATTTTTTTTTGCCCTGAAAGGGCTGACTGTGAAGGAGGAGAGAGCTAGAGAGGAGGCCACTCTGAAGATGGAGGCCCTCCAAGCAGCTAAAGACCTGCAGCTCAGCACTCTGAGGGAGCAGGAGCTCTCCCTTCAGAAGGAGGCGCTGCAGGAGGCCCACAGGGAGAAGGAGTCAGTGGATGTACTGAGAGAGGAGCTGGCTAGGCAACAGGAGGAGCTGAGAGAGGAGTTAACCCTACAGCAGCAGAGAACGCAGTCCTTAGAGCAGAGGCTGGTGGAGCCAGGTTTCAGAGTAGAGCCAACTCCCCGCACTCACGTTAAGGAGCATGGGACCGTTCAGGCACCCTGTTATGCTGTGATATGCACTGTATCTCCAGTGCGCATTCACAGCCCGGTGCGCTTGGTGCCCGCGTCCCGCTCTTGCCGGGCTAAAGTGAGCGTTCAGCCAGGACGGGTCGTGCCTGCTCTTCGCACCAAACCAGTGGTTTGTGTCTCCAATCCGGTACGGCCCGTGCCTGCTCCTCGCACCAAACCAGTGGTGCGTGTCTCCAGCCCGGTACGGCCCGTTCCTGCTCCTCGCACCAAACCAGTGGTGCGTGTATCCAGTCCGGTACGGCCCGTTCCTGCTCCTCGCACCAAACCAGTGGTGCGTGTCTCCAGTCCGGTACGGCCCGTTCCTGCTCCTCGCACCAAACCAGTGGTGCGTGTATACAGTCCGGTACGGCCCGTTCCTGCTCCTCGCACCAAACCAGTGGTGCGTGTATCCAGTCCGGTACGGCCCGTTCCTGCTCCTCGCACCAAACCAGTGGTGTGTGTCCCCAGGCCGGTACGGCCCGTTCCAGCGCCACGCACCTGACCTCCAGCGACGGTCAGCTGCTCCACTCCAGTGGCCAGAGCAGTCCGCTCCACCGATGCCTAGTCCAGCTCCGGTCAGCTGCTCCACTCCAGTGCCAGAGCAGTCCGCTCCACCGGTGCCTAGTCCAGCTCCGGTCAGCTGCTTCACTCCAGTGCCAGAGCAGTCCGCTCCACCGGTGCCTAGTCCAGCTCCGGTTATCTGCTCCATACCAGAGCTGGGGCAGTCCGCTTCACCGGTGCCCTTTCCGGGTCCGGTCGTCTACTCTTCCCCCATGCTGGAGCCATCCGCTCCACCGGGGTCCGAGCCGGAGCCAGACGTCAACCCCTCTCCAGGGTCGGGGTCTCCCACACCAGGGTCCAGACAGGACTTGGTGCATCGCGGGAGGACTGCTGGGCCGGGACCAGACGTCAGCCCCTCTCCAGGGTCGAGGGATCCCACACCAGGGTCCAGACAGGGCTTGGTGCATTGGGGGAGGACTGAGAGGGGGAGCATCGCACCGGGGTCCAGACCGGACCGGGCGTGCAAAGGGGAGGCAGGATGTGAGAAGAGTTTACTGCCTACGTCACGTCCGAAGCCGGAGCCGGAGCCGGAGCCGGAGCCGCCACCGAGGCTAGATGCCCACCTGGACACTCCCCTAATGAGTCAGTTTTTTGCGTCCGGGGGTGGGTGGGGGGGGGGGGGGGTACTCTCACGCCCTGACATTGAGATCTCTAGTTGGGTTGGTCAGGGTGTGAAATTTAATTTATATATTTCTATGTTGGCCTGGTGTGGTTCCCAATCAGAGGCAGCTGTCGGTCGTTGTCTCTGATTTGGGATCATACTTAGGCAGCCATGTTGCCTACCTTAGTTGTGGGATCTTGTTTCTGTTTGGTTTGTTGATGTTTAGCCTCTTGAACTTCACGTTCTGTTGGATTTTGCCGGTGTTGATTACAATAAACGACTATGTACGCATACCACGCTGCACCTTGGTCCGATCCTTTACACAACGAACGTGACAACTTGGGAAGAATCATGGGCAGCGCAATATGTCATTGGGGGTAAGGTAAATCAAAAAAGTTTAGAACCACTGTAGTAGTAAGTAGTAACAGAAAATCTACACAGATCATCAAAGGTCACGTACACCAGTGGAGGCTCCTCGGGGGAGGAAGGGGAATTTCATAAAATAAAAATTGTAAAACATTACAAAAGTTATCCTTTTAAACTATATGAAATATATTCACATGCCACCAAATAATGTATTAAAGCACACTGTTTTGCAATGAAGATCTACAGTAGCCTCGACAGCACTCTGTAGGGTAGCACCACGGTGTAGCCGGAGGACAGCTAGCTTCCGTCCTCCTCTGGGTACATTGACTTCAATACAAAACCTAGGAGGCTCAATGTTCTCACCTACTTCCATAGATTTACACAGTAATTATGACAACTTCCGGAGGATGTCCTCCAACCTATTAGAGCTCTTGCAGCAGAAAAGGATCAGATAATGAATCTAGTACTTAAAGCCTAAGCTACAGCAAGCTAGCACTGCAGTGCATAAAATGTGGTGAGTAGTTGACTTAAAGAGAAAGACAACAGTTGAACAGTTTTGAACAAATACATTTATTCAAAAATGAAGGAGAAGAAAGAGAGCGATAGAGAGAGATTGTCATTTTTTGTCACTTTCAGTTTCACTTACTTGGCTAGCAAATGCAGCTGGCTATTTTAGCCTACTCAAACACCCTGCTCAAACAGAGGGATGCTATGTTAGCTAGCTGGCTATGACTAGCCAACACAACACTGGAACTCTTCCAAGTCAAGGTAAGCTTTTGGTTTTACTAATTTATTGCCAACAGGGCCCGCCGGTGTAACTGCTGAACTGCTAACTGACTATACACTGTAATGTTACAGCATGATTGTAGGGGGTTTACTAACGCGTTAGTTCTATTTGCTATGTTGACTATGATGTTACTTTAGCTAATATGGTGACAACAATGTAGGCTGTGTGTAGCAGTTATGATATGGATTGGCTTGGAAAGCTTTTTTCGCCTGGCCACATACAACTGATGTGTTGTGCATTGAAGTCCACAAATGAAGGGAAAAGGTGAGAGGAGGAGAGCGCATAGATGCGAGAAGGAACACAACGTGGCTGTTATGAATGTGAACTGTGTTTACGCAAGACCAGGGGTCTATTCATTCAGCCGATTCTGTTGAAAAACCTTTCTTAAACGGAAGCAAACGGAGCGGTATTGAATGTGTCGCTGTCTGTCCATGTGTCACTGTCTGTCACCTCAACATTTTCTCTCAACCTGTGTGCACCTATGTTGTAATCTTTCATCCATAGGCTAGGTTGTAGTAACCTCATGATTGGTATAGGGAAAATTAGAGTATCATGTAGTAGCCTAAACCTATCGATGTTCAATTGAACTGGGTGAATGGAATATGAATGACAGTCATCCAATATGCTGTAATAGAAATAAGGCCATGTTCATGAAAAAAAAAAATATATATCTTAAGCGGCACTGTCACGCAAGTGTAGGTGGGTGATGTGGTGGAATCAGACGCAGGACACCGGAGTATAGTCCACAAGACTTTAGTATAAATCCAACACGGAAAATACTAATACAATATCCAAAGGCGCAACAAATACGCACAAAGGCAAAACGAAACCAAGAGCGCACCAGACAAGTGCGTAAACTCTCCAAAACAGTGGAGGGAAGCTCAACCGAGCGAACATGTAGAAACCCTACACATGACTGACAAAATCCAATAACACACAACACTAGACAAACACAACGAGAAACTTATAGGACACTAATTACGTCAAATGAGAAACAGGTGTGAAAACAAACAGACAAAAGCAAACGAACATGAAACATACAACGGTGGCAGCTAGAATTCCGGAGACGACGAACGCCGAAGCCTGCCCGAACAAGGGAGAGAGGCAGCCTCAGCCGAAACCGTGACAGTACCCCCCCCTTGACGCGCGGCTCCAGACGTGCGCCGACTCCGGCCTCGGGGACGACCCGGAGGACGTGGAGCAGGGCGCGTCGGATGCCCCCGATGGAATTCCGTCAGGAGCGACGGGTCCAAGATGTCTCTCCTCGGCACCCAGCACCGCTCCTCCGGACCGTACCCCTCCCACTCCACTAGATACTGGAGACCCCCCATCCGACGTCTCGAATCCAAGATGGACCTCACGGAGTACGCCGGTGCCCCCTCGATGTCCAGTGGGGGCGGAGGAGTCACCCCTATCTCATTTTCTTGGAGTGGGCCCGCTACCACCGGCCTGAGAAGGGACACATGGAACGAGGGGTTAATACACTTATACTCCACAGGTAGCTGTAATCTATAACATACCTCGTTCAACCTTCTCAGGACTTTAAATGGCCCTACAAACCGCCGACCCAGTTTCCGACAGGGCAGGCGGAGGGGCAGGTTTCTGGTAGAGAGCCAGACTCGATCACCAGGTGCGTACACCGGTCCCTCACTGCGGTGGAGATCAGCGCTCGCCTTCTGACGTCGGAGGGCCCGCTGCAGGTGGACGTGTGCAGCGTTCCAAGTCTCCTCCGAGCGCCGCGCCCACTCATCCACCGCAGGAGCCTCGATCTGGCTCTGCTGCCAGGGTGCCAGAACCGGCTGGTAACCCAACACACATTGAAATGGAGTTAGGTTAGTGGAGGAATGGCGTAGGGAATTCTGGGCCATCTCGGCCCAGGGAACGTACCTTGACCACTCCTCCGGCCGGTCCTGGCAGTATGTTCTGAGAAACCTACCCACATCCTGGTTTACGCGTTCCACCTGCCCATTACTCTCCGGGTGGTAGCCCGAGGTGAGGCTCACCGAGACCCCCAACCGCTCCATAAACGCTCTCCAGACTCTGGAGGTGAATTGGGGACCTCGATCAGCCACAATGTCCTCGGGTACCCCGTAGTGCCGGAACACATGGGTGAATAGTGCTTCGGCAGTTTGTAGGGCAGTAGGAAGACCCGGCATGGGGAGCAAACGACAGGCCTTAGAGAACCGGTCCACAACGACCAGGATGGTAGTATTCCCTTGGGAGAGGGGAAGGTCTGTTATAAAATCCACAGAGAGGTGGGACCATGGTCGTTGTGGAACGGGCAGGGGTAGCAACTTACCCCTAGGCAGATGTCTAGGCGCCTTACACTGGGCGCACACCGAGCAGGAGGAAACATAAACCCTCACATCCCTTGCCAACGTGGGCCACCAGTACATGGCACTAAGACAGTGCACTGTCCGGCCGATACCCGGATGTCCAGAGGAGGGTGACGTGTGAGCCCAATAGATCAATCGATCCCGAACCTCGAGCGGAACGTACTTCCGACCCTCCGGGCACTGTGGTGGACTAGGGTCGGTGCGTAACGCCCGCTCGAGTTCAGCGTCGACCTCCCACACTACCGGTGCCACCAGACACGACTCCGGCAGTATGGGAGTGGGCTCCACGGACCTCTCCTCCGTGTCATACCGCCGAGACAGCGCATCTGCCTTACCATTCTGTGACCCAGGGATGTACGTGATCTTAAAAGTAAACCTGGTCAAGAACATACTCCATCTTGCCTGGCGAGGGTTCAGCCTCCTCGCCGCCCGGATGTACTCCAGGTTACGGTGGTCCGTCAAAATGAGGAAAGGGTGTTGAGCCCCCTCAAGCCAGTGCCTCCACACCTTTAGAGCCTGTACCACGGCTAACAGCTCCCTGTCCCCTACGTCATAGTTCCGCTCCGCCGGACTGAGCTTCTTAGAATAAAAAGCAGTTTAGGTGGCGCGCCAGACCGTTGTGAAAGCACGGCTCCTAAACGCGTCCACCTCTACCTGGAACGGCAAAGAGGGATCCGGATGCGCCAGCACCGGGGCCGAGGTAAACAGGTCCTTCAGCCTCCCAAACGCCCTGTCCGCCTCGGCCGACCACTGCAGACGCACCGGACCCCCCTTCAAAAGAGACGTGATGGGAGCTGCCACCTGTCCAAAACCCCGGATAAACCTCCGGTAGTAATTCGCAAACCCCAAAAACTGCTGCACCTCCTTCACAGTGGTTGGTGTTTGCCAATTACGCACGGCCGACACCCGGTCTACCTCCATCTTCACCCCTGACGCAGACAACTGATACCCCAAAAAGGAGACCGACTCCTGGAAAAACAGACACTTCTCTGCCTTCACATACAGGTCGTGCTCCACCAGCCTCCGCAACACTCTACGCACCAGGGCCACATGCTCGACACGGGTAGGCGAGTACACGAGAATGTCATCAATGTACACAACCACCCCCTGCCCCTGCATGTCCCTGAAGATCTCATCCACGAATGATTGGAAAACTGACGGAGCGTTCATCAACCCGTATGGCATGACCAGATACTCGTAATGGCCCGAGGTGGTACTAAAGGCTGTCTTCCATTCATCGCCCTCCCTGATGCGCACCAAGTTGTACGCGCTCCTGAGATCTAATTTAGTGAAGAAACGCGCCCCATGCAACGACTCAGTCATGGTCGCAATCAGCGGGAGTGGATAACTGTACTTCACCGTAATCTGATTGAGACCACGGTAATCGATGCACGGGCGCAAACCACCATCCTTTTTCTTCACAAAAAAGAAACTCGAGGACACAGGGGAAGTGGAAGGCCGTATGTATCCCTGTCTCAGAGATTCGTCTATGTAAATCTCCATAGCTTTCTTCTCCTCCTGAGACAGAGGATACACATGGCTCCGTGGGAGCGCAGCTCCTGCCTGGAGATCTATTGCACAATCTCCCTGCCTATGGGGCGGCAACCGCGTCGCCCTCGCCTTACTAAACGCAATAGCCAAATCCCCATACTCAGGGGGAACGTGCAATGCGGGCACCTGGTTTGGACTCTCCACCGAGGTAGCCCCTACGGAAACGCCCAAACATCTACCCACACACTGAGCAGACCACTCCATCAGAGCCCTCTCCTGCCACGAAATAGATGGGTTATGGGTACTTAACCAGGGCATGCCCAGCACCACCGGATACGCAGGAGAGTCAATCAGGAACAGCTGAATCATCTCCTGATGATCCCCCTGCGCACACATCCTAAGTGGCGCCGTGACCTCCCTGATTAAGCCCGTACCCAACGGACGGCTATCTAGGGCATGAACGGGGAAAGGAACATCAACAGGAATAAGGGGAATCCCTAACGCTAAACAAAACTTTTTATCAATAAAATTCCCAGCCGCGCCTGAATCTACCAGCGCCTTATGCTGGGAATGAGGTGCTACCTGTGGAAAACGCACAGGCATACAAAAATGGGCAACAGTGAGCTCTGGGTGAGTGGGGCGCCTACTCACCTGGAGGGAATCCCCAGTGCGGGACCTGTCGTCATCCCCCCTAGGAGGCCATCCCCAGCACCTAGCCGCGGTGTGTCCTCCCCGACCACAGTTGGTGCAGTGGATGGACCCCCTAGCCAACCGACTCCTCCTCTCTCTAGCGCCAGCGCCCCCGAGCTCCATAGGACACGGCTCGGAGGCGCTGGAGGGTGAAATGGACGGACCCCCCTCAGGACGTCCGCGGGTAGCCAGTAGGTTATCCAGCCTGATGGACATGTCGACCAGCTGGTCGAAAGAGAGGCTGGTGTCCCTACAAGCCAGCTCCCGACGGACGTCCTCTCGTAGGCTACATCTGTATAGATCGACGAGGGCCCGCTCATTCCACCCTGCATCTGCCGCTAGAGTACGGAATTCAAGAGCGAATTCTTGGGCACTCCTCCTCCCCTGCCGGAGGAAGACCAGACGCTCCCCCGCCGCTTTCCCCTCCGGGGGATGGTCAAACACCGCCTTGAAGCGGCGGGAGAACTCGTTGTAGGTGATAGTCTCGGCGTCGATCTTCCTCCACTCCGCGTTGGCCCATTCCAACGCCTTCCCGGACAGGCAGGAGATCAGGGCGGACACGCTCTCATGCCCCGAGGGTGCCGGGTGTACGGTGGCCAGGTACAGCTCCACCTGGAGGAGGAATCCCTGACACCCAGCCGCGGTTCCGTCGTAGGCCCTCGGGAGAGAGAGTCGGATTCCTCGGGGTTCTGGCGCTGGAATGGGCGGACTGGCCGATGGTGCTGGCAGGGAGGGAGGTGGTGGAGGCGTTCCCCAGCCTCGGAGGGTGGTGATCACCTCCTGCAGGGCGGTCCCCATCTGAAGTATCTGGTCCTGTTGTTCCCGAACCTGGGCCTCCAGCCTCGTCGGGGCTGCGTCGGCTCCTGCTGATTCCATGTAAGGTGTGTTATTCTGTCACGCAAGTGTAGGTGGGTGATGTGGTGGAATCAGACGCAGGACACCGGAGTATAGTCCACAAGACTTTAGTATAAATCCAACACGGAAAATACTAATACAATATCCAAAGGCGCAACAAATACGCACAAAGGCAAAACGAAACCAAGAGCGCACCAGACAAGTGCGTAAACTCTCCAAAACAGTGGAGGGAAGCTCAACCGAGCGAACATGTAGAAACCCTACACATGACTGACAAAATCCAATAACACACAACACTAGACAAACACAACGAGAAACTTATAGGACACTAATTACGCCAAATGAGAAACAGGTGTGAAAACAAACAGACAAAAGCAAACGAACATGAAACATACAACGGTGGCAGCTAGAATTCCGGAGACGACGAACGCCGAAGCCTGCCCGAACAAGGGAGAGAGGCAGCCTCAGCCGAAACCGTGACAGGCACTGACCGCCACTGACGTAGACGTACATGTACACTACCGTTCAAAAGTTTGGGGTCACTTAGAAATGTCCTTGTTTTCGAAAGAAAATAAAAAAAATTGTCCATTAAAATAACATCAAATTGATCAGAAATACAGTGTAGACATTGTTAATGTTGTAAATGGCTATTGTAGCTGGAAACGGCTGATTTTTAATGGAATATCTACATAGGCGTACAGAGGCCCATTATCAGCAACCATCAGTCCTGTGTTCCAATGGCACGTTGTGTTTGCTAATCCAAGTTTATCATTTTAAAAGGCTAATTAATCATTAGGAAACCCTTTTGCAATTATGTTAGCACAGCTGAAAACTGTTGTGCTGATTAAAGAAGCAATAAAACTGGCCTTCTTGAGACTAGTTGAGTAACTGGAGCATCAGCAATTGTGGGTTCGATTTCAGGCTCAAAATGGCCAGAAACAAAGAACTTTCTTCTGAAACTCATCAGTCTATTCTTGTTCTGAGAAATGAAGGCTATTCCATGCGAGAAATTGCCAAGAAACTGAAGATCTCGTACAACGCTGTGTACTACTCCCTTCACAGAACAGCGCAAACTGGCTCTAACCAGAGTAGAAAGAGGAGTGGGAGGCCCTGGTGCACAACTGAGCAAGAGGACACATACAGTGGGGAGAACAAGTATTTGATACACTGCCGATTTTGCAGGTTTTCATACTTACAAAGCATGTAGAGATCTGTATTTTTTATCATAGGTACACTTCAACTGTGAGAGACGGAATCTAAAACAAAAATCCAGAAAATCACATTGTATGATTTTAAAGTAATTAATTTGCATTTTATTGCATGACATAAGTATTTGATCACCTACCAACCAGTAAGAATTCCGGCTCTCACAGACCTGTTAGTTTTTCTTTAAGAAGCCCTCCTGTTCTCCACTCATTACCTGTATTAACTGCACCTTTTGAACTCGTTACCTGTATAAAAGACACCTGTCCACACACTCAATCAAACAGACTCCAACCTCTCCACAACGGCCAAGACCAGAGAGCTGTGTAAGGACATCAGGGATAAAATTGTAGACGTGCACAAGGCTGGGATGGGCTACAGGACAATAGGCAAGCAGCTTGGTGAGAAGGCAACAACTGTTAGCGCAATTATTAGAAAATGGAAGAAGTTCAAGATGACGATCAATCACCCTCGGTCTGGGGCTCCATGCAAGATCTCACCTCGTGGGGCATCAATGATCATGAGGAAGGTGAGGGATCAGCCCAGAACTACACGGCAGGACCTGGTCAATGACCTGAATAGAGCTGGGACCACAGTCTCAAAGAAAACCATTAGTAACACACTACGCCGTCATGGATAAAAATCCTGCAGCGCACGCAAGGTCCCCCTGCTCAAGCCAGCGCATGTCCAGGCCCGTCTGAAGTTTGTCAATGACCATCTGGATGATCCAATGGAGGAATGGGAGAAGGTCATGTGGTCTGATGAGACAAAAATAGAGCTATTTGGTCTAAACTCCACTCGCCGTGTTTGGAGGAAGAAGAAGGATGAGTACAACCCCAAGAACACCATCCCAACCGTGAAGCATGGAGGTGGAAACATCATTCTTTGGGGATGCTTTTCTGCAAAGGGGACAGGACGACTGCACCGTATTGAGGGGAGGATGGATGGGGCCATGTATCGCGAGATCTTGGCCAACAACCTCCTTCCCTCAGTAAGAGCATTGAAGATGGGTCGTGTTTGGGTCTTCCAGCATGACAACGACCCGAAACACACAGCCAGGGCAACTAAGGAGTGGCTCCGTAAGAAGCATCTCAAGGTCCTGGAGTGGCCTAGCCAGTCTCCAGACCTGAACCCAATAGAACATCTTTGGAGGGAGCTGAAAGTCCATATTGCCCAGCGACAGCCCCGAAACCTGAAGGATCTGGAGAAGGTCTGTATGGAGGAGTGGGCCAAAATCCCTGCTGCAGTGTGTGCAAACCTGGTCAAGACCTACAGGAAACGTATGATCTCTGTAATTGCAAACAAAGGTTTCTGTACCAAATATTAAGTTCTGCTTTTCTGATGTATCAAATACTTATGTCATGCAATAAAATGCAAATTAATTACTTAAAAATCATACAATGTGATTTTCTGGATTTCTGTTTTAGATTCCGTCACTCACAGTTGAAGTGTACCTATGATAAAAATTATAGACCTCTAAATGCTTTGTAAGTAGGAAAATCTGCAAAATCGGCAGTGTATCAAATACTTGTTCTCCCCACTGTACATTAGAGTGTCTAGTTTGAGAAACAGACGCCTCACAGGTCCTCAACTGGCAGCTTCATTAAATGGTTCCCGCAAAACACCAGTCTCAACTTCAACAGTGAAGAGGCGACCCTGGGATGCTGACCTAGGCAGAGTTGCAAAGAAAAAGTCATATCTCAGACTGGCCAATAAAAATAAAAGATTAAGATGGGCAAAAGAACACAGACACTGGACAGAGGAAGATTGGAAAAAAGTGTTATGGACAGACAAATCGAAGTTTGAGGTGTTTAGATCACAAAGAAGAACATTTGTGAGACACAGACCAAATTAAAAGATGCTGGAGGAGTGCTTGATGCCATCTGTCAAGCATGGTGGAGGCAATGTGATGGTCTGGGGGTGCTTTGGTGGTGGTAAAGTGGGAGATTTGTACAGGGTAAAAGGGATCTTGAAGAAGGAAGGCTATCACTCCATTTTGCAACGCCATGCCATACACTGTGGGCGGCGCTTGATTGGAGCCAATTTCCTCCTACAACAGGACAATGACCCAAAGCACAGCTCCAAACTATGCAATAACTATTTAGGGAAGAAGCAGTCAGCTGGTATTCTGTCTATAATGGAGTGGCCAGCACAGTCACCGGATCTCAACCCTATTGAGCTGTTATGGGAGCAGCTTGACCGTATGGTACGTAAGAAGTGCCCATCAAGCCAATTCAACTTGTGGGAGGTGCTTCAGGAAGCATGGGGTGAAATCTCTTCAGTTTACCTTAACAAATTGACAAATGCCAAAGGTCTGCAAGGCTGTAATTGCTGCAAATGGAGGATTCTTTGACGAAAGCAAAGTTTGAAGACACAATTATTATTTCAATTAAAAATCATGATTTCTAACCTTGTCAATGACTACATTTCCTGTTTCTTTATATTTACTATTTTCTACATTGTAGAATAATAGTGAAGACATCATGTAGTAACCAAAAAAGTTTAAAAAAAAATCAAATTACATTTTATATTTGAGATTCTTCAAATAGCCACCCTTTGCCTTGATGACAGCTTTGCACACTCTTGAAATTCTCTCAACCATCTTCATGAGGTCAGCTGGAATGCATTTCAATTAACAGGTGTGCCTTCTTAAAAGTTAATTTGTGGAATTTCTTTCCTACTTAATGTGTTTGAGCCAATCAGTTGTGTTGTGACATGGTAGGGGGGGTATTCAGAAGATAGCCCTATTTGGTAAAAGACCAAGTCCATATTATGGCAAAGAGAAACGACAGTCCATCATTACTTTAAGACATGAAGGCCAGTCAACACGGAACATTTCAAGAACTTTGAACGTTTCTTCAAGTGCAGTTGCAAAAACCATCAAGCTCTATGATGAAACTGGCTCTCATGAGGACCGCCACAGGAATGGAAGACCCAGTGTTACCTCTGCTGCAGAGGATAAGTTCATTAGAGTTACCAGCCTCATGAATTGCAGCCCAAATAAATGCTTCACAGAGTTCAAGTAACAGACATCTCAACATCATCTGTTCAGAGGAGACTGTGTGAATCAAGCCTTCATGGTCGAATTGCTGAAAATAACCCATTACTAAAAGACACCAATAATAAGAAGAGACGTTGGTCTGGAGTCCAAATGTGAGATTTCTGGTCCCAACCGCCTTGTCTTTGTGAGACGCGGTGTGGGTGAACGGATGATCTCCGCATGTGTATTTCCCACCGTAAAGCATGTAGGAGGTGGTGTTTTGGTGTGGGGATGCTTTGCTGGTGACACTGTCTGTGATTTATTTAGAATTCAAGGCACACTTAACCAGCATGGCTACCACAGCATTCTGCAGCGATACGCCATCACACCTGGTTTGGGCTTAGTGGGATTATCATTTGTTTTTCAACAGGACAATGACCCAACACACCTCCAGGCTGTGTAAGGGCTATTTTACCAAGAAGGAGAGTGATGGAGTGCTGCATCAGATTAACTGGCCTCCACAATCCCCCGACCTCAACCCAATTGAGATGGTTTGGGATGAGTCGGACGGCAGAGTGAAGGAAAAGCAGCCAACAAGTGCTCAGTATATGTGGGAACTCCTTCAAGACTGTTGGAAAAGCATTCCAGGTGAAGCTGGTTGAGAGAATGCCAAGAGTGTGCAAAGCTGTCATCAAGGCAAAGGGTGGCTATTTGAAGAATCTCAAATATAAAATATATTTTGATTTGTTTAACACTTTTTTATTTACTACATGATTCCATATGTGTTATTTCATAGTTTTGATGTCTTCACTATTATTCTACAATGTAATAAATATTTAAAAAATAAAGTAAAACCCTTGAATGAGTAGGTGTGTCCAAACTTTTGACTGGTAGTGTAAATCAACTATGCCCAGTTTATCATTTATCGACTGTAACAGATCGGTTTCCACCCTTACCATTCCGGATGGTGAAAAGGATCAATTTTCTGTGTCCAAATCCTTGGGGGATTGGTTCTCCATGTTTACTCTCCGTCATGTTTGGGTGTTGATTGTTTTGGTGTCCCCCAGGGCTCAGTTCTAGGCCCTCTCCTATTCTCTCTATACACCAAGTCACTTGGCTCTGTCATATCCTCACATGGTCTCTCCTATCATTGCTACGCAGACAACACACAGTTAATTTTCTCCTTTCCCCCTTCCGATAACCAGGTGGCGAATCGCATCTCTGCATGTCTGGCAGACATATCAGTGTGGATGTCGGATCACCACCTCAAGCTGAACCTCGGCAAGACGGAGCTGCTCTTCCTCCCGGGGAAGGACTGCCCGCTCCATGATCTCGCCATCACGGTTGACAACTCCATTGTGTCCTCCCAGAGTGCAAAGAACCTTGGCGTGACCCTGGACAACACCCTGTCGTTCTCCGCTAACATCAAAGCGGTGACCCGATCCTGCAGGTTCATGCTCTACAACATTCGCAGAGTACGACCCTACCTTACACAGAAAGCGGCACAGGTCCTAATCCAGGCACTTGTCATCTCCCATCTGGATTACTGCAACTCGCTGTTGGCTGGGCTCCCTGCCTGTGCCATTAAACCCCTACAACTTATTCAGAACGCTGCAGCCCGTCTGGTGTTCAACCTTCCCAAGTTCTCTCATGTCACCCCGCTCCTCCGCACACTCCACTGGATTCAAGTTGAAGCTCGCATCTACTACAAAACCATGGTGCTTGCCTACAGAGCTGTGAGGGGAACGGCACCTCCTTACCTTCAGGCTCTGATCAGACCCTACACCCAAACGAGGGCACTACGTTCATCCACCTCTGGCCTGCTAGCCCCCCTACCTCTACGGAAGCACAGTTCCCGCTCAGCCCATTCAAAGCTATTCGCTGCTCTGGCACACCAATGGTGGAACAAGCTCCCCCACGACGCCAGGGCAGCGGAGTCCCTGACCACCTTCCGGAGACACTTGAAACCCTACCTCTTTAAGGAATACCTGGAATAGTCTAACAGTAATCCTTCTACACCGCCCCTCCCCCAGTGGTGGTTGTCCCACTGGCTATCCTAAGTTGAATGCACAAATGTGTAAGTCGCTCTGGATAAGAGCGTCTGCTAAATGACTTAAATGTTAAATATTGCTCGATACGTTTCTCTAGCCTTATAATTTGTTTTGTGTTATCCATATTGAAGGTTATTACCCACGAGTATGTGGAGTTAAGTGCTAATATTTAGTCAAACATACAGATATTGAATATTACGTGTTTATCTTGACGTGATCTGCACCGCTGTGTTCAGTCCGCCATCTTTAAGCCACACCTGATCTTGTCTTATCTTACCGTTGTCGCTGTTGACTGTATTTCAGGGCTGTCTTCAATGTTCACATGGTTCTAGCTTTAGCAATGCAATACGTACAGTATATGGCAATATAAGAGCCCAGAAATGTGAGAATCACTGTTGTAGGCTGGGCAGGGCACAAATGAAGAGAGCAGAAGGAAAAACAAGAGGAGTTGGGAGGGGGGAGGGGGTTTAAAGAGCTACTGTCCAATCAAGTGGGCTTGTGTTGCATCTTCTCTGAGCACAAAACAGGATGTATTGTATTGACAACTAAAGTGGAGTGTGATTGAATACTCTTTCTTGATATCAGATCAGCATGTTCACTTGTTAACCCATAACAAGGACGTTTTATTTCCCATTGTTAAGTCATGAGGAGTCTTGCTACTCTTCAAAAGTACTGTTTTTCACAGCATACTCATATGTTCATAATTCTCATTATATGTTTTGATATATTTGTTAATATATTTAGTGAGCTGTGTTGTCAACAACAGGGCTCTATAGTATCTGTTTGTGTTATCTCGATTGTTCTGTTACTCTTTCTCTAAATGGATTTGTGAGATGTTTTTGACTACATCTTTCCATGCCTTGTCCACACCATTAGCTCAATAAATTATTAGGAGATATTCATAATGGCGATTATAGCCAGGACTCATTATGGGTATGATCAGGACAGGACGCATCCCCTTGTAAGATATTTGTTGATGGGATTTAGAGTGAGTGGATTTCCTGGATCCCATTCCCTGATGAGATATAAGAGAACCACACCTTGATTATTACTACAGGGGCCCATGATGATTACAGATGGAGGAAGAACAAAGCTGAGAACCAAAAGCTTTGAGCAAAATTGAGAAAGAACATTTACACACCTTCGTACAGTTGGCAACACCGATTAACAGCACATTGCAGCTCTCTGGAACTTAACAAAAACAATTTGTAGATCTTTTATGTTTACTGGACTCCCAATTACATATTGCTCATAAGTCTTCCCAAGTACCCCCTGTTGGATAGGCCATTTACATCCATGGGTACTAGTTCCCCAGGAAGAGACTTACTGTCTTACATAAAGCCTTTCAATATTCCCCTTGTCTCCTGAGCCTACACCTTGGAACTCATTTCTTGCCATAGTGTGACATCAAAACCTACACGCAAAAACGATCTGGAAAAAATGCTCAAGAATAGAGTTTTAATGAAAAACTTTAATTCCAGTAAGTTACATCCTTTACTTGAGATCTTGAAAGATGCCTCAAGGGTTGCATGTGTGACCTCTGTTAATGTCATTTTCTTCTTACATCTGCAGAGCGGCAAATACAATGAATAGGGCCATGTAAAGAATTCTCTAATAACAAGCATTTAGGTAAAATGAATAAAGGAATATTGACCCAGTTAACTAAATCATGTATATCACATATAGTATATGGGTCAGGCCAGCTATATAAAATTACCAATAATTCCAGATAGTTCACCAGCTTGTAACCCCTACTTGCAAGGGAAGACATATTCTGTCTCTGCCTGGTCACCTGAATAAAACCAAAAATACAGGTAAGTCTCACTAAATGAACACAAGTTAACTAAATGTTACTAAAAAGCAGAGGGAAAAATACATCTATCAAAGTTTGATTTTGATAAACAATAAACAAACTAGTTTGATTATTTTAGCCATAAAAAGACCAGGTTGCCTGATATGTTTTCAAACTGTTACTGATCCAAGCCTAGGTAGAAACCAGTAGAGGCTGCTGAGGGGAGGACGGCTCATAATAATGGCTGGAATGGAATTGCATCAAACAGCTGGAAACCATGTGTTTGATGTATTTGATACAATTCCACCTATTCCGCTCCAGCCATTACCACGAGCCCGTTCTCGCCAATTAAGGTGCCACCAACCTTTCCAATAGGAAACCAAGTAATTTGGGCCAAGTCCATTCTGGAAGACATGCTCCATAATAACACTTTGGAGTGTTATTGATAAATCTATTCAAAGAATGCTTTTGTGAATGCAAATGGCCATTCATTCTTACTGAGATTGAAGTTTTAGCGTGACTCTGGGTCTCAAAGAGTTGCTGTTGCAGTCGACTTCTGGCTTCACCTTGATGTGGTCCTCTGTAGCTCAGCTGGTAGAGCACGACGCTTGTAACGCCAAGGTAGTGGGTTCGATCCCCGGGACCACCCATACACAAAAATGTATGCACGCATGACTGTAAGTCGCTTTGGATAAAAGCGTCTGCTAAATGGCTTATTATTATGCTGAGCGTTGTGCTGTCAGTAGGAGTAGGGATGTTGTAGTGGAGCGCCACCTGGGAAAGAAAAATAGAAAAAGTCAGGAGAGGCTTCTTCAATCAACAGTCTGGGCTCTGGATATCTGTATGATGGTTACTTCAATTCTTCAATTGTAACCATTGAGTCTTGAAGAATATAACAATGGTTCTTGAGGAGTTACATTTCCCCAGCCCCATCCCTCAGCTCATAGGAGGTTGGTGGCACCTTAATTGGGGAGGACAGGCTCGTGGTAATGGCTGGAGCGGCATTAGTGGAATGGTAGCAAATACATCAAACACATGGTGTCCATGTGTTTGATGCTATTCCATTTACTGTGTTCCACCCATTATTATGTGTCGTCCTCCCCTCAGCAGCCTCCACTGCCTCAGCTGTATACCAAATCAAGTGGCACAGGGCTGCTGTTTTGCATAAAAAACATTCCCAGACTGTAGCTTTAGTGATAGATTAAACCGTATTTTGGCAACATAGGATTGGGAGGATAGATGAGTATTCACTGACCTGCACTGAGGCACAAGCACTGCCCTTCACTTCCACACTGTACTTCCCTTCTGTGTCCTGCATCGCCCTCTCCTGGTAGAGAAGCTTGTTGTTTTGGTTAACTTCGAAAAGGTGCTGTCCCCCACTGGGAGACTGTACTGTCACTGTGCTGGTGCCCTCTCTACTGAACACCCTGGTGGAGTAGAGAGCTAGGGCCTGGAGGGCCACCACTGTGTCCTAAACACCAATAGAACACAGACAAATCTGTTCAAAATGAATGAAGCTATCCCATTTTATAGAAAGGGTAGATTTTTACATTGGTCAGTTCCTAGAGTGACTATTTCCCATTTCCATCCATTATGATTTCTAGGCTCCATTTCAGTGGAAGTTAGACTCATCAGGCTTGACATGACAAGAAGCACATACATGCCTGTGGTCTGGTAAAAGTCAAGGTAATAATGCCTCATTACTAGTGCACAGTTCAGGGTGCCATTTCGGAACAGAGGTGTTTTGGAAGTATACCTGTGTGGAGGAGAAGCCTCCGTAGGCGTTCTGCTGCCTCACCAGCCACCTGACGATGCGGGAGGCGTAGCCCAGGTCAGTGGTAGACAGAGGGGAGGCATTGAGGGAAGCCAGCAGAACGTAGGAGCTGATCTCCACTGCCAGGGAGGCTGAGGTCTCTGAGGAGGTCTGAGTCCAGTGCAGGAGACCCCCTGAGGGATGAGGAGTGCGCGCGCACACACACACACACACACACACACACACACACACACACACACACACACACACACACACACACACACACACACACACAACAGACACAGACACACAGAGAGAGAAAATAGGGGCTAGCTTATTCATCACTATACAGGATACACAGTTCTTCTCTGACCCCCACAATGAATTTTTGGACAAAAACTGAGTTCAAATTGTATTTGTGTTCTATAAAATGCTTTGGGTGTTTGATTGAGCATATTTGGAGAGCCAGGCGGGTGGGGGGTTTGTACTATTGGGATTACTCCATTGACTAACTCTATTAAGTCATGATAGCACAAACAGATCTTGGACCAGGATATGTCTCACCCTCTTGTAATGCGATCGTGTCCAGGTGCTGCAGAAGCTGTGCCCGGGTCTCCATGTTCCCTGGCAGGGTAAAGGTGTAGGCCATTAGAGCAGTAGTGTAGGTGTTGGACAAATCACTGGTGGAGTTCCTCAGGCAAGACAAGCTGCCATACACAACAGGATCCTGGAGCACAGAATAACAGAGCAACACGTTAAGAGACATGTTTTTTTTTTTTACCTTTATTTAACCAGGCAAGCCAGTTGAGAACAAGTTCTCATTTACAACTGCGACCTGGCCAAGATAAAGCAAAGCAGTGCGATAAAAACAACAACACAGAGTTACATATGGGGTAAAACAAAACATAAAGTCAAAAATACAACAGAAAATATATATACAGTGTGTAAATGTAGCAAGTTATGGAGGTAAGGCAATAAATAGGCCATAGTGCAAAATAATTACAATTAGTATTAACACTGGAATGATAGATGTGCAAGAGATGATGTGCAAATAGAGATACTGGGGTGCAAATGAGCAAAATAAATAACAATATGGGGATGAGGTAGTTGGGTGGGCTAATTTCAGATGGGCTGTGTACAGGTGCAGTGATCGGTAAGGTGCTCTGACAACTGATGCTTAAAGTTAGTGAGGGAGATAAGAGTCTCCAGCTTCAGAGATTTTTGCAATTTGTTCCAGTCATTGGCAGCAGAGAACTGGAAGGAATGGCGGCCAAAGGAGGTGTTGGCTTTGGGGATGACCAGTGAGATATACCTGCTGGAGCGCATACTATGGGTGGGTGTTGCTATGGTGACCAATGAGCTAAGATAAGGCGGGGATTTGCCTAGCAGTGATTTATAGATGGCCTGGAGCCAGTGGGTTTGGCGACTAATATGTAGTGAGGACCAGCCAACAAGAGCGTACAGGTCACAGTGGTGGGTAGTATATGGGGCTTTGGAGACAAAATGGATGGCACTGTGATAGACTACATCCAATTTGCTGAGTAGAGTGTTGGAGGCTATTTTGTAAATGACATCGCCAAAGTCAAGGATCGGTAGGATAGTCCGTTTTACGAGGGCATGTTTGGCAGCATGAGTGAAGGAGTTTTTTTTGCAAAATAGGAAACCGATTCTAGATTTAACTTTGGATTGGAGATTCTTAATGTGAGTCTGAAAGGAGAGTTTACAGTCTAACCAGACACCTAGGTATTTGTAGTTGTCCACATACTCTAGGTCAGACCCGTCGAGAGTAGTGATTCTAGTCGGGTGGGCGGGTGCCAGCAGCGTTCGATTGAAGAGCATGCATTTAGTTTTACTAGTGTTTAAGAGCAGTTGGAGGCTACTGAAGGAGTGTTGTATGGCATTGAAGCTCGTTTGGAGGTTTGTTAACACAGTGTCCAATGAAGGGCCAGATGTATACAAAATGGTGTCGTCTGCGTAGAGGTGGATCTGAGAGTCACCAGCAGCAAGAGCGACATCATTGATATACACGGAGAAAAGAGTCGGCCCAAGAATTGAACCCTGTGGCACCCCCATAGAGACTGTCATAGGTCCAGACAACAGGCCCTCTGATTTGACACATTGAACTCTATCTGAGAAGTAATTGGTGAACCAGGCGAGGCAGTCATTTGAGAAACCAAGGCTATTTAGTCTGCCAATAAGAATGCAGAGTCGAAAGCCTTGGCCAGGTCGATGAAGACGGCTGCACAGTACTGTCTATTATCGATCGCGGTTATAATATCATTTAGGACCTTGAGCATGGCTGAAGTGCACCCATGACCAGCTCGGAAACCGGATTGCATAGCGGAGAAGGTACGGTGGGATTCGAAATGGTCGGTGATCTGTTTGTTAACTTGGCTTTCAAAAACTTTCGAAAGGCAGGGCAGGATGGATATAGGTCTGTAACAGTTTGGATCTAGAGTGTCACCCCCTTTGAAGAGGGGGATGACCGCGGCAGCTTTCCAATCTCTGGGGATCAAAGACGTTACGAAAGAGAGGTTGAACAGGCTAGTAATAGGGGTTGCGACAATTTTGGCGGCTAGTTTTAGAAAGAAAGGGTCCAGATTGTCTAGCCCAGATGATTTGTAGGGGTCCAGATTTTGCAGCTCTTTCAGAACATCAGCTGTCTGAATTTGTGTGAAGGAGAAGCGGGGGAGCATGGGCAAGTTGCAGCGGAGAGTGCAGAGCTGGTGGCCGGGGTAGTGGTAGCCAGGTGGAAAGCATGGCCAGCCGTAGCAAAATGTTTGTTGAAATTCTCGATTATCGGTGGTGATAGTGTTTCTTAGCCTCAGTGCAGTGGGCAGCTGGGAGGAAGTGCTCTTATTCTCCATGGACTTTACAGTGTCCCAAAACTTTTTGGAGTTAGTGCTACAGGATGCAAATTTCTGTTTGAAAAAGTTAGCCTTTGCTTTCCTAACTGCTTGTGTATATTGGTTCCTAACTTCCCTGAAAAGTTGCATATCGCGGGGGCTATTTGATGCTAATGCATTACGCCACAGGATGTTTTTGTGCTGGTCAAGGGCAGTCAAGTCTGAGGAGAACCAGGGGCTATATCTGTTCTTAGTTCTGTATTTTTTGAATGGGGCATGTTTATTTAAGATTGAGAGGAAATTACTTTTAAAGAACAACCAGGCATCCTCTACTGACGGAATGAGATCTATATCCATCCAGGATACCTGGGCCAGGTCAATTAGGAAGGCCTGCTCGCTGAAGTGTTTTAGGGAGCGTTTGACCGTGATGAGGGGTGGTCGTTTGACCGCGGACCCGTTACGGACGCAGGCAATAAGGCAGTGATCGCTGAGATCCTGGTTGAAGACAGCGGAGGTGTATTTAGAGGGTAAGCTAGTCAGGATGATATCTATGAGGGTACCCATGTTTACGGATTTAGGGTTGTACCTGGTAGGTTTGTTGATAATTTGTGTGAGATTGAGGGCATCTAGTTTGGATTGTAGGATGGCCGGGGTGTTAAGCATATCCCAATTTAGGTCACCAAGCAGTACGAACTCTGAGGATAAATGGGGGGCAATCAATTCACATATGGTGTCCAGGGCACAGCTGGGGGCTGAGGGGGGTCTGTAGCAAGCGGCAACAGTGAGAGACTTATTTCTGGAAAGGTGGATTTTTAGAAGTAGAACCTCAAACTGTTTGGGCACAGACCTGGATAGTATGATAGAGCTCTGCAGGCTCTCTACAGTAGATTGCAACTCCACCCCCTTTGGCAGTTCTATCTAGACAGAAAATGTTATAGTTGGGGATGGACATTTCAGAATTATTGGTGGCCTTCCTAAGCCAGGATTCAGACACTGCTAGAACATCAAGGGTTGGCGGAGTGTGCTAACGCAGTGAATAACTCAAACTTAGGAAGGAGGCTTCTGATATTTACGTGCAGAAAACCAAGGCTTTTACGGTTACAGAAGTCAACAAATGATAGCTCCTGGTGAGTAGGAGTGATACTGGGGGCTGAAGGGCCTGGGTTAACCTCTACATCACCAGAAGAACAGAGGAGGAGTAGAATAAGGATACGACTAAAGGCTTTAAGAACTGGTCTTCTAGTGCGTTGGGTACAGAGAATAAAGGGGGCAGATTTCCGGGCGTTGTAGAAAAGATTCAGGGCATTATGTACAGAAAAGGATTTGGAAGGATATGAGTACAGTTGAGGTAAACCTAAGCGTTGGGTAACAATGAAAGAGATAGCATCACTGGAGGCACCGATTGAGCCGGTCTCGGCGTGTATGGGGGGTGGAACAAAGGAACTATTTGAGGCAGTTTGAGAGGGACTTGGGGTTCTACAGTGAAATTGTATAATAAGAACTAACCCAAACAGCAATAGGCAAGGCATATTGACATGGAGGCATAAAGCAATCACAGGTGTTATTAGAGAGAGCTAAGACAACAACTGGTAATGGCGATACATTTTGGGCTGAGACTGAGGCTAAACAGAATTAACAGGACAGGGTACCGTGTAAAGGAACAGTCCAGCAGGCATCAGCTGTGCAGCTGAGTGATCATAAGGTCCAGTGAACAGCAATATGTGAGTCCGAGAGCAGTTCAAATTGGTGCTTCAGCACAGCGAGCAGGAAGCACAGTTGTAGTTTGCGTGTGCTAGCGGGCCGGGGCTAGCAGATGGATCTTCGTGGTCAGCATCGTAACGGGAAGCCTGTTGAAACCACATCAGACGATTTCGTCGGCAAACCAGTCGTGTTGGATCGGCGGGGCTCAGTGTCAACACTAGGAGGTCCCATCCGGTTGACAGAGAGGTAGATAGCCGGGAGATGGGCCTGGCTCGAGGCTAGCTCAAGGCTAACTGGTGCTTGCTAAGGGGCAATGGTAATTAGCCAACAACAGGTTGCAGCTAGCTGGTTGCGATGATCCACCGCTAGGGTCCAGTGATTCCGGCAGAAAGTCCGATATGCTCTGGGTCGATAGCACGCTGTGCAGACTGGCCGACGAATTGTCCAGGCTAGAGCTAGAGCTGGCTGGTGGGTAGTGCAGGCCACGGACGATGGTGAAGACGCTAACGGTGGCTAATAGCATGTAGCCATTCGGTTGCAGCTAGACTAGTTTGAGCTTAAGGTTCTTGATAAAAGATATAAAGAAATAATAGAATCCTTTCCACGTTGGGTGAGGCGGGTTGCAGGAAAGTATATTTAGTTAAAGAATGAAAAGTAAAATTGAGAGATATATACAAAATAGACAAAAAACGGGCTATTTACACTAGGACACAGAAAAAAACACGTCCGCACTGCTACGCTGTCACACCCTGGCTCGGGGACTCTATATGTTGAGCCAGGGTGTGTGCATTCTATGTGTTCGTTTTCTATGTTGGGTATTCTAGTTGTTCTGTTTCTATGTTTGCCTGTATGACTCCCAATCAGAGGCAACGAGTGTCAGCTGTCGGCTGGTTGTCTCTGATTGGGAGCCATATTTAATCTGTATGTTTTCCTTTGGGTGTTGTGGGGTTTTGTTCCTTTACGGTCAGTGTTAACCGTTGGACTTCACGAGTCGTGTTTTGTTTGGTTTGTTAGTACTTTAATATAATAAAGTCATGTTTCTTTCACACGCTGCGCCTTGGTCTACTTCGCTACTAGACGATCATGACAGAAAAACCCACCATACAAAGACCAAGCAGCGTGTCCAGGAACACACGCAGGAGGTGACGCTGGTGGATGTCCTCCTCGGTTGGGGGCAGATTACCGAGGAGGAGGCCGTCCGGTACCGGAAGGCGATGAAGGGGGAGACCCAGGCAGGAGTGGAGAAGCGGCGTCAACCGGGCCGTGGTCGGAAAGGCGAGAGGCACCCCCAAGAATTTTTTAGGGGGGGGCACACGGCATGGGCGACTGGGCAGCAGGAGGCTGCCACAGGGCGAATCGGGAGATTAAGAGAGGAGGCCACCGGCTTTTGGGGGCCAGAAGGCAGGTTGGCGGAGCCTGGATGGAGAGCAGAGCCAACTCCCCGTACTCAGGCATGGCAGCATGAGACTGGGCAGGTTCCGCGGTATGCGGAGATGCGCACTGTGCCGCGAGTGGTCCGGCATAGTCCGGTACGTCCTGTGCGAGCACCCCGCACGTGTTGTGCGAAGGTGGGCATGCAGCCAGGACGGAGTGTGCCGGCTCAGCGCTCGCGGCCTCCAGTGCCTCTCCTCGGTCCCGGATATCCTGCGCCAGTGTCACGTGCTGTTATGCCAGTACGGGTACACAGCCCTGTACGTCCTGTGCTGATGCCTCACACAGAGTGTGTGAAGGTAGGCATTCAGCCAGGACGGGTTGTGGCAGCTCTTCACTCCAGGTCTCCTATCCGTCTCCATAGCCCAGTCCGGCCTGTTCCTGCTCCACGCACCAAGCCTACGGGGTGCGTCGTCAGCCCAGCCCGGCCTGTCCCTGCTCCACGCACCAAACCTACGGTGTGCGTCGCCAGCCCTGCCCGGCCTGTTCCTGCTCCACGCACCAAACCTACGGTGTGCGTCGCCAGCCCAGCCCGGCCTGTTCCTGCTCCACGCACCCAACCTACGGTGTGCGTCGCCAGCCCTGCCCGGCCTGTTCCTGCTCCACGCACCAAACCTACGGTGTGCGTCGCCAGCCCAGCCCGGCCTGTTCCTGCTCCACGCACCCAACCTACGGTGTGCGTCGCCAGCCCTGCCCGGCCTGTTCCTGCTCCACGCACCAAACCTACGGTGTGCGTCGCCAGCCCAGCCCGGCCTGTCCCTGCTCCACGCACCAAACCTACGGTGTGCGTCGCCAGCCCAGCCCGGCCTGTCCCTGCTCCACGCACCAAGCCTACGGGGTGCGTCGCCAGCCCAGCCCGGCCTGTCCCTGCTCCACGCACCAAACCTACGGTGTGCGTCGTCAGCCCGGCCCGGCCTGTTCCTGCCACTCGCACCAAACCTACGGTGCGCGTCGCCAGCCCGGCCCGGCCTGTTCCTGTCACTCGCACCAAGCCAGGGGTGCGAGTCGCCAGCCCGGCCCGGTCTGTTCCTGCCACTCGCACCAAGCCAGGGGTGCGAGTCGACAGCCTGGTCCAGCCTGTTCCTGCCACTCGCACCAAGCCAGGGGTGCGAGTCGTCAGCCTGGTTCAGCCCGTTCCTGCTACTCGCACCAAGCCCGGGGTGCGAGTCGTCAGCCTGGTAAGACCGGTCAGCTGCTCCACAACGGAGCGTAAGCAATCCGCTCCGTCAATGTCCAGTCCAGATCCAGCCAGCGGGGTCAGACCGGACCAGGGGCGCTACGGGGGTAGTATGGAGGGGTGGTGGTCAAAGCCGGAGCCGGAGCCGCCTCCGAGGAGGAATGCCCACCCAGCCCTCCCCTGTTTGGGGTGTTTAGACGCGGTCGCAGTCCGCGCCTTTAGGGGGGGGTACTGTCACACCCTGGCTCGGGGACTCTATATGTTGAGCCAGGGTGTGTGCATTCTATGTGTTCGTTTTCTATGTTGGGTATTCTAGTTGTTCTGTTTCTATGTTTGCCTGTATGACTCCCAATCAGAGGCAACGAGTGTCAGCTGTCGGCTGGTTGTCTCTGATTGGGAGCCATATTTAATCTGTATGTTTTCCTTTGGGTGTTGTGGGGTTTTGTTCCTTTACGGTCAGTGTTAACCGTTGGACTTCATGAGTCGTGTTTTGTTTGGTTTGTTAGTACTTTAATATAATAAAGTCATGTTTCTTTCACACGCTGCGCCTTGGTCTACTTCGCTACTAGACGATCATGACAGAAAAACCCACCATACAAAGACCAAGCAGCGTGTCCAGGAACACACGCAGGAGGTGACGCTGGTGGATGTCCTCCTCGGTTGGGGGCAGATTACCGAGGAGGAGGCCGTCCGGTACCGGAAGGCGATGAAGGGGGAGACCCAGGCAGGAGTGGAGAAGCGGCGTCAACCGGGCCGTGGTCGGAAAGGCGAGAGGCACCCCCAATAATTTTTTAGGGGGGGGCACACGGCATGGGCGACTGGGCAGCAGGAGGCTGCCACAGGGCGAATCGGGAGATTAAGAGAGGAGGCCACCGGCTTTTGGGGGCCAGAAGGCAGGTTGGCGGAGCCTGGATGGAGAGCAGAGCCAACTCCCCGTACTCAGGCATGGCAGCATGAGACTGGGCAGGTTCCGCGGTATGCGGAGATGCGCACTGTGCCGCGAGTGGTCCGGCATAGTCCGGTACGTCCTGTGCGAGCACCCCGCACGTGTTGTGCGAAGGTGGGCATGCAGCCAGGACGGAGTGTGCCGGCTCAGCGCTCGCGGCCTCCAGTGCCTCTCCTCGGTCCCGGATATCCTGCGCCAGTGTCACGTGCTGTTATGCCAGTACGGGTACACAGCCCTGTACGTCCTGTGCTGATGCCTCACACAGAGTGTGTGAAGGTAGGCATTCAGCCAGGACGGGTTGTGGCAGCTCTTCACTCCAGGTCTCCTATCCGTCTCCATAGCCCAGTCCGGCCTGTTCCTGCTCCACGCACCAAGCCTACGGGGTGCGTCGTCAGCCCAGCCCGGCCTGTCCCTGCTCCACGCACCAAACCTACGGTGTGCGTCGCCAGCCCTGCCCGGCCTGTTCCTGCTCCACGCACCAAACCTACGGTGTGCGTCGCCAGCCCAGCCCGGCCTGTTCCTGCTCCACGCACCCAACCTACGGTGTGCGTCGCCAGCCCTGCCCGGCCTGTTCCTGCTCCACGCACCAAACCTACGGTGTGCGTCGCCAGCCCAGCCCGGCCTGTTCCTGCTCCACGCACCCAACCTACGGTGTGCGTCGCCAGCCCTGCCCGGCCTGTTCCTGCTCCACGCACCAAACCTACGGTGTGCGTCGCCAGCCCAGCCCGGCCTGTCCCTGCTCCACGCACCAAACCTACGGTGTGCGTCGCCAGCCCAGCCCGGCCTGTCCCTGCTCCACGCACCAAGCCTACGGGGTGCGTCGCCAGCCCAGCCCGGCCTGTCCCTGCTCCACGCACCAAACCTACGGTGTGCGTCGTCAGCCCGGCCCGGCCTGTTCCTGCCACTCGCACCAAACCTACGGTGCGCGTCGCCAGCCCGGCCCGGCCTGTTCCTGTCACTCGCACCAAGCCAGGGGTGCGAGTCGCCAGCCCGGCCCGGTCTGTTCCTGCCACTCGCACCAAGCCAGGGGTGCGAGTCGACAGCCTGGTCCAGCCTGTTCCTGCCACTCGCACCAAGCCAGGGGTGCGAGTCGTCAGCCTGGTTCAGCCCGTTCCTGCTACTCGCACCAAGCCCGGGGTGCGAGTCGTCAGCCTGGTAAGACCGGTCAGCTGCTCCACAACGGAGCGTAAGCAATCCGCTCCGTCAATGTCCAGTCCAGATCCAGCCAGCGGGGTCAGACCGGACCAGGGGCGCTACGGGGGTAGTATGGAGGGGTGGTGGTCAAAGCCGGAGCCGGAGCCGCCTCCGAGGAGGAATGCCCACCCAGCCCTCCCCTGTTTGGGGTGTTTAGACGCGGTCGCAGTCCGCGCCTTTAGGGGGGGGTACTGTCACACCCTGGCTCGGGGACTCTATATGTTGAGCCAGGGTGTGTGCATTCTATGTGTTCGTTTTCTATGTTGGGTATTCTAGTTGTTCTGTTTCTATGTTTGCCTGTATGACTCCCAATCAGAGGCAACGAGTGTCAGCTGTCGGCTGGTTGTCTCTGATTGGGAGCCATATTTAATCTGTATGTTTTCCTTTGGGTGTTGTGGGGTTTTGTTCCTTTACGGTCAGTGTTAACCGTTGGACTTCACGAGTCGTGTTTTGTTTGGTTTGTTAGTACTTTAATATAATAAAGTCATGTTTCTTTCACACGCTGCGCCTTGGTCTACTTCGCTACTAGACGATCGTGACATACGCCATCTTGGAAAGATACTGGCATGACAATACAAACAGATCTGGGACTAGGCTACAGACATTCATGCTGAAGCACTTCTAGTTTTTCAGTTTACAGTAGTAACTAAGCCTACTCAGTTTTAACAGCACAATACCATTTAGATCTGCTTATGGTAACACATTCTTATACTTATTGCATAGGCTACTTTGAGAGAAAAACATTATTTAACTGTGAATTTTAAATACACAATACACAACTCATTACATTGTAGATGACAGTTGATGTAAGAGGTACACAACAGTCTTCATATAGGAGGCTAATTCAGTTGCCTCTAATGGACATTGTTGTAGTGAGAAACAATGGGTATGTGGAGATGCTACTTACCGACACTGACATGTTGAGCTCCAGCATTGAAGCAGTGATGTAGGCCGTCAGTGTGACTTCATCTGTCACCCCACCCTACAAAACAATGTCAAAATACTAAAACGTGTATAAACTGTATTTAGCCTGATACAATTCTGTTGAAATCATCATTCACTATTTTATGGCTGGTCTGACAAGACATACAACTACATCTTCTTACATCTTCTATCAGTTTATTATCAATATAAATACCTTCATTCTGTTATTAAAGAGTTTCCCCAATTTGATGAAACAGCCATGTTTGCCTTGTCGACGTTCTAACCAAGTCTTGGATTGCTCAATTTTTGCCGGGTCAATATAGATGAAAGACTGTGCTTTGCCAAAGGATCTCAAGACAAAAGCAGTCAGCCTGAGGAAAGAGAACTTGATTTGAATGTCCCGTCATAATACCCACATAAGGTTGTCATAAACATGACTTAGAGCTTGACATTACATGCAATGACAGCTTATTTTAACGTATGTCACATCCATGGTCTCTGTCAGAGACAATGCCATTTGTTTGGTCAATACTTAATTGAAACAGACACAGTTATAATGTGTTTACCAGTAGGTGAAAAACACAATACTCACCAAGTGTTGCCCGAGCCTTGTCCAAATGTGCTGTATGCACCATCAAAATGCTTGTAGTTCAGCTGCCTTTGGTAACCTGTCGGCGTATTTTTAGAGTGAAGAACAAAGAGACCATGTGTTTTTTATAGTCACTGAGTGTGTGCCCCAAATGGCACCCTATTCCCTATAAAGTACACAACTTTTGCCAGGAAAAAATTAGTGCGCTATTTAGGGAATAGGCAGGGTTGGGTAGATTACTTTCTAAAGGTAATCCGTTACAGTTACTAGTTGCCTGTCCAAAACTGTAATCAGTAACGTAACTTTTGGATTTCCCAAACTCAGTAACGTAATCTGATTACTTTGTTACTTTTGGATTGCTTTCCCCTTAAGTGGCATAGAAGATAAGAAGATAAAAAAGGATCCATCGAGAAAACAGAAAGGTGTCAATGTGTTTTTTTTCAGCAAATTAAAAGTTAGTAATAATCTAGTTTTTCAAAAGTATCTGTAATCTGATTACAATGTTTTTGCTGGTAATGTAGCTGATTTTTTTGTAATCAGATGACATGGAACTGATTAGATGTAACCAACCCTTGGGGTGCCATTTGGGATGCAGCCTCAATATTCTCTGATCAAATGATTTCAGTGGGGAAACATCTGGAAGTCCCTACATGTGTTGGGTCAGTGATGCTCTGTTGATAAGACACTGTGATGTCATCTATGCTGGAGCGCTATCATTTACATGATAGCAGGGTCGTAGTCATTAGGGCACACTGTGGTGAAACTTTAAAAAAATTATTCAACGGAAAACAAACAAAAGGGCTCTTATTGGACAAATCCAGCCCTGTTTTCTTCCGTTTGGTGTCTAATCAATACGATCCATATTTTGAGGGACTCTCTTACCACTAGTGAGGAACTTGGTAGCCTTGTCTCGAATTGCTGGAGTGAGCTGCTCTGTGTTCCTCAGGTACTCCAGGATGTAGATATTGGGGGCTAGGAGGGCCATATTCTGCTCTCCACACCCATATGGCATCTGCAACAGTCCATCCAGGTTCTTGAGGGCCCGACCCAGGATGTCCCCAACAGAGAAACATGGGACTTCTGTAAGACTGTCCTCTATAGCAAACAGCAGCGTTATCACTGGAGAAGGGTTGCTTTTCCCACCACTACGCCTCTCTAAACAATACAATGGTTTATTTTACCCAGGACTGAGAGGGACATTCGATCAGATCCATCCACCACATTCTTGGGGAGTTGCAGTTCCACATCCTCTGTCAGAGCTTCCCCTATGGACACAGATGATAAGATGAATGGAGATGATCAGTTCAACCAAAGTGATGTCATGACTCTCCTGGCTGAGGATCCAAAGGCCTCAGATCAGCTAACATTGGAACAATATTTATATCATCCGAATGTTAAGAATGGTCAGTGGGGACCTAAAGAACAATGATGTCATATTGTTTATTATTTTGTGATGTCATTAAGGATGGTATCAATAAATAACTGTAACTCGGAAAATGTACACATTCTATCTATCAAGTTTACACCCAAATGTTGTATAAAATATATGATTAAAGATGAGAGTATTTTGGTGAAGATAGGAATGTGATTTTAGTCTTCTAATGAGATAATTGTTTTTCATATAAACTTTTGCCCAGTCAGTAACCACGCCCCAAGGGAGCACAGCCATTGTGTTGGCGTGATGGAATGCCCCCTTTTTACCCAAGGATAAAAAGCCTTGGTAACAAAATGTACATTTAGATCAGAAAGCGTGGATCTGTGGCTCTCATCAACACCTTCCCCATAGGAGTGATTGGTTTCTACAGAGAGACGACAAACAAAGACACACGTAAATACATTCATTAATTTTTCTCAGAATGGGCGGTGGTTAGGGTGCTAAGTATTCTGATTAATGTGGAGCGTAGTTTCTAAATGTTATACGATAAGTTTGACTCTCTTTGTCCCTCTCTCCCGCCTTTTTTATCTACCCCTCCCTTTCCTTTGATAACCAAGCAGTCATAATGTTGTTTGTCCGCTAGGGACCTTTTCTCATGTATTAAGTATGTATGTATTCTGTGTTATTATTTAGTTAGCTAGTAAATAAATAATTAAGCAAATTTGTGTATTGCTGACTCATAAGTAAGGTTGGGGTTCTTGCGGATCCAAGGATTATGCGACGTTCAGAATGAGACTGATATGAGGTAATGATTAATAAGTGACTGTTATCGATATATAAAATATGTATATTTTAGAGTTACATTCGGGAGATGGTAACTCTATAAACAACTTATTCCGTGGTGCCCCAAATCCTAATGAGTTAATTGTTACATATTAATTTAATCGAGTGACAATTAAACATAGTTAGTTGATTCAATAAATAACAGTCATCACATTAATAAAATTCACTTCACTACATTGAACATTCAAAGTTCACGCTTTACTGACCAGTTGGACATAGCAACCAGTTGTAGGTGTCGGTCTTCTCTGTTCCCTCCGCCTGAGAGGAGAGGAGATTATTTTCAGTCAAAGGCAGTTACACTAGATGGTATCTGTACAGCAGTAAGTTTCACCACAGCAGGAGATACATACCTTCACCAGCAGGCTATGTGTGACTGTGTCGATGCGTCCTCTCTCTGGTACATTTACAATTTCATTGTCACATGCAGCGTGGGACTGGACAGCCTCTGCACTAACGGACACGTTCAAATCCCCTACACACACATTGACAGACAGAGTGCAGCACAGGTTACACAACATCCAATACGGTGACTGAGAGTACACAACTCAGGTTGACATCCATTCTGCTGTTTGAACGGTTGAATGAAGACTGATGACTTACCCAGGACAGATGGTGCCATTGTCCAACTGAAGGTCTTTTGTCCATTGGCACACAAGCATGATGAGTACTGGACATCATTCAAGGGTGTGAGAGTGTAGTCTAAGGAGTGAGTCGGAGTCACAGAAACCTGCCAAATAGGAACAATTTAAACAAAACATGGAAAACCCAAGAATGATACCCTGGATCTACATTTTAAAAAAAATAAACACTGACTAGACAAACTGCAACAAAACAAAACACAAGATTTTATACAACTTAAGAAACAACTCAAGAAACGATCATGATGCAGTGCCGTACCATGATGCACTTGGACAGGTAGTTGAACACAGTGGCCTTCAGCTCAAAGTGCTCTCCACGGATGATGGAGTAGGGCAGGGTGAGCTCTAGGAAGAAGGGCTGGAAGACAATGATCTCCACCGGAGGAGCCAGACCGAAGCCACCAGGGGCCAGGCAGAATGCCTCTGTCTCCCAGGTGGTGATGGTGTCTGGGACTGTAAGGGGCATGTATGCTGTTCCAGATTCCCTGTATAGAGGTCAGAGTTCAAACAGAAAGCCACTAAGTAGATAATTCAAATTGTTCTATGCATCATTTGGGGTCTCTATAAGCTTCAATTTGAGGTCCTAAACCTAGCATGAACGTGTATCGTTGTAGCTGTGTGGGCTAATATTGTCCAAATATTTGCCTTGGGGTAAGTTAAGCCAATGGTTAAGCCAATAGAGAGCAATAGTAATGGTGTATTTATGTAGGCACTAACTCCTCAATGGTTCGTTGGACAAAGCCTATGGGAAAATGAATGGAGTTTTTGTTGGGTTTTTGGATAAACAAAAATAAGGTATGTGGTAAAAACAGGTTTAGGAGATTTTATGTTTTGTTCTATGAGATAATCTTCATCAGCTAACGTCACTTTTTGTGAACTTTGAAGCATTTATGTAATTAAAAAAAGCACAAAAAGCACAAAGGCATCATCATTCATAAATGTCATGTTAACTGACTGATATTATCTCATAGAACAAAACGTATAAGATCTCCTAAACCTGTGTTAACCTCAGACCTTATTTTCTGCGTTTATCCCAAAACCCTATTCTTTCCCCATTCATTTTCCCCATTTGAATGGCTGAACGAACCAGAGACAACTCATTTTTGGCTTTTAGGACTACAAACTGGCGAGCTCTATGGCAAGTTGAGCAAATTGAAGTGTTTTCTTCCTAGGCAAAGGGTTGGGTAGTAACGGATTACATGTAACAGGGGTGATGTAATCTGATTACAAGAATGAACATTGTAAGAATGCTACATTCTTAAAAACAGCTGATTACATTCGGGATTACTTAATCTAATATCAATAGGAACATTTGATAAAACTCTGTCATCATTGCTGTCATTTAGCACGCCATCAAGATTTCTAACATGCTCTCAGAGATTTTATTGTTCTGCTGATCACCCATCAAGGGGGGATGGCATCTGTTGAAGGTAAGGCTTCCAAAACATTTACACCTGGCCCACTGGTCAATCAGACAGTCCTCTGGACTGCAGAGTTCCTGCTTGCTGCTTTGAAGCAGTGCAGTTTCAGGAAAAACACAGTATTGAAAGCAACCACTATTGTTGCTGTTCAAGAGATAAGGGTCACAGATTTCTGGTCTGAATTGTATCAATTATTGAACAAAGGGCAATATTAAATAGGTGGGTGCATAGGCCATTCAAAGTGGGTGCATAGGCTTTTTTTGCATAGAACTTTTTGGTAAAAACTCAACTCGTCGTGTTTGGAGGACAAAGAATGCTGAGTTGCATCCAAAGAACACCATACCTACTGTGAAGCATGGGGGTGGAAACATCATGCTTTGGGGCTGTTTTTCTGCAAAGGGACCAGGACGACTGATCCGTGTAAAGGAAAGAATGAATGGGGCCATGTATCGTGAGATTTTGAGTGAAAACCTCCTTCCATCAGCAAGGGCATTGAAGATGAAACGTGGCTGGGTCTTTCAGCATGACAATGATCCCAAACACACCGCCCGGGCAACGAAGGAGTGGCTTCGTAAGAAGCATTTCAAGGTCCTGGAGTGGCCTAGCCAGTCTCCAGATCTCAACACCATAGAAAATCTTTGGAGGGAGTTGAAAGTCAGTGTTGCCCAGCGACAGCCCCAAAACATTACTGCTCTAGAGGAGATCTGCATGGAGGAATGGGCCAAAATACCAGCAACAGTGTGTGAAAACCTTACTTACAGAAAACGTTTGACCTGTGTCATTGCCAACAAAGGGTATATAACAAAGTATTGAGAAACTTTTGTTATTGACCAAATACTTATTTTCCACCATAATTTACAATGTGATTTTCTGGATATTTTTTTCTCATTTTGTCTGTCATAGTTGACGTGTACCTATGATGAACATTACAGGCCTCTCTCATCTTTTTAAGTGGGAGAACATGCACAATTGGTGGCTGACTAAATACATTTTTTCCCACTGTATACACATACTAATTAGGGGAATGAGCACCAGGTGTGTGTGATTGACAAGACAAGACATGACAAGTGAAGTGATGAGAATGGGATCGGCAGTAGCTAGTAAGCCGGTGACGACGAACGCCGAAACATGCCCAAACAAGGAGGGGAGGCAGCCTCGGCGGAAGTCGTGACAGTACCCCCGCCTTGACGCGCGGCTCCAGCAGTGCGCCAACCCCGGCCTCGGGGACGGCCAGGAGGACGCGGAGCAGGGCGAGTCGGATGGCGACGGTGGAAATCCCTCAACAGGGAGGGTTCGAAGATGTCCCTCCTTGGGACACAGCACCGTTCCTCCGGACCGTACCCCTCCCACTCCACAAGATACTGAAGCCCCCCACCCGACGCCTCGAATCCAGTATGGAACGGACCGATTACGCCGGGGCCCCCTCGATGTCCAGAGGAGGTGGAGGAACCTCCCGTACCTCAGATTCCTGGAACGGACCAGCTACCACTGGCCTGAGGAGGGATACATGAAACGAGGGGTTAATACGGTAATCAGGGGGGAGTAACAACCTGTATGTAACCTCGTTTATCCTCCTCAGGACTTTAAACGGCCCCACAAACCGTGGGCTCAGCTTCCAGCAGGGCAGACGGAGGGGTATATTCCGGGTCGAGAGCCAGACCTGATCCCCCGGTACGAAAACCGGGGCCTCCCTGCGGTGGCGGTCAGCGTTCGCCTTCTAACGATGCACGGCGCGCTGGAGGCGAATGTGGGCAGCGTCCCAAGTCTCCTCCGCGCACCGAAACTGTTCATCCACCGTAGGAGCCTCGGTCTGGCTCTGGTGCCACGGTGCCAGGAGCGGTTGGTAACCCAAAACACATTGGAAGGGTGTTAGGTTAGTAGAGGAGTGGCGGAGAGAGTTCTGAGCGTATTCTGCCCATGGCAGGAACACCGACCACTCCCCCGGTCGGTCCTGATAGTAGGTCCGCAGGTACCTACCCACATCTTGATTCACCCTTTCCACCGGCCCATTACTCTCGGTGGGAAATCCAGAGGTCAGGCTGACTGAGACCCCCAGACGTTCCATGAACGCCTTACAGATTCTAGACGTGAACTGGGGACCTCGGTCGGACACTATATCCTCTGGTACCCCGTAGTGCCAGAAGACGTGAGTAAACAGAGCCTCCGCAGTTTGTAGGGCCGTGGGAAGACAGGGCAGACGAAGGAGGTGGCAGGACTTCGAAAAGAGATCCACAATGACCAGGATAGTGGTGTTACCTTGTGAGAGGGGAAGATCAGTAAGAAAATCAATACTAAGTTGAGACCATGGTCGTTGTGGAACTGGTAAAGGTTGTAGCTTACCCGCTGGGAGGTGCCTAGGTGCCTTACTCTGGGCGCACAATGAGCAGGAGGAAACATACACCCTCACGTCCTTAGCCAAGGTAGGCCACCAGTACTTCTCAGTCAGGCAGCGCATTGTACGACCGATACCTGGATGACCAGAGGAGGGTGCCGTGTGTGCCCAGTAGATCATACGATCACGGATAAGCGCAGGCACGTACTGCAGCCCAGCTGGACACTGCAGTGGAGATGGATCTGTGCGTAATGCCTGCACTATATAGGCGTCCATCGCCCATACTACCAGCGCCACAATGCATGAGGCCGGGAGTATGGGGGTGTTGTCTCTGGGCCTCTCCTCTGTGTCATACAGCCGAGACAGTGCGTCTGCCTTCACGTTCTTCGTACCCGGAATTTATGAGAGTGTGAAATCAAACCCGAGTGCTGGGATAAGACAGCGCCTATCCCTACCTCGGACGCATCCACCTCCACTACGAACGGTAGTGATGAATCGGGGTGAGCCAGTACCGGGGCTGAGGTGAACAGACCACGCAATCTACTGAAGGCCAAATCATCCTCAGCAGACCAGCGGAGCCGGGACGGCCCACCCTTCAACAAGGAGTTAATGGGAGCTGCAACCTTGCCAAAGCCCCGAATAAACCTCCGATAGTAGTTGGCAAAGCCAAGGAAGCGATGCACCTCCTTCACCGTGGTTGGAGTCGGCCAATTACACACGGCTGAAATGCGATCTCCCTCCATCTCCACACCTGTGGTAGTAATGCGGTATCCGAGGAAGGAGATTGACTGCTGGAAAAACTCACACTTCTCTGCCTTGACATGAAGATCATTCTCCAGCAGTCGGACCAGTACCTTGCGAACCAGGGACACATGCTCGGCGCGCGTAGCGGAATACACCAGGATGTGTATTCCGATGTAGACCACCACACCGTGACCAAGCATGTCCCGAAACAACTCGTTCACAAAGGACTGGAAAACGGATGGAGCATTCATCAAACCGTAGGGCATCACCAGGTATTCATAATGCCCTGAGGTTGTGCTGAATGCTGTTTTCCACTCATCCCCTTCCCAAATACGCACCAGGTTGTAGGCACTCCTGAGGTCTAATTCCGTGAAAAAACGGGCCCCATGCATTGACTCAATCACTGAAGGAATGAGGGGAAGAGGATAACTAAATCGTACCGTCACCTTATTCAGTGGTCGATAATCAATGCACGGGCGTAAACCGCCATCTTTCTTCTTCGCAAAGAAGAAACTCGAGGAAGCAGGTGAAGTGGAGGGACGTTTATACCCCTGGCGCAGGGACTCGGTGACGTATGTTTCCATAGCCTCCGTTTCAGCCTGCGACAGGGGATACACATGATTCCTGGGAGGTACAACATCTACCCGAAGGTTTATCGTGCAATCCCCCTCCTGATGAGGTGGTAATTTAGTAAATTGCGTCTTGAAAAACGCGATCGCCAGATCATGGTATTCGGGGGGAATGCGCACGGTGGGGATACCGTCTGGACTTTCCACCGTGGTCACACCAACGGAAACACCTAGACACCTACCCGGACACTCACCACTCCGTAAGAACCCTCTGCGGCCATGAAAAATTGGGGTTGTGAAGGTGATATGCTCAACATGCGTCTCCTGTGTAATCATGGTGACTGGTACAGTAACCTCCTTAACCAACCCGGATCCTAATGGTCGACTATCAAGTGCTCTGATGGGGAGTGGAATGGATAGGGGAACCAATGAAATGCCTTGATGGCGTGCAAATGCCCTGTCCATGAAGTTCCCAGCTGCGCCTGAATCGACTAGCGCCTTACACTGGGAAACTACCAGGTGATCGGGAAAGGAGATAGATAAGGTACAGTGCGCCGCAAAGGGCCCTGAACAAGTTTGGGTGTTCGTTACCTGGGGTGATGCGTGAGTACCCTGCCCACCGCCTCCAGACCGATAGGAACGTTTACTGCGACGTGAGGTGGATTGTCCCTTCGTGCCACCAGAGTGGCACTGTCGCTGTCCTCCTGCGCTCTCTCGACCGGCGGCTCCCCCCAGCTCCATCTGCTCGGGGTCAGAGACGTCCGGAGTGGGAACGGGCAGACCCCTACCAGGATGTCCTCTGGCTGCTAGCAGATTGTCCAGCCGGATGGCCATGTCCACCAGTTGGGAGAACGATAGCATGGCATCACGGCAGGATAGCTCCCGTCGGACGTCCTCCCTTAGGTGGCACTGTAAATGGTCGATCAGGGCCCGCTCGTTCCACCAGGACCCCGCTACCAGCGTCCGGAACTCCAGCGCGTAGTCCTGTGTGGTCCTTGTCCCCGCCTCAGGCGGGTGATCGAAAACGGTCCGAAAGAGGCGAGCAAACTCCCTGTAGTCCTCCAACGCAGCAGCTCCCTCGTTCCACACCGCGTTGGCCCACTCCAGGGCTCTCCCACAAAGGCAGGAAACGCGGACGGATACCTTCTCCCACTCCAGTGGCGCCGGCCTGATGCTGGAGAAATACATCTCTAGTTGGAGCAGAAATCACTTACATCGCACTGCCATCCCATCAAACGCCGGTGGCCAGGATATCTGGATCCCTCCAGGGGCTGGGGTGTAGGTGGCTGGATCCGGTTGACCAGCTGGTCTCGATAGAGCGGGTCCTCTCTTCTCCAGGCGTTGTACTACCTGAAGAACCCAATCTATCGCATCCCCCAAGCTGGCCAGCATCGAGGAATGCTCCTGGACCCTTGCCACAACTCCAGGCATGCGGTCTTCTCCTGCTGACTCCATATCAGATCAGGTGAGTGATTCTGTGACGAGGTGTGAATGAAGGAGTCAGGCGCAGGAGGTAAAACACCGAAGTCCAGAGTTTATTCCGTTTACATAAATAAAACGAACCCAGCGTCAAAACGAAACTATCACAAGGGAAATATTCCACCTTGGCAATAACAAATGGAAGAGTAGCTCAACCGAGCTACTCGCTCTCACAAATACAATCACTCACAAAGACAAGGGGAACAGAGGGAGCACTTATACACATACTAATTAGGGGAATGAGCACCAGGTGTGTGTGTTTGACAAGACAAGACATGACAAGTGGAGTGATGAGAATAGGATCGGCAGTAGCTAGTAGGCCGGTGACAACGAACGCCAAAACCTGTCCGAACAAGGAGGGGAGGTAGCCTCGGCGGAAGTCGTGACAGGTGCGTGCATATGCATTCACCCCCTTTGCTATGAAGCCCCTAAATAAGATCTGGTGCAACCAATTACCTTCAGAAGTCACATAATTAGTTAAATAAAGTCCACCTGTGTGCAATCTAAGTGTCACATGATCTGTCACATGATCTCAGTATATATACACCTGTTCTGAAAGGCCCCAGAGTCTGCAACACCACTAAGCAAGTGGCACCACCAAGCAAGCGGCACCATGAAGACCAAGGTGCTCTCCAAACAGGTCAGGGACAAAGTTGTGGAGAAGTACAGATCAGGGTTGGGTTGTAAAAAAATATTAGAAACTTTGAGTATCTCACGGAGCACCATTAAATCCATTATTAGAAAATTGAAAGAATATGGCACCACAACAAACCTGCCAAGAGAGGGCCGCCCACCAAAACTCACGGACCAGGCAAGGAGGGCATTAATCAGAGAGGCAACAAAGAGACCAAAGATAACCCTGAAGGAGCTGCAAAGCTGCACAGTGGAGATTGGAGTATCTGTCCATAGGACCACTCTAAGCCATACACTACACAGAGCTGGGCTTTACGGAAGAGTGGCCAGAAAAAAGCCATTTCTTAAAGAAAAAAAGGCATGTGGGAGACTCCCCAGACATATGGAAGAAGGTACTCTGGTCAGATGAGACACAAATTGAGCTTTTCAGCCATCAAGGAAAAAGCTATGTCTGGCACAAACCCAACACCTCTCATCACCCCGAGAACACCATCCCCACAGTGAAACATGGTGGTGGCAGCATCATGCTGTGGGGATGTTTTTCATCGGCAGGGACTGGGAAACTGGTCAGAATTGAAGGAATGATGGATGCCGCTAAATACAGGGACATTCTTGAGGGAAACCTGTTTCAGTCTTCCAGAGATTTGAGACTGGGATGGAGGTTCACCTTCCAGCTGGACAATGACCCTAAGCATACTGCTAAAGCAACACTTGAGTGGTTTAACGGGAAACATTTAAATGTCTTGGAATGGCCTAGTCAAAGCCCAGACCTCAATCCAGGGTGAATAGTTACGCACGCTCAAGTTTTCCGTTTTTTTGTCTTATTTCTTGTTTGTCTCACCCCAAAAAATATTTTGCACCTTCAAAGAGGTAGGCATGTTGTGTAAATCAAATTATACAAACCCCCCAAAAATCTATTTTAATTCCAGGTTGTAAGGCAACAAAAAAGGAAAAATGCCAATGGGGGTGAATACTTTCGAAAGACACTGTAACAACAGGTCTGGCCTATGTTAAAATTGTTTAAAAAAAGTTTAAAGCATGTGTTAGGTGTTAAGCCTGTGTTAAATGATGCTTAAAATGATTAAAAGACAAAAAAACGATTGTGATTGTGTTGAATTGTGTTTGGGAAATAGAGATAGACATGAACCAGGTTTCCATTCAACCTTTTTGCGCGGGTAAAGTATGTTGGATAAAAAATGTCATGACAGGCCTGATGGAAACAGAACATTTGTCTGTAAAAATTTCCAATTGTCGACAAAAAAAATACGCTAGACAAGGTGGGACCTTTTTGTGTCAGTAAAATAAATTATGCGAGAAATGGTGGTGGAAACGCTTTTATGCGCAAATATTGATATAATAACCATCATATCTAAGTAAACTTGGAATCACGCGATGACATCCCACTACAACTCGTTGGGAGAACATGCAGTTTATTAGGCTTCAGATTAAATAAATATTGAGGGTTTTATTCTGGTGACATGATGATCGATGCTTGGCTGTCATTTGACAAATAAAAAGAACCTCGCTCTTTTGTCCATAACAATCTCATCATATAGTCAATTTGATGGAAATATCTCCGGTGGGAAAATACACATATTGTTTTTATGCGGATTATAGAACATATTTGCATGAAAATCTGTCGCCAATCGGATGGAAACCTAGCTATGGTTTTAAAAAGGTAGTGGTAATATTTCATTCAATACAGAAATTTGTAGGCAGCTTAATTTACCCCTTGTGCCAAGAGACCAATTCTTTGGGACAAGCTATATTTTCAATACTGTAATGTTTACATGAATGCTGATTATTTCCAGGGATACACAACATCCTGAAATATATGTCGATATCTTTGTTAGAAAGAATCCTATCTTTCCCTTGACGGAGTGATGCCGAATGTAAAACATTTATCAATTATACACCACTCTCCCCTACTCTGTAATGCAGTTTAATGAGGTACAGGTTCCTAATCTAGACCACTAATGTATGTTTGATATAGGTGGGTTGGTTGTTTAGCAACAAAACTGACACGTACGCAACTATGGGGCAAAACAGACGGGCTGGCTTAGATTGTTGACAAGTTAACTATATTTTGCCTCCAAATGCTTATTGAAAACATAAATACATTTGCACAATGAGCACTTGTTGTTTCTCAAATACATAATTACAGTTGCTGGTTAGCTAGCTAGCGAATTTTTGCCATACTAGCATAGACATGACATGAGTCAAAACACCTCAAAACAAGACATGGTATCAATAATAAGATACTACGAGCTGAAACGAGCCACCGACTATTCTCCACATGGCAGCTTCTTGTCATTGTTGCTAACTATCTGACCATTCAGAATCATAACATCACACAGCCTTCTGCCTCAATGATGCGCGCGCATTATTTTTGTGACGTTGTCAGTCAACCCATCTATAAGGCAACAGCCTCACTGTGCAGTGCTCTTACCCAACTTCCACAAGATCCCATATCCATGTCTCAGTGAAGAACGTACGGACCGTCTCTATGGGTGGCGGAGGTGGAGCGGCACAGTCCCTGACCTGATGCACCCGTTTCAAGGCTGTCCATTTCTACAGTGTGGGAGTAGTATCTGTAGGGTATTACTAAAACAAAACAGTCATTATTCTCGTGTTAGAATCAGCCTGGTCAAACCAGACCGAATGCTGCGCTCACTGGTGATGCATGCAGCGTTCAGACTGGTTTAACCAGGCTATGTTAGAATAACAAAAACCATACATTTCCCAAGATTCAACAAAGACTTCTGGCAATGACGAGAGTAAGCGGTGGTAAGGAGGACATCTCACCATAGGATCGATGGTACTGGTTCCCCTTGTAACTTAGGCAGGAAGGTACTCTTAGAACCAGATTAGTTGCCACCAGTCCCAGTTTCTAGAAATGTAAGAATCACAAACAAGAGAGCTCAATATTAATGAATGTCTCAGTTTTATTTTTCTATTCTATCTTTTTTTTGTTGCCTCAAACAGGCTATTTTAGCAATGTATAATTTAAGAAGATGAATGCATGGTAACAGTTTGGTAAATGATTCTTACGAGAGAGAGGAAAAGAGGCTTCAAGTTAAGAGAAAACAAGGCAGAAGGTACCTGAAAAACTTCATAAGGTTCCTTTTTCTCCTCAGTTAGTCCATCTGGGTATGGCATTACATATCTCCTTGGTCTTACATGTAAACATGCTACTGGATCTTCAAGATCGTATGTTGTCTCCTTGACTGGTAACATATCAAATATCTGGAATGGGATAATAAGGAGACGTGAAATGACCTTGTTCATTGGGCACCAACAGAAGGCAGTGACTACTTAGACTTGTCTAATTTCATTTTCCATTGCTAAACGTTTTTAAAATGCTTTCCGTGCCCTAATGAACACAACCCAGTATATGAACTTATTAAAGTCACACTATGCAGAAATCACTCCTCCATTTCCTGGTTGCTAAAACTCAAATAGTTCACCTAATTTCAGTTTATATGACAAAATAGCCTAGTATAGTGTAGAGAATCATTGTACCATCTAAACCGCTGTGAAATATATTTTCCATAACCATGAATATTGTTGTTTCAGCTGTTTGAAGATGGTGTACAAACCCAAAAGTAAAAGATGCAAAAACAAAACTTAAGAACGGGGACCATAGAAATAGCACACATAGAACAGATACACTGCTTCTTAGACTTGCTTTCAAGTAGATCTATTACTCACATTTCTATGTGAATTTGGTTGAATTCAGGTCGCCCAAAAAGTTACATATTGCCCCTTTAAGTACCAATAGGGATATGCTTTCCAGTTGATGAAAGCACACCCATTGGCCCACTGTGAACAGACCCACTCCAAGTCTGCTGTAGTCACATCTTATTCCCCTAAAGCTGGTTGTATTCCCAGCACCACAAAAGCTGTTTATATGGTGGTATGACCGTTGACATTCACTTCAGTGAGCTCTGTTACCTTGTCAGCATCCAGCCTCTTCCCTGGCTCCATGATGTGAACACTCTTGTCCACAGTGCTGAGGCCACAGAGGGAGCCGGGCTGGGCCGAGAGCTGCAGGGTGTTCTCCTCCCCTGGGACCGCTTTTGAGGGTGAGAACTCCACCAACACCTGGCACACATGACATACACAAGTGTACATGATACACCTTTAGTTTACACAATATCTTTGTGATGAGGGTATGACACATGCACACTGTAAAAACGGACAGCTCATCTCCTTTCCAAGACCCCAACTTTCTTTTGGTTTTCTTATTGAAATAAGGTCACGCCAATCATCATAATTGTATCAGCCAATCAGCAGCCTTTCCCCCGGGACTTAGCATAATACCTGACCAGCCAGGGCCTCAGACAGTCTGTAGTTTCCATTCTGATGACAACCAATTTTTCTCTTCTCCTTATTCTACCTCCTGTGGGGTTCCATTTTCTCATAATTGGATCTGTATGTGATGAATAGCTTAGAAGGAATGCATTAATGATAAGCATAGAAGGTTTGTACTATACTGATATAAATTGTTTCACATAACCAGCTGTGATTCATGTGAGGAACGTTAGGGGGTAGGACAGATAAGACTTGCATTTCTTACAGATACGAACACTGCCTCTTTGTTGTCTGTGAACCGTTGTCTGTGAACCGTCCTTGAACAAGGTACTCACAGTACAGTGGAATGGTGTCTTTTGGGTGCTAACTCCACAGGTTGTTATGATAAAAACGTATGCCTGGCAACAGTGTGCAACAAGGGAGCGCCAAGGGGCTGGGACCAGCCGGTGCGCCAACGGATTGGCTGAGTAAGTCTAAACCACGCTCAGTCTCTACTCTGATTGGCCAGCAGGGATTGGGAAATATCTCTGTCAGAGTATTTGAAGAAGAACCTGTAACAATGGATTAGTTCTCAGTGCCCTGCGTGGTATTTGTTGTGGTGGAAATGACATGGCGTGGCGGAAGAGACAGTGTGTGGCGGAAATGACAGATAGGCAACTTCCAATTAAAAACAATTTTTCTACTGCTCTATGTGGTGAACCAGAGCAAATCAATAAGCAACAGCATTTGTGAACAAAAACATATCACCAATATTTTTAAATTAAAAACAATCCAAAAAATGAAAAAACATGAATTTGTGTTAAAAATCAGCAAATCATTTCTTCACTGTTTTCTACATGCTGAACTAGAGCAAACTAGTACAAACTAGAGCAAACCCTTTATGTCATCATTACCTTAACATAACCTTAATATAACCAGTTGAATAACAGATAAAATAGGCAATATATTTTGAAATTGAAAACTTATATGCCTATGCTGAACCAGAGCAAACACTCTGTACTTAAACATTACTGTCATGTGTGTTATATCGTAAATCCATGTACTGTCAAACGTAATCATGTGGAATAACAAGTTGAATCTGACTAAATAGACATTGTATTTGCTAAATACTGTATCTGTCAAACTTGCATATGGGCCAGAGGTTCAGTTATGTTTCATGGTCAAGAACAGAGCATATTTCTTTCCAAACTGTTGGCTCCACCATCACATGCCTCTTTGTTACTGGTTGAGGCTCTGGGACCAGCCTGATCACATCTTCTGGCCGGTACCAAATAACATCGTCTCTCATAGGCCAGAAGAACTTGTTTTTGCCAATATGACTCATGGTTCTCACCAGAGCACAACCCTCAGGGTCCACATCCTGTATAATGCCAGGGTAAGGAGCCCCATCATACCGTACCACACACCAACTTCCAATCAGTCCCTCATGCAGGTCTATGATGGGTTGAAATGTGCTGGTAAGTGTGCTTGAACTGTACACCTTTGCTTTTGCCTTCGCAACCTTTTTTCTCCCTCTTTTCCTCTGTGGAGTTCTCTCTGGTGTAGGCTCACACAGCTGAGGTGTTTCAGGGATGTCTTCTGCATTAACACTCATGTTGTCTGGTGATGGTGGTGGTGTTGTATGTGCCATGAAACTATTCACTGCTGAGACCATTTTCCATTTCCTACGTCTGTTTCGTTGAGAAATTCGCCACTGTCTTCTCATTTTTCGTTGTTCTCTTTTCGGCATTTCTGTCACAGATTTAACAACACCTTGTTGCTTTTTCTTCAGGTATCTTTCTCTGTCCTTCTTGAGGGACTCTGCATATTTAAATGGATCTGATTTTATTCTTTCTCTGTATGATCTTGACCTCTGTGCTGTGGTATTGCTTGCCATCTTAAAGAAAGAGCCAAGACATCATGTCAAACCTACTTATCTATTGTTCTCTTATTTACCAACAATATTGTAATATTGTTAAAACTGTTTTTGAATTTAGTATCAGTATTATAGCCCAAATAATTTGCTGTTTAGCACGAACAATGTCATTTCCACCACAACCTGTCTTTACCACCACAATGAACACCGTGGTGGAAATGACTGTGGTGGAAATGACATTTCCCCACTTTCCCTCTAAAATCTCATGCTATGTTAGCCTGCTAATATTAGTTTTAGAGTTAGCATTAAATATACACAAATTACACATTATTAAATTAAATGTATCCAGTTATTTTTACGTCCATGTGAAATATGAGCTGTTTGGAAATGACGACCAATAAACATACTCTCAGTTTTACTCATATTTACCTTGATTTTTCTTCTTTTCATTACCCCCTGTAGAGGACACCATTTCATCCAGCCATGTGTTCCACTGTGGAGTTTCTGTTGCTATGGTTACTAAATATACAAACCTAAAACACTGATCCCAGGATTCTATTTTGTACAGTGTGGTGGAAATGACAGTGACCCCAAGGGACAAGGGTTCTATTTATGAAAAATATAGGAAAATGTGAATATGTATCACAATATATAATATGTAGAATTGAAATAAATGGTATTTTATCATTTGTACTTGAAATCTACATTATTTAAATATTTAATTTAGAATTAAGCGAGGTTGAAGATACAAAGTCTGGCTTAGGGACAGAGGGAAAACAGTAAAAACCATGCATAAAAGGCCTCATATTATATAATAAAAAGAATGATTGAGCCATGATACATTTTTTATAAGTTCCCCTTAGGGTGGAGTAAGTATGACAAAAACAAAAAAGAAGAAATGTTTTTTAGTTTTTATTATTTCATCCAGGGACAAGAAAAGTACCATAGTTAAAGAATCACCCATATACGAACATCATATTTACCATTGAAGTGTTTGCATTAATTAAAATACTAGTCTATTTAGAAGACGTGTATTGACCTCTTTTGTTCCTAATACCAGATTTGAATTGACGCAACTTAACACTCCTTAGAAGAAATTGCTTATCTTTCTGATGTTTTATTGAAGGTGCAGCTAAATTTAAGTCCCAAAATCCTGATGTCTTGTTGTTTGGAGCTAAACAGTGTCTGTTGTAAATATGTACCATTTGTGTTAAACTTGGTAGCTAGCTAGCTCGCGTACTCCCGCTAGCGTTAGCATTAGCATTGTTATCCGGAATGCATTACTATTTAGCATGCATATTAGCGATTAGCATTTGTTAGCATTTGTCTGTGGTGCTAGGCTATTTTCGGTTGTAGATCGCTCATGCTTATTATGTTTTATAATGTGTAGATATTTCTACATTGCTCTGTTGTTTGTTTGTGCATCTAGCATGTGTTTGGGTCCACATAGCCTGTTTAGTTTGTAGGCATATTTTTCCCATACTGTGCTATAGCCTAAGTTCTCCTCTTTTCTTTGCAGAACCACAATTAGTATAAGAGAGGGTGGTGTTGTATTTGTGTGTGTGGATCTTCATTAAACCATTGAACTGGAACTACTGCATCCTCGTGTTCTGAACGAACACCCTGTGGTGGTTGCTACCGGCCTAAAATCCAGCACCTACGTTTTTTATCCCTTTTTATTGGTCCTTCGAATTCATAAACAACCCATATTTTTCATGGTCCTTACGAGCAGGATGCAGTAACTGCCAGAGTCCAAGGATGCCAGTCACCAGAGAAGATCCTCCACAAGTTGTGGTACGTCCCACCGTCAGACTCGCCCCCCACATCGTCTGGTCGACTATGAGGTATGCTACGAGTCAAGGCAGATGATCACCACACACACAACAACACACCACTCCAACGAGGGACCACGAGCAGAGGGCGCTGTGAGTGGAATTAATTACTCTCACAACAAGACCAGCAGCAGCTACCTTCCTGTACAAGATGAGAGAGAAACCCGTTCTTCTTCCAGAACAGTCATAACATGCCTGAAGCTGATAGGAGTGGAAACTGAGAAGTTGACACGGGAGATAATGGAGCTATCGGAAGAGCTAAATTAATCAGCTTCAATGGGTCCCCAACAGTTCAAGTCACTACCCAGGCTGACCCGCAACAGTGAGAATGGAGCCTCACCTTCATCGGTTGCCAACTCACCGGCCCCCCATAGCAGGCGCACCTTGACTAGAGATTGTCATCATCAAAGTCAGCCTAAGCGGGCACAGCTGGTGACAACCAGAGATGATAAACTGCAGGCACAAAGGCAGCGGGATAAGATAGAGCAGCTCATTGAAAACCTTGGGATCAGAGGGCTCTCTTTCTCAGACCAGTCATCCTCATCCTCATCATCTACTCAGTCAACCCCTCGCCGTCGTGAGCCATCGCACCAGCGAGACCGACCGTCTTCTCATTGCAGGACTCGTAGCCCTACTGCGCCACCTAGAGGGCTGACTTCACATGATCGCCAACGTCAGCCCTCACCTAACCGCTGCGGTCAGCCTACACTTGATCGCCAACATCAGCCCCCACCTAACCACTGCGGTCAGCCTACACCTGATCGCCGTCGTCAGCCCACACCTGACCGTCACCGCCGCGACTACTCACCTAATCGTTATGGTCAGCCTACACCTGATCGCCGTCGTCAGCTCACACCTGACTGTCGCCGCCGCGACTACTCACCTGACCGTCGTGACTACTCACCTGACCACTGCGGTCAGCCTACACCTTATTGCCGTCGTGAGCCCACACCTGACTGTCACCGCCGCGACTACTCACCTGACCGTTGCCGCCGTGACTACTTACTTGACCGTTGTCGTCAGCCCTCACATGACCATCGCTGCTGCGACTACTCGCCTGACCGTCGCCGCCGGGCCTACTCACCTGATCGTCGTTGGCACTCACCTGTCCGCTACCGCACACCTTCTCCACCCAGCTGAGAGTGCACCTACTATGGACTAACTCCTACCATCCCCAACTTCATCAATGAATACCCACGAGAGTTTGCAAGACTGAAGTTGGCCCTCGACAATGTGCTGCCTGTAGATGCAACAGAGTGCTTCAAGTTTCAGATATTGTTGGACCACCTGAAGTTGGAAGAGGCTTTGCTAATTGCCAACTCCTACAGCAACAGCAGGTACACATACAGTGACACCACGGAGTCCCTCACAGAACTGTATGGCCAGCCCCACCTGTTTGCCCTCCAATGCATCGCAGGGTTAATGGATGGCCACAACATCAAGAGTGGTGACACCAAGGCATTCCGAAGATTCGCTCTGAGGATGCGTGCCTTGGTTGGCATGTTGGATCAGCTAGGGAGTAATGGACAGACAGAACTTAGGTGTGGCTCACATGTCTCCCGCCTCTTAGCTAAGTTATCACACAACCTAAGAGTCAGCTTCAAGAGATGTGTGAACCCCATCAAGACACCCATTCCAACCCTCCTTCACCTGGCAGAGTGGCTTGAGTACGACGTGAGAGTACAAGTAGATGGCACACAGTTCAGTAGCGACCAAAGCAGGGACCACCCTAGCTCATGCCGAGATCAACATGAAGACAAATCCTTCCCTAAGACCATCACCATCCTCCACGGGGGTGAGCAGAGAAAGGACAAAGCCAAAGTCTCTGCACAGAACCAATCTCCGGAGGAAAAGTCACGGGAGAAGCCAAATAAGTATTGTCGTTCTGCAACACCATGCAGCATTACATGAATCAATGCACCAACTTTCAGCTCCTTTCCAAAGAACAGAAAGAATCCTGGATCAAGACAAATGAAAGATGTGGGAAGTGTGGACGCGAACACCAAGCAGCTCAGTGTATTCTCAAGGCTAAGTGCAAGAAGTGCGAGAAGAAGCATCTTGAGATTCTCCACGAGGTCAACACTAGTCGGACTGCTACAAAGAACGCTAGCACGAACACTTTGAAGACCACCAGCACAAAGGCGCCAACAGAGGCCTGGTGAGCTCCACTGCAGAGACCCTCTACGTTGATCGACCTTCTGGCAGCAGTAAGGTGTTGCTGAAGAGGAGTTGAGTCATCTTGCAGAGCGGCAACAAGTCACTTGACACGTACGCCCTGTTGGACGATGGGTCGGAGCGCACTATACTTCTACACGAAGCAGCAGAGCAGCTAAGCCTCCAAGGCAATCCTGAGGACTTGGCACTTCGTACGGTGCGTCAAGATATTCGAGTCATCCATGGAGCTTCTTTGTCATTCTCTGTGGCCCCTGTTACTCAACCAATCCTTTGACATCCACAGAGCCTTCACAGCTGAATAGTTGTGCCTTGCACCGCATACCTACCCTGTCAAAGCCCTTCAGAAAAGGTATCGGCACCTTAAAGTCCTTCCCCTTCAACCGCTGGATCAGGCGCAGCCGCTACTGCTCATCGGATCAGACATTCCCCATCTAATCACCCCGACAGAGCTAGTGCGTTTTGGTCCCCCTGGCGGACCTGCCGCCATCAAATCTTAGCTCAGATGGACCCTTAAAAGTTCCTTCATACATCCCTCGTCTCTCCATCTGCAGAGCTCTTCAGCCATGTAGAGAAGCTCTGGCAGTTGGATACGCTACCATACAGGAGTGAGAAGCTCGTCACAAACAAGATGTAGAAGCCATGCATCTACTGGAGGAGAAGACAGTCAGGGTTGAAATGGACGGGGTTCAAAGGTACGCCACTCCCCTTTCGTGGAAGAAGAACCTTCGTCCCTTGGAAGCTAAACCATGATGATTACCCTGAGGTCTATGAGTGGCAGGTACTTCCCTTTGGGACGACATGTAGCCCCTGCTGCACCACGGTTGCCCTTCGGAAGCTTGCGTTTAACCACAGTGAGCCCAAAGAAGATGTGCGCTTCTCTGTAGAATGCTGTTTCTATGTAGACAACTGTCTACAAAGTCTCCCCTCTGCAGATGAAGCCAAGAAACTGGTGGACAAGTTGAAGCACCTTCTTGCCAAGAGCGCACCCTTGGATTACGATGGCAATGTCTGTCTGACACTCTTGGCTACAAGCACGGTCACATGGAGAAAGTTGAACCCACCATGCGCAACATATATCGGATCCTTGCCAGCCAGTACGATCCACTTGGCTTCATCGTTCCATACACCACATGGCCAAGGTTGTGATCCAGAGGCTCTGAGATAAGAAAAGAGGGTGGGATGCCCCAGACCTGCCTGAAGATCTTCTCCAAGCGTGGCTTATTTGGGAGAACGAACTTCCACAGCTGTCTCAGGTCACACTACCAAGGTGTTACGTCAGCACCGACATGGATCTCCCAACCAGCACAAGAAGTGTTCACGTCTTCAGTGATGCCTCAGAACGTGCGTACGGTGCCGTTGCGTACCTCCATACTGAAGACACCAAGGGACAGATCCAAGTGGCATGCCTTGCAGCAAGATCAAGAGTGGCCCCGAAACGACAACAGTCAATGCCAAGACTCGAGCTCTGCGCAGCACTCAACGGTGCCCAGCTGGCCGTGGTCATCAGAAAATAACTCACTGAGGAAATCCACGAGGTCATGTCTGTCGGATTCTACAACAGTCTTAACCTGGCTCCAGTCAGACTCCTGCAGGTACAAAGTATTTGTAGGCACAAGAGTCACAGAAATACAGGAGCTCTCGGACCCCCAGGCCTGGCGTTACATGGACACGGAGAGAAATCGACGATATCACACATGGCAAGACGCTGTCTCATCTTATAGAACACAACCGTTGGAGTCAAGGTCCTCCATTCCTGTGGCAGGCCCAGTCATCCTGGGTCCTTGCCAGCCAGTTTGCTGAGTTACGTTGAAGGTTCTGGATTCTGAGAGGGAGGGCAGCTATTCGCTGTTTTCAGCTTGGTTGCGCCGAATGCAGGAATTGGCAAGGACAGCCAGATGTGCCTAGGATGGCTGACCTGCCTCCAGCCCGACTGCGGCTCCACAAGCCCACATTCTATTATACAGATGTGGACTGCTTTGGACCATATATCATCAAGATTGGCCCGAAGAAATGAAAAGAGATGGGGCATCATCTTTAAGGGCATGACCACCCAGGCTGTACACGTGGATCTACTGACGAACATGGATTCCGATTCGTTCCTAAAGGCTTTGAGAGGCTTCATCGCTCGAAGAGAAAATCCCTTTCAGATCCTGTCTGATCGAGGAACAAATTTCAAGGGAGGGGAGCGGGAGCTACAGGAGACCTTCATGACTCTCCACCCATAGCTCCAGGAACAGTTAAACAGTCAGAAGATTAGCTTCGCCTTCAACGTACCAAGTGCACCACACTTTGGAGGATGCTGGGAGAGGGAGATCAGATCCATCAAGACTGCCCTGCAAACCACCCTTGGCGCGCAGACCATCTCCCAAGAGGTGCTGAGGACTGTCCTAATTGAAGTAGAAGGGATCTTACATTTACGTCATTTAGCAGACGCTCTTATCCAGAGCGACTTACAAATTGGTGCATTCAACTTATGATAGCCAGTGGGACAACCACTTTTTTTTATGGGGGGGTGGGGGAGGGGGGGTGGGGTAGAAGGATTACTTTGATACTATTCCAGGTATTCCTTAAAGAGGTAGGGTTTCAAGTGTCTCCGGAAGGTGGTCAGTGACTCCGCTGTCCTGGCGTTGTGGGGGAGCTTGTTCCACCATTGGGGTGCCAGAGCAGTGAATAGCTTTGACTGGGCTGTGCGGGAACTGTGCTTCCGTAGAGGTAGGGGGGCTAGCAGGCCAGAGGTGGATGAACGTAGTGCCCTCGTTTGGGTGTAGGGTCTGATCAGAGCCTGAAGGTAAGGAGGTGCCGTTCCCCTCACAGCTCCGTAGGCAAGCACCATGGTCTTGTAGTAGATGCGAGCCTCAACTGGAAGTCAGTGGAGTGTGCGGAGGAGCGGGGTGACATGAGAGAACTTGGGAAGGTTGAACACCAGACTCCAATCCCTTGGGATATGTTTCGTCGGACATCGCGGATCCGGATCCAATCACTTCTAACTGTCTTCTCATGGGGCGGCCAGACTCGTCACTACCACAGGGGGTCTACCCAGAGTCTGAACTGCTCAGTCGCAAATGATGTAGACACAGCCAGGTTCTAGCTGACAATTTCTGGCAATGTTTCACATGTAACTACTTCCCTGCACTTCAATGCTGCCATAAGTGGCACAAGGATAAGGAAGACCTTATAGTTGGGACTGTTGTGATGATCGTGGATGATCAGTTTCCTAGGGCACTGTGGCAAATTGGAACTGTCAAGTCAGTTATCCCTGGAGCAGACGGGAAAGTGAGGACAGCAGAGATCGAAGTCAAGGACAGAACCTACGTCAGGCCTGTTGCTCGACTCATCCAGCTGCCCGCCCTTCCTCAAGAAGCTACTGACCCTTAGCTGGCTTGTCAGTTGAAGCAAATAGGTACAACACATTTGGGGTCAGCTGTGAAAACGGACAGCTCATCTCCTTTCCAAGACCCCAACTTTTGGTTTTCTTATTGAAATTAGGTCATGTCAATCATCATAATTGTATTAGCCAATCAGCAGCCTTTTTTCCTGTGATTTAGCATAATACCTGACCTGGCAGGGCCTCAGGCAGTCTGTAGTTTCCATTCTGATGACCCACTGGTTTTTCACTCCTCCATATTCTACCTCCTAGAAAACATTGCATTGTTTTATTGTGCATGCAGCTAAATGTAAGTGCCAAAATCCTGATGTCTTGTTGTTTGGAGCTAAATAGAGTCTGTTGTAAATATCTAGCATTTGTGTTAAACTTGCTAGCTCGCGTACTCCCGCTAATGTTAGCATTAGCATTAGCATTGTCATCCGGAATGCATTACTATTTAGCATGCTAGTTAGTGGTTAGCGTTTGTTAGCATTTGTCTGTGGTGCTAGGCTATTTTCGGTTGTAGATCGCTCATGCTTATTATGTGTAGATATTTCTACATTGCTCTATTGTTTCGTTGTGCATCTAGCATGTGTTTGAGTCCACATATCCTATTTAGTTTGTTGACATGCAAAGAGGCATATTTTTCCCATACTGTGCTATAGCCTGAGTTCTCCTCTTTTCTTTACAGAACCACAATTAGTATCAGAGAGAGTGGTGTTATATGTGTGTGTGTGGATCTTCATGTGGTCCTCTGTAGCTCAATTGGTAGAGCATGGCGCTTGTAATGCCAGGGTAGTGGGTTCGATCCCCGGGACCACCCATACGTAAAAATGTATGCGCACATGACTGTAAGTCGCTTTGGGTAAAAGCGTCTGCTAAATGGCATATAATAATAATTATTATAAACCCTTGAACTGGAACTACTGCTTCCTTGTGTTCTGAAAGGACACCCTGTGGTGGTTGCTACCGGCCTAAAATCCAGCACCTAAGTTTTTTATTGGTCCTTCGAATTCATAAACAACCCATATCTTTCACATACATATACACACACCTTGTGCCTGAAGCATTTCTCAGTGGGGAAGTTCATGCTGTGGGCGATTACAGTCTCGCTGGGAAGCATACTGTACACCAGGACCTGTATCACTGGCGCCATCTCTGGAACCACTGCCAACTTCAAGGTGACTTCACCCTCAGTTACTGCAACGCAAGAGCATGTCACACTGAGTACGTTTACATGCACAGTAATAATTAGATAGTAAACTGATTATGGCAGTAAACAGATGATGCAATAGTCACCTTACTCTATCTTAATCGATATAAGTCAAAATCTAAGAAAGCATACGCCGATTAAAACACCAGGGGCATGTAAACGTTGGGTATGCACAAAATATGCCCCTAAACATTCATAACATGCGCCAGTTTTCACTCAAAAGTTGGTATTTATACAAACTGAACTTGAAGTGAGAATGTGCTTATCCTCCTGCAAACTTCAGACCATGCATGGTTGAAGTATTGCATTGCAAGATGGCAAAAGTAGCCTTGTGCAGGAATATATGACACTCTTATTCATAACAAAAAACAGGTAGCTAAATATAATAATAATAATATAATCATTTTCCCTTAGTGAGCGAAAATCGATTTATTTTATCTTTGCATTCTAAAATAATATGAAATAGATACCTATTTCTAATTATTCATTTCATTACCATAATCATTGCAGAATAAATCCTCACCTTTTCTGACTGTGCTGGTTTCATAGGCTACTTGCGAAATAGCCTATAGGCCTACAACAAGTTAGGATAGGCTACCATTTGTCCCATCTCTCATTTCATTGGACCCACTTCACAATAAATAGATACGCTATTTCAAGTATGTTTCTCTATGTGATCCGAAGCGCAGTTCATTGGGCCCACTTCACAATAAATAGATAAGCTTTTTCAATTATTTTGCTCTATGCCAGGGTTCTTCAATTCCGGTCCTGGAGGGCCGAAACACCTCTGTTTTTCATCCTCTCCTTCTAATCAGGGGCTAATTCAGACCTGGGACACCAGGTGAGTGCAATTAACTACCAGGTAGAAATAAAAAACAGAAGTGTTTCGGCCCTCCAGGACCGGAATTGAAGAACCCTGCTCTATGCGATCCGAAAAACTGATCGCAGACGATTCACCTTTTTCATTGACTTTTGTAGGCGTCTGAATACTGTATTGTCGAATTTCTCGAGTAGACAATATTTCATTTGTAAACATAATACATAAATGATATAATGCAGAATAAATTCCTCACCTTTTCTGGCCATGATGAGTTCATATTCCCGAAGTAGTCATAAAACAAATTACCATGCGCATCTCTCATTTAATTGGGCCTATTAAATAGGCTATTATATTATACAGAGTTTTTACTCTAGGCATTGGACAGGGAGTGCGGTTTTAACATACAGTAGAATTTAACAGGTGAACAGCAGTTGATCGTTTGTATTGCAGTGTGTAGGCTACCACTGTAAGTAGGCCTACTACAGTTTTCATTTTAGACAATGTTTCAGAATTCGTGGGCAGTGCAGCATATTTATGTTCAGGAAAAAATTTATGCAAAACATTATTGCATTCAAATGATCTGTTTACAGGTCCACAACCATTTGCAATAGTTTTTTTCTTTCTGAAACGGTCAGATAGTGACATTTGCGGTAGGCTGCAAAAGAAAAGATTCTGGCAACACCTCCAAAGACATTTGATCAAGTTCGCCATTGCTATTTCCTTTAGATACTGTCTTGGCTTAATTTCAATACTTCCAAAGTATACAGCCAATAAGGGCGTTATTGTCACAATCAAAGGTGAATGAAAATGACGTTTTCCAGGCAGAGTTATAATGCTCATTGACGCCTGCACAGTTTTGTGACCGGTCTGATTTATAACGGCAAGTTTATGTATCTCAATATTTGTGTGTATGTACAGTTTTTTCAAAAATGGCGCACACTGATATTTAGAGTTACATTTACGCAACGGTTATGAATGAGGCCCCTGGTTTTCTGTACAATCTTTCAAATGATTAGGACATGTACACAACTTAATCGGTGATCCAGCCATGCAAACACCTTAATAGGTGTTCCAGCAGTGTATTTGATCTGCTCATGTGCTAGCACCAGCCGAGCGATATGCCCTCTTTAGCGCAAGGGACACTACAAACTTTATATATTGAACTCAGAATCAAATATGCTTCCCAAAAATAGCATGGTGGCTGTGGTAAAACGTTTATTTTGATTGACGATTTCTGCATTTATCAGAGTGCATCAGTAGCCTGATTTCAGACATCCATGTGAACAGGATTATTAAGGAAAGCGTTCTTCTTGCAAAACATAAACATTTTAATCGAAGTATTATATTAATCTGCCTATCCACAATAATCGCTTTATTGTGTGCATGTAACCATACTCACTGTCATTGTCATCAAGCACCTTCCAGTACGTTCATAATTACTTAATAAAACTTCCTCACCAGGACTCCCCTGCTGCACGGTAACCTTCATGTGTCCATGCTGAACTATTGCCCCTCTGGATAAGGTCTGGAGGAGGGAAAAACAGTTATCCCATCAAGTTAGCAAGAAGGAGATGATGAGGAATGTTGGTGTTGTATAGGGACATCCTTCTTTGAAGGTGAGAGGCTGGGACTAGGTCTGAAATAACCCTGGTCAAAATAGTGCACTAGAGAATAGGGTTCCATTTTCGGACGCACCCTGGGTTTGCAGGTTGTCACAACTTGTTCCTGGTTCTACTCACCAGGTAGATGACATCCACAGAGCCCTTTGGGACGGTCTCCCCTACGATGGCGTACTGGATGGTGATTGACACATCCTCCCCACATGCCAGTGGTTTCTCCATCTTCTGAATAGCCAGAGAGCTAGAGTTTACTGTGAGGGGCAGTGGGCTGGATCAGTGAGAGTATGTGCTGCCCTCTGTTGAAATAGGGGACCCTGTATCTAGTGTTCTCCACTTGTGGTGTGTTGCTTACCTGGAAAGAAAAAGAGGGAAGAGAGAGTATAACTGAAGGCTCAATCCCAAATCAACCCTTAGAGCTCCGCCTTGCCCTCTGATAGGCTAAGTGGAAGTTCACCATATTGCTTATTATACCAATGGAATCTTCTCAGATCTCCACAAGAACATGATAGGCCCTAGGGTGTAGGGTCAAGGGGGTGATTTGGGATAGCGCATGAAGAGTCTTCAGAGTCTCAAAGTCTTTCAAAACCTAGAAGGAATCATACTTACTATGAGGTTAATATTCTCTTTGGGCATACTGGTTGTGTTGAGAGAGAAACTGGCAATTCCATGACTTGGTTAGGTTCTGGAGACGATGTGAGGACCAGCCTTTCTTCTCCAACAGGTAGACTAACATGTCAGAGAAAGGTGTGTTGTTGAAGTGAACAACGTTTATCTGATGAAAAAGGGGGGAAAGTTCTATGAAGTGATGCTACATGTGTCACTGTTACCTACCATTGGTAGTTAGGTAAACAGGAATGTCAAAGAGCAAATGGCATCCACAATTCAACAAAGTTCAAGAAACAATAACACTGGATTTGGACTTACCTTGCCCTCCATAATTGATCCATGTTCATAGATTTTGGGTGTGTCGACAAATGTGAGTTTTCCAATCAGATAGGAGAGCCCTATATGTTTATTATTTGACTATGTAATACCTATCAAAGAAAAACAAATGATAATATCATGGTTTATTTCACAACCACACGTGCCACCATGATGCACAATGGCAGTTCACAATGCAGAAGCTGAATTGCAGTGCAGCTTACATAAGATTTTAAAACATTATTAAAAACAGAAAACATTAAATGTTGTCATCACTTTTCCCAACTCCAAATTCTTGTGTTGAATGACTTGCCTGTCCCCTCCTCCTCTACTTTTGCGTTGAAACTAAGCTTGTCTATGAGCATTTTCTGGCCAGCATTCTTTGTGAAAATTGACATGTTAAAGACATGAGAAGCACAGCCAGTTTGATCCATCTGGGAAAAGCAAGCAAAAGCCCACACATTAAGAACTGATTTAAAACAATTTAACCACATCAAATTAAAATGTAATATGATGTGAAAACAATTATACTGATGATAGTTTCTTCAGGAAAGCATACAGACCTCTATTGACTCTTTGTGGCATGGGGGTGTATTATCAGGAACTCCTTGTGGGTTTTCCTCATCAATTGTTATTGGTATCAATACATTGTGTCATAAGGGTTGGCACAACTCTACCTTTGCTTTGCCAGGTACAGGCTGTCCATACGTGTATCTGATTTGATTTAATAATAAAACACATAAAAAACATATATGTCCTACTTAGAGAGACAGTATATTATAAGCCTCATAAGAGATATTAGAAAGGCTCATACATGCATGCTTATAATGCATTATAACTGCAGGCTTTAAGTAAAGTGTTTTCAACATTGAATCTGGACCAGTATTCATAAAGACTCTCGGTGTATGAGTGCTGATCAAGGATCAGTTTAAACTGTTGGATTATAATGAACAAGGTCACATTGACAGGGGGAGACCTGATGCTACATTCTCAGAAAAAAAGGTGCTATCAAGAAGGTTCAAGGTAGAACACTTTTGGGTTCTATATAAAAACCCTTTCCACAGAGAGTTCTACATTGAACACAAAAGGGTTCTACCTGGAACCAAAAAGGGTTCTCCTATGGGGACAGCTGAATAACTCTTTTGGAACCCTTTTTTCTAAGAGTGTAGGTCAGCAATCCTTCTCTGAGATGCTTTATGAATACAGGCCCAGCTGTTCATGTAAATGCCAAATGTGTCCCAAACGTTTCAGGGACTCATAGGAGCAGTTTATGACATTGAGCAGTAGCATTGTAGGTCTTCAATTAATATTTGTCATTAGCGCAGATCTGGGATCAAATAAATGCATATTTAAGTATTTGTTTTTAAATCCTAATTTTCTGTGTATTTGGTTATTTATAAATAAATATAAATATAAATAATATGGGCAAATAAACTACTTCTATTTGAAGTATTTGAAAGTATTTTAAATAATTTCCTATAGATAGCCTACTATTTGAAACTATATTAAAATACTTGTTTCTAAATATATTATTTCAAATATCCCTAGGACCAAACAGACCTGGGTGCAAATGCACAAATTATTAAAATATTTGTATTTGAAAATACAAATAAATATATTTAAATATTTCAAATACATGCTAATACTTTCCAACTACTGTATATTTCCAAATACATATTAATCTACTTGTATTTTTTAAGAAAAAATATCCAGATACTTACTTTGAAATGTATGTGAAAGTTATTGAAATATTGAAAATAGTATTTGAATCCAGGTCAGCATTAGCATAATTGGAGAGTGACATTTAGTGGAGTTACACATTGTCTTGTAACTACAGTGCATTGCAAAATGTCAATAGGGTTGACTCACGTTGCACACACTACTTTATACTCCTCTTGAACTATGCTGATCTCATTGGTGAGGTTCATTTAGATCTTAAACTTTGGCAAAACTAGATATAAAAGAACAGTTAACTCATGAATGTTCCAGGATTGTGATGCATTGATCAACTGCCAGAGCCATAATATTATGTAGCATGAAAGGTAAAAGAAAGAAGCTCAACCTGACATATTTATTTACCTTGAAGTGATGGTATATATTTTTTTCACCAATCCAAACTACAATGGTATAGGATCCTACAGGTGCTTCAGAGTTGAGGGGGTGAGAAAGCTGCATAATGTTGCCACTAGATGTAGGATTGACCCACTGTCCAATCCTGTTGTGATGAACATCCTGTGGGTTCATAGAACAAGAGGCACGTTGAGCAGGGAACTACATTGTGGAATATTCAGATACAAATATGTTATGTAGGCCAAACATGCCTGTCTAACATGTAGAATAAGGAGTCACGTCAGTTCTATTCATTACATTCTATCTGCAACGTTCCGAAGTTTGCTTGTTGAAGGTGGCCCAGATGTTATCACATAAAGCTTATAGGGAGTCTTCTAGTAACTGCCATGTGGAAATGAATGATGACCTCCAGTACCTAGCTGGTGGAGTCATTGTCTTATGTCGTAGTATTTAGTGACAGTCATCATAAATTGACAGACGAATAAGGCTCTTACCTCAAGTTCCACAATGTTGTACTGTGAAGGGCAAGACAAAAGATTGGTTAATGTTTTATGAATAACTCTCAAATTCCCCCAAAATGAACAGAGGAGCAAAGCTGTCTACAACTATAGGGACTAGGTAGGTGCTTGGATTTGTCTCTTCAACTAAACATCACAAGTAGTATTTGCACTGGAACTCTAATGTCAATTCAGTAGATTAATTCAATCTCAGGAAAAACATTCTCATACGTTCCAATCCGACCTATATGAATGGAAAACCTCATGTCCTGTGGTGAATGTTTGAGGACCTTCAAATCAGCCCACACAGGTTTACTTAGAGAACAGTGTGTTTTCATTGAGTGCTATGTGTCTCAACTGTTTGTGTAGCCTTATCAAACAGATAACATTGGCTAAAGATTTGGATTTTGCCAAATAGTTGTTCAAAACATTGCCCATTTCCAAAGCCTTATTGTTCATGAAGTACTAATGCGATGTGTATGACATGTGGTGGCTCGTTTAAAATTAAAATAAGCATTTACAGTATGTACATAATAAGCCTTGTCCTTGTCCATAGGACAGGAGCCTATCTCCTGTTTCTGTAGCTTGAGGCAGCCTGGACAGGACGCTAGTCTATCACTCGGCATTAACCCCAATCCATCTCCTTAATGCTGAGTGCCAAGCAGAGAGGCTTCGGGTCCCATTTTTAGAGTCTTTGGTATGGCTCGACTGGGGATTGAATCCCCATCCTTCCATTCTCAGGGTGGACACTTTAACCATAAGGCGGACACTGTAATCATTTTGTTGGACAAAACTGTATATAGTGTTACATAATAGCTGATTGCCATGTCTATCGCACAGTATTATGATGTTGGGATCCTTGAGATTCTTCTGTATCTGTCTTTTTGTTTGAAATACTGGGGATACTGTTCTGAAGGAAGACCAAATAGGTCACTGTTTTCAATATTCAATGTTTCACATTTTCAACACTCACCAGCTGATTGACAGGGCTAAAACTGGTATCCAAGGTGATCACTCTAAACTGTACTGTAAAAAGACAATGAAAAGACAAAGACAGGCACTCAATGAGAGTTTTAGAAGCATAATTTTGCTAACTTTCATTGATTTTTCAGAAATCCCATTAAAGGATTTCCAGATTTTTTTTTTTTTTTTTTTTTGGGGATTTCTGGAAAACCAGGGATTTTCGGGAAAGTTACCAGAATTTTGCAAGACAAACTTTTCACAGCTACTGTGGATAATATTTGACACCGTTGGTACTAAGGCCCCAATTCAGATAAAGGAAAACTGCACTGCGAGTTTGCTGAAAATGTTTACACTATCGATATCCAATGATAATGTCCAGGAGAGGAACAGCTTGTAACATGGGGTATGTTGGTTCAAACTCCAGTGTACATATCCTGAGTGAACCCGCAGTGGATTTTTTCTTTATCTGCTCCTTACTGTCCTGTTTCAAGTGAGTATTGGGAGCAACATGTGATGACAGAGCAAACCATCATAGAAACATGCTGTCACCTAATTGTCCCGGGTTGTAGATTGGTTTATCTGTTTGGATGAAGGTCATCTGACTGTAGGGTTTAATCATGACCTTTCTCTCCTCTGTCGATAGACACGTTTCACCTTGAAACCTCCACCTTAAATTTTGGCACTTTGTCACTCTCCACATGAGGGGCCTGTCAGGGAGGCAATGAGCCAATAACATATGATCCAGTGTGGCTTAGTTGGTAAGAACGTTGTCACGGATTCTGCCGAGGCTGCTCCTCCTCCTTGCTCGGGCAGGCTTCGGCGTTCGTCGTCCCCGGAGTACTAGCTACTGCCGTTCGATGTTATCGGTGGTTGTTTAGTTTTGTCTGTATTGTTTACACCTGTTCGTCATTATGTTTGATTGTTTCCCTTATATTACCCCTGTCTCTCATTAGGACATTGTGTGTGATTGTTTTCCCTTCACGTATGTCATTCAGTGAGCGGGTTATTTCCTCCCTGCGTGGAGTTATTTCTGTGTTCATATGGTCATTATCGGATTAAAGTACATGTCCGAGAGTTCTGTGTCCTGCGCCTGACTTCTTCAACCGCATCTCACCGACAGCCGTGACAGAATCACACACCACAACATGGAGTCAGCAGGAGCGACGGCACCGACCGGATCACTCGAGGAGCGCGTCCTACAACAGGCAGCGATGCTTCAAAATCTTGGTGCCGCCATGGATAACGTAATGAACACTTTGGGACGATGGGAGAGAGGAGGTTTGCCCACACCTCCTCCAACGATACCACCACCATCGGCTACTCCTATCGTCTCACATCCGGAGTCCAGTGGGATTCGGCTCTCGCTCCGGAGGGCTTATGATGGCACCGCAGCCGGGTGTCAGGATTTCCTGCTCCAGGTGGAACTTTACCTGGCAACCATTCACCCGGCACCCTCGGGATACGAGAGCGTGTCCGCCCTCATCTCCTGTCTGTCCGGCAAGGCACTGGATTGGGCCAACGCCGAGTGGGGAGGGATAGACGCCGCTACTGTGAACTATGCGGAGTTCACCCGCCGCTTCAGGGCAGTGTTAGATCATCCCCCGGAGGGGAAGGTGGCGGGTGAGCGTCTATTCCACCTCAGACAGGGGAGGAGGAGTGCGCAGGAATTCGCACTGGACTTCCGGACTCTGGCTGCCAATTCGGGATGGAATGAGAGGGCCCTCATCGACCACTACAGGTGTAGCTTAAGAGAGGACGTTCGTCGAGAGTTGGCCTGCAGGGACACCAACCTAAGCTTCGATCAGCTGGTGGACATGTCGATTCGCCTGGATACCCTGTTGGCTACCCGCGGACGTCCGGTGCTGGGGCCGTCCATTCCATCCCCCAGCACCTCCGAGCCGAGCCCTATGGAGCTCGGGGGTGCTGGTAGTAGGGAGGCCAGGAAGGAGGCTGTCCCCTGCACCAACTGTGGCCGCCGAGGACACACAGCGGTTCGGTGCTGGGGAGGGTCTCCTCGGATTCGAGGCAGCAGGCAACGCACGGATGAGTCCTTCCCGGTGAGTAAGGCCCCAACTCACCCAGAGCTCTCTGTTGTTCATATGTGTATCCAAGTTGTGTTTCCAGAAGTTTCTTCTTACTCCCAGCATAAGGCGCTAGTCGATTCAGGCGCAACTGGGAATTTTATCGATCGCCATTTCTCATATAAGTTAGGAATCCCTATATTACCAGTCGATGTGCCCTTCCCTATCCTTCCCTAGATAGCCGGCCTTTGGGGTCGGGATTGATTAGGGAGGTCACAGCGCCACTGAAGATGAAAACGCAGAAGGGTCATGAGGAGACTATACAGTTGTATTTAATTGACTCTCCTGCATTTCCAGTGGTGTTGGGACTTCCCTGGTTAATATCTCATGACCCCAACATGTCATGGCAACAGAGGGCTCTCAAGGGATTGAGCGTGCCGTCTTTAGCCAACTCTCTTGCTATCTCTCTCAGAATGACCTTCTTGATCCAAACCAATCAGGTTTCAGGACTGGTCATTCAACTGAGACTGCTCTTCTCTGTGTCACAGAGACTCTCCGCACTGCTAAAGCTAACTCTCTCTCCTCTGCTCTTGTCCTTCTAGACCTGTCTGCTGCCTTTGATACTGTGAACCATCAGATCCTCCTCTCCACCCTCTCCGAAATGGGCATCTCCGGCGCGGCTCACTCCTGGATTGCGTCCTACCTGACCGGTCGCTCCTACCAAGTGGCGTGGCGGGAAGCTGTCTCCGCACCACGTGCTCTCACCACTGGTGTCCCCCAGGGATCGGTTTTGGGCCCTCTCCTTTTCTCCCTATACACCAAGTCACTTGGCTCTGTCATATCCTCACATGGCCTTTCCTATCATTGCTACGCTGACGATACACAACTAATCTTCTCCTTTCCCCCTTCTGATAACCAGGTGGCGAATCGCATCTCTGCATGTCTGGCAGACATATCAGTATGGATGACGGATCACCACCTCAAGCTGAACCCTGGCAAGACGGAGCTGCTCTTCCTCCCGGGGAAGGACTGCCCGTTCCATGATCTCGCCATCACGGTAGACAACTCCGCTGTGTCCTCCTCCCAGAGTGCGAAGAGCCTAGGCGTGACCCTGGACAACACCCTGTCGTTCTCCGCCAACATCAAGGCGGTGACCCGCTCCTGCAGGTTCATGCTCTACAACATTCGGAGAGTGCGACCCTGCCTTACACAGGAAGCGGCGCAGGTCCTGGTCCAGGCACTTGTCATCTCCCGTCTGGACTACTGCAACTCGCTGTTGGCTGGGCTCCCTGCCTGTGCCATTAAACCCCTACAACTCATCCAGAATGCCGCAGCCCGTCTGGTGTTCAACCTTCCCAAGTTCTCTCACGTCACCCCCCTCCTCCGCACACTCCACTGGCTTCCAATTGAAGCTCGCATCCGCTACAAGACCATGGTGCTTGCCTTTGGAGCAGTGAGGGGAACGGCACCCCTGTACCTTCAGGCTCTGATCAGTCCCTACACCCAAACGAGGACATTGCGTTCATCCACCTCTGGCCTGCTGGCTCCCCTTCCTCTGCGGAAGCACAGCTCCCGCTCAGCCCAGTCAAAACTGTTCGCTGCTCTGGCACCCCAATGGTGGAACAAGCTCCCTCACGACGCCAGGACAGCGGAGTCACTCACCACCTTCCGGAGACATTTGAAACCCCACCTCTTTAAGGAATACCTGGGATAGGCTAAAGTATTCCTTCTAACCCCCCCCCCCCCCCCCCCCCCCCCCCCCCAAATTGTAAAGTGGTTATCCCACTGGCTATAGGGTGAACGCACCAATTTGTGAGTCGCTCTGGCTAAGAGCGTCTGCTAAATGACGTTAATGTGCCCTTGAGCAAGGCACTTAACCCTAATTGCTCCTGTAAGTCGCTCTGGTTAAGAGCGTCTGCTAAATGACTAAAATGTAAATGTAAATGTAAGGGATGGTCTGATCAGTGTGTGGGGCAGTGTGTAGGTGTTTCCGTAGGGGCAACGACGGTGGCGAGTCCGAACTAAATGCCCACAATGCACATTCCTCCTGAGTATGCCGATTTGGCACGCTCCTTCTGTAAGAAGAAGGCGACTCAATTACCACCTCATCGACAGGGGGATTGTGCGATAGACCTCCAGGTTGGCGCTGCGCTCCCTCACAGCCATGTGTATCCTCTGTCTCAGGAGGAGACGGCTGCTATGGAGACATACGTCACCGAATCCTTGAGACAGGGATACATACGGCCATCCACTTCTCCTGCGTCCTCGAGTTTCTTTTTAGTAAAGAAGAAGGATGGGGGTTTACGCCCGTGTATTGATTTCCGTGGTCTCAATCAGATCACTATTAAATACAGCTATCCTCTCCCTCTGATTGCTAGTATGACTGAGTCATTACACGGGGCGCGCTTCTTCACAAAATTGGATCTCAGGAGCGCTTACAACCTGGTGCGCATTCGGGAAGGAGATGAGTGGAAGACAGCATTCAGTACCACCTCGGGTCACTATGAGTACCTCGTCATGCCATACGGTCTAATGAATGCTCCTTCAGTCTTCCAATCATTTGTAGACGAGATTTTCCGGGATTTGCATGGACAGGGGGTAGTGGTGTATATTGAATGACATTCTGATATACTCCGCTACACGTACCGAGCATGTGTCCCTGGTACGTCGAGTGCTGGGTAGACTGTTGGAGCATGATCTGTATGTGAAGGCAGAGAAATGTCTGTTTTTCCAGGAGTCCATCTCCTTCCTGGGACACTGGTTGTCTGCGTCAGGGGTGGAGATGGAGATTGACCGCGTTTCAGCCGTGCGTAATTGGCAGACTCCAACTACAGTAAAGGAGGTGCAGCGTTTTTTGGGTTTTGCCAATTACTACCGGAGGTTTATCCGGGGTTTTGGACAGGTAGCAGCTCCCAATACCTCCCTGCTAAAGGGGGGCCCGGTGCGTTTGCAGTGGTAGGCTGAGGCGGACAGGGCGTTTAGTCATTTGAAGGACCTGTTCACCTCAGCTCCGGTGCTGGCACATCCGGATCCCTCTTTGGCGTTCCAAGTCGAGGTGGATGCGTCCGAGGCGGGGATCGGTGCTATACTGTCTCAGTTCTCGGGCACGCCTCCAAAACTCCGCCCCTGTGCTTTCTATTCCAAGAAGCTCAGTCCGGCGGAACGCAATTATGACGTGGGGGACAGGGAGCTGCTAGCTGTGGTCCAGGCCCTGAAGGTGTGGAGACATTGGCTTGAGGGGGCTAACCACCCTTTTCTCATTCTGACTGACCATCGTAACCTGGAGTACATCCGGGCAGCGAAGAGACTGAACCCTCGTCAGGCTAGGTGGGCCATGTTTCTTGCCCGGTTTGTATTTAAGATCACGTATATCCCAGGGTCACAGAACGTTAAGGCAGACGCCCTGTCCCGACGATATGACACAGAGGAGAGGTCCATTGAGCCCAATCCCATACTACCGGAGACTTGTCTGGTGGCACCGGTGGTGTGGGAGGTCGACACGGAAATCGAGCGGGCGTTACGTACCGACCCTTCTCCCCCAGAGTGTCCAGAGGGACGGAGGTACATACCGCTCGAGGTCCGTGACCGACTGATTTATTGGGCTCACACGTCACCCTCCTCTGGTCATCCTGGTATTGGTCGTACGGTGCACTGTCTTAGCGGGAAGTACTGGTGGCCCACCTTAGCCAAGGACGTGAGGGTTTACGTTTCTTCCTGCTCGGTGTGCACCCAGTGTAAGGCGCCTAGACACCTGCCCAGAGGGAAGTTACAACCTCTCCCCGTTCCACAACGGCCGTGGTCTCACCTGTCGGTGGATTTTGTCACGGACCTTCCCCCCTCCCAGGGGAATACCACGATCTTGGTCGTTGTGGATCGGTTTTCTAAGGCCTGCCGTCTCATCCCTATGCCAGGTCTTCCTACAGCCCTACAAACGGCCGAAGCCCTGTTTACTCACGTTTTCCGGCACTACGGAGTGCCTGAGGATATAGTGTCTGATCGGGGTCCCCAGTTCACCTCTAGAGTGTGGAGGGCGTTTATGGAACGTTTGGGGGTCTCGATCAGCCTTACCTCGGGTTTTCACCCTGAGAGTAATGGGCAGGTGGAGAGAGTGAACCAAGATGTGGGTAGGTTTCTGAGGTCCTACTGCCAGGACCGGCAGGAGGAGTGGTCGGGGTATATTCCCTGGGCAGTGATAGCCCAAAATTCACTCCGCCACTCCTCCACTAATCTCACTCCTTTCCAGTGTGTGTTGGGCTATCAGCCGGTTCTGGCACCCTGGCATCAGAGCCAGATCGAGGCTCCTGCGGTGGATGAATGGTTTCGGCGCTCGGAGGAGACATGGAACGCTGCGCACGTCCATCTGCAGCGGGCCATCAGACGGCAAAAGGCGAGCGCCGATCGCCACCGCAGTGAGGGTCCGGTTTATGCACCGGGAGATCGGGTCTGGCTCTCGACCAGAAACCTGCCCCTTCACCTGCCCTGCCGGAAGCTGGGCCGGCGGTTTGTGGGGCCATTTAAGGTCCTGAGGAGATTGAACGAGGTATGTTATAGGTTACAGCTGCCTATTAATTATCGCATTAACCCCTCGTTCCATGTGTCTCTCCTCAGGCCGGTGGTAGCTGGTCCACTCCAGGAGAATGAGGTACGAGAGGTCCCTCCGTCCCCACTAGACATTGAAGGGGCTCCGGCGTACTCAGTCCGTTCCATCGTGGATTCGAGGCGTCGGATGGGGGATCTGCAGTATCTCGTGGAGTGGGAGGGGTATGGTCCGGAGGAACGGTGCTGGGTCCCTAGGAGGGACATCCTAGATCCCTCCCTGTTGACAGAGTTCCACCGGAGTCATCCGACTCGCCCTGCTCCGCGTCCTCCTGGCTGTCCCCGAGGCCGGGGTCGGCGCACGGCTGGAGCCGCGCGTCAAAGGGGGGGTACTGTCACGGATTCTGCCGAGGCTGCTCCTCCTCCTTGCTCGGGCAGGCTTCGGCGTTCGTCGTCCCCGGAGTACTAGCTACTGCCGTTCGATGTTATCGGTGGTTGTTTAGTTTTGTCTGTATTGTTTACACCTGTTCGTCATTATGTTTGATTGTTGCCCTTATATTACCCCTGTCTCTCATTAGGACATTGTGTGTGATTGTTTTCCCTTCACGTATGTCATTTAGTGAGCGGGTTATTTCCTCCCTGCGTGGAGTTATTTCTGTGTTCATATGGTCATTATCGGATTAAAGTACGAGAGTCCGAGAGTTCTGTGTCCTGCGCCTGACTTCTTCAACCGCATCTCACCGACAGCCGTGACAATCACTTCTCCTTTCATCAGTGTGTTTTAAAAATGCTTTTTCTTTAGTAGTTGATGTCATCTTTTTTTATGTCAAATTTCAGCTTGAATCCCAGAAAACTTATGGTAGGCCACCACATTGATATTTCCCATCAAATAAGATGGCATTGCACAAAAATTAAGAGATGCATCACAAAGCTAAGAAGTATAGTAAACTCTTATTGGAATGGTTCTGGATGGCTGACCTGAAACTGGAAGCAGTGGTGAAACTTTTGGTCAGAACTCTCTTGGAGAAGACTTTTGTTCTGTCCATTGGCAATCAGAGATATGGTCATGACCAGGGTCTCGTAGGGTAGCAGAAGGCTGGCACAAAGCTTGGCCTCTGAGCCTGCCTGGATCACTGCAGAAATGGCTACCATGTAAACCCTACAGAGACCATACACACACACACACACACACAACAACAAACACACAAGAAAATCTGTACAAAATGACAGGGCACTTCTAAACAAGAAACTACAGATGTAGGATCTTAATTTGACCTGTATTGTCATTGAAAAAGAATCCTGCAGCAACAGGATTTGAACGTTTAGTCCATAATGTTGCTTGATCAGTGGTTCCCTTATGAAAAAAACACATGAAATTCACATGTGATCACGTCAATGAGAATACTTTACTTTAAAAGGCATAATTGACATTAATTCAATTTAAACAGTCATGGTCCCCTGCAGGTTTTGTGCTGTTCCAGGTTTGTTCCAGGGACGTCCCCAATAATGTTTTTAGGACGTTCTTAGAACGTTGTTTCATGGTCCCCTGGAGGTTTTTGATAGATGCAATGAGAATACAGTATTTATGCGTTATACACCTGCCCCCCCACATGGCCGCCAACCCTCCCTCCTTCCTTGCCTTAAGTAGCCATCTGTCTTGTATAACCATACCAAACGTAACATATTTTACTAATATGATTGTACCGGATTTACTTTTACTATGTTATGTCTAGTCTGTGAGACCAGTTTGACAGATGATATTCAGCTGAAACTAGGCTACCAGTATGTGTGAGTCATGCATATACACTACCTGTCAAAAGTTTTAGAACACCTACTCATTCAAGGGTGTTTCTTTATTTTTACTATTTTCTACATTGTAGAATAATAGTGAAGACATCAAAACTATGAAATAACACATATGGAATCATGTAGTAGCCAAAAAAGTGTTAAACAAATCAAAATATATTTTATATTTGAGATTCTTCAAATAGCCACCCTTTGCCTTGATGACAGCTTTGCACACTCTTTGCATTCTCTCAACCAACTTCACCTGGAATGCTTTCCAACAGTCTTGAAGGAGTTCCCACAAATGCTTTAGTAGGCTACACATGGTATTGGTCCCACATACAACTTGTACAAAAATGTAGGCCTATCTGAAATACAGCCATATACACAACATCTGTGATTTTGCACACAAGAAAGCATGTTGAAGAGAAGCCCCACGAGCCAAACGACCCCTAGGCTTACATGAGGGAAAACCAATTAATGTACAATTCTGGCATGGCGGCCAGGGCCATAAAGGTTGTAGCTTACTATTTAGACGAGATTCAGCCTCCTCCATGCTGTGTTGAAACTCATGAGAAGATTCTGATTCCATTCTCCTTCCTGATGAAATGTACTTGTCAGGTCCCTCTCAAATGCCAGCTGGACATGCTGGGCTTTTCATTGATGTAACAATGCTTCTCTGAGATGCTTTATGAATACAGGCCCAGCTGTTCATGTAAATGCCAAATGTGTCCCAAACGTTTGAAGTCTCAGTGACTCATAGGAGCAGTTTATGACATTGAGCAGTAGCATTGTAGGTCTTCAATTAGTATTTGTCATTAGCGCGGACCTGGGTTCAAATAAATGCATATTTAAATATTTGTATTTAAATCCTTATTTTCTGTGTATTTGATTATTTTCAAATAATATGGGCAAATCAACTACTTCTATTTGAAGTATTTGAAAGTATTTTCAAATAATTTCTTATAGATAGCCTACTATTTGAAACTATATTCAAATACTTGTTTCTAATACATTATTTCAAATATCCCTAGGACCAAACAGACCTGGGTGGAAATGCACAAATTATTGAAATATTTGTATTTAAAAATACAAATATATATATTTAAATATTTTCAAATACATGCTAATACTTTCCAAGTACTGTATATTTCCAAATACATTCCAATATTCAACTACTTGTATTTTTTAAGAAACAATATCCAGATACTTACTTTGAAATGTATGTGAAAGTAATTGAAATATTGAAAATAGTATTTGAATCCAGGTCAGCATTAGCATAATTGGAGAGTGACATTTAGTGGAGTTACACATTGTCTTGTAACTACAGTGCTTTGCAAAACGTCAATAGTGTTGACTCACGTTGCACACACTACTTTATACTCCTCTTGAACTATGCTGATCTCATTGGTGAGGTTCATTTAGATCTTAAACTTTGGCAAAACTAGATATAAAAGAATAGCAGTTAACTCATGAATGTTCCAGGATTGTGATGCATTGATCAACTGCCAGAGCCATAATATTATGTAGCATGAAATGTAAAAGAAAGAAGCTCAACCTGACATATTTTTTTACCTTGAAGTGATGGTATATCTTTTTTTCACCAATCCAAACTACAATGGTAAAGGATCCTACAGGTGCTTCAGAGTTGAGGAGGTGAGAAAGCTGCATAATGTTGCCACTAGATGTAGTGTTGACCCACTGTCCAATCCTGTTGTGATGAACATCCTGTGGGTTCATAGAACAAGGGACATGTTTAGTAGGGCACAACATTGTGGAACATTCACATACAAATATGTTATGTAGGCCAAACATGCCTGTCTAACATGTAGAATAAGGAGTCACGTCAGTTCTATTCATTACATTCTATCTGCAACGTTCCGAAGTTTGCTTGTTGAAGGTGGCCCAGATGTTATCACATAAAGCTTATAGGGAGTCTTCTAGTAACTGCCATGTGGAAATGAATGATGACCTCCAGTACCTAGCTGGTGGAGTCATTGTCTTATGTCGTAGTATTTAGTGACAGTCATCATAAATTGACAGACTAATAATGCTCTTACTTCAAGTTCCACAATGTTGTACTGTGAAGGGCAAGACAAAAGATTGGTTAATGTTTTATGAATAACTCTCAAATTCCCCCAAAATGACCAAAGGAGCAAAACTGTCTACAACTATAGGAACTAGGCAGGTGCTTGGATTTGTCTCTCCAACTCAACATCACAAGTAGTATTTGCACTGGAACTCTAATGTCAATTCAGTAGATTAATTCAATCTCAGGAAAAACATTCTCATATGTTCCAATCTGACCTATATGAATGGAAAACCTAATGTCCTGTGGTGAATGTTTGAGGACCTTCAAATCAGCCCACACAGGTTTACTTAGAGAACCTCTGCAGACATGTACAGTATGTTTGAATTGAGTGCTATGTGTCTCAACTGTTTGTGTAGCCTTATCAAACAGATTTGGATTTTACCAAATAGTTGTTCAAAACATTCCCCATTTCCAAAGCCTTATTGTTCATGAAGTACTAATGCGATGTGTATGACATGTGATGGCTCGTTTAAAATTAAAATAAGCATTTACAGTATGTACATAATAAGCCTTGTCCTTGTCCATAGGGCAGGAGCCTATCTCCTGTTTCTGTAGCTTGAGGCAGCCTGGACAGGACGCTAGTCTATCACTCGGCATTAACCCCAATCCATCTCCTTAATGCTGAGTGCCAAGCAGAGAGGCTTCGGGTCCCATTTTTAGAGTCTATGGTATTGCTCCACTGGGGATTGAACCCCCATCCTTCCATTTTCAGGGCGGACACTTTAACCATAAGGCGGACACTGTAACAATTTGGTAGGACAAAACTGTATATAGTGTTACATAATAGCTGATTGCCATGTCTATCGCACAGTATTATGATGTTGGGATCCTTGAGATTCTTCTGTATCTGTCTTTTTGTTTGAAATAGTGGGGATACTGTTCTGAAGGAAGACCAAATAGGTCACTGTTTTCAATATTCAATGTTTCACATTTTCAACACTCACCAGCTGATTGACAGGGCTAAAACTGGTATCCAAGGTGATCACTCTAAACTGTACTGTAAAAAGACAATGAAAAGACAAAGACAGGCACTCAATGAGAGTTTTAGAAGCATAATTTTGCTAACTTTCATTGATTTATCAGAAATCCCATTAAAGGATTTCCAGATTCCAGGACACTTTCAACCGGGATTTCTGGAAAACCAGGGATTTTCGGGAAAGTTACCAGAATTTTGCAAGACAAACTTTTGACAGCTACTGTGGATAATATTTGACACCGTTGGTACTAAGGCCCCAATTCAGATAAAGGAAAACTGCACTGCGAGTTCGCTGAAAATGTTTACACTATCGATATCCAATGATAATGTCCAGGAGAGGAACAGCTTGTATCATGGGTTATGTTGTTTCAAACTCCAGTGTATATATCCTGAGTGAACCCGCAGTGGATTTTTTCTTTATCTGCACCTTACTGTAAAAGCAACATGTGATAACAGAGCAAACCATCATAGAAACATGCTATCACCTAATTGTCCTGTTTCTTAGCAAGCAGACTAATTGTGTACTGGCTCTGTGTAAAATTACATGTGTGTCCCGGGTTGTAGATTGGTTTATCTGTTTGGATGAATGTCATTGGACTGTAGGGTTTAATCATGACCTTTCTCTCCTCTGTCGATAGACACGTTTCACCTTGAAACCTCCACCTTAAATGTTGGCACTTCGTCACTCTCCACATGAGGGGCCTGTCAGGGAGAAAACAAACCAATAACATATGATCCAGTGTGGCTTAGTTGGTAAGAACGTGCTGCTAACAACATCAAGGTTGTGAAGATTCAATCACTTCTCCTTTCATCAGTGTTTTAAAAATGCTTTTTCTTTGGTAGTTGATGTCATCTTTTTTTATGTGAAATTTCAGCTTGAATCCCAGAAAACTTATGGTAGGCCACCACATTGATATTTCCCATCAAATAAGATGGCATTGCACAAAAATTAAGAGATGCATCACAAAGCTAAGAAGTATAGTAAACTCTTATTGGAATGGTTCTGGATGTCGCCCAGTGCTGGGCTGACCTGAAACTGGAAGCAGTGGTGAAACTTTTGGTCAGAACTCTCTTTGAGAAGACTTTTGTTCTGTCCATTGGCAATCAGAGATATGGTCATGACCAGGGTCTCGTAGGGTAGCAGAAGGCTGGCACAAAGCTTGGCCTCTGAGTGTCACACCCTGGCTCTGGGACTTTATATGTTGAGCCAGGGTGTGTTCATTCTATGTGTTTATTTCTATGTTGGCTAGAGTGACTCCCAATCAGAGGCAACGAGTGTCAGCTGTCGTTGGTTGTCTCTGATTGGGAGCCATATTTAAACTGTCTGTTTTCCTTTTGTGTTGGTGGGTTCTTGTTCCGTGTTGGTCATTGTTACCGTGGACTTCACGAGTCGTTTCTTGTTTTGTTGATTGTTGTTTCTATTATCACTAAAGATAATAAAGTTAACCATGTTCGTTCATCACGCTGCGCCTTGGTCTATTCAATACGACGATCGTGACAGAAGAACCCACCATACAAGGATCAAGCAGCGTGTCCAGGGACAGATCTTGGACTGGACATGGGAGGAAGCGCCGGGAAAGGAGATGGAGAGGTTGGCGATGGCCCAGGTGGGCAAAGTGTGGTCCTGGGAGGACATGCTCGGGGGAAAAGGGCCATGGGCTAGGATTAAGGCCCTGGCGAGAGAGGAGCAGCGGCGTCAGCAGTGTCAACGTCGGACAGGCGAGAGGCAACCCCAGAACATTTTTAGGGGGGGGCACACGGCATGGGCGGCTGGGCAGCAGGAGGCTGCCACAGGGCGATTTGGAGAGAAGGCCACCGGGTTAGGGGGGCCAGAAGGCAGGTTGGCGGAGCCTGGATGGAGAGCGGAACCAACTTCCCGTACTCAGGCATGGCAGCATGGGACGGGGCAGGTTCCGCGGTATGCGGAGCGGCGTACTGTACCACGAGTGGTCCGGCATAGTCCTGTACGTCCTGTGCGAGCACCCCGCACGTGTCGTGCGAAAGTGGGTATGCAGCCAGGACGGAGTGTGCCGGCTCAACGCTCGTGGTCTCCAATGCCTCTCCGCGGTCCCGGATATCCTGCTCCAGTGTTACGTGCTGTTATGCCAGTACGGGTACACAGCCCTGTACGTCCTGTGCGGATGCCTCACACAGAGTGTGTGAAGGTAGGCATTCAGCCAGGACGGGTTGTGGCCGCTCTTCACTCCAGGTCTCCTATCCGTCTCCACAGCCCGGTTCGGCCTGTCCCTGCTCCACGCACCAAGCCTACGGTGTGCGTCGCCAGCCCGGTCCGGCCTGTCCCTGCTCCACGCACCAAGCCTACGGTGTGCGTCGCCAGCCCAGTCCGGCCTGTCCCTGCTCCACGCACCAAGCCTACGGTGTGCGTCGCCAGCCCAGCCCGGCCTGTCCCTGCTCCACGCACCAAGCCTACGGGGTGCGTCGCCAGCCCAGCCCGGCCTGTCCCTGCTCCACGCACCAAGCCTACGGTGTGCGTCGTCAGCCTGGTAAGGCCCGTTCCTCCTCCACGCACCAAGCCAGGGGTGCGAGTCGTCAGCCTGGTAAGGCCCGTTCCTCCTCCACGCACCAAGCCAGGGGTGCGCGTCGTCAGTCCAGCACAACCCGTGCCTGGGTCACCGGTGCCTGGTAAGGTACCGGTCAACTGCTCCACTACGGAGCTGAAGCTAACCGCTCCTGCTAAGTCCAGTTCAGCTCCAGCCAGCGGGGCCAGACTGGACCAGGGGCGCTATGGGGGGTTTATTGGAGGGTGGTGGGCAAGGCCGGAGCCAGAACCGCCGCCGAGGAGGTATGCCCACCCAGCCCTCCCCTGTTTTGTTCAAGTTGAGGCGCGGTCGCAGTCCGCGCCTTTAGGGGGGGGTACTGTCACACCCTGGCTCTGGGACTCTATATGTTGAGCCAGGGTGTGTTCATTCTATGTGTTTATTTCTATGTTGGCTAGAGTGACTCCCAATCAGAGGCAACGAGTGTCAGCTGTCGTTGGTTGTCTCTAATTGGGAGCCATATTTAAACTGTCTGTTTTCCCTTTGTGTTGGTGGGTTCTTGTTCCGTGTTGGTCATTGTTACCGTGGACTTCACGAGTCGTTTCTTGTTTTGTTGATTGTTGTTTCTATTATCACTAAAGATAATAAAGTTAACCATGTTCGTTCATCACGCTGCGCCTTGGTCTATTCAATACGACGATCGTGACACTGAGCCTGCCTGGATCACTGCAGGAATGGCTACCATGTAAACCGAACAGAGAACATATGCATGCACAGCAACAAACACACAGGAAAATCAGTACAAAATGACAGGGCACTTCTAAACAAGAAACTACAGATGTAGGATCTTAATTTGACCTGTATTGTCATTGAAAAAGAATCCTGCAGCAACAGGATTTGAACGTTTAGTCCATAATGTTGCTTGATCAGTGGTTCCCTTATGAAAAAAACACATGAAATTCACATGTGATCACGTCAATGAGAATACTTTACTTTAAAAGGCATAATTGACAATAATTCAATTTAAACAGTCATGGTCCCCTGCAGGTTTTGTGCTGTTCCAGGTTTGTTCCAGGGACGTCTCCAATAATGTTTTTAGGACGTTCTTAGAACGTTGTGTCATGGTCCCCTGGAGGTTTTTGATAGATGCAGTGAGAATACAGTATTTATGCGTAATACGCCTGCCCCCCCGCATGGCCGCCAACCCTCCCTCCTTCCTTGCCTTAAGTAGCCATCTGTCTTGTATAACCATACCAAACGTAACACATCTTACTAATATGATTGTACCGGATTTACTTTTACTATGTTATGTCTAGTCTGTGAGACCAGTTTGACAGATGATATTCAGCTGAAACTAGGCTACCAGTATGTGTGAGTCATGCATATATACTACAGGTTAAACGTTTTAGAACACCTACTCATTCAAGGGTGTTTCTTTATTTTTTAAATTAAAAACACCCTTGAATGAGTAGGTGTTCTAAAACTTTTGACCTGTAGTGTATATGCATGACTACATTGTAGAATAATAGTGAAGACATCAAAACAATGAAACATATGGAATCATGTAGTAACCAAAAAAGTGTTAAACAAATCAAAATATATTTTATATTTGAGATTCTTCAAATAGCCACCCTTTGCCTTGATGACAGCTTTTCACACTCTTGGCATTCTTTCAACCAGCTTCACCTGGAATGCTTTTCCAACAGTCTTGAAGGAGTTCCCACATATGCTTTCGTAGGCTACACATGGTATTGGTCCCACATACAACATGTACAAAAATGTAGGCCTATCTGAAATACAGCCATATACACAACAACTGTGATTTTGCACACAAGAAAGCATGTTGAAGAGAAGCCCCACGAGCCAAACGACCCCTAGGCTTACGTGAGGGAAAACCAATTAATGTATAATTCTAGCACGGCGGCCAGGGCCATAAAGGTTGTAGCTTACTATTTAGACGAGTTGCAGCCTCCTCCATGCTGTGTTGAAACTCATGAGAAGATTCTGATTCCATTCTCCTTCCTGATGAAATGTAATTGTCAGGTCCCTCTCAAATGCCAGCTGGACATGCTGGGCTTTTCATTGATGTAACATGCTGAATACATTTTTGCACATTGCTGTAGATGTCCCATATGTTATTCAAAATCGATGTTTCAGTGCTAACAGCACAGTCTGCATTGCTGACAAAGGCCCGCCGTATCTTTGAAGAACACTGAGTGGGGTCCATTTGTTGTTGCTGGCTGTGGATGTGATTTCACTTTGCAAGAATCAATAAACTCTGCTTCCACTGGTTAAGTTTTTGTTCAATCCAACAGGTCGTCAGGTGCATTGTAATTCATATACCATTTGTTATGTTTATGGGGAAACAAAACTGTGGGGGCACAAATTCTATCTGGGGGTCCATGCCCGGCTTTTGCCACCCTGTAGAGCCGGCTCTGGGTACAATGTTTTTCCCTGAGGTACAAAAAAGTCAAAGGTACACTTCACAGGTAAACATATGAACTCACATGGTACAACCTCAAGTGAATCTTCCAGCAAGACAATAACCCCAAGTACAAATCAAAAAACCCCAAAAGGGTTAATTGACCACAAAATCAACATTTCGCAATGGCCATCTCAGTCTCCAGACTTGAACCCCATTGAAAACCTGTGGTTTCAATTGAAGAGGAAAGTCCATAAGCACAGATGAAGGATATCAAGGATCGGGAAAGATTCTGTATGGAGGATTGGTCTAAGATCCCTCCCAATGTGTTCTCCAATCTCATAAAACATTTGAGAAAAAGGCTCAGTATCATTATCCCCGAAAGGGGAGGGTGCTGGAGTATTGAGAACCGGGGATCCAATAATTTATAACCTTATGTTTTCGAGATTTTTGGTATTACTTGTTAAACAAAATATATTTCTCTGAACAAATGTATAAGTATAAAATAATATAACTGTTCCAAAAAATATCATACCATATAGCTCAGTATTTGTATTATTTATTTTACAGTCTTTTTTGCTCATCTTTATCAAGGGATTGAATAATTTTGGACCCCACTATATCTAATGGACAAAGTAAAAAACACAGGCATTGCATGCAAACTATTGAGATGTAATCAGGTTATAGTGCAAGCCAATGTCGTACACTGTACTGTATGTATATTGATGGTGCATGTGTAGTCTCAAAGCCAGAGAATCTGCCAATCACTGAAAATCACTGTTATTGACACAAATTGGTCAAATATTCACAAGGCTTTTACTTCAATCATTTAACCTGGCTACACCGGTTCCTCTGCTTGTCCTCTACACAGTGCAGTAGGGAGGTCTTGCCAGTAGGAATACTGGGATATAGGCTGACCTGGTGTTTTTATTTCTCTCATTGAGTCATGGTTCCTTCTGGGCATCACGTTTGGAGATGGATACTCTTTGTCTGCTTTCACTGGCTTTGTGTCTGTCAAAAAACTCCAAGACCGTAAGTAAATCTGCAGTCAGTTAGAATTTAGTAATCAGACATGTGGCGTCTCGTCCTGGAGTAACATTCTCTCTGTCAGAGAGCAAATTTAGAATGGTTTTTCATCTATCCTTTCTGCAGATATTTGTTCTGTGTATTTCACCTACAAATATAGGCTTTTCAAAAATTATTCTTGATTTTTTTATCTTGATTTTTTATTTTTTATTGGCCCATTCACCCCCCCCCCCATCCCATCCAAATACAAAAACGTATAAATACTGTATTTTCACCGCAACTAGACAAAAACCTCCAGGGGACCATGACACAACGTTCTAAGAACATCCTAAAAACATTATTGGTGACGTCCCTGGAACAAACCTGTAAATTAATGTCAATTATGCCTTTTAAAGTAAAGTACTCTCATTGATGTGATCACGTGAATTTCATGTGTTTTTTTTCGTAAGGGTACCACTGATCAAGCAACATTATGGACTAAATGTTCAAATCCTGTTGCTGCAGGATTATTTTTCTTTGACAATACTGGTCAAATTAAGATCCTACATCTGTAGTTTCTTGTTTAGAAGTGCCCTCTCATTTTGTACTGATTTTCCTGTGTGTTTGTTGCTGTGCGTGCATATGTTCTCTGTAGGGTTTACATGGTAGCCATTCCTGCAGTGATCCAGGCAGGCTCAGAGGCTAAGCTATGTGCCAGCCTTCTGCAGCCCAAAGAGACCCTGGTCATGACCATATCTCTGATCGCCGATGGACAGAAAAAAATTATTCTCCAAGAGAGTTCTGACCAAGAGTTTCACCGCTGCTTCCAGTTTCAGGTCAGCCCCGCACTGGGCGACATCCAGAACCATTCCAATAAGAGTTTACTATACTTCTTAGCTTTGTGATGCATCTCTTATTTGTGTGTGCAATGCCATCTTATTTTATGGGAAATATCAATGTGGTGGCTTACTATAACTTTTCTGGAATTCAGGCTGAAATTTGACATAAAAAAGATGACATCAACTACTAAAGAAAAAGCATTTTTAAAACACACTGATGAAAGGAGAAGTGATTGAATCTTCACAACCTTGATGTTGTTAGCAGCACGTTCTTACCAACTAAGCCACACTGGATCATATGTTATTGGTTTGTTTTCTCCCTGACAGGCCCCTCATGTGGAGAGTGACAAAGTGCAAAGATTTAAGGTGGAGATTCGAGGTGAAACGTTTCTATCGACAGAGCAGAGAAAAGTCATGATCAAACCGTACAGCCCGATGACATTCATCCAAACGGATAAACCAATCTACAACCCGGGACAAACAGGTAATTCTACACAGAGCCAGTACACAATTAGTCTGCTTGCTAAGAAACAGGACAATTAGGTGATAGCATGTTTCTATTATGCTCTGTCATCCCAGAGACACTTGAAAGAGGACCATCAGGTGCAGATAAATAAAAAATCTGCTGTGGGTTCACTCAGAATATGTACACTGGAGTTTGAACCAACATACCACATGTTAAAAGCTGTTCCTCTGCTGGACATTATCATTGGATCCCAATTGGCTCATTCATCCCCCCCTCCTCTCCCTGTAACTATTCCCCAGGTCGTTGCTGTAAATGAGAATGTGTTCTCAGTCAACTTACCTGGTAAAGTAAGGGTTACATATAATTAATAAAAATATATCGATAGTGTAAATATTTTCAGCGAACTCGCAGAGCAGTTTTCCTTTATCTGCAATTTATTGAATTGGGGCTTTAGTACCAACACTAAAATATTATCCAGAAAAGCTGTCTTGCAAAATTCTGTTAACTTTCCTGAAAATCCCAGGTTTTTCAGAAATCCTGGCTGAAAGATTCCTGGAATCTGGGAATCCTTCAACAGGGATTTCTGGAAAACCTGGGAAAGTTAGCTAAATTATGCTTCTAAAATTCTCATTGAGTGCTTGTCTTTGTCTTTTCATTGTCTTTTTTCAGTGCAGTTTAGAGTGATCACCTTGGATACCAGTTTTAGCCCTGTCAATCAGCTGGTGAGTGTTATAAATGTGCAACATTGAATATTGAAAACAATTACCTGTATTTGGTCGTCCTTTAGATCAGTATCTCCACTCTTTCAAACAGAAAGACAGATCTCAAGGGTCACAACGTCACATTACTGTCTGATACACATAGCATTCAGGTATTATGTAACACTATGTACGATATTGTCCAACCAACTCAACTCTGCGGCCTTGTGGTTAGTGTCCTCACTGAGAATGGAAGTTTGAGGGTGTCGAGCCTTACCAAAGACTCTAAAAATGAGACCCGATGCCACTCTGCTTGGCACTGAACATTAAGGAGATGGATTGAGGTTAATGCCCAGCAATAGACTAGCGTCCTGTCCAGGCTCCTTCATGCTACAGAAACAGGACATAGGCTCCTTCCTTACGGACAAGGCTTATTATGTAGAATATACTGTAAATTGTTATTTTAATTTAGCAATCAAGTAGCTATGACATGTCATACACATCTTGTTAGTACTCCATGAACAATAAGACTTTGGAAATGGGAAATGTTTTGAACAACTATTGGGCAAAATCCAAAATCTGTCTGTTTGATAAGGCTACACAAACATTTGAGGCACATAGCACTCAGGGCAAAGGTTCTGCAGAGGTTCTCTAAATAAACCTGTGTGGGTGGATTTTAAGATCCTCAAACCTTCACCACAGGACATGGGGTTTTCCATTCATATACTGTAGGTCAGATTGGATTGTATGGGATTTTCTTTCCTGAGATTGAATTAATTTACTGAATTGACATTAGAGTTCCAGTGCAAATACTACTTGTGATGTTTAGTTGAAGAGACAAATCCAAGCACCTACCTAGTCCCTATAGTTGTAGACAGCTTTGCTCCTCTGTTCATTTTGGGGGAATTTGAGAGTTATTCATAAAACATTAACCAATCTTTTGTCTTGCCCTTCACAGTACAACATTGTGGAACTTGAGGTAAGAGCCTTATTCGTCTGTCAATTTATGATGACTGTCACTAAATACTACGACATAAGACAATGACTCCACCAGCTAGGTACTGGAGGTCATCATTCATTTCCACATGGCAGTTACTAGAAGACTCCCTATAAGCTTTATGTGATAACATCTGGGCCACCTTCAACAAGCAAACTTCGGAACGTTGCAGATAGAATGTAATGAATAGAACTGACGTGACTCCTTATTCTACATGTTAGACAGGCATGTTTGGCCTACATAACATATTTGTATCTGAACGTTCCACAATGTTGTGCCCTACTAAACATGTCCCTTGTTCTATGAATCAACAGGATGTTCATCAGAACAGGATTGGACAGTGGGTCAATACTTCATCCAGTGGCAACATTCTGCAGCTTTCTCACCCCCTGAACTCTGAAGCACCTGTAGGATCTTATGCTATTGTAGTGTGGATTGGTGATAACAAAATATACCATCACTTCAAGGTAGAAAAATATGGTAAATTGAGCTTCTTTCTTTTACCTTTCATGCTACATAATATTATGGATCTGCCAGTTGAATCAATACGTCACAATACTGGAATATTCATGAGTTAACTTCTGTTCTTTCACATCTAGTTTTACCAAAGTTTGAGATTAAAATGAACCTCACCGATGAGATCAGCATTGTTCATGAGGAGTATAAAGTACAAGTGTGTGCAACGTGAGTCAACAGTACAGTATCGCCATTTTGCAATGCACTGTAGTTACAAGACAATGTGTAACACCGCTAAATGTCACTGTCTAATTAATCGCATTACGGTAATGCAGAACTTGATTCAAATACTATATTAAGTATTTTAATTACTTTTACATACATTTCAAAGTAAGTATTTTGATATTTTTTCTTTGAAAATACAAGTAATTCAGTATTGGAATGTATTTGGAAATACTTAAATACATTTAAAATACAACTATTTTAATACTCCATTTCAACCCAAGTCTGTTTGGTCCTAGGGTTATTTGAAATAGTGTATTTGGAAACAAATACTTAAATATGCATGTATTTGAACCCAGGTCTGAGCTAATGACAAATACTAATTGAAGACCTACAATGCTACTACTGCTCAATGTCATAAATTGCTTCTCAGAGTAGGATTGCTGACCTAGGATCACATCTCCCCTGTCCATGTGATCAAAAGATCACACTGACCTTAGATCAGCACTCATACACTGAGAGGCTTTATGAATACAGGTCCAGATGCATTGACTTAAAGAATGCCTGCAGGTATAATGCATTATAAGTTGTTGTAAGCATGCATGTATGAGCCTTTGTAATGTCTCATATGAGGTTTATAATATACTATGTCTCTCTAAGTAGGAAATGTATGATGTTTTATGTTTTTTATGTGTTTTATTATGAAAATAAAATCAGATACACATATGGACAGCCTGTACCTGGTAAAGCAGAGGTAGAGTTGTGCCGACCTTTAGGATACAATGTATTGATCCCAATAATAATTGATGAGAAAAATCCACAAGGAGTTCCTGATTATACACCCCCATGCCACAAAGAGTCAATAAAGGTCTGTATGCTTTCCTGAAGAAACTATCATCAGTATAATTGTTTTCACATCATATTACATTTTAATGTGATGTGGTTAAATTCATTTAAATCAGTTCTTAATGTGTGGGCTTTTGCTTGCTTTTCCCAGATTGATCAAACTGGCTGTGCTTCTCATGTCTTCAACATGTCAATTTTCACAAAGAATGCTGGCCAGAAAATGCTCATAGACAAGCTTAGTTTCAACGCAAAAGTAGAGGAGGAGGGGACAGGCAAGTCATTCATCACAAGAATTTGGAGTTGGGAAAAGTGATGACATCATTTAATGTTTTCTGTTTTTAATAATGTTTTTAAATCTTATGTAAGCTGCACTGCAATTCAGCTTCTGCATTGTGAACTGCCATTGTGCATCATGGTGGCACGTGTGGTTGTGAAATAAACCATGCTATTATCATTTGTTTTTCTTTGACAGGTATTACACAGTCAGAGGAAAAACACATAGCACTCTCCTATCTGATTGGAAAACTCACATTTGTCGACACACCCAAAATCTATGAACATGGATCAATTATTGAGGGCAAGGTAAGTCCAAATCGAGTGTTATTGTTTCTTGAACTTTGTTGAATTGTGGATGCCATTTGCTCTTTGACATTCCTGTTTACCTAACTACCAATGGTAGGTAACAGTGACACATGTAGCATCACTTCATAGAACTTTCCCCCCTTTTTCATCAGATAAACGTTGTTCACTACAACAACACACCTATCTCTGACATGTTAGTCTACCTGTTGGAGAAGAAAGGCTGGTCCTCACATCGTCTCCAGAACCTAACCACGGACAGTCATGGTATAGCCAGTTTCTCTCTCAACACAACCAGTATGCCCAAAGAGAATATTAACCTCATAGTAAGTATGATTCCTTCTAGGTTTTGAAAGACTCTGAAGTCTCTTCATGCGCTATCCCAAATCACCCCCTTGACCCTACACCCTAGGGCCTACCACGTTCTTGTGGAGATCTGAGAAGATTCCCATTGGTATAATAAGCAATATGGTGAACTTCCACTTAGCCTATCAGAGGACAAGGTGGAGCTCTAAGGGTTGATTTGGGATTGAGCCTTCAGTTATACTCTCTCTTCCCTCTTTTGCTTTCCAGGTAAGCAACACACCACAAGAGGAGAACACTAGATACAGGGTCCCCTATTTCAACAGAGGGCAACACATTCTCTCACTGATCCAGCACACTGCCCCTCACAGTAAAACGTCCAGCTCTCTGGCTATTCAGAAGATGGAGAAACCACTGGCATGTGGGGAGGAAGTGTCAATCACCATCCAGTACGCCATCGTAGGGGAGACCATCCCTAAGGGCTCCGTGGATGTCATCTACCTGGTGAGTAGAACCAGGAACAAGTTGTGACAACCTGCAAACCCAGGGTGTGTCTGAAATGGAACCCTATTCTCTAGTGCACTATTTTGACCAGGGTTATTTCAGACCTAGTCCCAGCCTCTCACCTTCAAAGAAGGATGTCCCTATACAACACCAACATTCCTCATCATCTCCTTCTTGCTGACTTGATGGGATAACTGTTTTTCCCTCCTCCAGGCCTTATCCAGAGGGGCAATAGTTCAGCATGGACACATGAAGGTTACCGTGCAGCAGGGGAGTCCTGGTGAGGAAGTTTTATTAAGTAATTATGAACGTACTGGAAGGTGCTTGATGACAATGACAGTGAGTATGGTTACATGCACACAATAAAGCAATTATTGTGGAAAGGCAGATTAATATAATACTTCGATTAAAATGTTTATGTTTTGCAAGAAGAACGCTTTCCTTAATAATCCTGTTCACATGGATGTCTGAAATCAGGCTACTGATGCACTCTGATAAATGCAGATTAGCCTATTTAATAGGCCCAATTAAATGAGAGATGTGCATGGTAATTTGTTTTATGGCTACTTCGGGAATATGAACTCATCATGGCCAGAAAAGGTGAGGAATTTATTCTGCATTATAATTTATGTATTATGTTTACAATGAAATATTGTCTACTCGAGAAATTCGACATTACAGTATTCAGACGCCTACAAAAGTCAATGAAAAAGGTGAATCGTCTGCGATCAGTTTTTCGGATCGCATAGAGCAAAATAATTGAAAAAGCGTATCTATTTATTGTGAAGTGGGTCCAATGAAATGAGAGATGGGATGATTGGTAGCCTATCCTAACTTGTTGTAGGCCTATAGGCTATTTCGCGAGTAGCCTATGAAACCATCACAGTCAGAAAAGGTGAGGATTTATTCTGCAATGATTATGGTAATGAAATGAATAATTAGAAATAAGTATCTATTTCATATTATTTTAGAATGCAAAGATAAAATAAATCGATTTTCGCTCACTAAGGGAAAATGATTATATTATTATTATTATTATATTTAGCTACCTGTTTTTTGTTATGAATAAGAGTGTCATATATTCCTGCACAAGGCTACTTTTGCCATCTTGCATTGCAATACTTCAACCATGCATGGTCTGAAGTTTGCAGGAGGATAAGCACATTCTCACTTCAAGTTCAGTTTTTATAAATACCAACTTTTGAGTGAAAACTGGCGCATGTTATGAATGTTTAGGGGCATATTTTGTGCATACCCAACGTTTAAATGCCTCTGGTGTTTTAATCGGCGTATGCTTTCTTAGATTTTGACTTTACATAGATTAAGATAGAGTAAGGTGAGTCTTGCATAATCTGTTTACTGCCATAATCAGTTTACTATCTAATTATTACTGTGCATGTAAACGTACTCAGTGTGACATGCTCTTGCGTTGCAGTAACTGAGGGTGAAGTCACCTTGAAGTTGGCAGTGGTTCCAGAGATGGCGCCAGTGATACAGGTCCTGGTGTACAGTATGCTTCCCAGCGAGACTGTAATCGCCCACAGCATGAACTTCCCCACTGAGAAATGCTTCAGGCACAAGGTGTGGGTATATGTACAGTGAGGGGAAAAAGTATTTGATCCCCTGCTGATTTTGTATGTTTGCCCACTGACAAAGACATGATCAGTCTATAATTTTAATGGTAGGTTTATTTGAACAGTGGGCGACAGAATAACAACAAAAAAATCCAGAAAAACGCATGTCAAAAATGTTATAAATTGATTTGCATTTTAATGAGGGAAATAAGTATTTGACCCCTCTGCAAAACATGACTTAGTACTTGGTGGCAAAACCCTTGTTGGCAATCACAGAGGTCAGACCTTTCTTGTAGTTGGCCACCAGGTTTGCACACATCTCAGGAGGGATTTTGTCCCACTCCTCTTTGCAGATCTTCTCCAAGTCATTAAGGTTTCGAGGCTGACGTTTGGCAACTCGAACCTTCAGCTCCCGCCACAGATTTTCTATGGGATTAAGGTCTGGAGACTGGCTAGGCCACTCCAGGACCTTAATGTGCTTCTTCTTGAGCCACTCCTTTGTTGCCTTGGCTGTGTGTTTTGGGTCATTGTCATGCTGGAATACCCATCCACAACCCATTCTCAATGCCCTGGCTGAGGGAAGGAGGTTCTCACCCAAGATTTGACGGTACATGGCCCCGTCCATCGTCCCTTTGATGCAGTGAAGTTGTCCTGTCCCCTTAGCAGAAAAACACCCCCAAAGCATAATGTTTCCACCTCCATGTTTGACGGTGGGGATGGTGTTCTTGGGGTCATAGGCAGCATTCCTCCTCCTCCAAACACGGCGAGTTGAGTTGATGCCAAAGAGCTCCATTTTGGTCTCATCTGACCACAACACTTTCACCCAGTTCTCCTCTGAATCATTCAGATGTACATTGGCAAACTTCAGACGGCCCTGTATATGTGCTTTCTTGAGCAGGGGGACCTTGCGGGTGCTGCAGGATTTCAGTCCTTCACGGCGTAGTGTGTTACCAATTGTTTTCTTGGTGACAATGGTCCCAGCTGCCTTGAGATCTTTGACAAGATCCTCCCGTGTAGTTCTGGGCTGATTCCTCACCGTTCTCATGATCATTGCAGCTCCACGAGGTGAGATCTTGCATGGAGCCACAGGCCGAGGGAGACTGACAGTTATTTTGTGTTTCTTCCATTTGTGAATAATCGCACCAACTGTTGTCACCTTCTCACCAAGCTGCTTGGCGATGGTCTTGTAGCCCATTCCAGCCTTGTGTAGGTCTACAATATTGTCCCTGACATCCTTGGAGAGCTCTTTGGTCTTGGCCATGGTGGAGAGTTTGGAATCTGATTGATTGATTGCTTCTGTGGACAGGTGTCTTTTATACAGGTAACAAGCTGAGATTAGGAGCACTCCCTTTAAGAGTGTGCTCCTAATCTCAGCTCGTTCCCTGTATAAAAGACACCTGGGAGCCAGAAATCTTTTTGATTGAGAGGGGGTGAAATACTTATTTCCCTCATTAAAATGCAAATCAATTTATAACATTTTTGACATGCATTTTTCTGGATTTTTGTTGTTGTTATTCTGTCTCTCACTGTTCAAATAAACCTACCATTAAAATTATAGACTGATCATTTCTTTGTCAGTGGGCAAACGTACAAAATCAGCAGGGGATCAAATACTTTTTTGCCTCACTGTATGTGAAAAATATGGGTTGTTTATGAATTCGAAGGACCAATAAAAAACTTAGGTGCTGGATTTTAGGCCGGTAGCAACCACCACAGGGTGTCCTTTCAGAACACAAGGAAGCAGTAGTTCCAGTTCAAGGGTTTATAATAATAATAATTATATGCCATTTAGCAGACACTTTTACCCAAAGCGACTTACAGTCATGTGCGCATACATTTTTACGTATGGGTGGTCCCGGGGATCGAACCCACTACCCTGGCGTTACAAGCGCCATGCTCTACCAATTGAGCTACAGAGGACCACATGAAGATCTACACACACACATACAACACCACTCTCTCTGATACTAATTGTGGTTCTGTAAAGAAAAGAGGAGAACTCAGGCTATAGCACAGTATGGGAAAAATATGCCTCTTTGCATGTCAACAAACTAAATAGGATATGTGGACCCAAACACATACTAGATGCACAATGAAACAATAGAGTAATGTAGAAATATCTACCCATAATAAGCATGAGCAATCTACAACCGAAAATAGCCTAGCACCACAGACAAATGCTAACAAATGCTAACCACTAACTAGCATGCTAAATAGTAATGCATTCCGGATGACAATGCTAATGTTAATGCTAACACTAGCGGGTGTACGCGAGCTAGCAAGTTTAACACAAATGCTAGATATTTACAACAGACTCTATTAAGCTCCAAACAACAAGACATCAGGATTTTGGCACTTACATTTAGCTGCACGTACAATAAAACATCAGAAAGAAAAGCAATGTTTTCTAAGGAGGTAGAATATGGAGGAGTGAAAAACCAGTGGATCATCAGAATGGAAACTACAGACTGCCTGAGGCCCTGCCAGGTCAGGTATTATGCTAAGTCCCGGGAAAAAAGGCTGCTGATTGGCTAATACAATTATGATGATTGACATTACCTAATTTCAATAAGAAAACCAAAAGTTGGGGTCTTGGAAAGGAGATGAGCTGTCCATTTTCACAGCCGACCCCAAATGTGTTGTACCTATTTGCTACAACTGACAAGCCAGCTAAGGGTCAGTAGCTTCTTGAGGAAGGGCGGGAAGCTGGATGAGTCGAGCAACAGGCCTGACGTAGGTTCTGTCCTTGACTTCGATCTCTGCTGTCCTCACTTTCCCGTCTGCTCCAGGGATAACTGACTTGACAGTTCCAATTTGCCACAGTGCCCTAGGAAGCTGATCATCACAACAGTCCCAACTATAAGCTCTTCCTTACTGTGAAACAGTGCCAGAAATTGTCGGCTAGAACCTGGCTGTGTCTACATCTTTTGCGACTGAGCAGTTCAGACTCTGGGTAGACCACCTGTGGTAGTGACGAGTCTGGCCGCCCCATGAGGAGAGAGTTAGAAGTGATTGGGTGCGGATCCGCGATGTCCGACGAAACATATCCCAAGGGATTGTAGTCTGGTTTTCAACCTTCCCAAGTTCTCTCATGTCACCCCGCTCCTCCGCACACTGCACTGGCTTCCAGTTGAGGCTTGCATCTACTACAAGACCATGGTGCTTGCCTACGGAGCTGTGAGGGGAACGGCACCTCCTTACCTTCAGGCTCTGATCAGACCCTACACCCAAACGAGGGCACTACGTTCATCCACCTCTGGCCTGCTAGCCCCCCTACCTCTACGGAAGCACAGTTCCCACTCAGCCCAGTCAAAGCTATTCGCTGCTCTGGCACCCCAATGGTGGAACAAGCTCCCCCACGACGCCAGGACAGCGGAGTCACTGACCACCTTCCGGAGACACTTGAAACCCTACCTCTTTAAGGAATACCTGGAATAGTATCAAAGTAATCATTCTACCCCACCCCCCCCTCCCCCACCCCTCCATAAAAAAAAAAAACGGGTTGTCCCACTGGCTATCATAAGTTGAATGCACCAATTTGTAAGTCGCTCTGGATAAGATCGTCTGCTAAATGATGTAAATGTAAATGTAAGATCCCTTCTACTTCAATTAGGACAGTCCTCAGCACCTCTTCGGAGATGGTCTGTGCGCCAAGGGTGGTTTGCAGGGCAGTCTTGATGGATCTGATCTCCCTCTCCCAGCATCCTCCAAAGTGTGGTGCACTTGGTAGGTTGAAGGCGAAGCGAATCTTCTGACTGTTTAACTGTTCCTGGAGCTATGGGTGGAGAGTCATGAAGGCCTCCTGTAGCTCCCGCTTCCCTCCCTTGAAATTTGTTCCTCGATCAGACAGGATCTGATTTCTCTTTGAGCGATGAAGCCTCTCAAAGCCTTTAGGAACAAATCAGAATCCATGTTCGTCAGTAGATCCACGTGTACAGCCTGGGTGGTCATGCGCTTAAAGATGATGCCCCATCTCTTTTCATTTCTTCGGGCCAATCTTGATGATATACGGTCCAAAGCAGTCCACACCTGTATAATAGAATGTGGGCTTGTGGAGCCGCAGTCGGGCTGGAGGCAGGTCAGCCATCCTAGGCACATCTGGCTGGCCTTGCCAATTCCTGCATTCGGCACAACCAAGCTGAAAACGCCGAATAGCTGCCCTCCCTCTCAGAATCCAGAACCTTCAATGTAACTCAGCAAACACCCTGTCTTGGCCCGGGTGTCTCAGCTGCTCATCATATTTATTGAGCAGCAACCTGGTGAGCGGATGACCTGGGTCCAGAACTACTGGGTGAAGAACGTCAGGGCCCAGCTGGTCACACCTCCGAAGGTGACTTCCAACACGAATCAGTCCGGTGTCGTTGTCATACTCCGGGGCCAGTGTCACCAGACGGCTGCTCGGAGGGACTGGCTTGCCTGCCTCTAGAAGGGAGAGGTCTTCTGGGAAGCTCTCAGACTGAGCATGTCTGAGTACTTTGAGTTCTGCTTGCTTGAAATCGTCGGCTGAAGGGTTGTCGACACTACTTGCCGCCCCGTGTAGCAACTGCACTGTGGCTTCCACCAGCTCCTGGAAATTGTTGAACTGGGCAACATCAGGAAGAGACGACTTGGTGTCCGCTGACAGGAGTCCACAGAAGGTAAGCTTCCGCAGCTCCTATGCTTCATCAGGAGGTACTTGGTCGGATCTTCTCGGGCCAGGATGACTGGGCCTGCCACAGGAATGGAGAACCTTGACTCCAACGGTTGTGTTCTATAAGCTGAGACAGCGTCTTGCCATGTGTGATATCGTCGATTTCTCTCCGTGTACATGTAACGCCAGGCCTGGGGGTCCGTGAGCTCCTGTATTTCTGTGACTCTTGTGCCTACAAATACTTTGTACCTGCAGGAGTCTGACTGGAGCCAGGTTAAGACTGTTGTAGAATCCGACCAGACATGACCTCGTGGATTTCCTCAGTGAGTTATTTTCTGATGACCACGGCCAGCTGGGCACCGGTGAGTGCTGCGCAGAGCTCGAGTCTTGGCATTGACTGTTGTTGTTTCGGGGCCACTCTTGATCTTGCTGCAAGGAATGCCACTTGGATCCGTCCCTTGGTGTCTTCAGTATGGAGGTACGCAATGGCACCGTACGCAAGTTCTGAGGCATCACTGAGGACTTGAACACTTCTTGTGCTGGTTGGGAGATCCATGTCGGTGCTGACGTAACACCTTGGTAGTGTGACCTGAGACAGCTGTGGAAGTTCGTTCTCCCAAATAAGCCACGCTTGGAGAAGATTTTCAGGTAGGTCTGGGGCATCCCACCCTCTTTTCTTATCCCAGAGCCTTTGGACCACAACCTTGGCCGTGTGGTGTATGGAACGATGAAGCCAAGTGGATCGAACTGGCTGGCAAGGATCCGATATATGTTGCGCATGGTGGGTTCAACTTTCTCCATGTGACCGTGCTTGTAGCCAAGAGTGTCAGACAGACATTGCCATCGTAATCCAAGGGTGCGCTCTTGGCAAGAAGGTGCTTCAACTTGTCCACCAGTATCTTGGCTTCATCTGCAGCGGGGAGACTTTGTAGACAGTTGTCTACATAGAAACAGCATTCTACAGAGAAGCGCACATCTTCTTTGGGCTCACTGTGGTTAAACGCAAGCTTCCGAAGGGCAAACGTGGTGCAGCAGGGGCTACATGTCGTCCCAAAGGGAAGAACCTGCCACTCATAGACCTCAGGGTAATCATCACGGTTTAGCTTTCAAGGGACAAAGGTTCTTCTTCCACAAAAGGGGAGTGGCGTACCTTTGAACCCTGTCCATTTCGACCTTGACTGTCTTCTCCTCCAGTAGATGCATGGCTTCTACATCTTGTTTGGACCATGTGACGAGCTTCTCACTCCTGTATGGTAGCGTATCCAACTGCCAGAGCTTCTCTACATGGCTGAAGAGCTCTGCAGATGGAGAGACGAGGGATGTATGAAGGAACTTTTAAGGGTCCATCTGAGCTAAGTTTTGATGGCGGCAGGTCCGCCAGGAGGACCCAAACGCACTGGCTCTGTCGGGGTGATTAGATGGGGAATGTCTGATCCGATGCGCAGTAGCGGCTGCGCCTGATACAGCGGTTGAAGGGGAAGGCCTTTGAGGTGCCGATACCTTTTCTGAAGGGCTTTGACAGGGTAGGTATGCGGTGCAAGGCCCAACTATTCAGCTGTGAAGGCTCTGTGGATGTCAAAGGATTGGTTGAGTAACAGGGGCCACAGAGAATGACAAAGAAGCTCCATGGATGACTCAAATATCTTGACGCACCGTACGAAGTGCCAAGTCCTCAGAATTGCCTTGGAGGCCTAGCTGCTCTGCTGTTTCGTGTAGAGGTATAGTGCGCTCCGACCCGTCGTCCAACAGGGCGTACGTGTCAAGTGACTTGTTGCCGCTCTGCAAGATGACTCCACTCATCTTCAGCAACACCTTACTGCTGACGGAAGGTCGATCAACGTAGAGGGTCTCTGCAGTGGAGCTCACCAGGCCTCTGTTGGCGCCTTTGTGCTGGTGGTCTTCATAGTGTTCGTGCTAGCGTTCTTTGTAGCAGTCCGACTAGTGTTGACCTCGTGGAGAATCTCAAGATGCTTCTTCTCGCACTTCTTGCACTTAGCCTTGAGAGTACACTGAGCTGCTTGGTGTCCGCGTCCACACTTCCCACATCTTTCATTTGTCTTGATCCAGGATTCTTTCTGTTCTTTGGAAAGGAGCTGAAAGTTGGTGCATTGATTCATGTAATGTTGCATGGTGTTGCAGAACGACAATACTTATTTGGCTTCTCACGTGACTTGTATACGAAATGCTTCAGTCTGGTTTTAGACCCCATCATAGCACTGAGACTGCACTTGTGAAGGTGGTAAATGACCTTTTAATGGCGTCAGACCGAGGCTCTGCATCTGTCCTCGTGCTACTAGACCTTAGTGCTGCCTTTGACACCATCGATCACCACATTCTTTTGGAGAGACTGGAAACCCAAATTGGTCTACACGGACAAGTTCTGGCCTGGTTTAGATCCTACCTGTCGGAAAGATATCAGTTTGTCTCTGTGAATGGTCTGTCCTCCGACAAATCAACTGTACATTTCGGTGTTCCTCAAGGTTCCGTTTTAGGACCACTATTGTTTTCACTATATATTTTACCTCTTGGGGATGTTATTCGAAAACATAATGTTAACTTTCACTGCTATGCGGATGACACACAGCTGTACATTTCAATGAAGCATGGTGAAGCCCCAAAATTGCCCTCGCTAGAAGCCTGTGTTTCAGACATAAGGAAGTGGATGGCTGAAAACTTTTTACTTTTAAACTCGGACAAAACAGAGATGCTTGTTCTAGGTCCCAAGAAACAAAGAGATCTTCTGTTAAATCTGACAATTAATCTTGATGGTTGTAAAGTCGTCTCAAATAAAACTGTGAAGGACCTAGGCGTTACTCTTGACCCTGATCTCTCTTTTGACGAACATATCAAGACTGTTTCAAGGACAGCTTTTTTCCATCTACGTAACATTGCAAAAATCAGAAATTTTCTGTCCAAAAATGATGCAGAAAAATTAATCCATGCATTTGTTACTTCTAGGTTAGACTACTGCAATGCTCTATTTTCCGGCTACCCGGATAAAGCACTAAATAAACTTCAGTTAGTGCTAAATACGGCTGCTAGAATCCTGACTAGAACCAAGAAATTTGATCATATTACTCCAGTGCTAGCTTCCCTACACTGGCTTCCTGTTAAGGCAAGGGCTGATTTCAAGGTTTTACTGTTAACCTATAAAGCGTTACATGGGCTTGCTCCTACCTATCTTTCCGAGTTGGTCCTGCCGTACATACCAATACGTACGCTACGGTCACAAGACGCAGGCCTCCTAATTGTCCCTAGAATTTCTAAGCAAACAGCGGGAGGCAGGGCTTTCTCCTATAGATCTCCATTTTTATGGAACAGTCTGCCTACCCATGTGAGAGACGCAGACTCGGTCTCAACCTTTAAGTCTTTACTGAAGACTTATCTCTTCAGTAGGTCATATGATTGAGTGTAGTCTGGCCCAGGAGTGTGAAGGTGAACGGAAAGGCTGGAGCAACGAACAGCCCTTGCTGTCTCTGCCAGGCCGGTTCCCCTCTCCACTGGGGTTCTCTGCCTCTAACCCTGTTGCAGGGGCTGAGTCACTGGCTTGCTGGTGCTCTTTCATGCCGTCCCTGGGAGGGGTGCGTCACTTGAGTGGGTTGAGTTACTGACGTGATCTTCCTGTCTGGGTTGGCGCCCCCCGCTTGGTTTGTGCTGTGGTGGAGACCTCTGTGGGCTATACTCGGCCTTGTCTCAGGATTGTAAGTTGGTGGTTGGGGATATCCCTCTAGTGGTGCGGGGGCTGTGCTTTGGCGGAGTGGGTGGGGTTATATCCTTCCTGTTTGGCCCTGTCCGGGGGTTTCTTCGGATGGGGCCACAGTGTCTCCGGACCGCTCCTGTCTCAGCCTCCAGTATTTATGCTGCAGTAGTTTATGTGTCGGGGGGCTGGGGTTAGTTGGTTATACCTGGAGTACTTCTCCTGTCTTATCCAGTGTCCTGTGTGAATTTAAGTATGCTCTCTCTAATTCTCTCGTTCTCTCTTTCTCTCTGAGAACCTGAGCCCTAGGACCATACGTCAGGACTACCGGGCATGATGACACCTTGCTGTCCCCAGTCCGCCTGGCCTTGCTGCTATTCCAGTTTCAACTGTTCTGCCTGCGGCTACGAAACCCCTACCTGTCCCAGACCTGCTGTTTTCAACTCTTAATGATCGGCTATGAAAAGCCAACTGAGAGACCTGAGCCCTAGGACCATACGCCGGGACTACCGGCCGTGGTGACTCCTTGCTGTCCCCAGTCCGCCTGGCCTTGCTGCTATTCCAGTTTCAACTGTTCTGCCTGCGGTTATGGAACCCCTACCTATCCCAGACCTGCTGTTTTCAACTCTTAATGATCGGCTATGAAAAGCCAACTGAGATTTATTCCTGATTATTATTTGACCATGCTTGTCACTTATGAACATTTTTGAACATCTTGGCATGGTTCTGTTATAATCTCCACCCGGCACAGCCAGAAGAGGACTGGCCACCCCTCATAGCCTGGTTCCTCTCTAGGTTTCTTCCTAGGTTTTGCCTTTCTAGGGAGTTTTTCCTAGCCACCGTGCTTCTACACCTGCATTACTAGCTGTTTGGGGTTTTAGGCTGGGTTTCTGTACAGCACTTCGAGATATTAGCTGATGTAAGAAGGGCTATATAAAATAAAATTGATTGATTGATTGACTTCTCCTCCGGAGATTGGTTCTGCGCAGAGACTTCGGCTTTGTCCTTTCTCTGCTCACCCCCGTGGAGGATGGTGATGGTCTTAGGGAAGGATTTGTCTTCATGTTGATCTCGGCATGAGCTAGGGTGGTCCCTGCTTTGGTCGCTACTGAACTGTGTGTCATCTACTTGTACTCTCACGTCGTACTCAAGCCACTCTGCTAGGTGAAGGAGGGTTGGAATGGGTGTCTTGATGGGGTTCACACATCTCTTGAAGCTGACTCTTAGGTTGTGTGATAACTTAGCTAAGAGGCAGGAGACATGTGATCCACACCTCAGTTCTGTCTGTCCATTACTCCCTAGCTGATCCAACATGCCAACCAAGCACATCCTCAGAGCGAATGTTCGGAATGCCTTGGTGTCACCACTCTTGATGTTGGGGCCATCCATTAACCCTGCAATGCATTGGAGGGCAAACAGGTGGGGCTGGCCATACAGTTCTGTGAGGGACTCCATGGTGTCACTGTATGTGTACCTGCTGTTGCTGTAGGAGTTGGCAATTAGCAAAGCCTCTTCCAACTTCAGGTGGTCCAACAATATCTGAAACTTGAAGCACTCTGTTGCATCTACAGGCAGCACATTGTCGAGGGCCAACTTCAGTCTTGCAAACTCTCGTGGGTATTCATTGATAAAGTTGGGGATGGTAGGAGTTAGTCCACGGTAGGTGCACTCTCAGCTGGGCGGAGAAGGTGTGCGGAAGGTAGCTGCTGCTGGTCTTGTTGCGAGAGTAATTAATTCCACTCACAGTGCCCTCTACACGTGGTCCCTCGTTGGAGTGCTGTGTTGTTGTGTGTGTGGTGATCGTCTGCCTTGACTCGTAGCATACCTAATAGTCGACCAGACGATGCGGGGGGCGAGTCTGACGGTGGGGACGAACCACAACTTGTGGAGGATCTTCTCTGGTGACTGGCATCCTTGGACTCTGGCAGTTACTGCATCCTGCTCGTAAGGACCATGAAAAATATGGGTTGTTTATGATTTCGAAGGACCAATAAAAAGGGATAAAAAACCTAGGTGCTGGATTTTAGGCCGGTAGCAACCACCACAGGGTGTCCGTTCAGAACACGAGGATGCAGTAGTTCCAGTTCAATGCTTTAATGAAGATCCACACACAGAAATACAACACCACCCTCTCTGATACTAATTGTGGTTCTGCAAAGAAAAGAGGAGAACTTAGGCTATAGCACAGTATGGGAAAAATATGCCTACAAACTAAACAGGCTATGTGGACCCAAACACATGCTAGATGCACAAACAAACAACAGAGCAATGTAGAAATATCTACACAATATAAAACATAATAAGCATGAGCAATCTATAACCGAAAATAGCCTAGCACCACAGACAAATGCTAACAAATGCTAATCGCTAATATGCATGCTAAATAGTAACGCATTCCGGATGACAATGCTAATGCTAACGCTAGCGGGAGTACGCGAGCTAGCTAGCTAGCTACCAAGTTCAACACAAATGGTACATATTTACAACAGACAGGATTTTGGGACTTACATTTAGCTGCACCTTCAATAAAACATCAGAAAGAAAAGCAATTTGTTCTAAGGAGGTAGAATAAGAGAAGAGAAAAATTGGTTGGTCATCAGAATGGAAACTACAGACTGTCTGAGGCCCTGGCTGGTCAGGTATTATGCTAAGTCCCGGGGGAAAGGCTGCTGATTGGCTGATACAATTATGATGATTGGCGTGACCTTATTTCAATAAGAAAACCAAAAGAAAGTTGGGGTCTTGGAAAGGAGATGAGCTGGCCGTTTTTACAGTGTGCATGCGTCTGTGTGTGTCATACCCTCATCACAAAGATATTGTGTACACTAAAGGTGTATCATGTACACTTGTGTATGTCATGTGTGCCAGGTGTTGGTGGAGTTCTCACCCTCAAAAGCGGTCCCAGGGGAGGAGAACACCCTGCAGCTTTCGGCCCAGCCCGGCTCCCTCTGTGGCCTCAGCACTGTGGACAAGAGTGTTCACATCATGGAGCCAGGGAAGAGGCTGGATGCTGACAAGGTAACAGAGCTCACTGAAGTGAATGTCAACGGTCATACCACCATATAAACAGCTTTTGTGGTGCTGGGAATACAAACAGCTTCAGGGGAATAAGAAGTGACTACAGCAGACTTGGAGTGGGTCTGTTCACAGTGGGCCAATGGGTGTGCTTTCATCAACTGGAAAGCATATCCCTATTGGTACTTAAAGTGGCAATATGTAACTTTTTGGGCGACCTGAATTCAACCAAATTCACATAGAAATGTGAGTAATAGATCTACTTGAAAGGAAGTCTAAGAAGCATTGTATCTGTTCTATGTGTGCTATTTCTTTGGTCCCCGTTCTTAAGTTTTGTTTTTGCATCTTTTACTTTTGGGTTTGTACACCATCTTCAAACAGCTGAAACAACAATATTTATGGTTATGGAAAATATATTTCACAGCGGTTTAGATGGTACAATGATTCTCTACACTATACTAGGCTATTTTGTCACATAAACTGAAATTAGGTGAACTATTTGAGTTTTAGCAACCAGGAAATGGAGGAGTGATTTCTGCATAGTGTGACTTTAATAAGTTCAAATTCTGGGTTGTGTTCATTAGGGCACGGAAAGCATTTTAAAAACGTTTAGCAATGGAAAATGAAATTAGACAAGTCTAAGTAGTCACTGCCTTCTGTTTGGTGCCCAATGAACAAGGTCATTTCACATCTCCTTATTATCCCATTCCAGATATTTGATTTGTTACCAGTCAAGGAGACAACATACATTCCCTACGAGCTTGAAGATCCAGTAGCATGTTTACGTGTAAGACCAAGGAGATATGTAATGCCATACCCAGATGGACTAACTGAGGAGAAAAAGGAACCTTATGAAGTTTTTCAGGTAACTTCTGCCTTGTTTTCTCTTAACTTTAAGCCTCTTTTCCTCTCTCTCATAAGAATCAGTTACCAAACTGTTAACATGCATTCATCTTCTTAAATTATACATTGCTAAAATAGCCTGTTTGAGGCAACAACAAAAAAACATATAGAATAGAAAAATAAAACTGAGACATTCATTAATATCGAGCTCTCTTGTTTGTGATTCTTACATTTCTAGAAACTGGGACTGAAGCTGGCAACTAATCTGGTTCTAAGAGTACCTTCCTGCCTAAATTACAAGGGGAACCAGTACCATCGATCCTATGGTGAGATGTCCTCCTTAACACCGCTTACTCTCGTCATTGCCAGAAGTCTTTGGTGAATCTTGGGAAATGCATGGTTTTTGTTATTCTAACATAGCCTGGTTAAACCAGTCTGAACGCTGCATGCATCACCAGTGAGCGCAGCATTCAGTCTGGTTTGACCAGGCTGATTCTAACATGAGAATAATGACTGTTTTGTTTTAGTAGTATCCTACTACTCCCACAATGTAGACATGGACAGCACGCGTGCAATGCGTCAGCGATTTCCAGTGGGTGAAGCTGGATTACCCGGAGCCGGATATGGTGCCGCTCCACCTCCGCCACCCATAGAGACGGTCCGTACGTTCTTCCCTGAGACATGGATATGGGATCTTGTGGAAGTTGGGTAAGAGCACTGCACAGTGAGGCTGTTGCCTTATAGATGGGTTGACTGACAACATCACAAAAATAACGCGCGCGCATCATTGAGGCAGAAGGCTGTGTGATGTTATGATTCCGAACGGTCAGATAGTTAGCAACAATGACAAGAAACTGCCATGTGGAGAATAGTCGGTGGCTCGTTTGAGCTCGTAGTACCTTATTATTGATACCATGTCTTGTTTTGAGGTGTTTTGACTCATGTCATGTCTATGCTAATATGGCAAAAATTCGCTAGCTAGCTAACCAGCAACTGTAATGATGTATTTGAGAAACAACAAGTGCTCATTGTGCAAATGTATTTATGTTTTCAATAAGCATTTGGAGGCAGAATATAGTTAACTTGTCAACAATCTAAGCCAACCCCGTCTGTTTTGGCCCATAGTTGCGTACGTGTTGGTTTTGTTGCTAAACAACCAACCCACCTATATCAAACATACATTAGTGGTCTAGATTAGGAACCTGTACCTCATTAAACTGCATTACAGAGTAGGGGAGAGTGGTGTATAATTGATAAATGTTTTACATTCAGCATCACTCCGTCAAGGGAAATATAGTATTCTTTCTAACAAAGATATCGACATATATTTCAGGATGTTGTGTATCCCTGGAAATAATCAGAATTCATGTAAACATTACAGTATTGAAAACATAGCTTGTCCCAAAGAATTGGTCTCTTGGCACAAGGGGTAAATTAAGCTGCCTACACATTTCTGTATTGAATGAAATATTACCACTACCTTTTTAAAACCATAGCTAGGTTTCCATCCGATTGGCGACAGATTTTCATGCAAATATTTTCTACAATCCGCATAAAAACAATATGCGTATTTTCCCACCGGAGATATTTCCATCAAATTGACTATATGATGAGATTGTTATGGACAAAAGAGCGAGGTTCTTTTTATTTGTCAAATGACAGCCAATCATCGATCATCATGTCACCAGAATAAAACCCTCAATATTTATTTAATCTGAAGCCTAATAAACTGCATGTTCTCCCGACGAGTTGTAGTGGGAGGACCACACAACATGTCATCGCGTTATTCCAAGTTTACTTAGATATGATGGTTATTATATCAATATTTGCGCATAAAAGCGTTTCCACCACCATTTCTCGCATAATCTATTTTACTGACACAAAAAGGTCCCACCTTGTCTAGCGTATTTTTTTTGTCGACAATTCGAAATTTTTACAGACAAATGTTCTGTTTCCATCAGGCCTGTCATTACATTTTTTTCCAACATACTTTACGCGCGCAAAAAGGTTGAATGGAAACCTGGTTCATGTCTATCTCTATTTCCCAAACACAATTCAACACAATCACAATCGCTTTTTTGTCTTTTAATCATTTTAAGCATCATTTAACACAGGCTTAACACCTAACAAATGCTTTAAACTTTTTTTAAACACTTTTAACATAGGCCAGACATGTTGTTACAGTGGCTTGCGAAAGTATTCACCCCCCTTGGCATTTTTCCTTTTTTGTTGCCTTACAACCTGGAATTAAAATTGATTTTTTGGGGGTTTGTATCATTTGATTTACACAACATGCCTACCACTTTGAAGATGCAAAATATTTTTTTGGGTGAGACAAACAAGAAATAAGACAAAAAAACGGAACACTTGAGCGTGCGTAACTATTCACCCTGGATTGAGGTCTGGGCTTTGACTAGGCCATTCCAAGACATTTAAATGTTTCCCGTTAAACCACTCAAGTGTTGCTTTAGCAGTATGCTTAGGGTCATTGTCCAGCTGGAAGGTGAACCTCCATCCCAGTCTCAAATCTCTGGAAGACTGAAACAGGTTTCCCTCAAGAATGTCCCTGTATTTAGCGCCATCCATCATTCCTTCAATTCTGACCAGTTTCCCAGACCCTGCCGATGAAAAACATCCCCACAGCATGATGCTGCCACCACCATGTTTCACTGTGGGGATGGTGTTCTCGGGGTGATGAGAGGTGTTGGGTTTGCGCCAGACATAGCTTTTTCCTTGATGGATAAAAAGCTAAATTTGTGTCTCATCTGACCAGAGTACCTTCTTCCATATGTCTGGGGAGTCTCCCACATGCCTTTTTTTCTTTAAGCAATGGCTTTTTTCTGGCCGTGATGCCACTCTTCCGTAAAGCCCAGCTCTGTATAGTGTATGGCTTAAAGTGGTCCTATGGACAGATACTTGAATCTCCGCTGTGCAGCTTTGCAGCTCCTTCAGGGTTATCTTTGGTCTCTTTGTTGCCTCTCTGATTAATGCCCTCCTTGCCTGGTCCGTGAGTTTTGGTGGGCGGCTCTCTCTTGGCAGGTTTGTTGTGGTGCCATATTCTTTCCATTTTCTAATAATGGATTTAATGGTGCTCCGTGAGATATTAAAAGTTTCTGATATTTTTTTACAACCCAACCCTGATCTGTACTTCTCCACAACTTTGTCCCTGACCTGTTTGGAGAGCTCCTTGGTCTTCATGGTGCCGCTTGCTTGGTGGTGCCCCTTGCTTAGTGGTGTTGCAGACTCTGGAGCCTTTCAGAACAGGTGTATACAGTGGGGAAAAAAAGTATTTAGTCAGCCACCAATTGTGCAAGTTCTCCCACTTAAAAAGATGAGAGAGGCCTGTAATTTTCATCATAGGTACACGTCAACTATGACAGACAAAATGAGAAATAAAAATCCAGAAAATCACATTGTAGGATTTTTTATGAATTTATTTGCAAATTATGGTGGAAAATAAGTATTTGGTCAATAACAAAAGTTTCTCAATACTTTGTTATATACCCTTTGTTGGCAATGACACAGGTCAAACGTTTTCTGTAAGTCTTCACAAGGTTTTCACACACTGTTGCTGGTATTTTGGCCCATTCCTCCATGCAGATCTCCTCTAGAGCAGTGATGTTTTGGGGCTGTCGCTGGGTAACACGGACTTTCAACTCCCTCCAAAGATTTTCTATGGGGTTGAGATCTGGAGACTGGCTAGGCCACTCCAGGACCTTGAAATGCTTCTTACGAAGCCACTCCTTCGTTGCCCGGGCGGTGTGTTTGGGATCATTGTCATGCTGAAAGACCCAGCCACGTTTCATCTTCAATGCCCTTGCTGATGGAAGGAGGTTTTCACTCAAAATCTCACGATACATGGCCCCATTCATTCTTTCCTTTACACGGATCAGTTGTCCTGGTCCCTTTGCAGAAAAACAGCCCCAAAGCATGAAGTTTCCACCCCCATGCTTCACAGTAGGTATGGTGTTCTTTGGATGCAACTCAGCATTCTTTGTCCTCCAAACACGATGAGTTGAGTTTTTACCAAAAAGTTATATTTTGGTTTCATCTGACCATATGACATTCTCCCAATCCTCTTCTGGATCATCCAAATGCACTCTAGCAAACTTCAGACGGGCCTGGACATGTACTGGCTTAAGCAGGGGGACACGTCTGGCAATGCAGGATTTGAGTCCCTGGCGGCGTAGTGTGTTACTGATGGTAAGCTTTGTTACTTTGGTCCCAGCTCTCTGCAGGTCATTCACTAGGTCCCCCCGTGTGGTTCTGGGATTTTTGCTCACCGTTCTTGTGATCATTTTGACCCCACGGGGTGAGATCTTGCGTGGAGCCCCAGATCGAGGGAGATTATCAGTGGTCTTGTATGTCTTCCATTTCCTAATAATTGCTCCCACAGTTGATTTCTTCAAACCAAGCTGCTTACCTATTGCAGATTCAGTCTTCCCAGCCTGGTGCAGGTCTACAATTTTGTTTCTGGTGTCCCTTGACAGCTCTTTGGTCTTGACCATAGTGGAGTTTGGAGTGTGACTGTTTGAGGTTGTGGACAGGTGTCTTTTATACTGATAACAAGTTCAAACAGGTGCCATTAATACAGGTAACGAGTGGAGGACAGAGGAGCCTCTTAAAGAAGAAGTTACAGGTCTGTGAGAGCCAGAAATCTTGCTTGTTTGTAGGTGACCAAATACTTATTTTCCACCATAATTTGCAAATAAATTCATTAAAAATCCTACAATGTGATTTTCTGGATTTTTTTTTCTCAATTTGTCTGTCATAGTTGACGTGTACCTATGATGAAAATGACAGGCCTCTCTCATCTTTTTAAGTGGGAGAACTTGCACAATTGGTGGCTGACTAAATACTTTTTTCCCCCACTGTATATACTGAGATCATGTGACAGATCATGTGACACTTAGATTGCACACAGGTGGACTTTATTTCACTAATTATGTGACTTCTGAAGGTAATTGGTTGCACCAGATCTTATTTAGGGGCTTCATAGCAAAGGGGGTGAATGCATATGCATGCACCTGTCATGTGGTCCTCTGTAGCTCAGCTGGTAGAGCACGGCGCTTGTAACGCCAAGGTAGTGGGTTCGATCCCCGGGACCACCCATACACAAAAAAAAAAAAAAAAAAAAAAAATGTATGCACGCATAACTGTAAGTCGCTTTGGATAAAAGCGTCTGCTAAATGGCATATTATTATTATATTATGACTTCCGCCGAGGCTGCCTCCCCTCCTTGTTCGGGCAGGTTTCGGCGTTCGTCGTTACCGGATACTAGCTACTGCCGATCCTATTCTCATCACTCCACTTGTCATGTCTTGTCTTGTCAATCACACACACCTGGTGCTCATTCCCCTAATTAGTATGTGTATAAGTGCTCCCTCTGTTCCCCTTGTCTTTGTGAGTGATTGTATTTGTGAGAGCGAGTAGCTCAGTTGAGCTACTCTTCCATTTGTTATTGCCAAAGTGGAATATTTCCCTTGTGATAGTTTCGTTTTGACGCTGGGTTCGTTTTATTTATGTAAACGGAATAAACTCTGGACTTCGGTGTTTTACCCCCTGCGCCTGACTCCTTCATTCACACCTCGTCACAGAATCACTCACCTGATCTCATATGGAGTCTGCAGGAGAAGACCGCATGCCTGGAGTTGTGGCAAGGGTCCAGGAGCATTCCTCGATGCTGGCCAGCTTGGGGGAAGCGATGGATTGGGTTCTTCAGGTAGTACAACGCCTGGAGAAGAGAGGACCCGATCTATCGAGACCAGCTGGTCAACCGGATCCAGCCACCTACACCCCAGCCCCTGGAGGGATCCATATATCCCGGCCACCAGCGTTTGATGGGATGGCAGTGCGATGTAAGGGATTTCTGCTCCAACTAGAGATGTATTTCTCCAGCATCAGGCCGGCGCCACTGGAGTGGGAGAAGGTATCCGTCCTCGTTTCCTGCCTTTGTGGGAGAGCCCTGGAGTGGGCCAACGCGGTGTGGAACGAGGGAGCTGCCGCGTTGGAGGACTACAGGGAGTTTGCTCGCCTCTTTCGGACCGTTTTCGATCACCCGCTAGAGGGTGAACAACTGGTCCATCTGAGGCAGGGGACGAGGTCCGCACAGGACTACGCGCTGGGGCTCCGGACGCTGGCAGCGGGGTCCGGGTGGAACGAGCGGGCCCTGATCGACCATTTCCAGTGCCACCTAAGGGAGGACGTCCGACGGGAGCTAGCCTGCCGTGATGCCATGCTATCGTTCTCCCAACTGGTGGACATGGCCATCCGGCTGGACAATCTGCTAGCAGCCAGAGGACGTCCTGGTAGGGGTCTGCCCGTTCCCGCTCCGGACGACTCTGACCCTGAGCAGATGGCGCTGGGGGGAGCCGCCGGTCGAGAGAGCGCAGAAGGACAGCGACAGTGCCACTCTGGTGGCACGAAGGGACAATCCACCTCACGTCGCAGTCAATGTTCCTTTGGGTCTGGAGGCGGTAGGCAGGGTACTCATGCATCACCCCAGGTAACGAACACCCAAACTTGTTCAGGGCCCTTTGCGGCGCATTGTACCTTATCTATCTCCTTTCCCGATCACCTGGTAGTTTCCCAGTGTAAGGCGCTAGTCGATTCAGGCGCAGCTGGGAACTTTATGGACAGGGCATTTGCACGCCGTCAAGGCATTTCATTGGTTCCCCTATCCATTCCACTCCCCATCAGAGCACTTGATAGTGGACCATTAGGGTCAGAGTTGGTTAAGGAGGTTACTGTACCAGTCACCATGATTACACAGGAGACGCATGTTGAGCATATCACTTTTTTGATTATTGAGTCTCCTGCTTACCCTGTAGTCTTAGGTATTCCGTGGTTAGCCCTTCACAACCCCAATTTTTCATGGCCGCAGAGGGTTCTTACGGGGTGGTGAGTGTCTGGGTAGGTGTCTAGGTGTTTCCGTTGGTGCGACCACGGTGGAAAGTCCAGACGGTACCCCCACCGTGCGCATTCCCCCCGAATACCATGATCTGGCGATCGCGTTTTTCAAGATGCAAGCGACTAAATTACCACCTCATCGGGAGGGGGATTACACGATAAACCTTCGGGTAGACGTTGTACCTCCCAGGAATCATGTGTATCCCATGTCGCAGGCTGAAACGGAAGCTATGGAAACATACGTCACCGAGTCCCTCTGCCAGGGGTATAAACGTCCCTCCACTTCACCTGCTTCCTCGAGTTTCTTCTTTGCGAAGAAGAAAGATGGCGGTTTACACCCGTGCATTGATTGTCGACCACTGAATAAGGTGACGGTACGATTTAGTTATCCTCTTCCCCTCATTCCTTCAGTGATTGAGTCAATGCATGGGGCCCGTTTTTTCACGAAATTAGACCTCAGGAGTGCCTACAACCTGGTGCGTATTCGGGAAGGGGATGAGTGGAAAACAGCATTCAGCACAACCTCGAGGCATTATGAATACCTGGTGATGCCCTAAGGTTTGATGAATGCTCCATCCGTTTTCCAGTCCTTTGTGAACGAGTTGTTTCGGGACATGCTTGGTCGCGGTGTGGTGGTCTACATCGATGACATCCTGGTGTATTCTGCTGCGCGTGCCGAGCATGTGTCCCTGGTTTGCAAGGCACTGGTCCGACTGCTGGAGAATGATGTTTATGTCAAGGCAGAGAAGTATGACTTTTTCCAGCAGTCAATCTCCTTCCTCGGATACCGCATTACAACCACAGGTGTGGAGATGGAGGGAGATCGCATTTCAGCCATGTGTAATTGGCCAACTCTAACCACGGTGAAGGAGGTGCAGCGCTTCCTTGGCTTTGCCAACTACTATCAGAGGTTTATTCAGGGCTTTGGCAAGATTGCAGCTCCCATTAACTCCTTGTTGAAGGGTGGGCCGTCCCGGCTCCGCTGGTCTGCTGAGGCTGATTTGGCCTTCAGTAGATTGCGGGGTCTGTTCCCCTCAGCCCCGGTACTGGCTCACCCCGATTCATCACTATCGTTCGTAGTGGAGGTGGATGCGTCCAAGGTAGGGATATGCGCTGTCTTATCCCAACACTCGGGCACGCCACCCAAGCTCTGCCCCTGTGCCTTCTTTTCGAAGAAGCTCAGCTCGGCGGAGCAGAACTACGGCGTTGGTGATCGGGAGCTGCTGGCTGTTGTCCGAGCTTTGACGGTGTGGAGGCATTGGCTCGAAGGGGCGAAACACCCTTTCCTCGTCTGGACAGACCACCGTAACCTGGAGTACATTCGGGCAGCGAGGAGGCTGAATCCTCACCAGGCCAGGTGGGCCCTCTTCTTCACCCGGTTTGATTTCACACTCTCATAAGTGTCCAGCTGGGCTGCAGTACGTGCCTGCGCTTATCCGTGATCGTATGATCTACTGGGCACACACGACACCCTCCTCTGGTCATCCAGGTATCGGTCGTACAATGCGCTGCCTGACCGAGAAGTACTGGTGGCCTACCTTGGCTAAGGACGTGAGGGTGTCTGTTTCCTCCTGCTCAGTGTGCGCCCAGAGTAAGGCACCTAGGCACCTCCCAGCGGGTAAGCTACAACCTTTACCAGTTCCACAACGACCATGGTCTCAACTTAGTATTGATTTTCTTACTGATCTTCCCCTCTCCCAAGGTAACACCACTATCCTGGTCGTTGTGGATTGCTTTTCGAAGTCCTGCCGCCTCCTTCCTCTGCCCGGTCTCCCCACGACCCTACAAACTGCGGAGGCTCTGTTTACTCACGTCTTCTGGCACTACGGGGTACCAGAGGATATAGTGTCCGACCGAGGTCCCCAGTTCACGTCTAGAATCTGGAAGGCGTTCATGGAACGTCTGGGAGTCTCATTCAGCCTGACCTCTGGATTTCACCCCGAGAGTAATGGGCCGGTGGAAAGGGTGAATCAAGATGTGGGTAGGTACCTGCGGACCTACTATCAGGACCGGCAGGGGGAGTGGTCGGTGTTCCTGCCATGGGAAAAATATGCTCAGAACTCTCTTCGCCACTCCTCTACTAACCTAACACCCTTCCAATGTGTTTTGGGTTACCAACCGCTCCTGGCACCGTGGCACCAGAGCCAGACCGAGGCTCCTGCGGTGGATGACTGGTTTCGGCGCGCGGAGGAGACTTGGGACGCTGCCCACATTCGCCTCCAGCGCGCCATGCGTCTTCAGAAGGCGAACGCTGACCACCACCGCAGGGAGGCCCCGGTTTTCGTACCAGGGGATCGGGTCTGGCTCTCGACCCGGAATCTACCCCTCCGTCTGCTCTGCCGGAAGCTGAGCCTGCGGTTTGTGGGGCAGTTTAAAGTCCTGAGGAGGATAAACGAGGTTACATACAGGTTGTTATTACCCCCTGATTACCGTATTAACCCCTCGTTTCATGTGTCCCTCCTCAGGCCGGTGGTAGCTGGTCCGCTCACCTCCTCTAGACATCGAGGGGGCCCCGGCGTACTCGGTCCGTTCCATCCTGGATTCAAGGCGTCGGGTGGGGGGCCTTCAGTATCTTGTGGAGTGGGAGGGGTATGGTCCGGAGGAACGGTGCTGGGTCCCAAGGAGGGACATCCTCGAACCCTCCCTGTTGAGGGATTTCCACCGTCACCATCCGGCTCGCCCTGCTCCACGTCCTCCTGGCCGTCCCGAGGCCGGTGCACTGCTGGAGCCGCGCGTCAAGGGGGGGGGGGGGGGGGGGGGGGTACTGTCACGACTTCCGCCGAGGCTGCCTCCCCTCCTTGTTCGGGCAGGTTTTTCGCCGTTCGTCGTCACCGGCTAACTAGCTACTGCCGATCCCATTCTCATCACTCCACTTGTCATGTCTTGTCTAGTCAATCACACACACCTGGTGCTCATTCCCCTAATTAGTATGTGTATAAGTGTTCCCTCTGTTCCCCTTGTCTTTGTGAGTGATTGTATTTGTGAGAGCGAGTAGCTCGGTTGAGCTACTCTTCCATTTGTTATTGCCAAGGTGGAATATTTCCCTTGTGATAGTTTCATTTTGACGCTGGGTGCGTTTTATTTATGTAAACGGAATAACTATAGACTTCGGTGTTTTACCTCCTGAGCCTCACTCCTTCATTCACACCTCGTCACAGCACCACTTTTCCGTTATTTATTTTTTAGAATTTGTTGAAACAAGTCATTTTTTTTTCATTTCACTTCACCAATTTGGTCTATTTTGTGTATGTCCATTACATGAAATCCAAATAAAAATCAATTTAAATTACAGGTTGTAATGCAACAAAACAGGAAAAACGCCAAGGGGGAAGAATACTTTTGCAAGGCACTGTACGTCATATCCCAGCGATAATGCCTTGCATTAAGCCTGGGCAGGGTTGGGCGGATTACTTGAAAAATGTAATCCGTTACTGATTACAGTTACATGAAAAATAAAGTTATCAGGAATGTAATGGATTACTCAAAATGATTAATGTAATCCGATTGCATTTTATTACTTTTGGATTACTGTCACTCCTAACACCAGACATTTTAAAACATTTAAAAACATGAATCTAATTCAGCATTTTTTCATTTAGAAACATGAGTATTTCCAAATTGGGGACTAGTGTGCTATCTATTCTATGTGTAAGAGCATAGTCACATGGCTCCATACTAAAATGTTCAGTTGGTGGCACCAGCTAATGATTTGGTTGCACCACATTTACAGTGGGGTCACACAATATAAAAAATTAGTAGCCTCAGCGTCTTATAAAGTAATTCAAAGTATTTAATTAACAAGTGTACTAGACTACTAAAATGGTATGATTCAAGAACCAGTGATTGTCATGAATGTGGGGTTTGACAACTAGGCAATTGTTATTATATTACTAACAAAATATTTTTCCAGAATTTTCTGATGTTTTTGTTCAATAGAGATTCATTTGTCTACATATTTTTTTGGCACTAATATCACATAGGCTAATTCATTTGGGGCTAATTCACCACCTGAGGAAGTGGTTAGCTAGATCGCTAACTAAATATAGCCTATAACTGATAGTTAGCCGTCTTATTGATATCTAACAGTAAGTGTAATGTATAGGCCTATGCACCCACTTTGAGTGGCCTATGCACCCACCTATTTAATATTGCCCTTTGTTCAATATTTGATACAATTCAGACCAGAAATCTGTGACCCTTATCTCTTGAACAGCAACAATAGTGGTTGCTTTCAATACTGTGTTTTTCCCGAAACTGCACTGCTTCAAAGCAGCAAGCAGGAACTCTGCAGTCCAGAGGACTGTCTGATTGACCAGTGGGCCAGGTGTAAATGTTTTGGAAGCCTTACCTTCAACAGAAGCCATCCACCCTTGATGGGTGATCAGCAGAACAATAAAATCTCTGAGAGCATGTTAGAAATCTTGATGGTGTGCTAAATGACAGCAATGATGACAGAGTTTTATCAAATGTTCCTATTGATATTAGATTAAGTAATCCCGAATGTAATCAGCTGTTTTTAAGAATGTAGCATTCTTACAATGTTCATTCTTGTTATCGGATTACATAATCCCTGTTACATGTAATCCGCTACTACCCAACCCTTCGCCTGGGAAGAAAACACTTCAATTGGCTCAACTTGCTATAAAGGTTGCCAGTTTGTAGTCCTAAAAGCCGAAAATGAGTTGTCTCTGGTTCGTTCAGCCATTCAAATGGGGAAAGTTCATGGGGAAAGAATAGGGTTTTGGGATAAACGCAGAAAATAAGGTCTGAGGTTAACACAGGTTTAGGAGATTTTATACTTTTTGTTCTATGAGATAATATCAGTCAGTTAACATGACATTTATGAATGATGATGCCTTTGTGCTTTATGTGCTTTTTTTATTACATAAATGCTTCAAAGTTCACAAAAAGTGACGTTAGCTGATGAAGATTATCTCATAGAACAAAACATATAAAATCTCCTAAACCTGTTTTTACCACAGACCTTATTTTTGTTTATCCAAAAACCCTACAAAAACTCCATTCATTTTCCCATAGGCTTTGTCCAGCGAACCATTGAGGAGTTAGTGCCTACATAAATACACCATTACAATTGCTCTCTATTGGCTTAACCATTGGCTTAACTTACCCCAAGGCAAATATTTGGACTATATTAGCCCACACAGCTACAACGATACACGTTCATGCTAGGTTTAAGACCTCAAATTGAAGCTTATAGAGACCCCAAATGATGCATAGAACAATTTGAATTATCTACTTTGGTTTAGATACAAGGATCATGAAACCTCTAACACAATCAATTAATTTGACTTGGTGAAAATCTTTTTTTTTTTACCTAACTTGCTTACCACTTTTTCCATGTGGGTTCTTCCTTTACAGGCTCCATGAAATGATGACCTCTTCCAAAATATTTGGTCAAATTATGAATTTTGTGTATGGTTTTCTAGAGACAAGTGTGGCTCAATTTACCCCTTTGGCTCAACTTTTCTATTTTCACTTAGTGGCTTTCTGTTTGAACTCTGACCTCTGTACAGGGAATCTGGAACAGCAGACATGCCCCTTACAGTCCCAGACACCATCACCACCTGGGAGACAGAGGCATTCTGCCTGGCCCCTGGTGGCTTCGGTCTGGCTCCTCCGGTGGAGATCACTGTCTTCCAGCCCTTCTTCCTAGAGCTCACCCTGCCCTACTCCATCATCCGTGGAGAGCACTTTGAGCTGAAGGCCACTGTGTTCAACTACCTGTCCAAGTGCATCATGGTACGGCACTGCATCATGATCGTTTCTTGAGTTGTTTCATGAGTTTCTGAAGTTGTATAACATTTTGTGTTTTGTTGCAGTTTGTCTAGTCATTGTTTATTTTAATTTTTATGTAGATCCAGGGTATCATTCTTGGGTTTTCCATGTTTTGTTTAAATTGTTCCTATTTGCCAGGTTTCTGTGACTCCGGCTCACTCCTTAGACTATACTCTCACACCCTTGAATGATGTCCAGTACTCATCATGCTTGTGTGCCAATGGACAAAAGACCTTCAGTTGGACAATGGCACCATCTGTCCTGGGTAAGTCATCAGTCTTCATTCAACCGTTCAAACAGCTGAATGGATGTCAACCTGAGTTGTGTACTCTCAGTCACCGTATTGGATGTTGTGTAACCTGTGCTGCACTCTGTCTGTCAATGTGTGTGTAGGGGTTGTGAATGTGTCCATTAGTGCAGAGGCTGTCCAGTCCCACGCTGCGTGTGACAATGAAATTGTGAATGTACCAGAGAGAGGACGCATCGACACAGTCACACAGAGCCTTCTGGTGAAGGTATGTAGTCTACTGCTGTGGTGAAACTTACTGCTGTACAGATACCATCTAGTGTAACTGCCTTTGACTGAAAATAATCTCCTCTCCTCTCAGGCGGAGGGAACAGAGAAGACCGACACCTACAACTGGTTGCTATGTCCAACTGGTCAGTAATGCATGAACTTTGAATGTTCAATGTAGTGAAGTGACTTTCATTAATGTGATGACTTATTTATTGAATCAACTAACTATGTTTAATTGTCACTCGATTAAATTAATCATGTAACAATTAACTCATTAGGATTTGGGGTACCACGGAAGAAGTTGTTTATAGAGTTACCATCTCCCGAATGTAACTCTAAAATATACATATGTTATATATCGATAACAGTCACTTATTAATCATTACCTCATATCAGTCTCATTCTGAACGTCGCATAATCCTTGGATCCGCAAGAACCCCAACCTTACTTATGAGTCAGCAATACACAAATTTGCTTAATTAATTATTTACTAGCTAACTAAATAATAACACAGAATACATACATACTTAATACATGAGAAAAGGTCCCTAGCGGACAAACAACATTATGACTGCTTGGTTATCAAAGGAAAGGGAGGGATAGATAAAGAAGGCGGGAGAGAGGGACAAAGAGAGTCAAACTTATCGTATAACATTTAGAAACTACGCTCCACATTAATCAGAATTCTTAGCACCCTAACCACCGCCCATTCGGAGAAAAATTCATCAATGTATTTACGTGTCTGTCTTTGTTCGTCGTCTCTCTGTAGAAACCAATCACTCCTATGGGGAAGGTGTTAATGAGAGCCACAGATCCACGCTTTCTGATCTAAATGTACATTTTGTTACCAAGGCTTTTTATCCTTGCGTAAAAACGGGGCGTTCCATCACGCCAACACAATGTCTGTGCTCCCTTGGGGCGTGGTTACTGACTGGGCAAAAGTTTATATGAAAAACAATTATCTCATCAGAAGACTAAAATCACATTCCTATCTTCACCAAAATACTCTCATCTTTAATCATATATTTTATACAACATTTGGGTGTAAACTTGATAGATAGAATGTGTACATTTTCCGAGTTACAGTTATTTATTGATACCATCCTTAATGACATCACAAAATAATAAAGAATATGACATGATTGTTCTTTAGGTCCCCACTGACCATTCTTAACATTCGGATGATATAAATAATGTTCCAATGTTAACCTTTTGGACAAAAAGGTTTTGGCGGCAAAAGTATTTTGAACAAAGACATTCCTTTACCAATACTGGAGAGCAAGGGAGAGATCCCCCTCCTCTGTAATTTATGGCAGAGTGTTAAGGTGTCATAACCGGCCCAGCCCCCCCTCTCTCCTCTTCTGTGGGTGAGATGGGGTCTGGTTTTTATCAGCCATTTGCCAAGCTGATCTGAGGCCTTTGGATCCTCAGCCAGGAGAGTCATGACATCACTTTGGTTGAAATGATCATCTACATTCATCTTATCATCTGTGTCCACAGGAGAAGCTCTGACAGAGGATGTGGAACTGCAACTCCCCAAGAATGTGGTGGATGGATCTAATCGAATGTCCCTCTCAGTCCTGGGTAAAATAAACCATTGTATTGTTTAGAGAGGCGTAGTGGTGGGAAAAGCAACCCTTCTCCAGTGATAACTGCTGTTTGCTATAGAGGACAGTCTTACAGAAGTCCCATGTTTCTCTGTAGGGGACATCCTGGGTCGGGCCCTCAAGAACCTGGATGGACTGTTGCAGATGCCATATGGGTGTGGAGAGCAGAATATGGCCCTCCTAGCCCCCAATATCTACATCCTGGAGTACCTGAGGAACACAGAGCAGCTCACTCCAGCAATTCGAGACAAGGCTACCAAGTTCCTCACTAGTGGTAACAGAGTCCCTCAAAATATGGATCGTATTGATTAGACACCAAACTGTAGAAAACAGGGCTGGATTTGTCCAATAAGAGCCCTTTTGTTTGTTTCCGTTGAATAATTTAAAAAAAGAATTCACCACAGTGTGCCTACGACCCTGCTATCATGTAAATGATAGCACTCCAGCATAGATGACATCACAGTGTCTTATCAACAGAGCATCACTGACCCAACACATTTCCCCACTGAAATCATTTGATCAGAGAATATTGAGGCTGCATCCCAAATGGCACCCCAAGGGTAATCAGTTCCATGTAATCTGATTACAAAAAAATCAGCTACATTACCAGCTAAAATATTGTAATCAGATTACAGATACTTTTGAAAAACTAGATTATTACTAACTTTTAAATTCAGAATTTTTCTTTGCTGAAAAAAAACACATTGACACCTTTCTGTTTTCTAGATGGATCCTTTTTTATCTTCTTCTATGCCTCTTAAGGGGAAAGTAATCCAAAAGTAACAAAGTAATCAGATTACGTTACTGAGTTTGGGTAATCCAAAAGTTACGTTACTGATTACAATTTTGGACAGGCAACTAGTAACTGTAACGGATTACCTTTAGAAAGTAATCTACCCAACCCTGCCTATTCCCTAAATAGCGCACTCATTTTTTCCTGACAAAAGTAGTGTACTATATAGGGAATAGGGTGCCATTTGGGGCACACGGTCAGTGACTATAAAAAACACATGGTCTCTTTGTTGTTCACTCTAAAAACACGCCGACAGGTTACCAAAGGCAGCTGAACTACAAGCATTTTGATGGTGCATACAGCACATTTGGACAAGGCTCGGGCAACACTTGGTGAGTATTGTGTTTTTCACCTACTGGTAAACACATTATAACTGTGTCTGTTTCAATTAAGTATTGACCAATCAAATGGCATTGTCTCTGACAGAGACCATGGATGTGACATAAGTTAAAATAAGCTGTCATTGCATGTAATGTCAAGCTCTAAGTCATGTTTATGACAACCTTATGTGGGTATTATGACGGGACATTCAAATCAAGTTCTCTTTCCTCAGGCTGACTGCTTTTGTCTTGAGATCCTTTGGCAAAGCACAGTCTTTCATCTATATTGACCCGGCAAAAATTGAGCAATCCAAGACTTGGTTAGAACGTCGACAAGGCAAACATGGCTGTTTCATCAGATTGGGGAAACTCTTTAATAACAGAATGAAGGTATTTATATTGATAATAAACTGATTAGAAGATGTAGTTGTATGTCTCGTCAGACCAGCCATAAAATAGTGAATGATGATTTCAACAGAATTGTATCAGGCTAAATACAGTTTATACACGTTTTAGTATTTTGACATTGTTTTGTAGGGTGGGGTGACAGATGAAGTCACACTGACGGCCTACATCACTGCTTCAATGCTGGAGCTCAACATGTCAGTGTCGGTAAGTAGCATCTCCACATACCCATTGTTTCTCACTACAACAATGTCCATTACAGGCAACTGAATTAGCCTCCTATATGAAGACTGTTGTGTACCTCTTACATCAACTGTCATCTACAATGTAATGAGTTGTGTATTGTGTATTTAAAATTCACAGTTAAATAATGTTTTTCTCTCAAAGTAGCCTATGCAATAAGTATAAGAATATGTTACCATAAGCAGATCTAAATGGTATTGTGCTGTTAAAACTGAGTAGGCTTAGTTACTACTGTAAACTGAAAAACTAGAAGTGCTTCAGCATGAATGTCTGTAGCCTAGTCCCAGATCTGTTTGTATTGTCATGCCAGTACAAACAGATCTGGGACCAGGCTAACATGTCTCTTAACGTGTTGCTCTGTTATTCTGTGCTCCAGGATCCTGTTGTGTATGGCAGCTTGTCTTGCCTGAGGAACTCCACCAGTGATTTGTCCAACACCTACACTACTGCTCTGCTGGCCTACACCTTTACCCTGGCAGGGGACATGGAGACCCGGGCCCAGCTTCTGCAGCACCTGGACACGATCGCATTACAAGAGGGTGAGACATATCCTGGTCCAAGATCTGTTTGTGCTGTCTTGACTTAATAGAGTTTGTCAATGGAGTAAATAGTCTGGCTCTCCAAATAGGCTCAATCAAACACCAAAGCATTTCATAGAACACAAATACAATTTGAACTCAGTTTTTGTCCAAAAATTCATTGTGCGGGTCAGAGAAGAACTGTGTATCCTGTATATTGATGAATAAGCTAGCCCCTATTTTTTCTCTCTGTGTGTTTGTGTGTGTTTGTGTGTGTGTGTGTGTGTGTGTGTGTGTGCACGCGCGCTCCTCGTCCCTCAGGGGGTCTCCTGCACTGGACTCAGACCTCCTCAGAGACCTCAGCCTCCCTGGCAGTGGAGATCAGCTCCTACGTTCTGCTGGCTTCCCTCAGTGCCTCCCCTCTGTCTACCACTGACCTGGGCTACGCCTCCCGCATCGTCAGGTGGCTGGTGAGGCAGCAGAACGCCTACGGAGGCTTCTCCTCCACACAGGTATACTTCCAAAACACCTCTGTTCCGAAATGGCACCCTGTGCTGTGCACTAGTAATGAGGCATTATTACCTTGACTTTTACCAGATCACAGGCATGTGTGTGCTTCTTGTCATTTCAAGCCTGATGAGTCTAACTTCCACTGAAATGGAGCCTAGAAATCATAATGGATGGAAATGGGAAATAGTCACTCTAGGGACTGACCAATGTAAAAATCGACCCTTTCTGTAAAATGGGATAGCTTCATTCATTTTGAACATATTTGTCTGTGTTCTATTGGTGTTTAGGACACAGTGGTGGCCCTCCAGGCCCTAGCTCTCTACTCCACCAGGGTGTTCAGTAGAGAGGGCACCAGCACAGTGACAGTACAGTCTCCCAGTGGGGGACAGCACCTTTTCGAAGTTAACCAAAACAACAAGCTTCTCTACCAGGAAAGGGCGCTGCAGGACACAGAAGGGAAGTACAGTGTGGAAGTGAAGGGCAGTGCTTGTGCCTCAGTGCAGGTCAGTGAATACACATCTCTCCTCCCAATCCTATGTTGCCAAAATACGGTTTAATCTATCACTAAAGCTACAGTCTGGGAATGTCTTTTCTGCAAAACAGCAGCCCTGTGCCACTTGATTTGGTATACAACTGAGGCAGTGGAGGCTGCTGAGGGGAGGACGGCACATAATAATGGGTGGAACAGAGCAAATGGAATAGCATCAAACACATGGACACCATGTGTTTGATGTATTTGGTACCATTCCACTAATTCCGCTCCAGCCATTACCACGAGCCTGTCCTCCCCAATTAAGGTGCCACCAACCTCCTGTGAGCTGAGGGATGGGGCTGGGGAAATGTAACTCCTCAAGAACCATTGTTATATTATTCAAGACTCAATGGTTACAATTGAAGAATTGAAGTAACCATCATACAGATATCCAGAGCCCAGACTGTTGATTGAAGAAGCCTCTCCTGACTTTTTCTATTTTTCTTTCCCAGGTGGCGCTCCACTACAACATCCCTACTCCTACTGACAGCACAACGCTCAGCATCAAGGTGAAGCCAGAGGTCGACTGCAACAGCAACTCTTTGAGACCCAGAGTCACGCTAAAACTTCAATCTCAGTAAGAATGAATGGCCATTTGCATTCACAAAAGCATTCTTTGAATACGTTTATCAATGACACTCCAAAGTGTTATTATGGAGCATGTCTTCCAGAATGGACTTGGCCCAAATTACTTGGTTTCCTATTTGTTTTTTAACTTCTAGTTTTTACCACAGGAGGTTGGTGGAATTGTATCAAATGCATCAAACACATGGTTTCTAGCTGTTTGATGCAATACCATTCCAGCCATTATTATGAGCCGTCCTCCCCTCAGCAGCCTCCACTGGTTTGTACCTAGGCTTGGATCAGTAACAGTTTGAAAACATATCAGGCAACCTGGTCTTCTTATGGCTAAAATAATCAAACTAGTTAACTTTGATATCACAGGCATCTCTTTGCTTTCACAGATATCATGGAAAGGAGCTGACCACCAATATGATTATAGTGGATTTGAAAATGCTGTCTGGTTTTGCCCCAGACCCAGAGTCTTTGGGGAGGGTGAGTTTTTTAAATAACATACGTTTATGGTGTTACCTGTGACCTTTCTCCATGTAGCTCTTGCCTCTCATCTGCGAACCTTTCTGATACTGACCTTTTTTGTCTATAGAATAACTATCTTCAAAGTAATGACTCGGTACGTCGGTTGTAAGATGAAAGCTTATTTTTAGTAATAATACTGGTTCACGTTACATTTTGCCACGTTAGATTCTAAAAAACAATAAAAGAAAGTTGCTAGGATAATCACTTGTCACTTGTACATAACTGGCGCGTTCCCATTTTTGTTACTTCCTGTCGCAAGGCATTCTGTTATTTGCAGTCAATAGCGTAATCCAATACTAACCAATACAACAGAAATATGTACATACTGTAGTTCATTCAATCTCCATCACGTGAATTCTAATACAATTACTATTGTACATACATTATGTAAATAACTGTAAAATAAAAATATATTTATATACAGCTCAATGAATTAACTGTAAACATTATCTCTGTAACCCATTAAAGTTACAACATTGTCGATGCAATATGAATGATCAGTGAATGGCTTGTCTTCACAGCTGAGAGGTTCACTTCTAGTGGATCGTGTCGATACTAAAGATGACCATGTGTTAATGTACTTGAGAGAGGTGAGACCAAACCATCCATCAGTTTGAAACAGTGCACATAACACTCAATGTAATGGAATTAATTTGTGTGGAATGTCCTTCAAAGTCAGCAAAGCTGAAATTACACTTCTGCTTGGAGGGTTTAAATACTTGTAACCAAAATGCTTTTTTTTTCTCCCAACAGTTACCGTCACTATTCCTACCTTTCAACCACACCCTGGACATCATACAGGAGCTCCCAGTACAGAATCTAAAGCCTGCGGTGGTCAAGATCTATGACTACTACCAGCCAAGTAAGTTTATATCTAACTTTCCCCAAGATGTATTTTTCCCTCTGCTTTTTAGTAACATTTAGTTAATTTGTGTTCATTTACTGAGACTTACCTGTATTTTTGGTTTTATTCAGGTGACCAGGCAGAGACAGAATATGTCTTCCCTTGCAAGTAGGGGTTACAAGCTGGTGAACTATCTGGAATTATTGGTAATTTTATATAGCTGGCCTGACCCATATACTATATGTGATATACATTATTTAGTTAACTGGGTCAATATTCCTTTATTCATTTTACCTAAATGCTGGCCAATTTGTTATTAGAGAATTCTTTACATGGCCCTATTCATTGTATTTGCCGCTCTGCAGATGTAAGAAGAAAATGACATTAACAGAGGTCACACATGCAACCCTTGAGGCATCTTTCAAGATCTCAAGTAAAGGATGTAACTTACTGGAATTAAAGTTTTTCATTAAAACTCTATTCTTGAGCATTTTTTCGTGTAGGTTTTGATGTCACACTATGGCAAGCAATGAGTTCAAAGGTTTAGGCTCAGGAGACAAGGGGAATATTGAAAGGCTTTATGTAAGACAGTAAGTCTCTTCCTGGGGAACTAGTACGCATGGATGTACCTGGCCTATCCAACAGGGGGTACTTGGGAAGACTTATGAGCTATATGTAATTGGGAGTCCAGTAAACATAAAATATCTATAAATTGTTTTTGTTAAGTTCCAGAGAGCTGCAATGTGCTGTTAATCGGTGTTGCCAACTGTACAAAGGTGTGTAAATGTTCTTTCTCAATTTTGCTCAAAGCTTTTGGTTCTCAGCTTTTTTCTTCCTCCATCTGTAATCATCATGGGCCCCTGTAGTAATAATCAAGGTGTGGTTCTCTTTTATTTCTCATCAGGGAATGGGATCCAGGAAATCCACTCACTCTAAATCCCATCAACAAATATCTTACAAGGGGATGCGTCCTGTCCTGATCATTCCCATAATGAGTCGTGGCTATAATCTCTATTATGAATATCTCCTAATAATTTATTGAGCTAATTGAGCATGGAAAGATGTAATCGAAAACATCTCACAAATCCATTTAGAGAAAGAGTAACAGAACAATCGAGATAACACAAACAGATACTATAGAGCCCTGTTGTTGACAACACAGCTCACTAAATATATTAACAAATATATCAAAACATTTAATGAGAATTATGAACATATGAGTATGCTGTGAAAAACAGTACTTTTGAAGAGTAGCAAGACTCCTCATGACTTAACAATGGGAAATTAAAAACGTCCTTGTTATGGGTTAACAAGTGTACATGCTGATCTGATATCAAGAAAGAGTATTCAATCACACTCCACTTTAGATGTCAATAAAATACATCCTGTTTTTTGCTCAGAGAAGCTGCAACACAAGCCCACTTGATTGGACAGTAGCTCTTTAAACCCCCTCCCCCCTCCCAACTCCTCTTATTTTTCCTTCTGCTCTCTTCATTTGTGCCCTGCCCAGCCTACAACAGTGATTCTCACATTTCTGGTCTCTTATATTGCCATATACTGTACATATTGCATTGCTGAAGCTAGAACGACGTGAACATCGAAGACAGCCCTGAAATACAGTCAACAGTGACAACGGTAAGATAAGACAAGATCAGGTGTGGCTTAAAGATGGCGGACTGAATACAGCTGTGCAGATCACGTCAAGATAAACACGTAATATTCAATATCTGTACGTTTGACTAAATATTAGCACTTAACTCCACATACTCGTGGGTAATACCCTTCAATATGGATAACAACACAAAACAAATTATAAGGCTAGAGACATTTATTGACCAATATCACCAAAACAATCAACACCCAAACATGACGGAGAGTAAACATGGAGAACCAATCCCCCCCAAAAAACGACAGTCCTCGACGGACACAGAAAATGGATCCTTTTCTCCATCCGGAATGGTAAGGGTGGAAACCAATCTGTTACAGTCGATAAATGATAAACTGGGCATACTTGATTTACACTACCAGTCAAAAGTTTGGACACACCTACTCATTCAAGGGTTTTACTTTATTTTTTAAATATTTATTACTTTGTAGAATAATAGTGAAGACATCAAAACTATGAAATAACACATGGAATCATGTAATAAACAAAAAAGTGTTAAACAAATCAAAATATATTTTATATTTGAGATTCTTCAAATAGCCACCCTTTGCCTTGATGAAAGCATTGCACACTCTTGGCATTCTATCAACCAGCTTCACCTGGAATGTTTTTCCAACAGTCTTGAAGGAGTTCCCACATATGCGGAGTACTTGTTGGCTGCTTTTCCTTCACTCTGCCGTCCGACTCATCCAAAACCATCTCAATTGGGTTGGGGTCGGGGGATTGTGGAGGCCAGGTCATCTGATGCAGCACTCCATCACTCTCCTTCTTGGTAAAATTGACCATACACAGCATGGAGGTGTGTTGGGTCATTGTCCTGTTGAAAAACAAATGATAGTCCCACTAAGCCCAAACCAGGTGGGAGGGCGTATCGCTGCAGAATGCTGTGGTAGCCATGCTGGTTAAGTGTGCCTTGAATTCTAAATAAATCACAGACAGTGTCACCAGCAAAGCACCCCCACACCATAACACCTCCTCCTCCATGCTTTATGGTGGGAAATACACATGCGGAGATCATCCGTTCACCCACACCGCGTTTCACAAAGAGACAGCGGTTGGAACCAAAAATCTCAAATTTGGACTCCAGACCAAAGGACACATTTCTACCATTCTAATGTCCATTGCTCGTATTTCTTGGCCCAAGCAAGTCTCTTCTTCTTATTGGTGTCCTTTAGTAGTGGTTTCTTTGCTGCAATTTGATCATGAAGACATGATTCACACAGTCTCCTCTGAACAGTTGATGTTGAGATGTGTCTGTTACTTGAAATCTTTGAAGCATTTATATGGGCTGCAATTTCTGAGGCTGGTAACTCTAATGAACTTATCCTCTGCAGCAGAGGTAAATCTGGGTCTTCCATTCTTGTGGTGGTCCTCATGAGAGCCAGTTTCATCATAGCGCTTGATGGTTTTTGCGACTGCACTTGAAGAAACTTTCAAAGTTCTTGAAATGTTCCGTATTGACTGACCTTCATGTCTAAAGTAATGATGGACTGTCATTTGTTTTTGCTCATTTGAGTAGTTCTTGCCATAATATGGACTTGGTCTTTTACCAAATAGGGCTACCTTCTGTTTACCCCCCCCCCCCCCCCCCCACACCCACCTTGTCACAACACAACTGATTGGCTCAAATGCATTAAGAAGGAAAGAAATTCCACAAATTAACTTTTAAGAAGGCACATCTGTTAATTGAAATCCATTCCAGGTGACTACCTCTTGAAACTAGTTGATATAATGCCAATAATGTGCAAAGCTGTCATCAAGGCAAAGGGTGGCTATTTGAAGAATCTCAAATATAAAATATATTTTGATTTGTTTAACACTTTTTTGGTTTCTACATGATTCCATATGTGTTAGTTCATAGTTTTGATGTCTTCACTATTATTCTACAATGTAAAAAATAGTAAAAATAAAGACAAACCCTTGAATGAGGAGGTGTGTCCAAGTTTTTGGCTGGTAGTGTATATACACATATATTTTTTAAATATTATTTTCCACTAACCCTACCACCCCTCCCCTAATTGGAGTAAACTAATGAACAACAACACTTAGGCTTCTACTTCCAGATTATACATACTATATACATTTTACGGACACAATCTTTTTTACAAAAGTTATATTTTGTTTGTTTTTAGTCCTGTCTTTCTGATGTCCATCCAGTTTGATTTCTATTTGCCATATATTTCTAACTGTGCTGTTCCACAAAAGGTCTGAACCTATATACATTTTACGGACGCAGTATATTTTACAGGAGTTACCTAGTTGTTATTAACTATTTTTCAATCTATATGGCACATCTGTCAATTTTTGGGTCCTTAAATGAAACTGGTATACTTTTCTATTCATCACATTTTTCTTTAACCAATTTTAGTCTTTAATGCAGGGCCGACAAACAAGTTCCTTGCTTCTTCCATTTTTGCGGTAATGCTGCAATTTGTTGGTTGTAATTTTGGGTAGAGCAGACATTTCCATATATTTGAGTTAGCTGCATGTGTGACATAACTCCACCAGTCCTATTTATGATATCATTTACAAAGATGATACCTTTTTTTAAATCATGTTTTTTTTTTAAATCAATTACTATATTTGAGTTTAACCACAATATTTGTTGTATTATTTGTTCTGTCTTTTCTGGTGGATTATACTGAAATTGCAACCAACTTTCTATGGCTTGTTTTAAAAATAGCGATATTTTGGAGATTATTTCGTTTTCAAATAACTGAAAGTGAGAGGTTGTAATCTGAATAAATGGGGAAAAAAGGCCAGTTGAAGTCAGAAGTTTACATACACCTTAGCCAAATACATTTAAACTCAGTTTTTCACAATTCCTGACATTTAATCGTAGTAAAAATTCCCTGTCTTAGGTCAGTTAGGATCACCACTTCATTTTAAGAATGTGAAATGTCAGAATAATAGTAGAGAGAATTGTCACGGTTTCGGCCGAGGCGGCTCCTTCTCCTCGTTCGGGCAGGCTTCGGCGGTCGTCGTCTCCGGAGTACTAGCTGCCACCGTTCGATGTTTCATGTTTGATTGGTTTTGCCTGTTTGTCACACCTGTTCATTGTTAAGTGTTCATTAGGCACCCTATTTAGTTCTCTTGTGTTTGGTCAGGTGTTGTGTGTAATTGTTCTATGTCACGTGTAGATGTTGGTCCGCTGTTCTATGCTCTCTGTATTTCGTTTTGTTTAAGAGAGTCCTGCACGTTGTGCGTATGTACTTTGGACTGTTCCAGTGTACATTTGTTTCGCCTGTGGCCTGTTGCCGTGTTGGCTTGTACTGTCGGACTTCACTAAAAACATTTGTTTTTTGAATCTCTGTGTCCTGCGTGTGATTCCACGTTCCCTCTACACTCAACCCTGACAGAATTACACACCATATCTATGGAATCAGCAGGAGCACCCGCACCCGCACCCACTGAGATCATGGAGGAGCGCCTTCGCGGTCAGGAGGACAGAATCAACCAAATCGGGCACGCCCTGGACCGGGTGATGACCAGCGGGGTACCCACACCCCCACCTACCGCACCATCACCATCGGTCAGCCCGCCCGTCCAACTTCCGGAACCCAGTGGGATTCGGCTCTCGCTCCCGAGGGCGTACGACGGCACCGCTGCCGGGTGTCAGGGGTTCCTGTTACAAGTTGAACTCTATCTCGCCACCGTACACCCGGCGCCCTCGGGACACGAGAGCGTTTCCGCCCTCATCTCTTGTCTCACCGGCAAGGCGTTGGAGTGGGCCAACGCCGAATGGAGGAGAATAGACGCCGCTACTATCACCTATGCAGAGTTCTCCCGCCGCTTCTGTGCAGTGTTCGACCATCCACCAGAGGGGAAGGCGGCGGGGGAGCGTCTATTCTACCTCCGGCAGGGGATGAGGAGCGCTCAGGAGTTTGCACTGGAGTTCCGGACTCTAGCGGCAGATGCAGGGTGGAATGAGCGGGCACTCATAGACCATTTCCGCTGCAGCCTCCGGGAGGACGTCCGCAGAGAGTTGGCGTGCAGGGATACCACGCTTTCATTTGACCAATTGGTTGACATGGCCATTCGGCTGGACACCCTGCTCGCTACCCGCGGACGTTCCAGGTGGGGGTCGCCCATTCCACCCTCCAGCACCTCCGAGCCGAGCCCGATGGAGCTTGGAGGTGCTGGCGCTAGAGGAAGGAGAAGAAGGAGCCCGAGGGGGGCCGTCCCCTGCACCAACTGTGGCCGTGGAGGGCACACCGCGGCTAGGTGCTGGGGAGGGTCCCCTGGTGGAGGAGAAGGCAGGCCACACATTGGGGAGTCCTCCCAGGTGAGTAGGCGCCCCACTTACCCAGAGCTTTCTGTCGTACACATAACCATACCTGTTTGTTTTCCACAGGTTGCACCTCGTTCCCAGCATAAGGCGCTAGTAGATTCAGGCGCAGCTGGGAATTTTGTAGATCGCAAATTCTGTGTAGAGTTAGGGATTCCCCTCCTTCCTGTAAATAACCCTTTCCCTGTACATGCCCTAGATAGTCGTCCGTTAGGATCTGGGTTGATTAGGGAGGTCACAGCGCCACTTCGGATGGAGACGCAGGGGGGTCATGAGGAGACGATTCAGCTCTATCTGATCGACTCTCCTGCGTATCCGGTGGTACTGGGGCTTCCCTGGTTGAGTACCCATGATCCTACTATTTCGTGGCGAGAGAGGGCTCTTAAAGGGTGGTCTGCTCAGTGTGAGGGGCTATGTCTGGGTGTTTCCGTAGGGGCGACCTCGGTAGAGAGTCCGAACCAGATGCCCGCATTGCACATTCCCCCCGAGTATGAGGATTTGGCACTCGTGTTTAGCAAGACAAGAGCGGCTAGGTTGCCCCCTCATAGACATGGGGATTGTGCGATAGACCTCCAGGCAGGAGCTGCGCTCCCGCGGAGCCATGTGTATCCGTTGTCACAGGAGGAGAAGAGGGCAATGGAGACCTACATTGCCGAGTCTCTGAGACAGGGATACATACGGCCCTCCACTTCACCCGCGTCCTCGAGCTTCTTTTTTGTGAAGAAAAAGGATGGAGGTTTGCGCCCGTGTATTGATTACCGCGGTCTAAATCAGGTTACTGTAAAATATAGTTATCCACTTCCGCTGATTGCGACTATGACGGAGTCATTGCACGGGGCACGGTTCTTCACAAAATTGGACCTCAGGAGCGCATATAACTTGGTGCGCATTAGAGAGGGCGATGAATGGAAGACAGCATTTAGTACTACCTCCGGTCATTACGAGTATCTCGTCATGCCATACGGGTTAATGAATGCTCCATCAGTCTTCCAATCCTTTGTAGATGAGATTTTCCGGGACATGCAGGGGCAGGGAGTAGTGGTGTACATAGACGATATTCTGGTGTACAGTTCTACCCGGGCCGAACATATAGCCCTGGTGCGCAGAGTATTGAGGAGGTTGTTGGAGCATGACCTGTATGTCAAAGCCGAGAAATGTCTGTTCTTCCAGGAGTCGGTCTCCTTTTTGGGTTATCAGTTGTCTGCGTCAGGGGTGAGAATGGAGGTTGACCGTGTGTCAGCCGTGCGTAATTGGCAAACCCCAACCACGGTTAAAGAGGTGCAGCAGTTCTTGGGTTTTGCGAATTACTACCGGAGGTTTATCCGGGGTTTTGGACAGGTGGCAGCTCCCATAACGTCCCTTCTGAAGGGGGGTCCAGTGCGCTTGCGGTGGTCAGCTGAGGCGGACAGGGCTTTTGGGAGACTGAAGGACCTGTTTACCTCGGCTCCAGTGCTGGCGCACCCGGATCCCACTTTACCATTCCAAGTGGAGGTGGACGCGTCTGAAGCCGGTATCGGGGCTGTTCTCTCATAACGGTCCGGCACTCCACCTAAACTCCGCCCCTGTGCTTTTTATTCGAAAAAGCTCAGTCCGGCGGAGCGTAATTATGACGTAGGGGACAGGGAGCTGTTAGCCGTGGTACAGGCCCTAAAGGTGTGGAGGCATTGGCTTGAGGGGGCTCAACACCCTTTTCTCATTCTGACTGACCACCGTAACCTGGAATACATTCGGGCAGCTAGGAGACTGAATCCTCGCCAGGCTCGGTGGACTATGTTTCTAGCCCGGTTCGTGTTTAAGATCACTTACATCCCTGGGTCCCAGAACGGGAAGGCAGATGCCCTGTCTCGGCGGTATGACACGGAGGAGAGGTGCGTGGAGCCCACTCCCATACTACCTAAGTCTTGTCTGGTGGCACCGGTGGTATGGGAGGTCGATGCGGAGATCGAGCGGGCATTACGCACCGACCCTAGCCCTCCACAGTGTCCGGTGGGTCGGACGTACGTCCCGCTCGAGGTCCAGGATCGGCTTATTTATTGGGCTCACACGTCACCCTCCTCTGGGCATCCAGGTATTGGCCGGACGGTGCACTGTCTTAGTACTAAATACTGGTGGCCAACGTTAGCCAGGGATGTGAGGATTTATGTCTCCTCCTGCTCAGTGTGTGCCCAGTGTAAGGCGCCCAGACACTTGCCCAGGGGTAAGTTACAACCCCTGCCCGTTCCACAACGACCCTGGTCTCACCTCTCGGTGGATTTTGTTACCGACCTTCCCTCCTCACAGGGGAATACCACCATCCTGGTCGTTGTGGATCGGTTCTCGAAGGCCTGTCGTCTCCTTCCCATGCCGGGTCTTCCTACTGCCCTACAGACCGCTGAGGCTCTATTTACTCACGTCTTCCGGCATTACGGGGTACCCGAGGATATAGTGTCTGATCGAGGCCCCCAGTTTACCTCCAGAGTCTGGAGAGCGTTTATGGAACGGTTGGGGGTTTCGGTGAGCCTTACCTCGGGTTACCACCCGGAGAGTAATGGGCAGGTCGAACATGTCAACCAGGATGTGGGTAGGTTTCTGAGGTCATATTGCCAGGGCCGGCCGGAGGAGTGGGCGAGATATGTGCCCTGGGCCGAGATGGCACAGAACTCTCTCCGCCACTCCTCCACTAAACTAACCCCTTTCCAGTGTGTGTTAGGGTACCAGCCGGTTCTGGCACCTTGGCATGAGAGCCAGATCGAGGCCCCTGCGGTGGATGAGTGGGTGCGGCGCTCGGAGGAGACGTGGAACGCTGCACACGTCCATCTGCAGCGAGCCGTCCGTCGACAGAAGACGAGCGCCGACCTCCACCGCAGTGAGGGGCCAGTGTACGCACCTGGAGATCGAGTCTGGCTCTCAACCAGAAATCTGCCCCTCCGCCTGCCCTGCCAGAAGCTGGGTCGGCGGTTTGTGGGGCCTTTTAAAGTCCTGAGGAGATTGAACGAGGTGTGTTACAGGTTACAACTGCCCATTGATTACAAGAATATTAACCCCTCGTTCCATGTGTCTCTCCTCAGGCCGGTGGTAGCTGGTCCACTCCAGGACTTTGAGATAGAAGAGACTCCTCCGCCCCCGTTGGACATCGAGGGGGCTCCGGCGTACACTGTTCGGGCCATCCTAGATTCTAGACGCCGGATGGGGGGTCTCCAATATCTCGTGGAGTGGGAGGGGTACGGCCCGGAGGAGCGGTGCTGGGTGCCGAGGAGGGACATCCTAGACCCGTCTCTTCTGACCGAGTTCCATCGTGGTCATCCTACGCGCCCTGCTCCGCGTCCTCCTGGTCGTCCCCGAGGCCGGGGGCGGCGCACGGCTGAAGCCGCGCGTCAAGGGGGGGGTACTGTCACGGTTTCGGCCGAGGCGGCTCCTTCTCCTCGTTCGGGCAGGCTTCGGCGGTCGTCGTCTCCGGAGTACTAGCTGCCACCGTTCGATGTTTCATGTTTGATTGGTTTTGCCTGTTTGTCACACCTGTTCATTGTTAAGTGTTCATTAGGCACCCTATTTAGTTCTCTTGTGTTTGGTCAGGTGTTGTGTGTAATTGTTCTATGTCACGTGTAGATGTTGGTCCGCTGTTCTATGCTCTCTGTATTTCGTTTTGTTTAAGAGAGTCCTGCACGTTGTGCGTATGTACTTTGGACTGTTCCAGTGTACATTTGTTTCGCCTGTGGCCTGTTGCCGTGTTGGCTTGTACTGTCGGACTTCACTAAAATCATTTGTTTTTTGAATCTCTGTGTCCTGCGTGTGATTCCACGTTCCCTCTACACTCAACCCTGACAAGAATGATTTATTTCAGCTCTAATTTCTTTCATCACAAGTGGGTCAGAAGTTTACATACACTCAATTAGTATTTGTTAGCATTGCCTTTAAATTGTTTGACTTGGGTCAAACATTTTGCGTAGCCTTCCACAAGCTTCCCACAATAAGTTGGGTGAATTTTGGCCCATTCCTCCTGACAGAGCTGGTGTAACTGAGTCAGGTTTGTAGGCCTCCTTACTCGCACACGCTTTTTCAGTTCTGCCCACACATTTTCTATAGGATTGAGGTCAGGGCTTTGTGATGGCCACTCCAATACCTTGACTTTGTTGTCCTTAAGCCATTTTGCCACAACTTTGGAAGTATGCTTGGGGTCATTGTCCATTTGGAAGACCCATTTGCGACCAAGCTTTAACTTCCTGACTGATGTCTTGAGATGTTGCTTCAATATATCCACATAATTTTCCTTCCTCATGATGCCATCTATTTTGTGAAGTGCACCAGTCCCTCCTGCAGCAGAGCACCCCCACAGCATGATGCTGCCACCCCGTGTTTCACGGTTGGGATGGTGTTCTTCGGCTTGCAAGCCCCCCCCTTTTTCCTCCAAACATAACGATGGTCATTATGGCCAAACAGTTCTATTTTTGTTTCATCAGACCAGAGGACATATTTCCACAGGTACACCTTCAATTGATTCAAATGGTGTCAATTAGCCTATCAGAAGCTTCTAAAGCCATGACATCATGTTCTGGAATTTTCCAAGCTGTTTAAAGGCACAGCCAACTTAGTGTATGTAAACTTCTGACCCACTGGAGTTGTGATACAGTGAATTATAAGTTAAATAATATGTATGTAAACAATTGTTGGAATTTGTGGAATGGTTGAAAAACGAGTTTTAATGACTCCAACCCAAGTGTATGTAAACTTCCGACTTCAACTGTAAGTATGACTTTTGTATGACTGACGCCTTTAGTGAGAGGTCTAATGCTTTAACATAATCATTATATAATTAGGCGTTTTTCATTTTGTCTGGCTTGCCATTCCAAATAAAATGGAATGTTTTTTGCTCATATAATTTATAAAACAGGTCGCTAGGTGTAGGCAAGACCATAAGCAAATAGGTAAATTAGGATGTGAATAAAGAGTTAATCAGGGTGATTTTTCCACAAATAGACAGGTATTTTCCTTTCCATGGTAGCAAGATCTTATCTATTTTTGCTACCTTTCTATTAAAATGTATTGGATTGAGATAATTTCTTTCTTTCGGGATATGTATACCGAGTATGTCCACATCACCGTCAGACTATTTTATTGGTAAACTACACGATAATGTAAAAGTTGTATTTCTTTGATATCCAATACGTAATATAGTACACTTATCATAATTTGGTTGTAATCCAGAGAGGTTTGTGCTGTCTTGCCTTGATTGACCCTACCTGGGCAATGGAGCCAATGGAGTAATCACAAAAGTGCAAACCCTCCGCACGTCTGGCACTCTAGATAGTCTCAATTAAATGAGTAATTCAAAGAACTCCGGTGTCTGTCAAAATTAATTGGGGAGATCAGAGAATAACTTTGTATTCTGTATAATGATGAATAAACTAGTCCTCTCTCTCTCTCTCTCTCTCTCTCTCTCTCTCTCTCTCTCTCTCTCTCTCTCTCTCTCTCTCTCTCTCTCTCTGTATATGTGTGTGTTCCTCACCTGCACTGGATTCAGACCTCCTCAGAGACCTCAGCCCAGTTTCCAGCTACAATAGCCATTTACAACATTAACAATGTCTACACTGTATTTCTGATCAATTTGATGTTATTTTAATGGACAAAAAAATTGCTTTTCTTTCGAAAACAAGGACATTTCTAAGTGACCCCAAACTTTTGAACGGTAGTGTACATGTACGTCTACGTCAGTGGCGGTCAGTGCCGCTTAAGATATATATATATTTTTTCATGAACATGGCCTTATTTCTATTACAGCATATTGGATGACTGTCATTCATATTCCATTCACCCAGTTCAATTGAACATCGATAGGTTTAGGCTACTACATGATACTCTAATTTTCCCTATACCAATCATGAGGTTACTACAACCTAGCCTATGGATGAAAGATTACAACATAGGTGCACACAGGTTGAGAGAAAATGTTGAGGTGACAGACAGTGACACATGGACAGACAGCGACACATTCAATACCGCTCCGTTTACGCTTCGTTTGCTTCCGTTTAAGAAAGGTTTTTCAACAGAATCGGCTGAATGAATAGACCCCTGGTCTTGCGTAAACACAGTTCACATTCATAGCAGCCACGTTGTGTTCCTTCTCGCATCTATGCGCTCTCCTCCTCTCACCTTTTCCCTTCATTTGTGGACTTCAATGCACAACACATCAGTTGTATGTGGCCAGGCGAAAAAAGCTTTCCAAGCCAATCCATATCATAACTGCTACACACAGCCTACATTGTTGTCACCATATTAGCTAAAGTAACATCATAGTCAACATAGCAAATAGAACTAACGCGTTAGTAAACCCCCTACAATCATGCTGTAACATTACAGTGTATAGTCAGTTAGCAGTTCAGCAGTTACACCGGCGGGCCCCGTTGGCAATAAATTAGTAAAACCAAAAGCTTACCTTGACTTGGAAGAGTTCCAGTGTTGTGTTGGCTAGTCATAGCCAGCTAGCTAACATAACATCCCTCTGTTTGAGCAGGGTGTTTGAGTAGGCTAAAATAGCCAGCTGCATTTGCTAGCCAAGTAAGTGAAACTGAAAGTGACAAAAAATGACAATCTCTCTCTATCGCTCTCTTTCTTCTCCTTCATTTTTGAATAAATGTATTTGTTCAAAACTGTTCAACTGTTGTCTTTCTCTTTAAGTCAACTACTCACCATATTTTATGCACTGCAGTGCTAGCTTGCTGTAGCTTATGCTTTCAGTACTAGATTCATTATCTGATCCTTTGATTGGGTGGACAACATGTCAGTTTCTGCTGCAAGAGCTCTGATAGGTTGGAGGACATCCTCCGGAAGTTGTCATAATTACTGTGTAAATCTATGGAAGTAGGTGAGAACCATGAGCCTCCTAGGTTTTGTATTGAAGTCAATGTACCCAGAGGAGGACGGAATCTAGCTGTCCTCCGGCTACACCGTGGTGCTACCCTACAGAGTGCTGTCGAGGCTACTGTAGACCTTCATTGCAAAACAGTGTGCTTTAATACATTATTTGGTGGCATGTGAATATATTTCATATAGTTTAAAAGGATAACTTTTGTAATGTTTTACAATTTTTATTTTATGAAATTCCCCTTCCTCCCCTGAGGAGCCTCCACTGGTGTACGTGACCTTTGATGATCTGTGTAGATTTTCTGTTACTACTTACTACTACAGTGGTTCTAAACTTTTTTGATTTACCTTACCCCCAATGACATATTGCGCTGCCCATGATTCTTCCCAAGTTGTCACGTTCGTTGTGTAAAGGATCGGACCAAGGTGCAGCGTGGTATGCGTACATAGTCGTTTATTTTAACCAACACCGGCAAAATCCAACAGAACGTGAAGTTCAAGAGGCTAAACATCAACAAACCAAACAGAAACAAGATCCCACAACTAAGGTAGGCAACATGGCTGCCTAAGTATGATCCCCAATCAGAGACAACGACCGACAGCTGCCTCTGATTGGGAACCACACCAGGCCAACATAGAAATATATAAATTAGATTTCACACCCTGACCAACCCAACTAGAGATCTCAATGTCAGGGCGTGAGAGTACCCCCCCCCCCCCCCCCCCCGGGCGCAAAAACCTGACTCATTAGGGGAGGGTCCGGGTGGGCATCTAGCCTCGGTGGCGGCTCCGGCTCCGGCTCCGGCTTCGGACGTGACGAAGGCAGTAAACTCTTCTCCCATCCTGCCTCCCCTTTGCACGCCCGGTCCGGTCTGGACCCCGGTGCGATGCTCCCCCTCTCAGTCCTCCCCCAATGCACCAAGCCCTGTCTGGACCCTGGTGTGGGAGCCCTCGACCCTGGAGAGGGGCTGACGTCTGGTCCCGGCCCAGCAGTCCTCCCGCGATGCACCAAGTCCTGTCTGGACCCTGGTGTGGGAGACCCCGACCCTGGAGAGGGGTTGACGTCTGGCTCCGGCTCGGACCCCGGTGGAGCGGATGGCTCCGGCATGGGGGAAGAGTAGACGACCGGACCCGGACAGGGCACCGGTGAAGTGGACTGCCCCAGCTCTGGTATGGAGCAGATAACCGGAGCTGGACTAGGCACCGGTGGAGCGGACTGCTCTGGCACTGGAGTGAAGCAGCTGACCGGAACTGGACTAGGCACCGGTGGAGCGGACTGCTCTGGCACTGGAGTGGAGCAGCTGACCGGAGCTGGACTAGGCATCGGTGGAGCGGACTGCTCTGGCCACTGGAGTGGAGCAGCTGACCGTCGCTGGAGGTCAGGTGCGTGGCGCTGGAACGGGCCGTACCGGCCTGGGGACACACACCACTGGTTTGGTGCGAGGAGCAGGAACGGGCCGTACCGGACTGGATACACGCACCACTGGTTTGGTGCGAGGAGCAGGAACGGGCCGTACCGGACTGTATACACACACCACTGGTTTGGTGCGAGGAGCAGGAACGGGCCGTACCGGACTGGAAACACGCACCACTGGTTTGGTGCGAGGAGCAGGAACGGGCCGTACCGGACTGTATACACACACCACTGGTTTGGTGCGAGGAGCAGGAACTGGCCGTACCGGACTGGAAACACGCACCACTGGTTTGGTGCGAGGAGCAGGAACGGGCCGTACCGGACTGGATACACTCACCACTGGTTTGGTGCGAGGAGCAGGAACGGGCCGTACCGGGCTGGAGACACGCACCACTGGTTTGGTGCGAGGAGCAGGCACGGGCCGTACTGGATTGGAGACACAAACCACTGGTTTGGTGCGAGGAGCAGGCACGACCCGTCCTGGCTGAACGCTCACTTTAGCCCGGCAAGAGCGGGACGCGGGCACCAAGCGCACCGGGCTATGAATGCGCACTGGAGATACAGTGCATATCACAGCATAACAGGGTGCCTGAACGGTCCTACGCTCCTTAACGTGAATGCGGGGAGTTGGCTCTACTCTGAAACCTGGCTCCGCCAGCCTCTGCTCTAAGGACTGCGTTCTCTGCTGCTGTAGGGTTAACTCCTCTCTCAGCTCCTCCTGTTGCCTAGCCAGCTCCTCTCTCAGTACATCCACGGACTCCTTCTCCCTGTGGGCCTCCTGCAGCGCCTCCTTCTGAAGGGAGAGCTCCTGCTCCCTCAGAGTGCTGAGCTGCAGGTCTTTAGCTGCTTGGAGGGCCTCCATCTTCAGAGTGGCCTCCTCTCTAGCTCTCTCCTCCTTCACAGTCAGCCCTTTCAGGGCAAAAAAAAAATGTGTTAACCCAAAAAAAGTATTGGGGCTGCCTCTCGGGCTTCCTTCGTGATCAGGACCTTTTGAGTCGCCGTTTTTTCTCCCTCGCTGCCTCCGTCTGCTCCCAAGGAAGGTGATCCATACCTGCCTGGATCTCTTCCCACGTCCATGATCCTTTTCCGTCTAATATCTCCTCCCATGTCCATGATGTCTGCTCCTCCTGTGGTTGGGATCTTCTGTCACGTTCGTTGTGTAAAGGATCGGACCAAGGTGCAGCGTGGTATGCGTACATAGTCATTTATTTTAATAAACATCGACAAAATAGCAAAATCCAACAGAACGTGAAGTTCAAGAGGCTAAACATCAACCAAGCCAAACAGAAACAAGATCCCACAACTAAGGTAGGCAACATGGCTGCCTAAGTATGATCCCCAATCAGAGACAATGACCGACAGCTGCCTCTGATTGGGAACCACACCCGGCCAACATAGAAATATATCAAATAGATTTCACACCCTGACCAACCCAACTAGAGATCTCAATGTCAGGGCGTGACACAAGTACCCCCTGTTGGATAGGCCAGGTATCCCTACGGGTATTAGTTCCCCAGGATGAGACCCACTGTCTTACATAAAGCCTTTCAATATTCACCTCGTCTCCTTAGCCTAAACCTTGGAACTCATTGCTTGCCACAGTGTGACAAAACTTTCTGGAAAAAATGCTCAAGAATAGGGTTATAATGGAAAACTTTAATTCCAGAAATAGTGATCGTAACTATTGGGAGATAAAAAATAAAAAACATATTGGTCACAATTATTTAAATGCTCTAAGCAGAAGTTTCCGTTTCGGTAACACTCTACTTGACACCCAGCGTGTCAAGTAACAGTCATAACCATGTCATAATATGTCAGAACAGCTGAGATAAATTGTCATAACCTGTTATAATATGGTCATAACACTGTCATGACACATATTTAGACCTGTTGTGACATATATTGTGTTATTTTATGGCTGGTTATGACACCTACATAAGAGTGTCAAAACCCACAAAACCTACCACACATGGCAAAACCTTCCGTTACACTATAGCCTCCATGTCAACAGTATGTTTATGTTATATACTATATACATTATAATTGACCATATTATTGTATTTGTAATTGCTCTGTTGCTGATGTTGCCGATAACTGGGATGAATGCAGGAGTAGATTTCAGGAGCAAGACACCCTCTTTTTGACTGATATAAGGGCATGTACGTGATAGGCCTATCTGGCTTATGTGATTATGATGGTCATAAGGCTTCTTGATAAAGTGTATTTTCTTAGTCCAAGTAAAGTGACACAGGATGGTCATAATGCTCAATTTCGAGTCTCATAGCAAAGAGTCTGAATACTTATGTAAATATGGTATTTCTGTTTTTTTATTTTTAATAAATTAGCAAAATGTTATAAAAACCTGTTTTTGCTTTGTTATTATGGGCTATTATGTGTAGAAAACTATTTAATCAATTTTAGAATAAGGCTGTAACGTAACAAAATGTGGAAAAAGTCAAGGGGTCTGAATACATTTTTACATTTTAGTCATTTAGCAGACGCTCTTATCCAGAGCGACTTACAGTTAGTGAGTGCATACATTTTTTTCCCGAATGCACTGTATGTCACTGCAAGTACGTCAAAATATATATACAGTCGCTAGTGAAAGTCTTGCACATTCTTCAAGTTTTGCTGCCTTAAAATTAAAACTAAAAAGTGATTCAATTAGATTTTTTTCCTATCCTTGCCAAATTTTCGAAGAGAGAGAGAGAGAACACATACACTAAAACAAAACTAATACATGAAACTTTTCTTGTTCTGCAGCTTTACTTATTATTTTTCTTGCTCTGTATTTTCTTGCTTGAGAAACTGCTATTTTCTAAGAAGCTCTTTTTGTTTCTTTTTGACCATTTCCAAAGTGAAAGAAAATTATAAAACATTTTCCAAATTGCAAAGAAATACAAAATGATGATGTATTGATTGCGTATGTCTTCACAGAGTTAATAATTGGTGGAAGCACCTTTGGCAGCCATTACAGCTATGAATAATTTTGAACTCTTAGGGAAGTATATATCCATTGTTTTTGTCAAAATGTCTCAAGCGCAGTAAAGTTGGTTGGGAATCACTGATGGGCAGCAATATTCAAACCCATTCAGGAACACTTCACACCTATTGGAAAGCCATTGTGTTGTGTTTTTGGCATTACAAGTTGTGTAATTGTCCCTTATAAAAATAAAACTATCTCAGGGACAGGTTTTCAGAAAACTGAGGGGGGTTTTCCTATTTACCTGGGCTTTACTCCTTCCATATTTATTTTCATCCTAAAAAAACTCCCGGTCCCTGCCGGTGACAAGCATAACCATAACATGATGCTGCCACCACAATACTTGAAAATATGAAGGGATCAACAAAATTGCATTCATGCCACATTACTGTCCTGTATGACAAAGTGAAAAGAAGGAAGCCTGTGTTAAAAAATCCACTCCAAATCATCCATTATGTTTGCAACAAGACATTAACTTTGTGGCCTAAATTAAATACTACAGGTTTGGGTCAAATCCAATACAACACAAGACAGAGTGAAACCCTCTGTATTTTCCAGTATTGTGGTGGCAGCATCATGTTATGTGTGTACGTGTCATTGGCAGGGACTGGGGAGTTTGTCAGGATCAAAATAAATATGAAAGGAGCAAAGCCCAGTTAAAGGAAATCCCCCCTCAGTCTTCTGAAAACCTAACCCTGGGATAGAGTTCTGTTTTTCAGATGGACAATTAAACAAATGTTTATGCCTAAGACCAGAATTGCTTACCAAGAGGTGTTGAGAGTGTTCCTGAGTGGTCTAAAATGTGAAAATCAAAGGTTTGAATATTGCTGTCGATCAATGATTCCTAACCAAATTTACTGATCTTGAGCAATTTGGACAAACCAATGGACATATGTTGCCATAAGAGTTGATAGAATGTATGATTTGGTTTTGGTCTCACCTCTGTCAAGTACATTAACACATGGTCATCTTTAGTATCAACACGATTCACTTGAAGTGAACTCCTCAGCTTGGAAGACAAGCCATACATGTTATTAATCTTGCATTGACAGCAAAGTTCAGTTTCAAAAAGGTTCACAGGTGAAAGAGGCAAGAGCTACTATATAATAATAATATAATAATAATAATAATAATATATAATAATTAAAAATAATAATAATTATTATTATTATAATTATAATAATAATATATAATAATAATTAAAAATAATAATAATAATAATAATAATTATTATTATTATTATAATAATAATAATATTATACTATACATGGAAAAAGGCCACAGGTAACACCATAAAAGTATGTTATGACAAAAACTCACCCTCCCCAAAGACTCTGGGTCTGGGGCAAACCCAGACAACATTTTCAAATCCACTATAATCATATTGGTGGTCAGCTCCTTTCCATGATATCTGTGAAAGCAAAGAGATGCCTGATATCAAAGTCTGATATGTGCTTGTAATAATCAAATGAATGAATTTATTTTACCAATAAAAAGACCAGGTTGCTTGATATGTGATATGTTTTCTTACTGTTACTGCTACATAGGTACAAACTAGAAATGATATAACTTATACATACAGTGCCCTCTGTAATTATTGGGACAGTGAAGCATTTTTTAAAATCAGAAAATGACTACGAGTTTAAAGTGCAGACTGTCAGCTTTAATTTGAGGGTATTTTCATCTATAAAGTTAGACGCAAAAATATCATACCCCCCAAAAATGCTAACCTCCCCTGTTATTGTAATGGTGAGAGGTTAGCATATCTTGGGAGTATGATATTTGTGCAACTGCAACTTTCTCACTCATCATTATTCACAATTCATTCAGGATGATCCATAATCATGGTAGCATCCACATTAATATAGAAGTGTTTAGAAACATATTATATTCTTATTTACAATAAAAGTGACTCCAAAATGACACAATACATTAGTTACCATTCATTTCTATTGGGCACAAAATAATCTGAAACAAACAGAAAATGCATCCAACGAAATTGTAGAGTGAATATGGGACCAAGTACTTAACTTTTTACTACTTTAATACACATATAAGTGAATTTGTCCTAATACCTTTGGTTCCCTAAAATAGGGGGACTATGTACAAAAAGTGCTGTAATTTCTAAATGGTTCACCTGATATGGATGTAAATACCCTGATTTAACCTGTAAATACCCTGATTTCAAATCCAGACTTTTGGAGTATAGAGCCAAAATAATAAAAAATGCTTATTTGTCCCAATAATTACAGAGGGCACTGTAGGTATAATAACACCAATTAAATTCGGTCAAAAATATTCTGTAAGACATGCTCAAAAATAACACTGTATGTTATCAATGACCTGATTCAAAGAATGCTGTGCATGCAAATGTGTTATTCATTCTTACTGAGACTGGAGTTTCAGTGTGACTCTGGGTCTCAAAGAGTTGCTGTTGCAGTCGACCTCTGGCTTCACCTTGATGCTGAGCGTTGTGCTGTCAGTAGGAGTAGGGATGTTGTAGTGGAGCGCCATCTGGGAAAGAGGGAAGAAGAAGTCAGGGAAACAATGTGGTCTAAAAATCTACATTTTAAAAGATAGAAAAAAAGAAACATTTCATAAACTAGATATCAAGCCAGACGAAGCTTCTTAAATGTTTGAACTTCACAGTAATGTATAAATCAGATCTTGCAACATAGGATTGTGAGGAGTGTCTTCACTGACCTGCACTGAGGCACAAGCACTGCCCTTCACTTCCACGTTGTACTTTCCTTCTGTGTCCTGCACCGCCCTCTCCTGGTAGAGAAGCTTGTTGTTTTGGTTCACATTGAAGAGGTGCTGTCCGTACTGTCACTGTGCTGGTGCCCTCTCTACTGAACACCCTGGTGGAGTAGAGAGTGATGTGGAAAATAATCACTATACTTTATTAAAAATCAAAGTTCTTCCAGAGTTTTTGTAGAATCTAGATTTGACTTTATTACAATTCAACAAAGCCGTGCTGGTCTGCAGAGTAGCCTTTCTTCTCTCTCTCTGCTTCCCCTCTATATAGTATCATTCACACACATCCTATCTTAAAATCCCTCCCTCTTCAGTTTCCCGCTCTCTATCGCTCCGCCCACTTCCTTTGTCTATGATGACAGCTAAATTCGACTGTCATTCAGTTTACAATTTAGTCATTTAGCAGACGCTCCTATCCAGAGCGACTTACAGTTAGTGCATAAATTTTTCATACTGGCCCTCCGTGGGAAACGAACCCACAACCCTGGTGTTGCAAGCGCCATGCTCTACCAACTGAGCTACAGGGGACTATATTGTTTAGAAACAATATTATTACAATCAATCACGCCCTTGTCATGCAAAAACACTCATGTTCAGTTTAAACTGTTCAACCCCGGCTCTCCCGGGCTTGACCTGAAGACTGATTGTTGGACATGACAGGTTCACACTTCATCTTTCAAACATACACAAACCCCACCCCATCATGCTGTAATCAATCAAGAAGATAGCCAAGGAGAGACAAAGGTTTAGCCTGCTCTCTGTTCAACCCTGGCACCGCTCTTTACACTTTGTTTGACGAGAGAGGCAAAAGGCCACAGTCTGGTTTCAGTCTCTGATAACGTAGGACAGCCATGGGTTTAGGTAAGAGCGAGCAATTCGACCCTAGGTCAGATTCCCACTTCACAGACACACAAACACAGTGAAATGACCCAATTAAGTTCTTACCTAGCAACAGAGAATTCTAACTATATGTTCGTGAATAAATCAGTTGTATCTCATCACTAAAAAATCTCCCTCAAGAGCTAGGGCCTGGAGGGCCACCACTGTGTCCTAAACACAAACACCAACAGACCACAGAAAAATCTGTTCAAAATTAAAGAGAATACCCCATTTTACAGAAAGTGTAGATTTTTATATTGGTCAGCTCCTAGAGTGACTATTTCCCATTTCTATTCATTATGATTTCTTGCCTCCATTTCAGTGGAAGTTAGTTTTGCCAGGCTTGACATGACAAGAAACACATACATGCCTGTGGTGAAGTCAAGGTAATAATGCCTCATTACTAGTGCACAGCACAGGGTGCCATTTCGGACCAGAGGTGTTTTGGAAGTATACCTGTGCGGAGGAGAAGCCTCCGTAGGCGTTCTGCTGCCTCACCAGCCACCTGACGATGTGGGAGACGTAGCCCAGGTCAGTGGTAGACAGAGGGGAGGCACTGAGGAAAGCCAGCAGAACGTAGGAGCTGATCTCCACTGCCAGGGAGGCTGAGGTCTCTGAGGAGGTCTGAGTCCAGTGCAGGAGACCCCCTGAGGGATGAGGAACACACACATACACAGAGAGAGAGAGAGAGAGAGAGAGAGAGAGAGAGAGAGAGAGAGAGGACTAGTTTATTCATCATTATACAGAATACAAAGTTATTCTCTGATCTCCCCAATTAATTTTGACAGACACCGGAGTTCTTTGAATTACTAATTTAATTGAGACTATCTAGAGTGCCAGACGTGCGGAGGGTTTGCACTTTTGTGATTACTCCATTGGCTCCATTGCCCAGGTAGGGTCAATCAAGGCAAGACAGCACAAACCTCTCTGGATTACAACCAAATTATGATAAGTGTACTATATTACGTATTGGATATCAAAGAAATACAACTTTTACATTATCGTGTAGTTTACCAATAAAATAGTCTGACGGTGATGTGGACATACTCGGTATACATATCCCGAAAGAAAGAAATTATCTCAATCCAATACATTTTAATAGAAAGGTAGCAAAAATAGATAAGATCTTGCTACCATGGAAAGGAAAATACCTGTCTATTTGTGGAAAAATCACCCTGATTAACTCTTTAGTCACATCCTAATTTACCTATTTGCTTATGGTCTTGCCTACACCTAGCGACCTGTTTTTTAAATTATATGAGCAAAAAACATTCCATTTTATTTGGAATGGCAAGCCAGACAAAATGAAAAACGGCTAATTATATAATGATTATGAATTCAGAGGGTAGAAATTATTAAATATTAAAGCATTAGACCTCTCACTAAAGGCGTCAGTCATACAAAAGTTATACTTACAGTTGAAGTCGGAAGTTTACATACATGTCACGATCGTCATACATAGAGGACCAAGGCGCAGCGTTGCAGGCAAACATACTCTTTAATAGAGACACGATCAAAACAACAAACGATACGTGACAGTTCACGGTCTAACATAAACAGACTTGAAACAAGATCCCACAAACGGGAAACAGACAGTTTAAATATGGCTCCCAATCAGAGACAACCAACGACAGCTGACACTCGTTGCCTCTGATTGGGAGCCACTCAGGCCAACATAGAAATACACATACTAAATAAACAAAAGAAATGCACACCCTGGCTCAACATACAAGTGTCCCCAGAGCCAGGGCATGACAGTACCCCCCCCTAAAGGCACGGACTCCGACCGCGCCCACCAAACACCACAGGGGAGGGACCGGGTGGGCACTCCGCTTCGGCGGCGGATCCGGCTCCGGGCCTGAACCCCGCTCCCTCTCCAACCCCCCAAAGTACCCCTGGTCCGGTCTGGCCCCGCTGGCCGGAGCTGGACTGCACACTGGTGGAGCGGATTGCTCTAGCTCTGGCGTGAAGCATCTGACCGGTGCCGGACCAGCCACCGGTGGAACAGGCACGGGCCGTGCCGGACTGACGACGCACACCACTGGCTTGGTGTGGGGAGCAGGAGCGGGCCGCGCCGGGCTGACGAAACGCACCACTGACTTGGTGCGGGGAGCAGGAACGGGCCGGACCGGGCTGACGAAGCGCACCACTGACTTGGTGCGGGGAGCAGGAAGGGCCGTGCCGGGCTGACGAAGCGCACCACTGACTTGGTGTGGGGAGCAGGAGCGGGCCGCGCCGGGCTGACGAAACGCACCACTGACTTGGTGCGGGGAGCAGGAGTGGGCTGGACCGGGCTGACGAAGCGCACCACTGACTTGGTGCGGGGAGCAGGAACGGGCCGCGCCGGGCTGACGAAACGCACCACTGACTTGGTGCGGGGAGCAGGAGCGGGCCGTGCCGGGCTGACGAAGCGCACCACTGAATTGGTGCGGGGAGCAGGAGCGGGCCGGACCGGGCTGACGAAGCGCACCACTGACTTGGTGCGGGGAGCAGGAACGGGCCGCGCCGGGCTGACGAAACGCACCACTGACTTGGTGCGGGGAGCAGGAGCGGGCCGTGCCGGGCTGACGAAGCGCACCACTGACTCGGTGCGCGTGGCAGGAACAGGCCGGACCGTACTGGGAACACACACCACTGGCCCTACGTGGGGATCAGGAACAGGCCGGACCGGACTGGCAACACACGCCAGTACCTCTCGCCGTGCCTCTACATCCTCCTTCCCCCTGGTGACCAGTGACTCCCGTAACCTGGCGGCCTCCTGCTGCCCCGTCGTCCACGGCGTTAGCCCCCCCCTAAAAATGTTATGGGCTTCACTCCTACCCGTGGCCAAGGCCTCCATCCCTCTTGCCAGACTTGCACTCATCTCCTCCCAAGTCCATCCTCTCTCCTCGTCACGCTGCTTGATCCAGTCGAGGTGGGATCTTCTGTCACGATCGTCATACATAGAGGACCAAGGCGCAGCGTTGCAGGCAAACATACTCTTTAATAGAGACACGATCAAAACAACAAACGATACGTGACAGTTCACGGTCTAACATAAACAGACTTGAAACAAGATCCCACAAACGGGAAACAGACAGTTTAAATATGGCTCCCAATCAGAGACAACCAACGACAGCTGACACTCGTTGCCTCTGATTGGGAGCCACTCAGGCCAACATAGAAATACACATACTAAATAAACAAAAGAAATGCACACCCTGGCTCAACATACAAGTGTCCCCAGAGCCAGGGCATGACAGTACCCCCCCCTAAAGGCACGGACTCCGACCGCGCCCACCAAACACCACAGGGGAGGGACCGGGTGGGCACTCCGCTTCGGCGGCGGATCCGGCTCCGGGCCTGAACCCCGCTCCCTCTCCAACCCCCCAAAGTACCCCTGGTCCGGTCTGGCCCCGCTGGCCGGAGCTGGACTGCACACTGGTGGAGCGGATTGCTCTAGCTCTGGCGTGAAGCATCTGACCGGTGCCGGACCAGCCACCGGTGGAACAGGCACGGGCCGTGCCGGACTGACGACGCACACCACTGGCTTGGTGTGGGGAGCAGGAGCGGGCCGCGCCGGGCTGACGAAACGCACCACTGACTTGGTGCGGGGAGCAGGAACGGGCCGGACCGGGCTGACGAAGCGCACCACTGACTTGGTGCGGGGAGCAGGAAGGGCCGTGCCGGGCTGACGAAGCGCACCACTGACTTGGTGTGGGGAGCAGGAGCGGGCCGCGCCGGGCTGACGAAACGCACCACTGACTTGGTGCGGGGAGCAGGAGTGGGCTGGACCGGGCTGACGAAGCGCACCACTGACTTGGTGCGGGGAGCAGGAACGGGCCGCGCCGGGCTGACGAAACGCACCACTGACTTGGTGCGGGGAGCAGGAGCGGGCCGTGCCGGGCTGACGAAGCGCACCACTGAATTGGTGCGGGGAGCAGGAGCGGGCCGGACCGGGCTGACGAAGCGCACCACTGACTTGGTGCGGGGAGCAGGAACGGGCCGCGCCGGGCTGACGAAACGCACCACTGACTTGGTGCGGGGAGCAGGAGCGGGCCGTGCCGGGCTGACGAAGCGCACCACTGACTCGGTGCGCGTGGCAGGAACAGGCCGGACCGTACTGGGAACACACACCACTGGCCCTACGTGGGGATCAGGAACAGGCCGGACCGGACTGGCAACACACGCCAGTACCTCTCGCCGTGCCTCTACATCCTCCTTCCCCCTGGTGACCAGTGACTCCCGTAACCTGGCGGCCTCCTGCTGCCCCGTCGTCCACGGCGTTAGCCCCCCCCTAAAAATGTTATGGGCTTCACTCCTACCCGTGGCCAAGGCCTCCATCCCTCTTGCCAGACTTGCACTCATCTCTTCCCAAGTCCATCCTCTCTCCTCGTCACGCTGCTTGATCCAGTCGAGGTGGGATCTTCTGTCACGATCGTCATACATAGAGGACCAAGGCGCAGCGTTGCAGGCAAACATACTCTTTAATAGAGACACGATCAAAACAACAAACGATACGTGACAGTTCACGGTCTAACATAAACAGACTTGAAACAAGATCCCACAAACGGGAAACAGACAGTTTAAATATGGCTCCCAATCAGAGACAACCAACGACAGCTGACACTCGTTGCCTCTGATTGGGAGCCACTCAGGCCAACATAGAAATACACATACTAAATAAACAAAAGAAATGCACACCCTGGCTCAACATACAAGTGTCCCCAGAGCCAGGGCGTGACAATACACTTGGGTTGGAGTCATTAAAACTCGTTTTTCAACCACTCCACAAATTCCAACAATTGTTTACATACATATTATTTAACTTATAATTCACTGTATCACAACTCCTGTGGGTCAGAAGTTTACATACACTAAGTTGACTGTGCCTTTAAACAGCTTGGAAAATTCCAGAACATGATGTCATGGCTTTAGAAGCTTCTGATAGGCGAATTGACACCATTTGAGTCAATTGGAGGTGTACCTGTGGATTTATTTCAAGGCCTACCTTCAAACTCAGTGCCTCTTTGCTTGACATCATGGGAAAATCAAAAGAAATCAGCCAAGACCTCAGAAAACAAATTGTAGACCTCCACAAGTCTGGTTCATCCTTGGGAGCAATTTCCAAACACCTGAAGGTACCACGTTCATCTGTACAAACAATAGTACGCAAGTATAAACAGCATGGGACCACGCAGCCGTCATACCGTTCAGGAAGGAGACACGTTCTGTCTCCTGGAGATGAACGTACTTTGGTGCGAAAAGTGCAAATCAATCCCAGAACAACAGCAAAGGACCTTGTGAAGATGCTGAAGGAAACAGGTACAAAAGTATCTATATCCACAGTAAAACGAGTCCTATATCGACATAACCTGAAAGTCCGATCAGCAAGGAAGAAGCCACTGCTCCAAAACCACCATTAAAAAGCCAGTCTACGGTTTGCAACTGCACATGGGGACAAAGATTGTACTTTTTGGAGAAATGTCCTCTGGTCTGATGAAACAAAAATAGAACTGTTTGGCCATAATGACCATCGTTATGTTTGGAGGAAAAAGGGGGGGCTTGCAAGCTGAAGAACACCATCCCAACCGTGAAACACGGGGTGGCAGCATCATGCTGTGGGGGTGCTCTGCTGCAGGAGGGACTGGTGCACTTCACAAAATAGATGGCATCATGAGGAAGGAAAATTATGTGGATATATTGAAGCAACATCTCAAGACATCAGTCAGGAAGTTAAAGCTTGGTCGCAAATGGGTCTTCCAAATGGACAATGACCCCAAGCATACTTCCAAAGTTGTGGCAAAATGGCTTAAGGACAACAAAGTCAAGGTATTGGAGTGGCCATCACAAAGCCCTGACCTCAATCCTATAGAAAATGTGTGGGCAGAACTGAAAAAGCGTGTGCGAGTAAGGAGGCCTACAAACCTGACTCAGTTACACCAGCTCTGTCAGGAGGAATGGGCCAAAATTCACCCAACTTATTGTGGGAAGCTTGTGGAAGGCTACCCAAAATGTTTGACCCAAGTCAAACAATTTAAAGGCAATGCTAACAAATACTAATTGAGTGTATGTAAACTTCTGACCCACTTGTGATGAAAGAAATTAGAGCTGAAATAAATCATTCTCTCTACTATTATTCTGACATTTCACATTCTTAAAATGAAGTGGTGATCCTAACTGACCTAAGACAGGGAATTTTTACTAGGATTAAATGTCAGGAATTGTGAAAAACTGAGTTTAAATGTATTTGGCTAAGGTGTATGTAAACTTCTGACTTCAACTGGCCTTTTTTTCCCCATTTATTCAGATTACAACCTCTCACTTTCAGTTATTTGAAAACGAAATAATCTCCAAAATATCGCTATTTTTAAAACAAGCCATAGAAAGTTGGTTGCAATTTCAGTATAATCCACCAGAAAAGACAGAACAAATAATACAACAAATATTGTGGTTAAACTCAAATATAGTAATTGATTTAAAAAAAAACATGATTTAAAAAAAGGTATCATCTTTGTAAATGATATCATAAATAGGACTGGTGGAGTTATGTCACACATGCAGCTAACACAAATATATGGAAATGTCTGCTCTACCCAAAATTACAACCAACAAATTGCAGCATTACCGCAAAAATGGAAGAGGCAAGGAACTTGTTTGTCGGCCCTGCATTAAAGACTAAAATTGGTTAAAGAAAATTGTGATGAATAGAAAAGTATACCAGTTTCATTTAAGGACCCAATAATTGACAGATGTGCCATATAGATTGCAAAATAGTTAATAACAACTAGGTAACTCCTGTAAAATATACTGCGTCCGTAAAATGTATATAGGTTCAGACCTTTTGTGGAACAGCACAGTTAGAAATATATGGCAAATAGAAATCAAACTGGATGGACATCAGAAAGACAGGACTAAAAACAAACAAAATATAACTTTTGTAAAAAAGATTGTGTCCGTAAAATGTATATAGTATGTATAATCTGGAAGTAGAAGCCTAAGTGTTGTTGTTCATTAGTTTACTCCAATTAGGGGAGGGGTGGTAGGGTTAGTGGAAAATAATATTTAAAAAATATATGTGTATATACACTACCAGCCAAAAACTTGGACACACCTCCTCATTCAAGGGTTTGTCTTTATTTTTACTATTTTTTACATTGTAGAATAATAGTGAAGACATCAAAACTATGAAATAACACATATGGAATCATGTAGAAACCAAAAAAGTGTTAAGCAAATCAAAATATATGTTATATTTGAGATTCTTCAAATAGCCACCCTTTGCCTTGATGACAGCTTTGCACATTATTGGCATTCTATCAACTAGCTTCAAGAGGTAGTCACCTGGAATGGATTTCAATTAACAGATGTGCCTTCTTAAAAGTTAATTTGTGGAATTTATTTCCTTCTTAATGCATTTGAGCCAATCAGTTGTGTTGTGACAAGGTGGGTGTGGGGCAAATGAGCAAAAAGAAATGACAGTCCATCATTACTTTAAGACATGGTCAGTCAATACGGAACATTTCAAGAACTTTGAAAGTTTCTTCAAGTGCAGTCGCAAAAACCATCAAGCGCTATGATGAAACTGGCTCTCATGAGGACCACCACAAGAATGGAAGACCCAGATTTACCTCTGCTGCAGAGGATAAGTTCATTAGAGTTACCTGCCTCAGAAATTGCAGCCCATATAAATGCTTCAAAGATTTCAAGTAACAGACACATCTCAACATCAACTGTTCAGAGGAGACTGTGTGAATCATGTCTTCATGATCAAATTGCAGCAAAGAAACCACTACTAAACGACACCAATAAGAAGAAGAGACTTGCTTGGGCCAAGAAATACGAGCAATGGACATTAGAATGGTAGAAATGTGTCCTTTGGTCTGGAGTCCAAATTTGAGATTTTTGGTTCCAACCGCTGTCTCTTTGTGAAACGCGGTGTGGGTGAACGGATGATCTCCGCATGTGTATTTCCCACCATAAAGCATGGAGGAGGAGGTGTTATGGTGTGGGGGTGCTTTGCTGGTGACACTGTCTGTGATTTATTTAGAATTCAAGGCACACTTAACCAGCATGGCTACCACAGCATTCTGCAGCGATACGCCCTCCCACCTGGTTTGGGCTTAGTGGGACTATCATTTGTTTTTCAACAGGACAATGACCCAACACACCTCCATGCTGTGTATGGTCAATTTTACCAAGAAGGAGAGTGATGGAGTGCTGCATCAGATGACCTGGCCTCCACAATCCCCCGACCCCAACCCAATTGAGATGGTTTTGGATGAGTCGGACGGCAGAGTGAAGGAAAAGCAGCCAACAAGTACTCCGCATATGTGGGAACTCCTTCAAGACTGTTGGAAAAACATTCCAGGTGAAGCTGGTTGATAGAATGCCAAGAGTGTGCAATGCTTTCATCAAGGCAAAGGGTGGCTATTTGAAGAATCTCAAATATAAAATATATTTTGATTTGTTTAACACTTTTTTGTTTATTACATGATTCCATGTGTTATTTCATAGTTTTGATGTCTTCACTATTATTCTACAAAGTAATAAATATTTAAAAAATAAAGTAAAACCCTTGAATGAGTAGGTGTGTCCAAACTTTTGACTGGTAGTGTAAATCAAGTATGCCCAGTTTATCATTTATCGACTGTAACAGATTGGTTTCCACCCTTACCATTCCGGATGGAGAAAAGGATCCATTTTCTGTGTCCGTCGAGGACTGTCGTTTTTTTGGGGGGATTGGTTCTCCATGTTTACTCTCCGTCATGTTTGGGTGTTGATTGTTTTGGTGATATTGGTCAATAAATGTCACTAGCCTTATAATTTGTTTTGTGTTGTTATCCATATTGAAGGGTATTACCCACGAGTATGTGGAGTTAAGTGCTAATATTTAGTCAAACGTACAGATATTGAATATTACGTGTTTATCTTGACGTGATCTGCACAGCTGTATTCATTCCGCCATCTTTAAGCCACACCTGATCTTGTCTTATCTTACCGTTGTCACTGTTGACTGTATTTCAGGGCTGTCTTCGATGTTCACGTCGTTCTAGCTTCAGCAATGCAATATGTACAGTATATGGCAATATAAGAGCCCAGAAATGTGAGAATCACTGTTGTAGGCTGGGCAGGGCACAAATGAAGAGAGCAGAAGGAAAAATAAGAGGAGTTGGGAGGGGGGAGGGGGTTTAAAGAGCTACTGTCCAATCAAGTGGGCTTGTGTTGCAGCTTCTCTGAGCAAAAAACAGGATGTATTTTATTGACATCTAAAGTGGAGTGTGATTGAATACTCTTTCTTGATATCAGATCAGCATGTACACTTGTTAACCCATAACAAGGACGTTTTTAATTTCCCATTGTTAAGTCATGAGGAGTCTTGCTACTCTTCAAAAGTACTGTTTTTCACAGCATACTCATATGTTCATAATTCTCATTATATGTTTTGATATATTTGTTAATATATTTAGTGAGCTGTGTTGTCAACAACAGGGCTCTATAGTATCTGTTTGTGTTATCTCGATTGTTCTGTTACTCTTTCTCTAAATGGATTTGTGAGATGTTTTCGATTACATCTTTCCATGCTCAATTAGCTCAATAAATTATTAGGAGATATTCATAATAGAGATTATAGCCACGACTCATTATGGGAATGATCAGGACAGGACGCATCCCCTTGTAAGATATTTGTTGAAGGGATTTAGAGTGAGTGGATTTCCTGGATCCCATTCCCTGATGAGAAATAAAAGAGAACCACACCTTGATTATTACTACAGGGGCCCATGATGATTACAGATGGAGGAAGAAAAAAGCTGAGAACCAAAAGCTTTGAGCAAAATTGAGAAATAACATTTACACACCTTTGTACAGTTGGCAACACCGATTAACAGCACATTGCAGCTCTCTGGAACTTAACAAAAACAATTTGTAGATCTTTTATGTTTACTGGACTCCCAATTACATATAGCTCATAAGTCTTCCCAAGTACCCCCTGTTGGATAGGCCAGGTACATCCATGGGTACTAGTTCCCCAGGAAGAGACTTACTGTCTTACATAAAGCCTTTCAATATTCCCCTTGTCTCCTGAGCCTAAACCTTTGAACTCATTGCTTGCCATAGTGTGACATCAAAACCTACACGAGAAAATGCTCAAGAATAGATTTTTAATGAAAAACTTTAATTCCAGTAAGTTACATCCTTTACTTGAGATCTTGAAAGATGCCTCAAGGGTTGCATGTGTGACCTCTGTTAATGTCATTTTCTTCTTACATCTGCAGAGCGGCAAATACAATGAATAGGGCCATGTAAATAATTCTGTAATAACAAATTGGCCAGCATTTAGGTAAAATGAATAAAGGAATATTGACCCAGTTAACTAAATGATGTATATCACATATAGTATATGGGTCAGGCCAGCTATATAAAATTACCAATAATTCCAGATAGTTCACCAGCTTGTAACCCCTACTTGCAAGGGAAGACATATTCTGTCTCTGCCTGGTCACCTGAATAAAACCAAAAATACAGGTAAGTCTCAGTAAATGAACACAAGTTAACTAAATGTTACTAAAAAGCAGAGGGGAAAATACATCTTGGGGAAGGTTAGATATAAACTTACTTGGCTGGTAGTAGTCATAGATCTTGACCACCGCAGGCTTTAGATTCTGTACTGGGAGCTCCTGTATGATGTCCAGGGTGTGGTTGAAAGGTTGGAATAGTGACGGTAACTGTTGGGAGAAAAAAAAAGCATTTTGGTTACAAGTATTTAAACCCTCCAAGCAGAAGTGTAATTTCAGCTTTGCTGACATTGAAGGACATTCCACACAAATTAATTCCATTACATTGAGTGTTATGTGCACTGTTTCAAACTGATGGATGGTTTGGTCTCACCTCTCTCAAGTACATTAACACATGGTCATCTTTAGTATCGACACGATCCACTAGAAGTGAACCTCTCAGCTGTGAAGACAAGCCATTCACTGATCATTCATATTGCATCGACAATGTTGTAACTTTAATGGGTTACAGAGTTAATGTTTACTGTTAATTTATTGAGCTGTATCTGAATATATTTTTATTTTACAGTTATTTACATATTGTATGTACAATAGTAATTGTATTAGAATTCACGTGATGGAGATTGAATGAACTACAGTATGTACATATTTCTGTTGTATTGGTTAGTATTGGATTACGCTATTGACTGCAAATAACAGAATGCCTTGCGACAGGAAGTAACAAAAATGGGAACGCGCCAGTTATGTACAAGTGACAAGTGATTATCCTAGCAACTTTCTTTTATTGTTTTTTAGAATCTAACGTGGCAAAATGTAACGTGAACCAGTATTATTACTAAAAATAAGCTTTCATCTTACAACCGACGTACCAAGTCATTACTTTGAAGATAGTTATTCTATAGACAAAAAAGGTCAGTATCAGAAAGGTTCACAGATGAGAGGCAAGAGCTACATGGAGAAAGGTCACAGGTAACACCATAAACGTATGTTATTTAAAAAACTCACCCTCCCCAAAGACTCTGGGTCTGGGGCAAAACCAGACAGCATTTTCAAATCCACTATAATCATATTGGTGGTCAGCTCCTTTCCATGATATCTGTGAAAGCAAAGAGATGCCTGTGATATCAAAGTTTGATTTTGATAAACAATAACCAAACTAATTTGATTATTTTAGCCATAAAAAGACCAGGTTGCCTGATATGTTTTCAAACTGTTACTGATCAAAGCCTAGGTAGAAACCAGTGGAGGCTGCTGAGGGGAGGACGGCTCATAATAATGGCTGGAATGGAATTGCATCAAACAGCTGGAAACCATGTGTTTGATGTATTTGATACAATTCCACCTATTCCGCTCCAGCCATTACCACGAGCCCGTTCTCGCCAATTAAGGTGCCACCAACCTTTCCAATAGGAAACCAAGTAATTTGGGTCAAGTCCATTCTGGAAGACATGCTCCATAATAACACTTTGGAGTGTTATTGATAAATCTATTCAAAGAATGCTTTTGTGAATGCAAATGGCCATTCATTCTTACTGAGATTGAAGTTTTAGCGTGACTCTGGGTCTCAAAGAGTTGCTGTTGCAGTCGACCTCTGGCTTCACCTTGATGTTGAGCGTTGTGCTGTCAGTAGGAGTAGGGATGTTGTAGTGGAGCGCCACCTGGGAAAGAAAAATAGAAAAAGTCAGGAGAGGCTTCTTCAATCAACAGTCTGGGCTCTGGATATCTGTATGATGGTTACTTAAATTCTTCAATTGTAACCATTGAGTCTTGAATAATATAACAATGGTTCTTGAGGAGTTACATTTCCCCAGCCCCATCCCTCAGCTCACAGGAGGTTGGTGGCACCTTAATTGGGGAGGACAGGCTCGTGGTAATGGCTGGAGCGGAATTAGTGGAATGGTAGCAAATACATCAAACACATGGTGTCCATGTGTTTGATGCTATTCCATTTGCTCTGTTCCACCCATTATTATGTGCCGTCCTCCCCTCAGCAGCCTCCACTGCCTCAGTTGTATACCAAATCAAGTGGCACAGGGCTGCTGTTTTGCAGAAAAAACATTCCCAGACTGTAGCTTTAGTGATAGATTAAACCGTATTTTGGCAACATAGGATTGGGAGGAGAGATGTGTATTCACTGACCTGCACTGAGGCACAAGCACTGCCCTTCACTTCCACACTGTACTTCCCTTCTGTGTCCTGCATCGCCCTCTCCTGGTAGAGAAGCTTGTTGTTTTGGTTAACTTCGAAAAGGTGCTGTCCCCCACTGGGAGACTGTACTGTCACTGTGCTGGTGCCCTCTCTACTGAACACCCTGGCGGAGTAGAGAGCTAGGGCCTGGAGGGCCACCACTGTGTCCTAAACACCAATAGAACACAGACAAATCTGTTCAAAAATAATGAAACTATCACATTTTACAGAAAGGGTCGATTTTTACATTGGTCAGTTCATAGAGTGACTATTTCCCATTTCCATCCATTATGATTTCTAGGCTCCATTTCAGTGGAAGTTAGACTCATCAGGCTTGACATGACAAGAAGCACACACATGCCTGTGATCTGGTAAAAGTCAAGGTAATAATGCCTCATTACTAGTGCACAGCACAGGGTGCCATTTCGGACCAGAGGTGTTTTGGAAGTATACCTGTGTGGAGGAGAAGCCTCCGTAGGCGTTCTGCTGCCTCACCAGCCACCTGATGATGCGGGAGGCGTAGCCCAGGTCAGTGGTAGACAGAGGGGAGGCACTGAGGGAAGCCAGCAGAACGTAGGAGCTGATCTCCACTGCCAGGGAGGCTGAGGTCTCTGAGGAGGTCTGAGTCCAGTGCAGGAGACCCCCTGAGGGACGAGGAGCGCGCGCGCACACACACACAGACACAAACACACACAAACACACAGAGAGAGAAAATAGGGCTAGCTTATTCATCACTATACAGGATACACAGTTCTTCTCTGACCCCCACAATGAATTATTTGACAAAAACTGAGTTCAAATTGTATTTGTGTTCTATAAAATGCTTTGGGTGTTTGATTGAGCATATTTGGAGAGCCAGGCGGGTGGAGGGTTTGCACTATTGGGATTACTCCATTGACTAACTCTATTAAGTCATGATAGCACAAACAGATCTTGGACCAGGATATGTCTCACCCTCTTGTAATGCGATCGTGTCCAGGTGCTGCAGAAGCTGTGCCCGGGTCTCCATGTTCCCTGGCAGGGTAAAGGTGTAGGCCATTAGAGCAGTAGTGTAGGTGTTGGACAAATCACTGGTGGAGTTCCTCAGGCAAGACAAGCTGCCATACACAACAGGATCCTGGAGCACAGAATAACAGAGCAACACGTTAAGAGACATGTTTTTGTTTTTTTTACCTTTATTTAACCAGGCAAGACAGTTGAGAACAAGTTCTCATTTACAACTGCGACCTGGCCAAGATAAAGCAAAGCAGTGCGATAAAAACAACAACACAGAGTTACATATGGGGTAAAACAAAACATAAAGTCAAAAATACAACAGAAAATATATATACAGTGTGTGCAAATGTAGCAAGTTATGGAGGTAAGGCAATAAATAGGCCATAGTGCAAAATAATTACAATTAGTATTAACACTGGAATGATAGATGTGCAAGAGATGATGTGCAAATAGAGATACTGGGGTGCAAATGAGCAAAATAAATAACAATATGGGGATGAGGTAGTTGGGTGGGCTAATTTCAGATGGGCTGTGTACAGGTGCAGTGATCGGTAAGGTGCTCTGACAACTGATGCTTAAAGTTAGTGAGGGAGATAAGAGTCTCCAGCTTCAGAGATTTTTGCAATTTGTTCCAGTCATTGGCAGCAGAGAACTGGAATGAATGGCGGCCAAAGGAGGTGTTGGCTTTGGGGATGACCAGTGAGATATACCTGCTGGAGCTCATACTATGGGTGGGTGTTGCTATGGTGACCAATGAGCTAAGATAAGGCGGGGATTTGCCTAGCAGTGATTTATAGATGGCCTGGAGCCAGTGGGTTTGGCGACGAATATGTAGTGAGGACCAGCCAACAAGAGCGTACAGGTCACAGTGGTGGGTAGTATATGGGGCTTTGGAGACAAAATGGATGGCACTGTGATAGACTACATCCAATTTGCTGAGTAGAGTGTTGGAGGCTATTTTGTAAATGACATCGCCGAAGTCAAGGATCGGTAGGATAGTCAGTTTTACGAGGGCATGTTTGGCAGCATGAGTGAAGGAGGTTTCTTTGCAAAATAGGAAACCGATTCTAGATTTAACTTTGGATTGGAGATTCTTAATGTGAGTCTGAAAGGAGAGTTTACAGTCTAACCAGACACCTAGGTATTTGTAGTTGTCCACATACTCTAGGTCAGACCCGTCGAGAGTAGTGATTCTAGTCGGGTGGGCGGGTGCCAGCAGCGTTCGATTGAAGAGCATGCATTTAGTTTTACTAGTGTTTAAGAGCAGTTGGAGGCTACTGAAGGAGTGTTGTATGGCATTGAAGCTCTTTTGGAGGTTTGTTAACACAGTGTCCAATGAAGGGCCAGATGTATACAAAATGGTGTCGTCTGCGTAGAGGTGGATCTGAGAGTCACCAGCAGCAAGAGCGACATCATTGATATACACAGAGAAAAGAGTCGGCCCAAGAATTGAACCCTGTGGCACCCCCATAGAGACTGTCATAGGTCCAGACAACAGGCCCTCCGATTTGACACATTGAACTCTATCTGAGAAGTAATTGGTGAACCAGGCTGTCACGACCGTCTGGGTAAGGAGTAGACCAAGGCGCAGCGTGTGAAACAAACATGACTTTAATTAGTTAAAGTTAAATATACAAAACAAGAAACGACTCGTGACGTCCAACGATAACACTGACCGAACACGGAACAAAAACCCACAAACCCAAAGTGAAACACAGACAGTTAAATATGGCTCCCAATCAGAGACAACCAGCAAACAGCTGACACTCGTTGCCTCTGATTGGGAGTCACACAGACCAACCTAGAAATAAACACAACAGAACTACCAACATAGAAACAGAAAACATAGAATGAACACACCCTGGCTCAACATAATGAGTCCCAGAGCCAGGGTGTGACAGTACCCCCCCCTAAAGGCGCGGACTGCGACCGCGCCTCAACTAAACAAACCAGGGGAGGGCTGGGCGGGCATACCTCCTCGGCGGTGGTTCTGGCTCCGGCCTTGACCACCACCCTTTAATACACCCCCCAATGCGCCCCTGGTCCAGTCTGGCCCCGCCGGCTGGAGCAGGACTGGACTTAACAGGAGCGGTCCTTTCCAGGCTGTCGACTCGCACCCCTGGCTTGGTGCGTGGAGGAGGAACGGGCCTTACCAGGCTGACGACGCGCACCCCTGGCTTGGTGCGTGGAGGAGGAATGGGCCTTACCAGGCTGACGACTCGCACCCCTGGCTTGGTGCGTGGAGGAGGAATGGGCCTTACCAGGCTGACTTCTCGCACCCCTGGCTTAGTGCGAGTGGCAGGAACAGGCCGGACCGGGCTGGCGACGCGCACCGTAGGTTTGGTGCGAGTGGCAGGAACAGGCCGGGTCGGGCTGGCGACGCGCACCGTAGGTTTGGTGCGAGTGGCAGGAACAGGCCGGACCGGGCTGGCGACGCGCACCGTAGGTTTGGTGCGAGTGGCAGGAACAGGCCAGGTCGGGCTGGCGACGCGCACCGTAGGTTTGGTGCGAGTGGCAGGAACAGGCCGGGTCGGGCTGGCGACGCGCACCGTAGGCTTGGTGCGTGGAGCAGGGACAGGCCGGGCTGGGCTGTCGACGCACACCGTAGGCTTGGTGCGTGGAGCAGGGACAGGCCGGGCAGGGCTGTCGACGCACACCGTAGGCTTGGTGCGTGGAGCAGGGACAGGCCGGACTGGGCTGGCGACGCACACCGTAGGCTTGGTGCGTGGAGCAGGGACAGGCCGGACTGGGCTGGCGACGCACACCGTAGGCTTGGTGCGTGGAGCAGGGACAGGCCGGACTGGGCTGGCGACGCACACCGTAGGCTTGGTGCGTGGAGCAGGAACAGGCCGGACTGGGCTGGCGACGCACACCGTAGGCTTGGTGCGTGGAGCAGGGACAGGCCGGACTGGGCTGGCGACGCACACCGTAGGCTTGGTGCGTGGAGCAGGGACAGGCCGGACTGGGCTGACGACGCACACCGTAGGCTTGGTGCGTGGAGCAGTGACAGGCCGGACTGGGCTGGCGACGCACACCGTAGGCTTGGTGCGTGGAGCAGGGACAGGCCGGACCGGGCTGGCGACGCACACCGTAGGCTTGGTGCGTGGAGCAGGGACAGGCCGAACCGGGCTGTGGAGACGGATAGGAGGCCTGGAGTGAAGAGCGGCCACCACCCGTCCTGGCTGAATGCCTACCCTCACACACTCTGTGTGAGGCATCCGCACAGGACGTACAGGGCGGTGTACCCCTGGCCTGGTGGCCTTCTGGATCCGCCCCCTTTTCTCCTCCGTCAGCCCCGTCGTCCATGCCGTGTGCCCCCCCCTAAAAATTTTCTGGGGTTGCCTCACGACCGTCCGACGACGACCCTGATCACGCCGTAGCTCCTCTCTACGGCGCCTCTCCACTGTCTCACTCCATGGCCGGCGATCCATCCCGGCCAGGATTTCCCCCCAAGTCCAGGACCCTTTACCGTCCAATATCTCATCCCATGTCCAGGCTGCCTGCTCCTGGACACGCTGCTCCTCTTTCGCCAGGGCCTTTCCCGGCGCTTCCTCCCATGTCCACCCCAAGGGCTGCCCCTGGACACGCTGCTTGGTCGTTGCATGGTGGGTTTTTCTGTCACGATCGTCTAATGAGGGAGACCAAGGCGCAGCGTGTGAAACAAACATGACTTTAATTAGTTAAAGTTAAATATACAAAACAAGAAACGACTCGTGACGTCCAACGATAACACTGACCGAACACGGAACAAAAACCCACAAACCCAAAGTGAAACACAGACAGTTAAATATGGCTCCCAATCAGAGACAACCAGCAAACAGCTGACACTCGTTGCCTCTGATTGGGAGTCACACAGACCAACCTAGAAATAAACACAACAGAACTACCAACATAGAAACAGAAAACATAGAATGAACACACCCTGGCTCAACATAATGAGTCCCAGAGCCAGGGTGTGACACAGGCGAGGCAGTCATTTGAGAAATTGGCCAGGTCGATGAAGACGGCTGCACAGTACTGTCTATTATCGATCGCGGTTATAATATCATTTAGGACCTTGAGCATGGCTGAAGTGCACCCATGACCAGCTCGGAAACCGGATTGCATAGCGGAGAAGGTACGGTGGGATTCGAAATGGTCGGTGATCTGTTTGTTAACTTGGCTTTCAAAAACTTTCGAAAGGCAGGGCAGGATGGATATAGGTCTGTAACAGTTTGGATCTAGAGTGTCACCCCCTTTGAAGAGGGGGATGACCGCGGCAGCTTTCCAATCTCTGGGGATCAAAGACGTTACGAAAGAGAGGTTGAACAGGCTAGTAATAGGGGTTGCGACAATTTCGGCGGCTAGTTTTAGAAAGAAAGGGTCCAGATTGTCTAGCCCAGATGATTTGTAGGGGTCCAGATTTTGCAGCTCTTTCAGAACATCAGCTGTGTGAATTTGTGTGAAGGAGAAGCGGGGGAGCATGGGCAAGTTGCAGCGGAGGGTGTAGAGCTGGTGGCCGGGGTAGTGGTAGCCAGGTGGAAAGCATGGCCAGCCGTAGCAAAATGCTTGTTGAAATTCTCGATTATCGGTGGTGATAGTGTTTCCTAGCCTCAGTGCAGTGGGCAACTGGGAGGAAGTGCTCTTATTCTCCATGGACTTTACAGTGTCCCAAAACTTTTTGGAGTTAGTGCTACAGGATGCAAATTTCTGTTTGAAAAAGTTAGCCTTTGCTTTCCTAACTGCTTGTGTATATTGGTTCCTAACTTCCCTGAAAGTTGCATATCGCGGGGGCTATTTGATGCTAATGCATTACGCCACAGGATGTTTTTGTGCTGGTCAAGGGCAGTCAAGTCTGAGGAGAACCAGGGGCTATATCTGTTCTTAGTTCTGTATTTTTTGAATGGGGCATGTTTATTTAAGATCGAGAGGAAATTACTTTTAAAGAACAACCAGGCATCCTCTACTGACGGAATGAGATCTATATCCATCCAGGATACCTGGGCCAGGTCAATTAGGAAGGCCTGCTCGCTGAAGTGTTTTAGGGAGCGTTTGACCATGATGAGGGGTGGTCGTTTGACCGCAGACCCGTTACGGACGCAGGCAATAAGGCAGTGATCGCTGAGATCCTGGTTGAAGACAGCGGAGGTGTATTTAGAGGGTAAGCTAGTCAGGGTGATATCTATGAGGGTACCCATGTTTACGGATTTAGGGTTGTACCTGGTAGGTTTGTTGATAATTTGTGTGAGATTGAGGGCATCTAGTTTGGATTGTAGGATGGCCGGGGTGTTAAGCATATCCCAATTTAGGTCACCAAGCAGTACGAACTCTGAGGATAAATGGGGGGCAATCAATTCACATATGGTGTCCAGGGCACAGCTGGGGGCTGAGGGGGGTCTGTAGCAAGCGGCAACAGTGAGAAACCTATTTCTGGAAAGGTGGATTTTTAGAAGTAGAACCTCAAACTGTTTGGGCACAGACCTGGATAGTATGATAGAGCTCTGCAGGCTCTCTACAGTAGATTGCAACTCCACCCCCTTTGGCAGTTCTATCTAGACAGAAAATGTTATAGTTGGGGATGGACATTTCAGAATTATTGGTGGCCTTCCTAAGCCAGGATTCAGACACTGCTAGAACATCAAAGGTTGGCGGAGTGTGCTAACGCAGTGAATAACTCAAACTTAGGAAGGAGGCTTCTGATATTTACGTGCAGAAAACCAAGGCTTTTACGGTTACAGAAGTCAACAAATGATAGCTCCTGGTGAGTAGGAGTGATACTTGGGGCTGAAGGGCCTGGGTTAACCTCTACATCACCAGAAGAACAGAGGAGGAGTAGAATAAGGATACGACTAAAGGCTTTAAGAACTGGTCTTCTAGTGCGTTGGGTACAGAGAATAAAGGGGGCAGATTTCCGGGCGTTGTAGAAAAGATTCAGGGCATTATGTACAGAAAAGGATTTGGAAGGATATGAGTACAGTTGAGGTAAACCTAAGCGTTGCGTAACAATGAAAGAGATAGCATCACTGGAGGCACCGATTGAGCCGGTCTCGGCGTGTATGGGGGGTGGAACAAAGGAACTATTTGAGGCAGTTTGAGAGGGATTTGGGGTTCTACAGTGAAATTGTATAATAAGAACTAACCCAAACAGCAATAGGCAAGGCATATTGACATGGGAGAGAGGCATAAAGCAATCACAGGTGTTATTAGAGAGAGCTAAGACAACAACTGGTAATGGCGATACATTTTGGGCTGAGACTGAGGCTAAACAGAATTAACAGGACAGGGTACCGTGTAAAGGAACAGTCCAGCAGGCATCAGCTGTGCAGCTGAGTGATCATAAGGTCCAGTGAACAGCAATATGTGAGTCCGAGAGCAGTTCAAATTGGTGCTTCAGCACAGCGAGCAGGAAGCACAGTTGTAGTTTGCGTGTGCTAGCGGGCCGGGGCTAGCAGATGGATCTTCGTGGTCGACATCGTAACAGGAAGCCTGTTGAAACCACATCAGACGATTTCGTCGGCAAACCAGTCGTGTTGGATCGGCGGGGATCAGTGTCAACACTAGGAGGTCCCATCCGGTTGACAGAGAGGTAGATAGCCGGGAGATGGGCCTGGCTCGAGGCTAGCTCAAGGCTAACTGGTGCTTGCTAAGGGGCAATGGTAATTAGCCAACAACAGGTTGCAGCTAGCTGGTTTCGATGATCCACCGCTAGGGTCCAGTGATTCCGGCAGAAAGTCCGATATGCTCTGGGTCGATAGCACGCTGTGCAGACTGGCCGACGAATTGTCCAGGCTAGAGCTAGAGCTGGCTGGTGGGTAGTGCAGGCCACGGACGATGGTGAAGACGCTAGCGGTGGCTAATAGCATGTAGCCATTCGGTTGCAGCTAGACTAGTTTGAGCTTAAGGTTCTTGATAAAAGATATAAAGAAATAATAGAATCCTTTCCACGTTGGGTGAGGCGGGTTGCAGGAAAGTATATTTAGTTAAAGAATGAAAAGTAAAATTGAGAGATATATACAAAATAGACAAAAAACGGGCTATTTACACTAGGACACAGAAAAAAACACGTCCGCACTGCTACGCCATCTTGGAAAGATACTTGCATGACAATACAAACAGATCTGGGACTAGGCTACAGACATTCATGCTGAAGCACTTCTAGTTTTTCAGTTTACAGTAGTAACTAAGCCTACTCAGTTTTAACAGCACAATACCATTTAGATCTGCTTATGGTAACATATTCTTATACTTATTGCATAGGCTACTTTGAGAGAAAAACATTATTTAACTGTGAATTTTAAATACACAATACACAACTCATTACATTGTAGATGACAGTTGATGTAAGAGGTACACAACAGTCTTCATATAGGAGGCTAATTCAGTTGCCTGTAATGGACATTGTTGTAGTGAGAAACAATGGTTATGTGGAGATGCTACTTACCGACTGTCACGATCGTCTGGGTAAGGAGTAGTAGACCAAGGCGCAGCGTGTGAAATAAACATGACTTTATTTAATTAAAGCACGAAAACCAAAACAAAACACGATTCATGAAGTCCACGGTTAAACATACCGTCACGGAACAAAAACCCACAAACACAAGGTGAAGACACACAGTTTAAATATGGCTCCCAATCAGAGATAACGAGCCGACAGCTGACACTCGTTACCTCCGATTGGGAGTCACTCAATACAAACATAGACATCGACAACCTAGACACCCAACATAGAACATGAACACATAGAATGCACACACCCTGGCTCAACATAATGAGTCCCAGAGCCAGGGTGTGACAGTACCCCCCCCTAAAGGCGCGGACTGCGACCGCGCCTCAAAAACCCCAAACAGGGGAGGGCTGGGCGGGCATACCTCCTCGGTGGCGGTTCTGGCTCCGGCCTTGACCACCACCCTCCGATACACCCCCCATAGTACCCCTGGTCCTGTCTAGCCCCGCTGGCCGGAGCCGGACTGACGACACGCGCCCCTGGCTTGGTGCGTGGAACAGGAATGGACCGGAATGGGCTGGCGACGCGCACCACAGACTTGGTGCGGAGAGCAGGAACGAGCCGGACAGGGCTGACGACGCACCCCGTAGGCTTGGTGCGTGGAGGAGGAACGGGCCTTACCAGGCTGACGACTCGCACCCCGGGCTTTGTGCGTGGAGGAGGAACGGGCCTTACCAGGCTGACGACTCGCACCCCTGGCTTTGTGCGTGGAGGAGGAACGGGCCTTACCAGGCTGACTTCTCGCACCCCTGGCTTTGTGCGTGGAGGAGGAACGGGCCTTACCAGGCTGACTTCTCGCACCCCTGGCTTTGTGCGTGGAGGAGGAACGGGCCTTACCAGGCTGACTTCTCGCACCCCTGGCTTAGTGCGAGTGGCAGGAACAGGCCGGACCGGGCTGGCGACGCGCACCGTAGGTTTGGTGCGAGTGGCAGGAACAGGCCGGGTCGGGCTGGCGACGCGCACCGTAGACTTGGTGCGGGTGGCAGGAACAGGCCGGACCGGGCTGGCGACGCGCACCGTAGGTTTGGTGCGAGTGGCAGGAACAGGCCGGACCGGGCTGGCGACGCGCACCGTAGGTTTGGTGCGAGTGGCAGGAACAGGCCGGGTCGGGCTGGCGACGCGCACCGTAGACTTGGTGCGGGTGGCAGGAACAGGCCGGGTCGGGCTGGCGACGCGCACCGTAGACTTGGTGCGGGTGGCAGGAACAGGCCGGACCGGGCTGGCGACGCGCACCGTAGACTTGGTGCGGGTGGCAGGAACAGGCCGGACCGGGCTGGCGACGCGCACCGTAGGTTTGGTGCGGGTGGCAGGAACAGGCCGGGTCGGGCTGGCGACGCACACCGTAGGTCTAGTGCGTGGAGCAGGAACAGGCCGGGCTGGGCTGGCGACGCACACCGTAGGTCTGGTACGTGGAGCAGGAACAGGCCGGACAGGGCTGTCGACGCACACCTTAGGCTTTGTGCGTGGAGCAGGAACAGGCCGGGCTGGGCTGGCGACGCACACCGTGGACTTGGTGCGTGGAGTAGGAACAGGCCGGTCCATACTGGGAACACACACCACTGGCCTTAACCGGGGATCAGGAACGGGCCGGACCGGACTGGTAACACACCTCAGTCTCTCACGCCGTGCCTCCACTACTTCCCTCCCTCTACTCGCCAATGGCTCCCGTAATCCGGTTGCCTTCTCTCCACGTCTCCCTGTGGCAGCCTCCTGCTGCCCAGCCGCCCAAGCCATGTGCCCCCCCCAAAAAACTTTTTGGGGTTGCCTCTCGTCCTTCCGACGATGGCCCTGCTGACGCCGTTGCTCCTCTCTCGCCAGGGCCTTGATCCTCCCCCAAGGTCCCTTGCCCCCGAGCATGTCCTCCCAGGACCACGATTTGCCCACCTGGGCCATCGCCAGCCTCTCGATCTCCTTACCCGGCGCTTCCTCCCATGTCCAGTCTCCTTGCTCCTGGACACGCTGCTTGGTCCTTTTTTGGTGGGTTTTTTCTGTCACGATCGTCTGGGTAAGGAGTAGTAGACCAAGGCGCAGCGTGTGAAATAAACATGACTTTATTTAATTAAAGCACGAAAACCAAAACAAAACACGATTCATGAAGTCCACGGTTAAACATACCGTCACGGAACAAAAACCCACAAACACAAGGTGAAGACACACAGTTTAAATATGGCTCCCAATCAGAGATAACGAGCCGACAGCTGACACTCGTTACCTCCGATTGGGAGTCACTCAATACAAACATAGACATCGACAACCTAGACACCCAACATAGAACATGAACACATAGAATGCACACACCCTGGCTCAACATAATGAGTCCCAGAGCCAGGGTGTGACACCGACACTGACATGTTGAGCTCCAGCATTGAAGCAGTGATGTAGGCCGTCAGTGTGACTTCATCTGTCACCCCACCCTACAAAACAATGTCAAAATACTAAAACGTGTATAAACTGTATTTAGCCTGATACAATTCTGTTGAAATCATCATTCACTATTTTATGGCTGGTCTGACGAGACATACAACTACATCTTCTAATCAGTTTATTATCAATATAAATACCTTCATTCTGTTATTAAAGAGTTTCCCCAATCTGATGAAACAGCCATGTTTGCCTTGTCGACGTTCTAACCAAGTCTTGGCTTGCTCAATTTTTGCCGGGTCAATATAGATGAAAGACTGTGCTTTGCCAAAGGATCTCAAGACAAAAGCAGTCAGCCTGAGGAAAGAGAACTTGATTTGAATGTCCCGTCATAATACCCACATAAGGTTGTCATAAACATGACTTAGAGCTTGACATTACATGCAATGACAGCTTATTTTAACTTATGTCACATCCATGGTCTCTGTCAGAGACAATGCCATTTGATTGGTCAATACTTAATTGAAACAGACACAGTTATAATGTGTTTACCAGTAGGTGAAAAACACAATACTCACCAAGTGTTGCCCGAGCCTTGTCCAAATGTGCTGTATGCACCATCAAAATGCTTGTAGTTCAGCTGCCTTTGGTAACCTGTCGGCGTGTTTTTAGAGTGAACAACAAAGAGACCATGTGTTTTTTATAGTCACTGACCGTGTGCCCCAAATGGCACCCTATTCCCTATAAAGTACACAACTTTTGCCAGGAAAAAATTAGTGCGCTATTTAGGGAATAGGCAGGGTTGGGTAGATTACTTTCTAAAGGTAATCCGTTACAGTTACTAGTTGCCTGTCCAAAACTGTAATCAGTTACTCCCCAACCCTTGGGGTGCCATTTGGGATGCAGCCTCAATATTCTCTGATCAAATGATTTCAGTGGGGAAACATCTGGAAGTCCCTACATGTGTTGGGTCAGTGATGCTCTGTTGATAAGACACTGTGATGTCATCTATGCTGGAGCGCTATAATTTACATGATAGCAGGGTCGTAGTCATTAGGGCACACTGTGGTGAAACTTTTTTTTTAATTATTCAATGGAAAACAAACAAAGGGGCTCTTATTGGACAAATCCAGCCCTGTTTTCTTCCGTTTGGTGTCTAATCAATACGATCCATATTTTGTGGGACTCTCTTACCACTAGTGAGGAACTTGGTAGCCTTGTCTCGAATTGCTGGAGTGAGCTGCTCTGTGTTCCTCAGGTACTCCAGGATGTAGATATTGGGGGCTAGGAGGGCCATATTCTGCTCTCCACACCCATATGGCATCTGCAACAGTCCATCCAGGTTCTTGAGGGCCCGACCCAGGATTTCCCCTACAGAGAAACATGGGACTTCCGTAAGACTGTCCTCTATAGCAAACAGCAGCGTTATCACTGGAGAAGGGTTGCTTTTCCCACCACTATGCCTATCTAAATTCACTACGCCTCTCTAAACAATACAATGGTTTATTTTACCCAGGACTGAGAGGGACATTCGATCAGATCCATCCACCACATTCTTGGGGAGTTGCAGTTCCACATCCTCTGTCAGAGCTTCTCCTATGGACACAGATGATAAGATGAATGGAGATGATCAGTTCAACCAAAGTGATGTCATGACTCTCCTGGCTGAGGATCCAAAGGCCTCAGATCAGCTAACAATGGAACATTATTTCTATCATCCGAATGTTAAGAATGGTCAGTGGGGTCCTAAAGAACAATGATGTCATATTGTTTATTATTTTGTGATGTCATTAAGGATGGTATCAATAAATAACTGTAACTCGGAAAATTTACACATTCTATCTATCAAGTTTACACCCAAATGTTGTATAAAATATATGATTAAAGATGAGAGTATTTTGGTGAAGATAGGAATGTGATTTTAGTCTTCTAATGCGATAATTGTTTTTCATATAAACTTTTGCCCAGTCAGTAACCACGCCCCAAGGGAGCACAGACATTGTGTTGGCGTGATGGAACACCCCCTTTTGACCCAAGGATAAAAAGCCTTGGTAACAAAATGTACATTTAGATCAGAAAGCGTGGATCTGTGGCTCTCATCAACACCTTCCCCATAGGAGTGATTGGTTTCTACAGAGAGACGACAAACAAAGACAGACACGTAAATACATTCATTAATTTTTCTCAGAATGTGCGGTGGTTAGGGTGCTAAGTATTCGGATTAATGTGGAGCGTAGTTTCTAAATGTTATACGATAAGTTTGACTCTCTTTGTCCCTCTCTCCCGCCTTCTTTATCTACCCCCCCTTTCCTTTGATAACCAAGCAGTCATGCTGTTGTTTGTCCGCTAGGGACCTTTTCTCATGTATTAAGTATGTATGTACTCTGTGTTATTATTTAGTTAGCTAGTAAATAAATAATTAAGCAAATTTGTGTATTGCTGACTCATAAGTAAGGTTGGGGTTCTTGCGGATCCAAGGATTATGCGACGTTCAGAATGAGACTGATATGAGGTAATGATTAATAAGTGACTGTTATCGATATAAAACATATGTATATTTTAGAGTTACATTCGGGAGATGGTAACTCTATTAACAACTTCTTCCGTGGTGCCCCAAATCCTAATGAGTTAATTGTTACATGATTAATTTAATCGAGTGACAATTAAACATAGTTAGTTGATTCAATAAATAACAGTCATCACATTAATACAATTCAGTTCACTACATTGAACATTCAAAGTTCATGCATTACTGACTAGTTGGACATAGCAACCAGTTGTAGGTGTCGGTCTTCTCTGTTCCCTCCGCCTGAGAGGAGAGGAGATTATTTTCAGTCAAAGGCAGTTACACTAGATGGTATCTGTACAGCAGTAAGTTTCACCACAGCAGTAGACTACATACCTTCACCAGCAGGCTATGTGTGACTGTGTCGATGCGTCCTCTCTCTGGTACGTTCACAATTTCATTGTCACATGCAGCGTGGGACTGGACATCCTCTGCACTAACGGACACGTTCAAATCCCCTACACACACATTGACAGACAGAGTGCAGCACAGGTTACACAACATCCAATACGGTGACTGAGAGTACACAACTCAGGTTGACATCCATTCTGCTGTTTGAACGGTTGAAGACTGATGACTTACCCAGGACAGATGGTGCCATTGTCCAACTGAAGGTCTTTTGTCCATTGGCACACAAGCATGATGAGTACTGGACATCATTCAAGGGTGTGAGAGTGTAGTCTAAGGAGTGAGCCGGAGTCACAGAAACCTGCCAAATAGGAACAATTTAAACAAAACATGGAAAACCCAAGAATGATACCCTGGATCTACATTTAAAAAAAAATAAACACTGACTAGATAAACTGCAACAAAACAAAACACAAGATTTTAAACAACTTAAGAAACAACTCAAGAAACGATCATGATGCAGTACCGTACCATGATGCACTTGGACAGGTAGTTGACTGACTAGATAAACTGTAGTTGAACACAGTGGCCTTCAGCTCAAAGTGCTCTCCACGGATGATGGAGTAGGGCAGGGTGAACTCTAGGAAGAAGGGCTGGAAGACAGTGATCTCCACCGGAGGAGCCAGACCGAAGCCACCAGGGGCCAGGCAGAATGCCTCTGTCTCCCAGGTGGTGATGGTGTCTGGGACTGTAAGGGGCATGTATGCTGTTCCAGATTCCCTGTACAGAGGTCAGAGTTCAAACAGAAAGCCACTAAGTGAAAATAGGAAAATTGAGCCACACTTGTCTCTAGAAAACCATACACAAAATTCATAATTTGACCAAATATTTTGGAAGAGGTCATCATTTCATGGAGCCTGTAAAGGAAGAACCCACATGGAAAAAGTGGTAAGCAAGTTAGGTAAAAAAAAAAGATTTTCACCAAGTCAAATTAATTTATTGTGTTAGAGGTTTCATGATCCTTGTATCTAAACCAAAGTAGATAATTCAAATTGTTCTATGCATCATTTGGGGTCTCTATAAACTTCAATTTGAGGTCCTAAACCTAGCATGAACGTGTATCGTTGTACCTGTGTGGGCTAATATAGTCCAAATATTTGCCTTGGGGTAAGTTAAGCCAATGGTTAAGCCAATAGAGAGCAATAGTAATGGTGTATTTATGTAGGCACTAACTCCTCAATGGTTCGTTGGACAAAGCCTATGGGAAAATGAATGGAGTTTTTGTAGGGTTTTTGGATAAACAAAAATAAGGTCTGTGCTAAAAACAGGGATTATGTAATCTGATTACAAGAATGAACATTGTAAGAATGCTACATTCTTAAAAACAGCTGATTACATTCAGGATTACTTAATCTAATATCAATAGGAACATTTGATAAAACTCTGTCATCATTGCTGTCATTTAGCACGCCATCAAGATTTCTAACATGCTCTCAGAGATGTTATTGTTCTGCTGATCACCCATCAAGGATGGATGGCTTCTGTTGAAGGTAAGGCTTCCAAAACATTTACACCTGGCCCACTGGTCAATCAGACAGTCCTCTGGACTGCAGAGTTCCTGCTTGCTGCTTTGAAGCAGTGCAGTTTCGGGAAAAACACAGTATTGAAAGCAACCACTATTGTTGCTGTTCAAGAGATAAGGGTCACAGATTTCTGGTCTGTATTGTATCAATTATTGAACAAAAAGCAATATTAAATAGGTGGGTGCATAGGCCATTCAAAGTGGGTGCATAGGCCTATACATTACACTTACTGTTAGATATCAATAAGACGGCTAACTATCAGTTATAGCCTATATTTAGTTAGCGATCTAGCTAACCACTTCCTCAGGTGGTGAATTAGCCCCAAATGAATTAGCCTATGTGATATTAGTGCCAAAAAATATGTAGACAAATGAATATCTATTGAACAAAAACATCAGAAAATTCTGGAAAAATATTTTTATAGTAAAATAATAACAATTGCCTAATTGTCAAACCCCACATACATGACAATCACTGGTTCTTGAATCATAACATTTTAGTAGTCTAGTACACTTGTTAATTAAATACTTTGAATTACTTTATAAGACGCTGAGGCTACACATTTTTTATATTGTGTGACCCCACTGTAAATGTGGTGCAACCAAATCATTAGCTGGTGCCACCAACTGAACATTTTAGTATGGAGCCATGTGACTATGCTCTTACACATAGAATAGATAGCACACTAGTCCCCAATTTGGAAATACTCATGTTTCTAAATGAAAAAATGCTGAATTAGATTAATGTTTTTAAATGTTTTAAAATGTCTGGTGTTAGAAGTGACAGTAATCCAAAAGTAATAAAATGCAATCGGATTACATTAATCATTTTGAGTAATCCATTACATTCCTGATTACTTTATTTTTCATGTAACTGTAATCAGTAACGGATTACATTTTTCAAGTAATCCGCCCAACCCTGCCCAGGCTTAATGCAAGGCATTATCGCTGGGATATGACGTACAGTGCCTTGCAAAAGTATTCATCCCCCTTGGCGTTTTTCCTATTTTGTTGCATTACAACCTGTAATTTAAATTGATTTTTATTTGGATTTCATGTAATGGACATACACAAAATAGACCAAATTGGTGAAGTGAAATGAAAAAAATTACTTGTTTCAAAAAATTCCACCTTGGCAATAACAAATGGAAGAGTAGCTCAACCGAGCTACTCGCTCTCACAAATACAATCACTCACAAAGACAAGGGGATCAGAGGGAACACTTATACACATACTAATTAGGGGAATGAGCACCAGGTGTGTGTGATTGACAAGACAAGACATGACAAGTGGATTGATGAGAATGGGATCGGCAGTAGCTAGTAAGCCAGTGACGACGAACGCCGAAACCTGCCCGAACAAGGAGGGGAGGCAGCCTCGGCGGAAGTCGTGACAGTACCCCCTCCTTGACGCGCGGCTCCAGCAGTGCGCCGACCCCGGCCTCGGGGACGGCCAGGAGGACGCGGAGCAGGGCGAGTCGGATGGTGACGGTGGAAATCCCTCAACAGGGAGGGTTCGAGGATGTCCCTCCTTGGGACCCAACACCGTTCCTCCGGACCGTACCCCTCCCACTTTACAAGATATTGAAGGCCCCCCACCCGATGCCTCGAATCCAGTATGGAATGGACCGATTACGCCGGGGCCCCCTCGATGTCCAGAGGAGGTGGAGGAACCTCCCGTACCTCAGACTCCTGGAGCGGACCAGCTACAACTGGCCTGAAGAGGGACACATGAAACGAGGGGTTAATACGGTAATCAGGGGGGAGTAACAACCTGTATGTAACCTCGTTTATCCTCCTCAGGACTTTAAACGGCCCCACAAACCGCGGGCTCAGCTTCCAGCAGGGCAGACAGAGGGGTATATTCCGGGTCGAGAGCCAGACCTGATCCCCCGGGGCCTCCCTGCGGTGGCGGTCAGCGTTCGCCTTCTGACGATGCACGGCGCGCTGGAGGCGAATGTGGGAAGCGTCCCAAGTCTCCTCCGCGCACCGAAACCAGTCATCCACCGCAGGAGCATCGGTCTGGCTCTGGTGCCACGGTGCCAGGAGCGGTTGGTAACCCAAAACACATTGGAAGGGTGTTAGGTTAGTGGAGGAGTGGCGGAGAGAGTTCTGAGCGTATTCTGCCCATGGCAGGAACACGACCACTCCCCCGGTCGGTCCTGATAGTAGGTCCGCAGGTACCTACCCACATCTTGATTCACCCTTTCCACCGGCCCATTACTCTCGGGGTGAAATCCAGAGGTCAGGCTGAGTGAGACCCCCAGACGTTCCATGAACGCCTTACAGATTCTAGACGTGAACTGGGGACCTCGGTCGGATACTATATCCTCTGGTACCCCGTAGTGCCAGAAGACGTGAGTAAACAGAGCCTCCGTAAACAGAGCCTCCGCAGTTTGTAGGGCCGTGGGAAGACAGGGCAGACGAAGGAGGTGGCAGGACTTCGAAAAGAGATCCACAACAACCAGGATAGTGGTGTTACCTTGGGAGAGGGGAAGATCAGTAAGAAAATCAATACTAAGTTGAGACCATGGTCGTTGTGGAACTGGTAAAGGTTGTAGCTTACCCGCTGGGAGGTGCCTAGGTGCCTTACTCTGGTTGCACAATGAGCAGGAGGAAACATACACCCTCACGTCCTTAGCCAAGGAAGGCCACCAGTACTTCTCGGTCAGGCAGCGCATTGTACGACCGATACCTGGATGACCAGAGGAGGGTGCCGTGTGTGCCCAGTAGATCATACGATCACGGATAAGCGCAGGCACGTACTGCAGCCCAGCTGGACACTGCAGTTGAGATGGATCTGTGCGTAATGCCTGCACTATATATGCGTCCATCGCCCATACTACCAGCGCCACAATGCATGAGGCCGGGAGTATGGGGGTGTTGTCTCTGGGCCTCTCCTCTGTGTCATACAGCCGAGACAGTGCGTCTGCCTTCACGTTCTTCGTACCCGGAATTTATGAGAGTGTGAAATCAAACCCGAGTGCTGGGATAAGACAGCGCCTATCCCTACCTCGGACGCATCCACCTCCACTACGAACGGTAGTGATGAATCGGGGTGAGCCAGTACCGGGGCTGAGGTGAACAGACCACGCAATCTACTGAAGGCCAAATCAGCCTCAGCAGACCAGCGGAGCCGGGACGGCCCACCCTTCAACAAGGAGTTAATGGGAGCTGCAACCTTGCCAAAGCCCCGAATAAACCTCCGATAGTAGTTGGCAAAGCCAAGGAAGCGCTGCACCTCCTTCACCGTGGTTGGAGTCGGCCAATTACACACGGCTGAAATGCGATCTCCCTCCATCTCCACACCTGTGGTAGTAATGCGGTATCCGAGGAAGGAGATTGACTGCTGGAAAAACTCACACTTCTCTTAGGGCATCACCAGGTATTCATAATGCCTCGAGGTTGTGCTGAATGCTGTTTTCCACTCATCCCCTTCCCGAATACGCACCAGGTTGTAGGCACTCCTGAGGTCTAATTTCGTGAAAAAACGGGCCCCATGCATTGACTCAATCACTGAAGGAATGAGGGGAAGAGGATAACTAAATCGTACCGTCACCTTATTCAGTGGTCGATAATCAATGCACGGGCGTAAACCGCCATCTTTCTTCTTCGCAAAGAAGAAACTCGAGGAAGCAGGTGAAGTGGAGGGACGTTTATACCCCTGGCGCAGGGACTCGGTGACGTATGTTTCCATAGCCTCCGTTTCAGCCTGCGACAGGGGATACACATGATTCCTGGGAGGTACAACATCTACCCGAAGGTTTATCGTGCAATCCCCCTCCTGATGAGGTGGTAATTTAGTCAATTGCGTCTTGAAAAACGCAAGCGCCAGATCATGGTATTCGGGGGGAATGCACACGGTGGGGGTACCGTCTGGACTTTCCACCGTGGTCGCACCAACGGAAACACCTAGATACCTACCCGGACACTCACCACCCCGTAAGAACCCTCTGCGGCCATGAAAAATTGGGGTTGTGAAGGGCTAACCACGCAATACCTAAGACTACAGGGTAAGCAGGAGACTCAATAATCAAAAAAGTGATATGCTCAACATGCGTCTCCTGTGTAATCATGGTGACTGGTACAGTAACCTCCTTAACCAACCCGGACCCTAATGGTCGACTATCAAGTGCTCTGATGGGGAGTGGAATGGATAGGGGAACCAATGAAATGCCTTGATGGCGTGCAAATGCCCTGTCCATAAAGTTCCCAGCTGCGCCTGAATCGACTAGCGCCTTACACTGGGAAACTACCAGGTGATCGGGAAAGGAGATAGATAAGGTACAGTGCGCCGCAAAGGGCCCTGAACAAGTTTGGGTGTTCGTTACCTGGGGTGATGCGTGAGTACCCTGCCTACCGCCTCCAGACCCAAAGGAACGTTTACTGCGACGTGAGGTGGATTGTCCCTTCGTGCCACCAGAGTGGCACTGTCGCTGTCCTCCTGCGCTCTCTCGACCGGCGGCTCCCCCCAGCTCCATCTGCTCGGGGTCAGAGACGTCCGGAGTGGGAACGGGCAGATCCCTACCAGGACGTCCTCTGGCTGCTAGCAGATTGTCCAGCCGGATGGCCATGTCCACCAGTTGGGAGAACGATAGCATGGCATCACGGCAGGCTAGCTCCCGTCGGACGTCCTCCCTTAGGTGGCACTGTAAATGGCCGATCAGGGCCCGCTCGTTCCACCAGGACCCCGCCGCCAGCGTCCGGAACTCCAGCGCGTAGTCCTGTGTGGTCCTTGTCCCCGCCTCAGGCGGGTGATTGAAAACGGTCCGAAAGAGGCGAGCAGACTCCCTGTAGTCCTCCAATGCGGCAGCTCCCTCGTTCCACACCGCGTTGGCCCACTCCAGGGCTCTCCCACAAAGGCAGGAAACGAGGACAGATACCTTCTCCCACTCCAGTGGCGCCGGCCTGATGCTGGAGAAATATATCTCTAGTTGGAGCAGAAATCCCTTACATCGCACTGCTATCCCATCAAACGCCGGTGGCCGGGATATCTGGATACCTCCAGGGGCTGGGGTGTTGGTGGCTGGATCCGGTTGACCAGCTGGTCTCGATAGATCGGGTCCTCTCTTCTCCAGGCGTTGTACTACCTGAAGAACCCAATCCATCGCTTCCCCCAAGCTGGCCAGCATCGAGGAATGCTCCTGGACCCTTGCCACAACTCCAGACATGCGGTCTTCTCCTGCTGACTCCATATCAGATCAGGTGAGTGATTCTGTGACGAGGTGTGAATGAAGGAGTCAGGCGCAGGAGGTAAAACACCGAAGTACAGAGTTTATTCCGTTTATATAAATAAAACGAACCCAGCGTCAAAACGAAACTATCACAAGGGAAATATTCCACCTTGGCAATAACAAATGGAAGAGTAGCTCAACCGAGCTACTCGCTCTCACAAATACAATCACTCACAAAGACAAGGGGAACAGAGGGAGCACTTTTACACATACTAATTAGGGGAATGAGCACCAGGTGTGTGTGATTGACAAGACAAGACATGACAAGTGGAGTGATGAGAATAGGATCGGCAGTAGCTAGTAAGCCGGTGACGACGAACGCCAAAACCTGTCCGAACAAGGAGTGGAGGCAGCCTCGGCGGAAGTCGTGACAGGTGCGTGCATATGCATTCACCCCCTTTGCTATGAAGCCCCTAAATAAGATCTGGTGCAACCAATTACCTTCAGAAGTCACATAATTAGTTAAATAAAGTCCACCTGTGTGCAATCTAAGTGTCACATGATCTGTCACATGATCTCAGTATATATACACCTGTTCTGAAAGGCCCCAGAGTCTGCAACACCACTAAGCAAGTGGCACCACCAAGCAAGCGGCACCATGAAGACCAAGGTGCTCTCCAAACAGGTCAGGGACAAAGTTGTGGAGAAGTACAGATCAGGGTTGGGTTGTAAAAAACTATCAGAAACGTTGAGTATCTCACGGAGCACCATTAAATCCATTATTAGAAAATTGAAAGAATATGGCACCACAACAAACCTGCCAAGAGAGGGCCGCCCACCAAAACTCACGGACCAGGCAAGGAGGGCATTAATCAGAGAGGCAACAAAGAGACCAAAGATAACCCTGAAGGAGCTGCAAAGCTGCACAGTGGAGATTGGAGTATCTGTCCATAGGACCACTTTAAGCCATACACTACACAGAGCTGGGCTTTACGGAAGAGTGGCCAGAAAAAAGCCATTGCTTAAAGAAAAAAACGCATGTGGGAGACTCCCCAGACATATGGAAGAAGGTACTCTGGTCAGATGAGACAAGAATTGAGCTTTTTAGCCATCAAGGAAAAAGCTATGTCTGGCGCAAACCCAACACCTCTCATCACCCCGAGAACACCATCCCCACAGTGAAACATGGTGGTGGCAGCATCATGCTGTGGGGATGTTTTTCATCGGCAGGGACTGGGAAACTGGTCAGAATTGAAGGAATGATGGAGGCGCTAAATACAGGGACATTCTTGAGGGAAACCTGTTTCAGTCTTCCAGAGATTTGAGACTGGGACAGAGGTTCACCTTCCAGCAGGACAATGACCCTAAGCATACTGCTAAAGCAACACTTGAGTGGTTTAACGGGAAACATTTAAATGTCTTGGAATGGCCTAGTCAAAGCCCAGACCTCAATCCAGGGTGAATAGTTACGCACGCTCAAGTTTTCAGTTTTTTTGTCTTATTTCTTGTTTGTCTCACCCCAAAAAATATTTTGCATCTTCAAAGTGGTAGGCATGTTGTGTAAATCAAAGGATACAAACCCCCCCAAAATCAATTTTGATTCCAGGTTGTAAGGCAACAAAAAATGAAAAATGCCAATGGGGGTGAATACTTTCGAAAGCCACTGTAACAACAGGTCAGGCTTATGTTAAAAGTGTTTAAAAAAAGTTTAAAGCATTTGTTAGGTGTTAAGCCTGTGTTAAATTCTGCTTAAAACGATTAAAAGACAAAAAAGTGATTGTGATTGTGTTGAATTGTGTTTGGGAAATAGAGATAGACATGAACCAGGTTTCCATTCAACCTTTTTGCGCGCGTAAAGTATGTTTGATAAAAAATGTCATGACAGGCCTGAAGGAAACAGAACATTTGTCTGTAAAAATTTCCAATTGTCGACAAAAAAAATACGCTAGACAAGGTGGGACCTTTTTGTGTCAGTAAAATAAATTATGCGAGAAATGGTGGTGGAAACACTTTTATGGGCAAATATTGATATAATAACCATCATATCTAAGTAAACTTGGAATCACGCGATGACATGTTGTGTGGTCCTCCCACTACAACTCGCCGGGAGAACATGCAGTTTATTAGGCTTCAGATTAAATAAATATTGAGGGTTTTATTCTGGTGACATGATGATCGATGCTTGGCTGTCATTTGACAAATAAAAAGAACCTCGCTCTTTTGTCCATTACAATCTCATCATATAGTCAATTTGATGGAAATATCTCCGGTGGGAAAATACGCATATTGTTTTTATGCGGATTGTAGAAAATATTTGCATGAAAATCTGTCGCCAATCAGATGGAAACCTAGCTATGGTTTTAAAAAGGTAGTGGTAATATTTCATTCAATACAGAAATGTGTAGGCAGCTTAACTTACCCCTTGTGCCAAGAGACCAATTCTTTGGGACGAGCTATGTTTTCAATACTGTAATGTTTACATGAATTATGATTATTTCCAGGGATACACAACATCCTGAAATATATGTCGATATCTTTGTTAGAAAGAATACTATCTTTCCCTTGACAGAGTGATGCTGAATGTAAAACATTTATCAATTATACACCACTCTCCCCTACTCTGTAATGCAGTTTAATGAGGTACAGGTTCCTAATCTAGACCACTAATGTATGTTTGATATAGGTGGGTTGGTTGTTTAGCAACAAAACTGACAGGTACGCAACTATGGGGCAAAACAGACGGGGTTGGCTTAGATTGTTGACAAGTTAACTATATTTTGCCTCCAAATGCTTATTGAAAACATAAATACATTTGCACAATGAGCACTTGTTGTTTCTCAAATAAATCATTACAGTTGCTGGTTAGCTAGCTAGCGAATTTTTGGCATATTAGCATAGACATGACATGAGTCAAAACACCTCAAAACAAGCCATGGTATCAATAATAAGATACTACGAGCTGAAACGAGCCACCGACTATTCTCCACATGGCAGCTTCTTGTCATTGTTGCTAACTATCTGACCGTTCAGAATCATAAGATCACACAGCCTTCTGCCTCAATGATGCGCGCGCATTATTTTTGTGACGTTGTCAGTCAACCCATCTATAAGGCAACAGCCTCACTGTGCAGTGCTCTTACCCAACTTCCACAAGATCCCATATCCATGTCTCAGGGAAGAACGTACGGACCGTCTCTATGGGTGGCGGAGGTGGAGCGGCACCATGTCCGGCATCGAGTAATCCAGCTTGAACCACTGCAAATCCCTGACCTGATGCACCCGTTTCAAGGCTGTCCATTTCTACAGTGTGGGAGTAGTATCTGTAGGGTATTACTAAAACAAAACAGTCATTATTCTCGTGTTAGAATCAGCCTGGTCAAACCAGACCGAATGCTGCGCTCACTGGTGATGCATGCAGCGTTCAGACTGGTTTAACCAGGCTATGTTAGAATAACAAAAACCATACATTTTCCAAGATTCAACAAAGACTTCTGGCAATGACGAGAGTAAGCGGTGTTAAGGAGGACATCTCACCATAGGATCAATGGTACTGGTTCCCCTTATAACTTAGGCAGGAAGGTACTCTTAGAACCAGATTAGTTGCCAGCTTCAGTCCCAGTTTCTAGAAATGTAAGAATCACAAACAAGAGAGCTCAATATTAATGATTGTCTCAGTTTTATTTTTCTATTCTATGTTTTTTTGTTGTTGCCTCAAACAGGCTATTTTAGCAATGTATAATTTAAGAAGATGAATGCACGGTAACAGTTTGGTAAATGATTCTTACGAGAGAGAGGAAAAGAGGCTTCAAGTTAAGAGAAAACAAGGCAGAAGGTGCCTGAAAAACTTAATAAGGTTCCTTTTTCTCCTCAGTTTGTCCATCTGGGTATGGCATTACATATCTCCTTGGTCTTACACGTAAACATGCTACTGGATCTTCAAGCTCGTAGGGAATGTATGTTGTCTCCTTGACTGGTAACAAATCAAATATCTGGAATGGGATAATAAGGAGACGTGAAATGACCTTGTTCATTGGGCACCAAACAGAAGGCAGTGACTACTTAGACTTGTCTAATTTCATTTTCCATTGCTAAACGTTTTTAAAATGCTTTCCGTGCCCTGATGAACACAACCCAGAATAGGAACTTATTAAAGTCACACTATGCAGAAATCGCTCCTCCATTTCCTGGTTGCTAAAACTCAAATAGTTCACCTAATTTCAGTTTATGTGACAAAATAGCCTAGTATAGTGTAGAGAATCATTGTACTATCTAAACCGCTGTGAAATATATTTTCCAAAACCATGAATATTGTTGTTTCAGCTGTTTGAAGATGGTGTACAAACCCAAAAGTAAAAGATGCAAAAACAAAACTTAAGAACGGGGACCATAGAAATAGCACACATAGAACAGATACACTGCTTCTTAGACTTGCTTTCAAGCAGATCTATTACTCACATTTCTATGTGAATTTGGTTGAATTCAGGTCGCCCAAAAAGTTACATATTGCCACTTTAAGTACCAATAGGGATATGCTTTCCAGTTGATGAAAGCACACCCATTGGCCCACTGTGAACAGACCCACTCCAAGTCTGCTGTAGTCACTTCTTATTCCCCTGAAGCTGTTTGTATTCCCAGCACCACAAAAGCTGTTTATATGGTGGTATGACCGTTGACATTCACTTCAGTGAGCTCTGTTACCTTGTCAGCATCCAGCCTCTTCCCTGGCTCCATGATGTGAACACTCTTGTCCACAGTGCTGAGGCCACAGAGGGAGCCGGGCTGGGCCGAGAGCTGCAGGGTGTTCTCCTCCCCTGGGACCGCTTTTGAGGGTGAGAACTCCACCAACACCTGGCACACATGACATACACAAGTGTACATGATACACCTTTAGTGTACACAATATCTTTGTGATGAGGGTATGACACACACAGACACATGCACACTGTAAAAACGGACAGCTCATCTCCTTTCCAAAACCCCAACTTTCTTTTGGTTTTCTTATTGAAATAAGGTCACGCCAATCATCATAATTGTATCAGCCAATCAGCAGCCTTTCCCCCGGGACTTAGCATAATACCTGACCAGCCAGGGCCTCAGACAGTCTGCAGTTTCCATTCTGATGACAACCAATTTTTCTCTTCTCTTATTCTACCTCCTTAGAACAAATTGCTTTTCTTTCTGATGTTTTATTGAAGGTGCAGCTAAATGTAAGTCCCAAAATCCTGATGTCTTGTTGTTTGGAGCTAAACAGTGTCTGTTGTAAATATGTACCATTTGTGTTAAACTTGGTAGCTAGCTAGCTCGCGTACTCCCGCTAGCGTTAGCATTAGCATTGTCATCCGGAATGCATTACTATTTAGCATGCATATTAGCGATTAGCATTTGTTAGCATTTGTCTGTGGTGCTAGGCTATTTTCGGTTGTAGATCGCTCATGCTTATTATGTTTTATAATTTGTAGATATTTCTACATTGCTCTGTTGTTTGTTTGGGTCCACATAGCCTGTTTAGTTTGTAGGCATATTTTTCCCATACTGTGCTATAGCCTAGGTTCTCCCCTTTTCTTTGCAGAACCACAATTAGTATCAGAGAGGGTGGTGTTGTAATTGTGTGTGTGGATCTTCATTAAACCATTGAACTGGAACTACTGCATCCTCGTGTTCTGAACGGACACCCTGTGGTGGTTGCTACTGGCCTAAAATCCAGCACCTAGGTTTTTTATCCCTTTTTATTGGTCCTTCGAATTCATAAACAACCCATATTTTTCATGGTCCTTATGAGCAGGATGCAGTAACTGCCAGAGTGTCACGATCGTCATACATAGAGGAGGAGGACCAAGGCGCAGCGTTGAATGTGAACATATTATTTATTTGAATGATCACCCGATCAAAACAACGACGTGACAGTCGACGGTCAATACACAACCAAACACGAACACCACGAAACGAACACACCCTGGCTCAACACACAAAGTCCCGGAGCCAGAGCGTGACAGTACCCCCCCTAAAGGCGCGGACTGCGACCGCGCCTCAATAAGGCTAAACAAGGGAGGGCTGGGTGGGCATACCTCCTCGGCGGTGGTTCTGGCTCCGGCCCTGATCCCCACCTCCTCTTCAACCCCCCAAAGTACCACTGGTCCTGTCTAGCCCCGCTGGTCGGAGCCGGACTGACGACACGCGCCCCTGGCTTGGTGCGTGTAGGAGGAACGAGCTGGACCAGGCTGACGACTCGCATCCCTGGTTTGGTGCGAGTAGCAGGAACGGGCTGGACCAGGCTGACGACGCGCACCACTGACCTGGTGCGGGGAGCAGGACTGAGCCGGACCGGGCTGACGACGCGCACCACTGACCTGGTGCGGGGAGCTTGGATGGGCCGGACTGGGCTGGCGACGCGCACCACAGACTTGGTGCGGAGAGCAGAAACGGGCCGGACAGGGCTGGCGACGCGCACCACAGACTTGGCGCGGAGAGCAGGAACGGGCAGAGCCGGGCTGACGAGACGCACCACAGACTTGACGCGGGGAGCAGGAATGGGCCGGACCGGGCTGGCGATGCGTACCCCCGACCTGGTGCGGGGAGCAGGAACGGGCAGAGCCGGGCTGACGAGACGCACCACAGACTTGATGCGGGGAGCAGGAATGGGCCGGACTGGGCTGGCGACGCGCACCGCAGGTTCGATGCGGGGAGCAGGAATAGACCGGACCGTACTGGGGACACACACCACTGGTTCTACACCGGGCTCTGGAACGGGCCGGACCGGACTGGCAACACACGCCAGTACCTCTCGCCGTGCCTCCACACCTTCCATCCCCTCTTCTACCAGTGGCCCCCGTAACCCGGCGGCCTTCTCCGGCAACCCACTGGACCGCTCTATCGCGGCCTCCTGCTGGTCCGCCGTCGTGAGCCCCCCCCTAAAAATTTTCGGGGCGTCTCTCCTACCCGTGGACCACTTCTCCATATCCCTCGCCAGCTTCTCGCCCTTCTGCCATAACGTCAAGCCCTTGTCTTCCTCCCTCGGCTTGACCCAGTCCAGGAGGCGAAGGAGATCTGTGAGGGATCTCCCTGGCGATGGCTCCTGGACACGCTGCTTGGTCCCATCTTGGTGGGTTTTTCTGTCACGATCGTCATACATAGAGGAGGAGGACCAAGGCGCAGCGTTGAATGTGAACATATTATTTATTTGAATGATCACCCGATCAAAACAACGACGTGACAGTCGACGGTCAATACACAACCAAACACGAACACCACGAAACGAACACACCCTGGCTCAACACACAAAGTCCCGGAGCCAGAGCGTGACACAGAGTCCAAGGATGCCAGTCACCAGAGAAGATCCTCCACAAGTTGTGGTTCGTCCCACCGTCAGACTCGCCCCCCACATCGTCTGGTCGACTATGAGGTATGCTACGAGTCAAGGCAGACGATCACCACACACACAACAACACACCACTCCAACGAGGGACCACGAGCAGAGGGCACTGTGAGTGGAATTAATTACTCTCACAACAAGACCAGCAGCAGCTACCTTCCTGTACAAGATGAGAGAGAAACCCGTTCTTCTTCCAGAACAGTCATAACATGCCTGAAGCTGATAGGAGTGGAAACTGAGAAGTTGACAAGGGAGATAATGGAGCTATCGGAAGAGCTAAATTAATCAGCTTCAATGGGTCCCCAACAGTTCATGTCACTACCCAGGCTGACCCGCAACAGTGAGAATGGAGCCTCACCTTCATCGGTTGCCAACTCACCGGCCCCCCATAGCAGGCGCACCTTGACTAGAGATTGTCATCATCAAAGTCAGCCTAAGCGGGCACAGCTGGTGACAACCAGAGATGATAAACTGCAGGCACAAAGGCAGCTGGATAAGATAGAGCAGCTCATTGAAAACCTTGGGATCAGAGGGCTCTCCTTTTCAGACCAGTCATCCTCATCCTCATCATCTACTCAGTCAACCCCTCGCCGTCGTGAGCCATCGCACCAGCGAGACCGATCGTCTTCTCATTGCAGGACTCGTAGCCCTACTGCGCCACCTAGAGGGCTGACTTCACATGATCGCCAACGTCAGCCCTCACCTAACCGCTGCGGTCAGCCTACACTTGATCGCCAACATCAGCCCTCACCTAACCACTGCGGTCAGCCTACACCTGATCGCCGTCGTCAGCCCACACCTGACCGTCACCGCCGCGACTACTCACCTAATCGTTATGGTCAGCCTACACCTGATCGCCGTCGTCAGCTCACACCTGACTGTCGCCGCCGCGACTACTCACCTGACCGTCGTGACTACTCACCTGAACGCTGCGGTCAGCCTACACCTTATTGCCGTCGTGAGCCCACACCTGACTGTCACCGCTGCGACTACTCACCTGACCGTCGCGCCGTGACTACTTACTTGACCGTTGTTGTCAGCCCTCACATGACCATCGCTGCTGCGACTACTCGCCTGACCGTCGCCGCCGGGCCTACTCACCTGATCGTCGTTGGCACTCACCTGTCCGCTACCGCACACCTTCTCCACCCAGCTGAGAGTGCACCTACCATGGACTAACTCCTACCATCCCCAACTTCATCAATGAATACCCACGAGAGTTTGCAAGACTGAAGTTGGCCCTCGACAATGTGCTGCCTGTAGATGCAACAGAGTGCTTCAAGTTTCAGATATTGTTGGACCACCTGAAGTTGGAAGAGGCTTTGCTAATTGCCAACTCCTACAGCAACAGCAGGTACACATACAGTGACACCATGGAGTCCCTCACAGAACTGTATGGCCAGCCCCACCTGTTTGCCCTCCAATGCATTGCAGGATTAATGGATGGCCCCAACATCAAGAAAGGTGACACCAAGGCATTCCGAACATTCGCTCTGAGGATGTGCTTGGTTGGCATGTTGGATCAGCTAGGGAGTAATGGACAGACAGAACTGAGGTGTGGATCACATGTCTCTCGCCTCTTAGCTAAGTTATCACACAACCTAAGAGTCAGCTTCAAGAGATGTGTGAACCCCATCAAGACACCCATTCCAACCCTCCTTCACCTGGCAGAGTGGCTTGAGTACGACGTGAGAGTACAAGTAGATGGCACACAGTTCAGTAGCGACCAAAGCAGGGACCACCCTAGCTCATGCCGAGATCAACATGAAGACAAATCCTTCCCTAAGACCATCACCATCCTCCACGGGGGTGAGCAGAGAAAGGACAAAGCCGAAGTCTCTGCACAGAACCAATCTCCGGAGGAAAAGTCACGGGAGAAGCCAAATAAGTATTGTCGTTCTGCAACACCATGCAGCATTACATGAATCAATGCACCGACTTTCAGCTCCTTTCCAAAGAACAGAAAGAATCGTGGATCAAGACAAATGAAAGATGTGGGAAGTGTGGACGCGAACACCAAGCAGCTCAGTGTATTCTCAAGGCTAAGTGCAAGAAGTGCGAGAAGAAGCATCTTGAGATTCTCCACGAGGTCAACACTAGTCGGACTGCTACAAAGAACGCTAGCACGAACACTATGAAGACCACCAGCACAAAGGCGCCAACAGAGGCCTGGTGAGCTCCACTGCAGAGACCCTCTACGTTGATCGACCTTCCGGCAGCAGTAAGGTGTTGCTGAAGATGAGTTGAGTCATCTTGCAGAGCGGCAACAAGTCACTTGACACGTACGCCCTGTTGGACGATGGGTCGGAGCGCACTATACTTCTACACGAAGCAGCAGAGCAGCTAGGCCTCCAAGGCAATCCTGAGGACTTGGCACTTCGTACGGTGCGTCAAGATATTTGAGTCATCCATGGAGCTTCTTTGTCATTCTCTGTGGCCCCTGTTACTCAACCAATCCTTTGACATCCACAGAGCCTTCACAGCTGAATAGTTGTGCCTTGCACCGCATACCTACCCTGTCAAAGCCCTTCAGGAAAGGTATCGGCACCTCAAAGTCCTTTCCCTTCAACCGCTGGATCAGGCACAGCCGCTACTGCTCATCGGATCAGACATTCCCCATCTAATCACCCCGTAAGAGCCAGTGCGTTTGGGTCCCCCTGGCGGACCTGCCGCCATCAAAACTTAGCTCAGATGGACCCTTAAAAGTTCCTTCATACATCCCTCGTCTCTCCATCTGCAGAGCTCTTCAGCCATGTAGAGATGCTCTGGCAGTTGGATACGCTACCATACAGGAGTGAGAAGCTCGTCACATGGTCCAAACAAGATGTAGAATCCATGCATCTACTGGAGGAGAAGACAGTCAGGGTCGAAATGGACAGGGTTCAAAGGTACGCCACTCCCCTTTCGTGGAAGAAGAAACTTCGTCCCTTGGAAGCTAAACCATGATGATTACCCTGAGGTCTATGAGTGGCAGGTTCTTCCCTTTGGGACGACATGTAGCCCCTGCTGCACCACGGTTGCCCTTCGGAAGCTTGCGTTTAACCACAGTGAGCCCAAAGAAGATGTGCACTTCTCTGTATAATGCTGTTTCTATGTAGACAACTGTCTACAAAGTCTCCCCTCTGCAGATGAAGCCAAGAAACTGGTGGACAAGTTGAAGCACCTTCTTGCCAAGAGCGCACCCTTGGATTACGATGGCAATGTCTGTCTGACACTCTTGGCTATAAGCACGGTCACATGGAGAAAGTTGAACCCACCATGCGCAACATATATCGGATCCTTGCCAGCCAGTACGATCCACTTGGCTTCATCGTTCCATACACCACACGGCCAAGGTTGTGGTCCAGAGGCTCTGGGATAAGAAAAGAGGGTGGGATGCCCCAGACCTACCTGAAGATCTTCTCCAAGCGTGGCTTATTTGGGAGAACGAACTTCCACAGCTCTCAGGTCACACTACCAAGGTGTTACGTCAGCACCGACATGGATCTCCCAACCAGCACAAGAATGAAAAAATATATATAAAATAATAATGTATGCACTCACTAACTCCAAGTTGCTCTGGATAAGAGCGTCTGCTAAATGACTAAAATGTAAAATGTAAGAAGTGTTCACGTCTTCAGTGATGCCTCAGAACGTGCGTACGGTGCCGTTGCGTACCTCCATACTGAAGACACCAAGGGACGGATCCAAGTGGCATTCCTTGCAGCAAGATCAAGAGTGGCCCCGAAACGACAACAGTCAATGCCAAGACTCGAGCTCTGCGCAGCACTCACCGGTGCCCAGCTGGCCGTGGTCATCAGAAAATAACTCACTGAGGAAATCCACGAGGTCATGTCTGGTCGGATTCTACAACAGTCTTAACCTGGCTCCAGTCAGACTCCTGCAGGTGCAAAGTATTTGTAGGCACAAGAGTCACAGAAATACAGGAGCTCACGGACCCCCAGGCCTGGCTTTACATGGACACGGAGAGAAATCGACGATATCACACATGGCAAGACGCTGTCTCAGCTTATAGAACACAACCGTTGGAGTCAAGGTCCTCCATTCCTGTGGCAGGCCCAGTCATCCTGGGTCCTTGCCAGCCAGTGTGCTGAGTTACGTTGAAGGTTCTGGATTCTGAGAGGGAGGGCAGCTATTCGCCGTTTTCAGCTTGGTTGCGCCGAATGCAGGAATTGGCAAGGCCAGCCAGATGTGCCTAGGATGGCTGACCTGCCTCCAGCCCGACTGCGGCTCCACAAGCCCACATTCTATTATACAGGTGTGGACTGCTTTGGACCGTATTTCATCAAGATTGGCCCGAAGAAATGAAAAGAGATGGGGCATCATCTTTAAGCGCATGACCACCCAGGCTGTACACGTGGATCTACTGACGAACGTGGATTCCGATTCGTTCCTAAAGGCTTTGAGAGGCTTCATCGCTCGAAGAGAAAAGCCCTTTCAGATCCTGTCTGATCGAGGAACACATTTCAAGGGAGGGGAGCGGGAGCTACAGGAGACCTTCATGACTCTCCACCCATAGCTCCAGGAACAGTTAAACAGTCAGAAGATTCGCTTCGCCTTCAACGTACCAAGTGCACCACACTTTGGAGGATGCTGGGAGAGGGAGATCAGATCCATCAAGACTATCCTGCAAACCACCCTTGGCGCGCAGACCATCTCCGAAGAGGTGCTGAGGACTGTCCTAATTGAAGTAGAAGGAATCTTACATTTACATTTACATCATTTAGCAGACGCTCTTATCCAGAGCGACTTACAAATTGGTGCATTCAACTTATGATAGCCAGTGGGACAACCACTTTTTTTTTTATGGGGGGGTCGGGGAGGGGGGTGGGGTAGAAGGATTACTTTGATACTATTCCAGGTATTCCTTAAAGAGGTAGGGTTTCAAGTGTCTCCGGAAGGTGGTCAGTGACTCCGCTGTCCTGGCGTTGTGGGGGAGCTTGTTCCACCATTGGTGTGCCAGAGCAGCGAATAGCTTTGACTGGGCTGAGCGGGAACTGTGCTTCCGTAGAGGTAGGGGGCTAGCAGGCCAGAGGTGGATGAACGTAGTGCCCTCGTTTGGGTGTAGGGTCTGATCAGAGCCTGAAGGTAAGGAGGTGCCGTTCCCCTCACAGCTCCGTAGGCAAGCACCATGGTCTTGTAGTAGATGCGAGCCTCAACTGGAAGCCAGTGGAGTGTGCGGAGGAGCGGGGTGACATGAGAGAACTTGGGAAGGTTGAACACCAGACTCCAATCCCTTGGTATATGTTTCGTCGGACATCGCGGATCCGGATCCAATCGCTTCTAACTCTCTTCTCATGGGGCGGCCAGACTCGTCACTACCACAGGTGGTCTACCCAGAGTCTGAACTGCTCCGTCGAAAAGATGTAGACACAGCCAGGTTCTAGCCGACAATTTCTGGCACTGTTTCACATGTAACTACTTCCCTGCACTTCAATGCTGCCATAAGTGGCACAAGGATAAGGAAGACCTTATAGTTGGGACTGTTGTGATGATCGTGGATGATCAGTTTCCTAGGGGACTGTGGCAAATTGGAACTGTCAAGTCAGACGGGAAAGTGAGGAAAGCAGAGATCGAAGTCAAGGACAGAACCTACGTCAGGCCTGTTGCTCGACTCATCCAGCTGCCCGCCCTTCCTCAAGAAGCTACTGACCCTTAGCAGGCTTGTCAGTTGAAGCAAATAGGTACAATACATTTGGGATCAGCTGTGAAAACGGACAGCTCATCTCCTTTCCAAGACCCCAACTTTTGGTTTTCTTATTGAAATTAGGTAATGTCAATCATCATAATTGTATTAGCCAATCAGCAGCCTTTTTTCAAGGGACTTAGCATAATACCTGACCTGGCAGGGCCTCAGGCAGTCTGTAGTTTCCATTCTGATGACCCACTGGTTTTTCACTCCTCCATATTCTACCTCCTTAGAAAATATTGCTTTTCTTTCTGATGTTTTATTGTGCGTGCAGCTAAATGTAAGTGCCAAAATCCTGATGTCTTGTTGTTTGGAGCTAAATAGAGTCTGTTGTAAATATCTAGCATTTGTGTTAAACTTGCTAGCTCGCGTACTCCCACTAGTGTTAGCATTAGCATTAGCATTGTTAAGTTGCGTCAATTCAAATCTGGTATAGGAACAAAAAAGGTCAATACACGTCTTCTAAAATAGACTAGTATTTTAATTAATGCAATCCACTTCAATGGTGAATATGATGTTCGTATATACGGATCCACTGAAATACCACGCAGGGCACTCAGAGAACTGATCCATTGTTATAAGTTCTTCTTCAAATACTCTGACAGAGATAGTTCCCGCTCCCTGCTGGCCAATCAGAGTAGAGACTGAGCGTGGTTTAGACTTACTCAGCCAATCGCTGGTGCACAGGCTGGTCCCAGCCCCTTGGCGCTTTACCGTTGCACACTGTTGCCAGGCATAAGTTGTTATCATCGCACCCTGTCTCGAGTCAGCACCCATAGACACTGTTCCCCTGTACTCCTTGTACCTACGTCCTTGGACGGTTCACAGATCACAAAGAGGCAGTGTTTGTGTATGTGAGACATTTGAGACACAAGATCTTATCTCCCCCTACTCCCTAACAGCTCCTCACATGAATCACAGCTTGTTATGTGAAACAATTTATATCAGTACAGTACAAACCTATTATGTTTAATCATTCATGCATTCTTTCTAAGCTAGGCATCACATCTAGATCCCTACAGCATTGTCATCCGGAATGCATTACTATTTAGCATGCTAGTTAGTGGTTAGCATTTGTTAGCATTTGTCTGTGATGCTAGGCTATTTTCGGTTGTAGATCGCTCATGCTTATTATGTGTAGATATTTCTACATTGCTCTATTGTTTCGTTGTGCATCTAGCATGTGTTTGAGTCCACATATCCTATTTAGTTTGTTGACATGCAAAGAGGCATATTTTTCCCATACTGTGCTATAGCCTGAGTTCTCCTCTTTTCTTTACAGAACCACAATTAGTATCAGAGAGAGTGGTGTTGTATGTGTGTGTGTGGATCTTCATGTGGTCCTCTGTAGCTCAATTGGTAGAGCATGGTGCTTGTAATGCCAGGGTAGTGGGTTCGATCCCCGGGACCTCCCATACGTAAAAATGTATGCGCACATGACTGTAAGTCGCTTTGGGTAAAAGCGTCTGCTAAATGGCATATAATTATTATTATTATGAACTGGAACTACGGCTTCCTTGTGTTCTGAAAGGACACCCTGTGGTGGTTTCTACCGGCCTAAAATCCAGCACCTACGTTTTTTATTGGTCCTTCGAATTCATAAACAACCCATATTTTTCACATACATATACACACACCTTGTGCCTGAAGCATTTCTCAGTGGGGAAGTTCATGCTGTGGGTGATTACAGTCTCGCTGGGAAGCATACTGTACACCAGGACCTGTATCACTGGCGCCATCTCTGGAACCACTGCCAACTTCAAGGTGACTTCACCCTCAGTTACTGCAACGCAAGAGCATGTCACACTGAGTACGTTTACATGCACAGTAATAATTAGATAGTAAACTGATTATGGCAGTAAACAGATGATGCAATAGTCACCTTACTCTATCTTAATCGATGTAAAGTCAAAATCTAAGAAAGCATACGCCGATTAAAACACCAGGGGCATGTAAACGTTGGGTATGCACAAAATATGCCCCTAAACATTCATAACATGCGCCAGTTTTCACTCAAAAGTTGGTATTTATACAAACTGAACTTGAAGTGAGAATGTGCTTATCCTCCTGCAAACTTCAGACCATGCATGGTTGAAGTATTGCATTGCAAGATGGCAAAAGTAGCCTTGTGCAGGAATATATGACACTCTTATTCATAACAAAAAACAGGTAGCTAAATATAATAATAATAATATAATCATTTTCCCTTAGTGAGCGAAAATCGATTTATTTTATCTTTGCATTCTAAAATAATATGAAATAGATACCTATTTCTAATTATTCATTTCATTACCATAATCATTGCAGAATAAATCCTCACCTTTTCTGACTGTGCTGGTTTCATAGGCTACTTGCGAAATAGCCTATAGGCCTACAACAAGTTAGGATAGGCTACCATTCGTCCCATCTCTCATTTCATTGGACCCACTTCACAATAAATAGATACGCTATTTCAAGTATATTTCTCTATGTGATCCGAAGCGCAGTTCATTGGGCCCACTTCACAATAAATAGATAAGCTTTTTCAATTATTTTGCTCTATGCCAGGGTTCTTCAATTCCGGTCCTGGAGGGCCGAAACACCTCTGTTTTTCATCCTCTCCTTCTAATCAGGGGCTAATTCAGACCTGGGACACCAGGTGAGTGCAATTAACTACCAGGTAGAAATAAAAAACAGAAGTGTTTCGGCCCTCCAGGACCGGAATTGAAGAACCCTGCTCTATGCGATCCGAAAAACTGATCGCAGACGATTCACCTTTTTCATTGACTTTTGTAGGCGTCTGAATACTGTATTGTCGAATTTCTCGAGTAGACAATATTTCATTTGTAAACATAATACATAAATGATATAATGCAGAATTGTCAATGGCTGAGGTTAATGTGGTGTGGGAGTCAGGCGCAGGACACCGAAGCTTAGTCCAACAAAGTGTACTAGTGCAAACCAAAGCACAATACAATGAACGGCCTCAACAATAAACAGAGGCAAGCGATTACGCAAACTGTGCGTAAACCAATAAAACAATAAACAGAGAAAAACACGCAGCACTAACGGACAGGCGAATAACAACACACAAACTAACCAACACCAAACAGGCAACTTATAGGACACACAATTAGACACAAACGGACACAGGTGCAACAGACAGACAAAAGCAATCAAACATAGAAACATTCAACGGTGGCAGCTAGTACTCCGGGGACGACGAACGCCGAAGCCTGCCCGAACAAGGAGGAGGAGCAGCCTCGGCAGAATCCGTGACAAGAATAAATTCCTCACCTTTTCTGGCCATGATGAGTTCATATTCCCGAAGTAGTCATAAAACAAATTACCATGCGCATCTCTCATTTAATTGGGCCTATTAAATAGGCTATTATATTATACAGAGTTTTTACTCTAGGCATTGGACAGGGAGCGCGGTTTTAACATACAGTAGAATTTAACAGGTGAACAGCAGTTGATCGTTTGTATTGCAGTGTGTAGGCTACCACTGTAAGTAGGCCTACTATAGTTTTCATTTTAGACAATGTTTCAGAATTCGTGGGCAGTGCAGCATATTTATGTTCAGGAAAAAATGTATGCAAAACATTATTGCATTCAAATGATCTGTTTACAGGTCCACAACCATTTGCAATTGTTTTTTTCTTTCTGAAACGGTCAGATAGTGACATTTGCGGTAGGCTGCAAAAGAAAAGATTCTGGCAACACCTCCAAAGACATTTGATCAAGTTCGCCATTGCTATTTCCTTTAGATACTGTCTTGGCTTCATTTCAATACTTCCAAAGTATACAGCCAATAAGGGCGTTATTGTCACAATCAAAGGTGAATGATAATGACGTTTTCCAGGCAGAGTTATAATGCTCATTGACGCCTGCACAGTTTTGTGACCGGTCTGATTTATAACGGGAAACATGTGTATGTATGGCATGCGGCAAGTTTATGTATCTCAATATTTGTGTGTATGTACAGTTTTTTCAAAAATGGCGCACGCTGATATTTAGAGTTACATTTACGCAACGGTTATGAATGAGGCCCCTGGTTTTCTGTACAATCTTTCAAATGATTAGGACATGTACACAATTTAATCGGTGATCCAGACATGTAAACACCTTAATAGGTGTTCCAGTAGTGTATTTGATCTGCTCATGTGCTAGCACCAGCCGAGCGATATGCCCTCTTGCAAAACATAAACATTTTAATCGAAGTATTATATTAATCTGCCTATCCACAATAATCGCTTTATTGTGTGCATGTAACCATACTCACTGTCATTGTCATCAAGCACCTTCCAGTACGTTCATAATTACTTAATAAAACTTCCTCACCAGGACTCCCCTGCTGCACGGTAACCTTCATGTGTCCATGCTGAACTATTGCCCCTCTGGATAAGGCCTGGAGGAGGGAAAAACAGTTATCCCATCAAGTCAGCAAGAAGGAGATGATGAGGAGTATTGGTGTTGTATAGGGACATCCTTCCTTTGAAGGTGAGAGGCTGGGACTAGGTCTGAAATAACCCTGGTCAAAATAGTGCACTAGAGAATAGGGTTCCATTTTCGGACGCACCCTGGGTTTGCAGGTTGTCACAACTTGTTCCTGGTTCTACTCACCAGGTAGATGACATCCACAGAGCCCTTTGGGACGGTCTCCCCTACGATGGCGTACTGGATGGTGATTGACACTTCCTCCCCACATGCCAGTGGTTTCTCCATCTTCTGAATAGCCAGAGAGCTAGAGGTTTTACTGTGAGGGGCAGTGGGCTGGATCAGTGAGAGTATGTGTTGCCCTCTGTTGAAATAGGGGACCCTGTATCTAGTGTTCTCCACTTGTGGTGTGTTGCTTACCTGGAAAGCAAAAGAGGGAAGAGAGAGTATAACTGAAGGCTCAATCCCAAATCAACCCTTAGAGCTCCGCCTTGCCCTCTGATAGGCTAAGTGGAAGTTCACCATATTGCTTATTATACCAATGGAATCTTCTCAGATCTCCACAAGAACGTGGTAGGCCCTAGGGTGTAGGGTCAAGGGGGTGATTTGGGATAGCGCATGAAGAGTCTTCAGAGTCTCAAAGTCTTTCAAAACCTAGAAGGAATCATACTTACTATGAGGTTAATATTCTCTTTGGGCATACTGGTTGTGTTGAGAGAGAAACTGGCAATACCATGACTGTCCGTGGTTAGGTTCTGGAGACGATGTGAGGACCAGCCTTTCTTCTCCAACAGGTAGACTAACATGTCAGAGATAGGTGTGTTGTTGTAGTGAACAACGTTTATCTGATGAAAAAGGGGGGAAAGTTCTATGAAGTGATGCTACATGTGTCACTGTTACCTACCATTGGTAGTTAGGTAAACAGGAATGTCAAAGAGCAAATGGCATCCACAATTCAACAAAGTTCAAGAAACAATAACACTGGATTTGGACTTACCTTGCCCTCCATAATTGATCCATGTTCATAGATTTTGGGTGTGTCGACAAATGTGAGTTTTCCAATCAGATAGGAGAGCCCTATATGTTTATTCTTTGACTATGTAATACCTATCAAAGAAAAACAAATGATAATAGCATGGTTTATTTCACAACCACACGTGCCACCATGATGCACAATGGCAGTTCACAATGCAGAAGCTGAATTGCAGTGCAGCTTACATAAGATTTTAAAACATTATTAAAAACAGAAAACATTAAATGTTGTCATGACTTTTCCCAACTCCAAATTCTTGTGATGAATGACTTGCCTGTCCCCTCCTCCTCTACTGTTGTGTTTAAACTAAGCCTGTCTATGAGCATTTTCTGGCCAGCATTCTTTGTGAAAATTGACATGTTGAAGACATGAGAAGCACAGCCAGTTTGATCAATCTGGGAAAAGCAAGCAAAAGCCCACACATTAAGAACTGATTTAAATCAATTTAACCACATCACATTAAAATGTAATGTGATGTGAAAACAATTATACTGTTGATAGTTTCTTCAGGAAAGCATACAGACCTCTATTGACTCTTTGTGGCATTGGGGTGTATAATCAGGAACTCCTTGTGGGTTTTCCTCATCAATTGTTATTGGTATCAATACATTGTGTCATAAGGGTTGGCACAACTCTACCTTTGCTTTGCCAGGTACAGGCTGTCCATACGTGTATCTGATTTGATTTAATAATAAAACACATAAAAAACATAAATGTCCTACTTAGAGAGACAGTATATTATAAGCCTCATAAGAGATATTAGAAAGGCTCATACATGCATGCTTATAATGCATTATAACTGCAGGCTTTAAGTAAAGTGTTTTCAACATTGAATCTGGACCAGTATTCATAAAGACTCTCGGTGTATGAGTGCTGATCAAGGATCAGTTTAAACTGTTGGATTATAATGAACAAGGTCACATTGACAGGGGGAGACCTGATGCTACATTCTCAGAAAAAAAGGTGCTATCAAGAAGGTTCAAGGTAGAACACTTTTGGGTTCTATATAAAAACCCTTTCCACAGAGAGTTCTACATTGAACACAAAAGGGTTCTACCTGGAACCAAAAAGGGTTCTCCTATGGGGACAGCTGAATAACTCTTTTGGAACCCTTTTATCTAAGAGTGTAGGTCAGCAATCCTTCTCTGAGATGCTTTATGAATACAGGCCCAGCTGTTCATGTAAATGCCAAATGTGTCCCAAACGTTTCAGGGACTCATAGGAGCAGTTTATGACATTGAGCAGTAGCATTGTAGGTCTTCAATTAGTATTTGTCATTAGCGCAGACCTGGGATCAAATAAATGCATATTTAAGTATTTGTTTTTAAATCCTAATTTTCTGTGTATTTGGTTATTTATAAATAAATATAAATATAAATAATATGGGCAAATAAACTACTTCTATTTGAAGTATTTGAAAGTATTTTAAATAATTTCCTATAGATAGCCTACTATTTGAAACTATATTAAAATACTTGTTTCTAAATATATTATTTCAAATATCCCTAGGACCAAACAGACCTGGGTGCAAATGCACAAATTATTAAAATATTTGTATTTGAAAATACAAATAATTATATTTAAATATTTTCAAATACATGCTAATACTTTCCAACTACTGTATATTTCCAAATACATTCCAATATTAATCTACTTGTATTTTTTAAGAAAAAATATCCAGATACTTACTTTGAAATGTATGTGAAAGTTATTGAAATATTGAAAATAGTATTTGAATCCAGGTCAGCATTAGCATAATTGGAGAGTGACATTTAGTGGAGTTACACATTGTCTTGTAACTACAGTGCATTGCAAAACGTCAATAGTGTTGACTCACATTGCACACACTACTTTATACTCCTCTTGAACTATGCTGATCTCATTGGTGAGGTTCATTTAGATCTTAAACTTTGGCAAAACTAGATATAAAAGAACAGTTAACTCATGAATGTTCCAGGATTGTGATGCATTGATCAACTGCCAGAGCCATAATATTATGTAGCATGAAAGGTAAAAGAAAGAAGCTCAACCTGACATATTTCTTTTACCTTGAAGTGATGGTATATCTTTTTTTCACCAATCCAAACTACAATGGTATAGGATCCTACAGGTGCTTCAGAGTTGAGGGGGTGAGAAAGCTACATAATGTTGCCACTAGATGTAGTATTGACCCACTGTCCAATCCTGTTGTGATGAACATCCTGTGGGTTCATAGAACAAGAGGCACGTTGAGCAGGGCACTACATTGTGAAACGTTCAGATACAAATATGTTATGTAGGCCAAACATGCCTGTCTAACATGTAGAATAAGGAGTCACGTCAGTTCTATTCATTACATTCTATCTGCAACGTTCCGAAGTTTGCTTGTTGAAGGTGGCCCAGATGTTATCACATAAAGCTTATAGGGAGTCTTCTAGTAACTGCCATGTGGAAATGAATGATGACCTCCAGTACCTAGCTGGTGGAGTCATTGTCTTATGTCGTAGTATTTAGTGACAGTCATCATAAATTGACAGACGAATAAGGCTCTTACCTCAAGTTCCACAATGTTGTACTGTGAAGGGCAAGACAAAAGATTGGTTAATGTTTTATGAATAACTCTCAAATTCCCCCAAAATGACCAAAGGAGCAAAACTGTCTACAACTATAGGAACTAGGCAGGTGCTTGGATTTGTCTCTTCAACTCAACATCACAAGTAGTATTTGCACTGGAGCTCTAATGTCAATTCAGTAGATTAATTCAATCTCAGGAAAAACATTCTCATACGTTCCAATCTGACCTATATGAATGGAAAACCTCATGTCCTGTGGTGAATGTTTGAGGACCTTCAAATCAGCCCACACAGGTTTACTTAGAGAACAGTATGTTTGCATTGAGTGCTATGTGTCTCAACTGTTTGTGTAGCCTTATCAAACAGATAACATTGGCTAAAGATTTGGATTTTGCCAAATAGTTGTTCAAAACATTGCCCATTTCCAAAGCCTTATTGTTCATGAAGTACTAATGCGATGTGTATGACATGTGGTGGCTCGTTTAAAATTAAAATAAGCATTTACAGTATGTACATAATAAGCCTTGTCCTTGTCCATAGGACAGGAGCCTATCTCCTGTTTCTGTAGCTTGAGGCAGCCTGGACAGGACGCTAGTCTATCACTCTGCATTAACCCCAATCCATCTCCTTAATGCTGAGTGCCAAGCAGAGAGGCTTCGGGTCCCATTTTTAGAGTCTTTTGTATGGCTCGACTGGGGATTGAATCCCCATCCTTCCATTCTCAGGGTGGACACTTTAACCATAAGGCGGACACTGTAATCATTTTGTTGGACAAAACTGTATATAGTGTTACATAATAGCTGATTGCCATGTCTATCGCACAGTATTGTGATGTTGGGATCCTTGAGATTCTTCTGTATCTGTCTTTTTGTTTGAAATAGTGGGGATACTGTTCTGAAGGAAGACCAAATAGGTCACTGTTTTCAATATTCAATGTTTCACATTTTCAACACTCACCAGCTGATTGACAGGGCTAAAACTGGTATCCAAGGTGATCACTCTAAACTGTACTGTAAAAAGACAATGAAAAGACAAAGACAGGCACTCAATGAGAGTTTTAGAAGCATAACTTTGCTAACTTTCATTGATTTTTCAGAAATCCCATTAAAGGATTTCCAGATTCCAGGACACTTTCAACTGGGATTTCTGGAAAACCAGGGATTTTCGGGAAAGTTACCAGAATTTTGCAAGACAAACTTTTGACAGCTACTGTGGATAATATTTGACACCGTTGGTACTAAGGCCCCAATTCAGATAAAGGAAAACTGCACTGCGAGTTTGCTGAAAATGTTTACACTATCGATATCCAATGATAATGTCCAGGAGAGGAACAGCTTGTAACATGGGGTATGTTGGTTCAAACTCCAGTGTACATATCCTGAGTGAACCCGCAGTGGATTTTTTCTTTATCTGCTCCTTACTGTCCTGTTTCAAGTGAGTATTGGGAGCAACATGTGATGACAGAGCAAACCATCATAGAAACATGCTGTCACCTAATTGTCCCGGGTTGTAGATTGGTTTATCTGTTTGGATGAAGGTCATCTGACTGTAGGGTTTAATCATGACCTTTCTCTCCTCTGTCGATAGACACGTTTCACCTCGAAACCTCCACCTTAAATTTTGGCACTTCGTCACTCTCCACATGAGGGGCCTGTCAGGGAGGCAATGAACCAATAACATATGATCCAGTGTGGCTTAGTTGGTAAGAACGTTGTCACGGATTCTGCCGAGGCTGCTCCTCCTCCTTGCTCGGGCAGGCTTCGGCGTTCGTCGTCCCCGGAGTACTAGCTACTGCCGTTCGATGTTATCGGTGGTTGTTTAGTTTTGTCTGTATTGTTTACACCTGTTCGTCATTATGTTTGATTGTTGCCCTTATATTACCCCTGTCTCTCATTAGGACATTGTGTGTGATTGTTTTCCCTTCACGTATGTCATTTAGTGAGCGGGTTATTTCCTCCCTGTGTGGAGTTATTTCTGTGTTCATATGGTCATTATCGGATTAAAGTACATGTCCGAGAGTTCTGTGCCCTGCGCCTGACTTCTTCAACCGCATCTCACCGACAGCCGTGACAGAATCACACACCACAACATGGAGTCAGCAGGAGCAACGTCACCGACCGGATCACTCGAGGAGCGCGTCCTACAACAGGCAGCGATGCTTCAAAATCTTGGTGCCGCCATGGATAACGTGATGAACACTTTGGGATGATGGGAGAGAGGAGGTTTGCCCACACCTCCTCCAACGATACCACCACCATCCGCTACTCCTATCGTCTCACATCCGGAGTCCAGTGGGATTCGGCTCTCGCTCCGGAGGGCTTATGATGGCACCGCAGCCGGGTGTCAGGATTTCCTGCTCCAGGTGGAACTTTACCTGGCAACCATTCACCCGGCACCCTCGGGATACGAGAGCGTGTCCGCCCTCATCTCCTGTCTGTCCGGCAAGGCACTGGAGTGGGCCAACGCCGAGTGGGGAGGGATAGACGCCGCTACTGTGAACTATGCGGAGTTCACCCGCCGCTTCAGGGCAGTGTTCGATCATCCCCCGGAGGGGAAGGCGGCGGGTGAGCGTCTATTCCACCTCAGACAGGGGAGGAGGAGCGTGCAGGAATTCGCACTGGACTTCCGGACTCTGGCTGCCAATTCGGGATGGAATGAGAGGGCCCTCATCGACCACTACAGGTGTAGCTTAAGAGAGGACTTTCGTCGAGAGTTGGCCTGCAGGGACACCAACCTAAGCTTCGATCAGCTGGTGGACATGTCGATTCGCCTGGATACCCTGTTGGCTACCCGCGGACGTCCGGTGCTGGGGCCGTCCATTCCATCCCCCAGCACCTCCGAGCCGAGCCCTATGGAGCTCGGGAGTGCTGGTAGTAGGGAGGCCAGGAAGGAGGCTGTCCCCTGCACCAACTGTGGCCGCCGAGGACACACGGCGGTTCGGTGCTGGGGAGGGTCTCCTCGGATTCAAGGCAGCAGGCAACGCACGGATGAGTCCTTCCCGGTGAGTAAGGCCCCAACTCACCCAGAGCTCTCTGTTGTTCATATGTGTATCCAAGTTGTGTTTCCAGAAGTTTCTTCTTACTCCCAGCATAAGGCGCTAGTCGATTCAGGCACAGCTGGGAATTTTATCGATCGCCATTTCTCATATAAGTTAGGAATCCCTATATTACCAGTCGATGTGCCCTTCCCTATCCTTCCCTAGATAGCCGGCCTTTGGGGTCGGGATTGATTAGGGAGGTCACAGCGCCACTGAAGATGAAAACGCAGAAGGGTCATGAGGAGACTATACAGTTGTATTTAATTGACTCTCCTGCGTTTCCAGTGGTGTTGGGACTTCCCTGGTTAATATCTCATGACCCCAACATTTCATGGCAACAGAGGGCTCTCAAGGGATGGTCTGATCAGTGTGTGGGGCGGTGTGTAGGTGTTTCCGTAGGGGCAACGACGGTGGAGAGTCCGAACTAAATGCCCACAATGCACATTCCTCCTGAGTATGCCGATTTGGCACGCTCCTTCTGTAAGAAGAAGGCGACTCAATTACCACCTCATCGACAGGGGGATTGTGCGATAGACCTCCAGGTTGGCGCTGCGCTCCCTCGCAGCCATGTGTATCCTCTGTCTCAGGAGGAGACGGCTGCTATGGAGACATACGTCACCGAATCCTTGAGACAGGGATACATACGGCCATCCACTTCTCCTGCGTCCTCGAGTTTATTTTTAGTAAAGAAGAAGGATGGGGGTTTACGCCCGTGTATTGATTACCGTGGTCTCAATCAGATCACTATTAAATACAGCTATCCTCTCCCTCTGATTGCTAGTATGACTGAGTCATTACACGGGGCGCGCTTCTTCACAAAATTGGATCTCAGGAGCGCTTACAACCTGGTGCGCATTCGGGAAGGAGATGAGTGGAAGACAGCATTCAGTACCACCTCGGGTCACTATGAGTACCTCATCATGCCATACGGTCTAATGAATGCTCCTTCAGTCTTCCAATCATTTGTAGATGAGATTTTCCGGGATTTGCATGGACAGGGGGTAGTGGTGTATATTGGATGACATTCTGATATACTCCGCTACACGTACCGAGCATGTGTCCCTGGTACGTCGAGTGCTGGGTAGACTGTTGGAGCATGATCTGTATGTGAAGGCAGAGAAATGTCTGTTTTTCCAGGAGTCCATCTCCTTCCTGGGACACTGGTTGTCTGCGTCAGGGGTGGAGATGGAGATTGACCGCGTTTCAGCCGTGCGTAATTGGCAGACTCCAACTACAGTAAAGGAGGTGCAGCGTTTTTTGGGTTTTGCCAATTACTACCGGAGGTTTATCCGGGGTTTTGGACAGGTAGCAGCTCCCAATACCTCCCTGCTAAAGGGGGGCCCGGTGCGTTTGCAGTGGTCGGCTGAGGCGGACAGGGCGTTTAGTCATTTGAAGGACCTGTTCACCTCAGCTCCGGTGCTGGCACATCCGGATCCCTCTTTGGCGTTCCAAGTCGAGGTGGATGCGTCCGAGGCGGGGATCGGTGCTATACTGTCCCAGCGCTCGGGCACGCCTCCAAAACTCCGCACCTGTGCTTTCTATTCCAAGAAGCTCAGTCCGGCGGAACGCAATTATGACGTGGGGGACAGGGAGCTGCTAGCTGTGGTCCAGGCCCTGAAGGTGTGGAGACATTGGCTTGAGGGGGCTAACCACCCTTTTCTCATTCTGACTGACCATCGTAACCTGGAGTACATCCGGGCAGCGAAGAGACTGAACCCTCGTCAGGCTAGGTGGGCCATGTTTCTTGCCCGGTTTGTATTTAAGATCACGTATATCCCAGGGTCACAGAACGTTAAGGCAGACGCCCTGTCCCGACGATATGACACAGAGGAGAGGTCCATTGAGCCCACTCCCATACTACCGGAGTCTTGTCTCGTGGCACCGGTGGTGTGGGAGGTCGACACGGAAATCGAGCGGGCGTTACGTACCGACCCTTCTCCCCCAGAGTGTCCAGAGGGATGGAGGTACGTACCGCTCGAGGTCCGTGACCGACTGATTTATTGGGCTCACACGTCCCCCTCCTCTGGTCATCCTGGTATTGGTCGTACGGTGCACTGTCTTAGCGGGAAGTACTGGTGGCCCACCTTAGCCAAGGACGTGAGGGTTTACGTTTCTTCCTGCTCGGTGTGCACCCAGTGTAAGGTGCCTAGACACCTGCCCAGAGGGAAGTTACAACCTCTCCCCGTTCCACAACGGCCGTGGTCTCACCTGTCGGTGGATTTTGTCACGGACCTTCCCCCCTCCCAGGGGAATACCACGATCTTGGTCGTTGTGGATCGGTTTTCTAAGGCCTGCCGTCTCATCCCTATGCCAGGTCTTCCTACAGCCCTACAAATGGCCGAAGCCCTGTTTACTCACGTTTTCCGGCACTACGGAGTGCCTGAGGATATAGTGTCTGATCGGGGTCCCCAGTTCACCTCTAGAGTGTGGAGGGCGTTTATGGAACGTTTGGGGGTCTCGATCAGCCTTACCTCGGGTTTTCACCCTGAGAGTAATGGGCAGGTGGAGAGAGTGAACCAAGATGTGGGTAGGTTTCTGAGGTCCTACTGCCAGGACCGGCAGGAGGAGTGGTCGGGGTATATTCCCTGGGCAGTGATAGCCCAAAATGCACTCCGCCACTCCTCCACTAATCTCACTCCTTTCCAGTGTGTGTTGGGCTATCAGCCGGTTCTGGCACCCTGGCATCAGAGCCAGATCGAGGCTCCTGCGGTGGATGAATGGTTTCGGCGCTCGGAGGAGACATGAAACGCTGCGCACGTCCATCTGCAGCGGGCCATCAGACGGCAGAAGGCGAGCGCCGATCGCCACCGCAGTGAGGGTCCGGTTTATGCACCGGGAGATCGGGTCTGGCTCTCGACCAGAAACCTGCCCCTTCACCTGCCCTGCCGGAAGCTGGGCCGGCGGTTTGTGGGGCCATTTAAGGACCTGAGGAGATTGGACGAGGTATGTTATAGGTTACAGCTGCCTATTAATTATCGCATTAACCCCTCGTTCCATGTGTCTCTCCTCAGGCCGGTGGTAGCTGGTCCACTCCAGGAGAATGAGGTACGAGAGGTCCCTCCGCCACCACTAGACATCGAAGGGGCTCCGGCGTACTCAGTCCGTTCCATCGTGGATTCGAGGCGTCGGATGGGGGGTCTGCAGTATCTCGTGGAGTGGGAGGGGTACGGTCCGGAGGAACGGTGCTGGGTCCCTAGGAGGGACATCCTAGATCCCTCCCTGTTGACAGAGTTCCACCGGAGTCATCCGACTCTCCCTGCTCCGCGTCCTCCTGGCAGTCCCCGAGGCCGGGGGGGGGGGTACTGTCACGGATTCTGCCGAGGCTGCTCCTCCTCCTTGCCCGGGCAGGCTTCGGCGTTCGTCGTCCCCGGAGTACTAGCTACTGCCGTTCGATGTTATCGGTGGTTGTTTAGTTTTGTCTGTATTGTTTACACCTGTTCGTCATTATGTTTGATTGTTGCCCTTATATTACCCCTGTCTCTCATTAGGACATTGTGTGTGATTGTTTTCCCTTCACGTATGTCATTTAGTGAGCGGGTTATTTCCTCCCTGCGTGGAGTTATTTCTGTGTTCATATGGTCATTATCGGATTAAAGTACGTGTCCGAGAGTTCTGTGTCCTGCGCCTGACTTCTTCAACCGCATCTCACCGACAGCCGTGACAATCACTTCTCCTTTCATCAGTGTGTTTTAAAAATGCTTTTTCTTTAGTAGTTGATGTCATCTTTTTTCATGTCAAATTTTAGCTTGAATCCCAGAAAACTTATGGTAGGCCACCACATTGATATTTCCCATCAAATAAGATGGCATTGCACAAAAATTAAGAGATGCATCACAAAGCTAAGAAGTATAGTAAACTCTTATTGGAATGGTTCTGGATGTCGCCCAGTGCTGGGCTGACCTGAAACTGGAAGCAGTGGTGAAACTTTTGGTCAGAACTCTCTTGGAGAAGACTTTTGTTCTGTCCATTGGCAATCAGAGATATGGTCATGACCAGGGTCTCGTAGGGTAGCAGAAGGCTGGCACAAAGCTTGGCCTCTGAGCCTGTCTGGATCAATGCAGGAATGGCTACCATGTAAACCGAACAGAGAACATATGCATGCACAGCAACAAACACACAGGAAAATCAGTACAAAATGACAGGGCACTTCTAAACAAGAAACTACAGATGTAGGATCTTAATTTGACCTGTATTGTCATTGAAAAAGAATCCTGCAGCAACAGGATTTGAACGTTTAGTCCATAATGTTGCTTGATCAGTGGTTCACTTATGAAAAAAACACATGAAATTCACATGTGATCACGTCAATGAGAATACTTTACTTTAAAAGGCATAATTGACATTAATTCAATTGAAACAGTCATGGTCCCCTGCAGGTTTTGTGCTGTTCCAGGTTTGTTCCAGGGACGTCTCCAATAATGTTTTTAGGACGTTCTTAGAACGTTGTGTCATGGTCCCCTGGAGGTTTTTGATAGATGCAGTGAGAATACAGTATTTATACGTTTTTGTATTTTTTGGGGGGGGGGGTGAATGGGCCAATAAAAAATAAAAAATCAAGATAAAAAAATCAAGAATAATTTTTGAAAAGCCTTTATTTGTAGGTGAAATACACAGAACAAATATCTGCAGAAAGGATAGATGAAAAACCATTCTAAATTTCCTCTCTGACAGAGAGAATGTTACTCCAGGACGAGACGCCACATGTCTGATTACTAAATTCTAACTGACTGCAGATTTACTTACGGTCTTGGAGTTTTTTGACAGACACAAAGCCAGTGAAAGCAGACAAAGAGTATCCATCTCCAAACGTGATGCCCAGAAGGAACCATGACTCAATGAGAGAAATAAAAACACCAGGTCAGCCTATATCCCAGTATTCCTACTCCAATAAGAGTTTACTATACTTCTTAGCTTTGTGATGCATCTCTTAATTGTGTGTGCAATGCCATCTTATTTTATGGGAAATATCAATGTGGTGGCTTACTATAACTTTTCTGGAATTCAGGCTGAAATTTGACATAAAAAAAGATGACATCAACTACTAAAGAAAAAGCATTTTTAAAACACACTGATGAAAGGAGAAGTGATTGAACCTTCACAACCTTGATGTTGTTAGCAGCACGTTCTTACCAACTAAGCCACACTGGATCATATGTTATTGGTTCATTGTCTCCCTGACAGGCCCCTCATGTGGAGAGTGACGAAGTGCAAAGATTTAAGGTGGAGATTCGAGGTGAAACTTTTCTATCAACAGAGGAGAGAAAGGTCATGATCAAACCGTACAGCCCGATGACATTCGTCCAAACGGATAAACCAATCTACAACCCGGGACAAACAGGTAATTTTACACAGAGCCAGTACACAATTAGTCTGCTTGCTAAGAAACAGGACAATTAGGTGATAGCATGTTTCTATTATGCTCTGTCATCCCAGAGACACTTGAAAGAGGACCATCAGGTGCAGATAAATAAAAAATCTGCTGTGGGTTCATTCAGAATATGTACACTGGAGTTTGAACCAACATACCACATGTTAAAAGCTGTTCCTCTGCTGGACATTATCATTGGATCCCAATTGACTCATTCATCCCCCCTCCTCTCCCTGTAACTATTCCCCAGGTTGTTGCTGTAAATGAGAATGTGTTCTCAGTCAACTTACCTGGTAAAATAATGGTTACATAAAATAAATAAAAAGATATCGATAGTGTAAATATTTTCAGCGAACTCGCAGAGCAGTTTTCCTTTATCTGGAATTTATTGAATTGGGGCTTTAGTACCAACACTAAAATATTATCCAGAAAAGCTGTCTTGCAAAATTCTGTTAACTTTCCTGAAAATCCCAGGTTTTTCAGAAATCCTGGCTGAAAGATTCCTGGAATCTGGGAATCCTTCAACAGGGATTTCTGGAAAACCTGGGAAAGTTAGCTAAATTATGCTTCTAAAATTCTCATTGAGTGCTTGTCTTTGTCTTTTCATTGTCTTTTTTCAGTGCAGTTTAGAGTGATCACCTTGGATACCAGTTTTAGCCCTGTCAATCAGCTGGTGAGTGTTGAAAATGTGCAACATTGAATATTGAAAACAATTACCTGTATTTGGTCGTCCTTTAGATCAGTATCTCCACTCTTTCAAACAGAAAGACAGATCTCAAGGGTCACAACGTCACATTACTGTCTGATAGACATAGCATTCAGGTATTATGTAACACTATGTACGATATTGTCCAACCAACTCAACTCTGCGGCCTTGTGGTTAGTGTCCTCACTGAGAATGGAAGTTTGAGGGTGTCGAGCCTTACCAAAGACTCTAAAAATGAGACCCGATGCCACTCTGCTTGGCACTGAACATTAAGGAGATGGATTGAGGTTAATGCCCAGCAATAGACTAGCGTCCTGTCCAGGCTCCTTCATGCTACAGAAACAGGACATAGGCTCCTGCCTTACGGACAAGGCTTATTATGTAGAATATACTGTAAATTTTTATTTTAATTTAGCAATCAAGTAGCTATGACATGTCATACACATCTTGTTAGTACTCCATGAACAATAAGACTTTGGAAATGGGAAATGTTTTGAACAACTATTGGGCAAAATCCAAAATCTGTCTGTTTGATAAGGCTACACAAACATTTGAGGCACATAGCACTCAGGGCAAAGGTTCTGCAGAGGTTCTCTAAATAAACCTGTGTGGGTGGATTTTAAGATCCTCAAACCTTCACCACAGGACATGGGGTTTTCCATTCATATACTGTAGGTCAGATTGGATTGTATGGGATTTTCTTTCCTGAGATTGAATTAATTTACTGAATTGACATTAGAGTTCCAGTGCAAATACTACTTGTGATGTTTAGTTGAAGAGACAAATCCAAGCACCTACCTAGTCCCTATAGTTGTAGACAGTTTTGCTCTTTTGGTCATTTTGGGGGAATTTGAGAGTTATTCATAAAACATTAACCAATCTTTTGTCTTGCCCTTCACAGTACAACATTGTGGAACTTGAGGTAAGACCCTTATTCGTCTGTCAATTTATGATGACTGTCACTAAATACTACGACATAAGACAATGACTCCACCAGCTAGGTACTGGAGGTCATCATTCATTTCCACATGGCAGTTACTAGAAGACTCCCTATAAGCTTTATGTGATAACATCTGGGCCACCTTCAACAAGCAAACTTCGGAACGTTGCAGATAGAATGTAATGAATAGAACTGACGTGACTCCTTATTCTACATGTTAGACAGGCATGTTTGGCCTACATAACATATTTGTATCTGAACGTTCCACAATGTTGTGCCCTACTAAACATGTCCCTTGTTCTATGAATCAATAGGATGTTCATCAGAACAGGATTGGACAGTGGGTCAATACTTCATCCAGTGGCAACATTCTGCAGCTTTCTCACCCCCTGAACTCTGAAGCACCTGTAGGATCTTATGCTATTGTAGTGTGGATTGGTGATAACAAAATATACCATCACTTCAAGGTAGAAAAATATGGTAAATTGAGCTTCTTTCTTTTACCTTTCATGCTACATAATATTATGGATCTGCCAGTTGAATCAATACGTCACAATACTGGAACATACATGAGTTAACTTCTGTTCTTTCATATCTAGTTTTGCCAAAGTTTGAGATCAAAATGAACCTCACCGATGAGATCAGCATTGTTCAAGAGGAGTATAAAGTACAAGTGTGTGCAACGTGAGTCAACAGTACAGTATCGCCATTTTGCAATGCACTGTAGTTACAAGACAATGTGTAACTCAGCTAAATGTCACTGTCTAATTAATCGCATTACGGTAATGCAGAACTTGATTCAAATACTATTTTAAGTATTTTAATTACTTTTACATACATTTCAAAGTAAGTATTTTGATATTTTTTCTTTGAAAATACAAGTAATTCAGTATTAACTATTGTAATACTCCATTCATTTCAACCCAGGTCTGTTTGGTCCTAGGGTTATTTGAAATAGTGTATTTGGAAACAAATACTTAAATATGCATGTATTTGAACCCAGGTCTGAGCTAATGACAAATACTAATTGAAGACCTACAATGCTACTACTGCTCAATGTCATAAATTGCTTCTATGAGTAGCCTGAGAATTCAAAAGTTTGGGACAGTGGCATTTACATGAACAGTTGGGCCTGTAGTCATAAAGCATCTCAGAGTAGGATTGCTGACCTAGGATCACATCTCCCCTGTCCATGTGATCAAAAGATCACACTGACCTTAGATCAGCACTCATACACTAAGAGGCTTTATGAATACAGGTCCAGATGCATTGACAATGTTGAAAACACTTGACTTAAATAATGCCTGCAGGTATAATGCATTATAAGTTGTTGTATTTGTAATGTCTCACATGAGGTTTATAATATACTATGTCTCTCTAAGTAGGAAATGTATGATGTTTTATGTTTTTAATGTGTTTTATTATGAAAATAAAATCAGATACACATATGGACAGCCTGTACCTGGTAAAGCAGAGGTAGAGTTGTGCCGACCTTTAGGGTACAATGTATTCATCCCAATAATAATTGATGAGAAAAATCCACAAGGAGTTCCTGATTATACACCCCCATGCCACAAAGAGTCAATAAAGGTCTGTAATCTTTCCTGAAGAAACTATCATCAGTATAATTGTTTTCACATCATATTACATTTTAATGTGATGTGGTTAAATTGATTTAAATCAGTTCTTAATGTGTGGGCTTTTGCTTGCTTTTCCCAGATGGATCAAACTGGCTGTGCTTCTCATGTCTTCAACATGTCAATTTTCACAAAGAAGGCTGGCCAGAAAATGCTCATAGACAGGCTTAGTTTAAACACAAAAGTAGAGGAGGAGGGGACAGGCAAGTCATTCATCACAAGAATTTGGAGTTGGGAAAAGTCATGACAACATTTAATGTTTTCTGTTTTTAATAATGTTTTTAAATCTTATGTAAGCTGCACTGCAATTCAGCTTCTGCATTGTGAACTGCCATTGTGCATCATGGTGGCACGTGTGGCTGTGAAATAAACCATGCTATTATCATTTGTTTTTCTTTGACAGGTATTACACAGTCAGAGGAAAAACACATAGCACTCTCCTATCTGATTGGAAAACTCACATTTGTCGACACACCCAAAATCTATGAACATGGATCAATTATTGAGGGCAAGGTAAGTCCAAATCGAGTGTTATTGTTTCTTGAACTTTGTTGAATTGTGGATGCCATTTGCTCTTTGACATTCCTGTTTACCTAACTACCAATGGTAGGTAACAGTGACACATGTAGCATCACTTCATAGAACTTTCCCCCCTTTTTCATCAGATAAACGTTGTTCACTACAACAACACACCTATCTCTGACATGTTAGTCTACCTGTTGGAGAAGAAAGGCTGGTCCTCACATCGTCTCCAGAACCTAACCACGGACAGTCATGGTATTGCCAGTTTCTCCCTCAACACAACCAGTATGCCCAAAGAGAATATTAACCTCATAGTAAGTATGATTCCTTCTAGGTTTTTAAATACTCTGAAACTCTGAAGACTCTTCATGCTCCCAAATCACCCCCTTGACCCTACACCCTAGGGCCTATCATGTTCTTGTGGAGATCTGAGAAGATTCCATTGGTATAATAAGCAATATGGTGAACTTCCACTTAGCCTATCAGAGGGCAAGGCGGAGCTCTAAGGGTTGATTTGGGATTGAGCCTTCAGTTATACTCTCTCTTCCCTCTTTGGCTTTCCAGGTAAGCAACACACCACAAGAGGAGAACACTAGATACAGGGTCCCCTATTTCAACAGAGGGCAACACATTCTCTCACTGATCCAGCCCACTGCCCCTCACAGTAAAACGTCCAGCTCTCTGGCTATTCAGAAGATGGAGAAACCACTGGCATGTGAGGAGGAAGTGTCAATCACCATCCAGTACACCATCATAGGGGAGACCGTCCCAAAGGGCTCCGTGGATGTCATCTACCTGGTGAGTAGAACCAGGAACAAGTTGTGACAACCTGCAAACCCAGGGTGCGTCCAAAATGGAACCCTATTCTCTAAGTGCACTATTTTGACCAGGGTTATTTCAGACCTAGTCCCAGCCTCTCACCTTCAAAGGAAGGATGTCCCTATACAACACCAATACTCCTCATCATCTCCTTCTTGCTAACTTGATGGGATAACTGTTTTTCCCTCCTCCAGGCCTTATCCAGAGGGGCAATAGTTCAGCATGGACACATGAAGGTTACCGTGCAGCAGGGGAGTCCTGGTGAGGAAGTTTTATTAAGTAATTATGAACGTACTGGAAGGTGCTTGATGACAATGACAGTGAGTATGGTTACATGCACACAATAAAGCAATTATTGTGGAAAGGCAGATTAATATAATACTTAGATTAAAACGTTTACGTTTTGCAAGAAGAACGCTTTCCTTAATAATCCTGTTCACATGGATGTCTGAAATCAGGCTACTGGTGCACTCTGATAAATGCAGATTAGCCTATTTAATAGGCCCAATTAAATGAGAGATGTGCATGGTAATTTGTTTTATGGCTACTTCGGGAATATGAACTCATCATGGCCAGAAAAGGTGAGGAATTTATTCTGCATTATATAATTTATGTATTATGTTTACAAATGAAATATTGTCTACTCGAGAAATTCGACATTACAGTATTCAGACGCCTACAAAAGTCAATGAAAAAGGTGAATCGTCTGCGATCAGTTTTTCGGATCGCATAGAGCAAAATAATTGAAAAAGCGTATCTATTTATTGTGAAGTGGGTCCAATGAAATGAGAGATGGGACGATTGGTAGCCTATCCTAACTTGTTGTAGGCCTATAGGCTATTTCGCGAGTAGCCTATGAAACCATCACAGTCAGAAAAGGTGAGGATTTATTCTGCAATGATTATGGTAATGAAATGAATAATTAGAAATAGGTATTTATTTCATATTATTTTAGAATGCAAAGATAAAATACATCGATTTTCGCTCACTAAGGGAAAATGATTCTATTATTATTATTATTATTATTATATTTAGCTAACTGTTTTTTGTTATGAATAAGAGTGTCATATATTCCTGCACAAGGCTACTTTTGCCATCTTGCAATGCAATCCTTCAACCATGCATGGTCTGAAGTTTGCAGGAGGATAAGCACATTCTCACTTCAAGTTCAGTTTTTATAAATACCAACTTTTGAGTGAAAACTGGCGTATGTTATGAATGTTTAGGGGCATATTTTGTGCATACCCAACGTTTATATGCCCCTGGTGTTTTAATCGGCGTATGCTTTCTTAGATTTTGACATTACATCGATTAAGATAGAGTAAGGTGACTCTTGCATAATCTGTTTACTGCCATAATCAGTTTACTATCTAATTATTACTGTGCATGTAAACGTACTCAGTGTGACATGCTCTTGCGTTGCAGTAACTGAGGGTGAAGTCACCTTGAAGTTGGCAGTGGTTCCAGAGATGGCGCCAGTGATACAGGTCCTGGTGTACAGTATGCTTCCCAGCGAGACTGTAATCGCCCACAGCATGAACTTCCCCACTGAGAAATGCTTCAGGCACAAGGTGTGGGTATATGTACAGTGAGGGGAAAAAGTATTTGATCCCCTGCTGATTTTGTACGTTTGCCCACTGACAAAGACATGATCAGTCTATAATTGTAATGGTAGGTTTATTTGAACAATGAGCGACAGAATAACAACAACAAAAATCCAGTAAAACGCATGTCAAAAATGTTATAAATTGATTTGCATTTTAATGAGGGAAATAAGTATTTGACCCCTCTGCAAAACATGACTTAGTACTTGGTGGCAAAACCCTTGTTGGCAATCACAGAGGTCAGACGTTTCTTGTAGTTGGCCACCAGGTTTGCACACATCTCAGGAGGGATTTTGTCCCACTCCTCTTTGCAGATCTTCTCCAAGTCATTAAGGTTTCGAGGCTGACGTTTGGCAACTCGAACCTTCAGCTCCCGCCACAGATTTTCTATGGGATTACGTCTGGAGACTGGCTAGGCCACTCCAGGACCTTAATGTGCTTCTTCTTGAGCCACTCCTTTGTTGCCTTGGCTGTGTGTTTTGGGTCATTGTCATGCTGGAATACCCATCCACAACCCATTCTCAATGCCCTGGCTGAGGGAAGGAGGTTCTCACCCAAGATTTGACGGTACATGGCCCCGTCCATCGTCCCTTTGATGCAGTGAAGTTGTCCTGTCCCCTTAGCAGAAAAACACCCCCAAAGCATAATGTTTCCACCTACATGTTTGACGGTGGGGATGGTGTTATTGGGGTCATAGGCAGCATTCCTCCTCCTCCAAACACGGCGAGTTGAGTTGATGCCAAAGAGCTCCATTTTGGTCTCATCTGACCACAACACTTTCACCCAGTTCTCCTCTGAATCATTCAGATGTACATTGGCAAACTTCAGACGGCCCTGTATATGTGCTTTCTTGAGATGGGGGACCTTGCGGGTGCTGCAGGATTTCAGTCCTTCACGGCGTAGTGTGTTACCAATTGTTTTCTTGGTGACAATGGTCCCAGCTGCCTTGAGATCTTTGACAAGATCCTCCCGTGTAGTTCTGGGCTGATTCCTCACCGTTCTCATGATCATTGCAGCTCCACGAGGTGAGATCTTGCATGGAGCCCCAGGCCGAGGGAGACTGACAGTTCTTTTGTGTTTCTTCCATTTGTGAATAATCGCACCAACTGTTGTCACCTTCTCACCAAGCTGCTTGGCGATGGTCTTGTAGCCCATTCCAGCCTTGTGTAGGTCTACAATCTTGTCCCTGACATCCTTGGAGAGCTCTTTGGTCTTGGCCATGGTGGAGAGTTTGGAATCTGATTGATTGATTGCTTCTGTGGACAGGTGTCTTTTATACAGGTAACAAGCTGAGATTAGGAGCACTCCCTTTAAGAGTGTGCTCCTAATCTCAGCTCGTTCCCTGTATAAAAGACACCTGGGAGCCAGAAATCTTTTTGATTGAGAGGGGGTGAAATACTTATTACCCTCATTAAAATGCAAATCAATTTATAACATTTTTGACATGCATTTTTCTGGATTTTTGTTGTTGTTATTCTGTCTCTCACTGTTCAAATAAACCTACCATTAAAATTATAGACTGATCATTTCTTTGTCAGTGGGCAAACGTACAAAATCAGCAGGGGATCAAATACTTTTTTGCCTCACTGTAAGTGAAAAATATGGGTTGTTTATGAATTCGAAGGACCAATAAAAAACTTAGGTGCTGGATTTTAGGCCGGTAGCAACCACCACAGGGTGTCCTTTCAGAACACAAGGAAGCAGTAGTTCCAGTTCAAGGGTTTATAATTATTATTATTATATGCCATTTAGCAGACGTTTTTACCCAAAGCGACTTACAGTCATGTGCGCATACATTTTTACGTATGGGTGGTCCCGGGGATCGAACCCACTACCCTGGCGTTACAAGCGCCATGCTCTACCAATTGAGCTACAGAGGACCACATGAAGATCTACACACACACATACAACACCACTCTCTCTGATACTAATTGTGGTTCTGTAAAGAAAAGAGGAGAACTCAGGCTATAGCACAGTATGGGAAAAATATGCCTCTTTGCATGTCAACAAACTAAATAGGATATGTGGACCCAAACACATACTAGATGCACAACGAAACAATAGAGTAATGTAGAAATATCTGCACATAATAAGCATGAGCAATCTAAAACCGAAAATAGCCTTGCACCACAGACAAATGCTAACTAATGCTAACCACTAACTAGCATGCTAAATAGTAATGCATTCCGGATGACAATGCTAATGTTAATGCTAACACTAGCGGGTGTACGCGAGCTAGCAAGTTTAACACAAATGCTAGATATTTACAACAGACTCTATTTAGCTCCAAACAACAAGACATCAGGATTTTGGCACTTACATTTAGCTGCACGTACAATAAAACATCAGAAAGAAAAGCAATGTTTTCTAAGGAGGTAGAATATGGAGGAGTGAAAAACCAGTGGATCATCAGAATGGAAACTACAGACTGCCTGAGGCCCTGCCAGGTCAGGTATTATGCTAAGTCCCGGGAAAAAAGGCTGCTGATTGGCTAATACAATTATGATGATTGACATTACCTAATTTCAATAAGAAAACCAAAAGTTGGGGTCTTGGAAAGGAGATGAGCTGTCCATTTTCACAGCTGACCCCAAATGTGTTGTACCTATTTGCTACAACTGACAAGCCAGCTAAGGGTCAGTAGCTTCTTGAGGAAGGGCGGGAAGCTGGATGAGTCAAGCAACAGGCCTGACGTAGGTTCTGTCCTTGACTTCGATCTCTGCTGTCCTCACTTTCCCGTCTGCTCCAGGGATAACTGACTTGACAGTTCCAATTTGCCACAGTGCCCTAGGAAGCTGATCATCACAACAGTCCCAACTATAAGCTCTTCCTTACTGTGAAACAGTGCCAGAAATTGTCGGCTAGAACCTGGCTGTGTCTACATATTTTGCGACTGAGCAGTTCAGACTCTGGGTAGACCACCTGTGGTAGTGACGAGTCTGGCCGCCCCATGAGAAGAGAGTTAGAAGTGATTGGGTCCGGATCCGCGATGTCCGACGAAACATATCCCAAGGGATTGTAGTCTGGTTTTCAACCTTCCCAAGTTCTCTCATGTCACCCCGCTCCTCCGCACACTCCACTGGCTTCCAGTTGAGGCTTGCATCTACTACAAGACCATGGTGCTTGCCTACGGAGCTGTGAGGGGAACGGCACCTCCTTACCTTCAGGCTCTGATCAGACCCTACACCCAAACGAGGGCACTACGTTCATCCACCTCTGGCCTGCTAGCCCCCCTACCTCTACGGAAGCACAGCTCCCACTCAGCCCAGTCAAAGCTATTCGCTGCTCTGGCACCCCAATGGTGGAACAAGCTCCCCCACGACGCCAGGACAGCGGAGTCACTGACCACCTTCCGGAGACACTTGAAACCCTACCTCTTTAAGGAATACCTGGAATAGTATCAAAGTAATCATTCTACCCCCCCCCTCCCTCCCCCACCCCTCCATAAAAAAAAAAGTGGTTGTCCCACTGGCTATCATAAGTTGAATGCACCAATTTGTAAGTCGCTCTGGATAAGATCGTCTGCTAAATGATGTAAATGTAAGATCCCTTCTACTTCAATTAGGACAGTCCTCAGCACCTCTTCGGAGATGGTCTGCGCGCCAAGGGTGGTTTGCAGGGCAGTCTTGATGGATCTGATCTCCCTCTCCCAGCATCCTCCAAAGTGCGGTGCACTTGGTAGGTTGAAGGCGAAGCGAATCTTCTGACTATTTAACTGTTCCTGGAACTATGGGTGGAGAGTCATGAAGGCCTCCTGTAGCTCCCGCTTCCCTCCCTTGAAATTTGTTCCTCGATCAGACAGGATCTGATTTCTCTTTGAGCGATGAAGCCTCTCAAAGCCTTTAGGAACAAATCAGAATCCATGTTCGTCAGTAGATCCACGTGTACAGCCTGGGTGGTCATGCGCTTAAAGATGATGCCCCATCTCTTTTCATTTCTTCGGGCCAATCTTGATGATATACGGTCCAAAGCAGTCCACACCTGTATAATAGAATGTGGGCTTGTGGAGCCGCAGTCGGGCTGGAGGCAGGTCAGCCATCCTAGGCACATCTGGCTGGCCTTGCCAATTCCTGCATTCGGCGCAACCAAGCTGAAAACGCCGAATAGCTGCCCTCCCTCTCAGAATCCAGAACCTTCAATGTAACTCAGCAAACACCCTGTCTTGGCCCGGGTGTCTCAGCTGCTCATCATATTTATTGAGCAGCAACCTGGTGAGCGGATGACCTGGGTCCAGAACTACTGGGTGAAGAACGTCAGGGCCCAGCTGGTCACACCTCCGAAGGTGACTTCCAACACGAATCAGTCCGGTGTCGTTGTCATACTCCGGGGCCAGTGTCACCAGACGGCTGCTCGGAGGGACTGGCTTGCCTTCCTCTAGTAGGGAGAGGTCTTCTGGGAAGCTCTCAGACTGAGCATGTCTGAGTACTTTGAGTTCTGCTTGCTTGAAATCGTCGGCTGAAGGGTTGTCGACACTACTTGCCGCCCCGTGTAGCAACTGCACTGTGGCTTCCACCAGCTCATGGAAAGTGTTGAACTGGGCAACATCAGGGAGAGATGACTTGGTGTCCGCTGACAGGAGTCCACAGAAGGTAAGCTTCCGCAGCTCCTCTGCTTCATCAGGAGGTACTTGGTCGGATCTTCTCGGGCCAGGATGACTGGGCCTGCCACAGGAATGGAGGACCTTGACTCCAACGGTTGTGTTCTATAAGCTGAGACAGCGTCTTGCCATGTGTGATATCGTCGATTTCTCTCCGTGTACATGTAACGCCAGGCCTGGGGGTCCGTGAGCTCCTGTATTTCTGTGACTCTTGTGCCTACAAATACTTTGTACGTGCAGGAGTCTGACTGGAGCCAGGTTAAGACTGTTGTAGAATCCGACCAGACATGACCTCGTGGATTTCCTCAGTGAGTTATTTTCTGATGACCACGGCCAGCTGGGCACCGGTGAGTGCTGCACAGAGCTCGAGTCTTGGCATTGACTGTTGTTGTTTCGGGGCCACTCTTGATCTTGCTGCAAGGAATGCCACTTGGATCCGTCCCTTGGTGTCTTCAGTATGGAGGTACGCAATGGCACCGTACGCACGTTCTGAGGCATCACTGAGGACTTGAACACTTCTTGTGCTGGTTGGGAGATCCATGTCGGTGCTGATGTAACACCTTGGTAGTGTGACCTGAGACAGCTGTGGAAGTTCGTTCTCCCAAATAAGCCACGCTTGGAGAAGATTTTCAGGTAGGTCTGGGACATCCCACCCTCTTTTCTTATCCCAGAGCCTTTGGACCACAACCTTGGCCGTGTGGTGTATGGAACGATGAAGCCAAGTGGATCGTACTGGCTGGCAAGGATCCGATATATGTTGCGCATGGTGGGTTCAACTTTCTCCATGTGACCGTGCTTATAGCCAAGAGTGTCAGACAGACATTGCCATCGTAATCCAAGGGTGCGCTCTTGGCAAGAAGGTGCTTCAACTTGTCCACCAGTTTCTTGGCTTCATCTGCAGAGGGGAGACTTTGTAGACAGTTGTCTACATAGAAACAGCATTCTACAGAGAAGCTCACATCTTCTTTGGGCTCACTGTGGTTAAACGCAAGCTTCCGAAGGGCAAACGTGGTGCAGCAGGGGCTACATGTCGTCCCAAAGGGAAGTACCTGCCACTCATAGACCTCAGGGTAATCATCACGGTTTAGCTTTCAAGGGACGAAGGTTCTTCTTCCACAAAAGGGGAGTGGCGTACCTTTGAACCCTGTCCATTTCGACCTTGACTGTCTTCTCCTCCAGTAGATGCATGGCTTCTACATCTTGTTTGGACCATGTGACGAGCTTCTCACTCCTGTATGGTAGCGTATCCAACTGCCAGAGCTTCTCTACATGGCTGAAGAGCTCTGCAGATGGAGAGACGAGGGATGTATGAAGGAACTTTTAAGGGTCCATCTGAGCTAAGTTTTGATGGCGGCAGGTCCGCCAGGAGGACCCAAACGCACTGGCTCTGTCGGGGTGATTAGATGGGGAATGTCTGATCCGATGCGCAGTAGCGGCTGCGCCTGATACAGCGGTTGAAGAGGAAGGCCTTTGAGGTGCCGATACCTTTTCTGAAGGGCTTTGACAGGGTAGGTATGCGGTGCAAGGCCCAACTATTCAGCTGTGAAGGCTCTGTGGATGTCAAAGGATTGGTTGAGTAACAGGGGCCACAGAGAATGACAAAGAAGCTCCATGGATGACTCAAATATCTTGACGCACAGTACGAAGTCCTCAGAATTGCCTTGGAGGCCTAGCTGCTCTGCTGCTTCGTGTAGAGGTATAGTGCGCTCCGACCTGTCGTCCAACAGGGCGTACGTGTCAAGTGACTTGTTGCCGCTCTGCAAGATGACTCCACTCATCTTCAGCAACACCTTACTGCTGCCGGAAGGTCGATCAACGTAGAGGGTCTCTGCAGTGGAGCTCACCAGGCCTCTGTTGGCGCCTTTGTGCTGGTGGTCTTCATAGTGTTCGTGCTAGCGTTCTTTGTAGCAGTCCGACTAGTGTTGACCTCGTGGAGAATCTCAAGATGCTTCTTCTCGCACTTCTTGCACTTAGCCTTGAGAGTACACTGAGCTGCTTGGTGTTCGCGTCCACACTTCCCACATCTTTCATTTGTCTTGATCCAGGATTCTTTCTGTTCTTTGGAAAGGAGCTGAAAGTTGGTGCATTGATTCATGTAATGCTGCATGGTGTTGCAGAACGACAATACTTATTTGGCTTCTCACGTGACTTTTCCTCCGGAGATTGGTTCTGCGCAGAGACTTCGCTTTGTCCTTTCTCTGCTCACCCCCGTGGAGGATGGTGATGGTCTTAGGGAAGGATTTGTCTTCATGTTGATCTCGGCATGAGCTAGGGTGGTCCCTGCTTTGGTCGCTACTGAACTGTGTGTCATCTACTTGTACTCTCACGTCGTACTCAAGCCACTCTGCTAGGTGAAGGAGGGTTGGAATGGGTGTCTTGATGGGGTTCACACATCTCTTGAAGCTGACTCTTAGGTTGTGTGATAACTTAGCTAAGAGGCGGGAGACATGTGATCCACACCTCAGTTATGTCTGTCCATTACTCCCTAGCTGATCCAACATGCCAACCAAGGCACGCATCCTCAGAGCGAATGTTCGGAATGCCTTGGTGTCACCACTCTTGATGTTGGGGCCATCCATTAACCCTGCAATGCATTGGAGGGCAAACAGGTGGGGCTGGCCATACAGTTCTGTGAGGGACTCCATGGTGTCACTGTATGTGTACCTGCTGTTGCTGTAGGAGTTGGCAATTAGCAAAGCCTCTTCCAACTTCAGGTGGTCCAACAATATCTGAAACTTGAAGCACTCTGTTGCATCTACAGGCAGCACATTGTCGAGGGCCAACTTCAGTCTTGCAAACTCTCGTGGGTATTCATTGATAAAGTTGGGGATGGTAGGAGTTAGTCCACGGTAGGTGCACTCTCAGCTGGGCGGAGAAGGTGTGCGGAAGGTAGCTGCTGCTGTTCTTGTTGCGAGAGTAATTAATTCCACTCACAGTGCCCTCTACACGTGGTCCCTCGTTGGAGTGGTGTGTTGTTGTGTGTGTGGTGATCGTCTGCCTTGACTCGTAGCATACCTCATAGTCGACCAGACGATGCGGGGGGCGAGTCTGACGGTGGGGACGAACCACAACTTGTGGAGGATCTTCTCTGGTGACTGGCTTCCTTGGACTCTGGCAGTTACTGCATCCTGCTCGTAAGGACCATGAAAAATATGGGTTGTTTATGATTTCGAAGGACCAATAAAAAGGGATAAAAAACCTAGGTGCTGGATTTTAGGCCGGTAGCAACCACCACAGGGTGTCCGTTCAGAACACGAGGATGCAGTAGTTCCAGTTCAATGGTTTAATGAAGATCCACACACACAAATACAACACCACCCTCTCTGATACTAATTGTGGTTCTGCAAAGAAAAGAGGAGAACTTAGGCTATAGCACAGTATGGGAAAAATATGCCTACAAACTAAACAGGCTATGCGGACCCAAACACATGCTAGATGCACAAACAAACAACAGAGCAATGTAGAAATATCTACACAATATAAAACATAATAAGCATGAGCAATCTATAACCGAAAATAGCCTAGCACCACAGACAAATGCTAACAAATGCTAATCGCTAATATGCATGCTAAATAGTAACGCATTCCGGATGACAATGCTAATGCTAATGCTAGCGGGAGTACGCGAGCTAGCTAGCTAGCTGCCAAGTTTAACACAAATGGTACATATTTACAACAGACAGGATTTTGGGACTTACATTTAGCTGCACCTTCAATAAAACATCAGAAAGAAAAGCAATTTGTTCTAAGGAGGTAGAATAAGAGAAGAGAAAAATTGGTTGGTCATCAGAATGGAAACTACAGACTGTCTGAGGCCCTGGCTGGTCAGGTATTATGCTAAGTCCCGGGGGAAAGGCTGCTGATTGGCTGATACAATTATGATGATTGGCGTGACCTTATTTCAATAAGAAAACCAAAAGAAAGTTGGGGTCTTGGAAAGGAGATGAGCTGGCCGTTTTTACAGTGTGCATGCGTCTGTGTGTGTCATACCCTCATCACAAAGATATTGTGTACACTAAAGGTGTATCATGTACACTTGTGTATGTCATGTGTGCCAGGTGTTGGTGGAGTTCTCACCCTCAAAAGCGGTCCCAGGGGAGGAGAACACCCTGCAGCTCTCGGCCCAGCCCGGCTCCCTCTGTGGCCTCAGCACTGTGGACAAGAGTGTTCACATCATGGAGCCAGGGAAGAGGCTGGATGCTGACAAGGTAACAGAGCTCACTGAAGTGAATGTCAACGGTCATACCACCATATAAACAGCTTTTGTGGTGCTGGGAATACAAACAGCTTCAGGGGAATAAGAAGTGACTACAGCAGACTTAGAGTGGGTCTGTTCACAGTGGGCCAATGGGTGTGCTTTCATCAACTGGAAAGCATATCCCTATTGGTACTTAAAGTGGCAATATGTAACTTTTTGGGCGACCTGAATTCAACCAAATTCACATAGAAATGTGAGTAATAGATCTACTTGAAAGGAAGTCTAAGAAGCATTGTATCTGTTCTATGTGTGCTATTTCTTTGGTCCCCGTTCTTAAGTTTTGTTTTTGCATCTTTTACTTTTGGGTTTGTACACCATCTTCAAACAGCTGAAACAACAATATTTATGGTTATGGAAAATATATTTCACAGCGGTTTAGATGGTACAATGATTCTCTACACTATACTAGGCTATTTTGTCACATAAACCGCTGTGAAATATATTTTCCATAACCATAAATATTGTTGTTTCAGCTGTTTGAAGATGGTGTACAAACCCAAAAGTAAAAGATGCAAAAACAAAACTTAAGAACGGGGACCAAAGAAGCAACCAGGAAATGGAGGAGCGATTTCTGCATAGTGTGACTTTAATAAGTTCAAATTCTGGGTTGTGTTCATTAGGGCACGGAAAGCATTTTAAAAACGTTTAGCAATGGAAAATGAAATTAGACAAGTCTAAGTAGTCACTGCCTTCTGTTTGGCGCCCAATGAACAAGGTCATTTCACGTCTCCTTATTATCCCATTCCAGATATTTGATTTGTTACCAGTCAAGGAGACAACATACATTCCCTACGAGCTTGAAGATCCAGTAGCATGTTTACATGTAAGACCAAGGAGATATGTAATGCCATACCCAGATGGACTAACTGAGGAGAAAAAGGAACCTTATGAAGTTTTTCAGGTAACTTCTGCCTTGTTTTCTCTTACCTTGAAGCCTCTTTTCCTCTCTCTCATAAGAATCAGTTACCAAACTGTTACCATGCATTCATCTTCTTAAATTATACATTGCTAAAATAGCCTGTTTGAGGCAACAACAAAAAAACATATAGAATAGAAAAATAAAACTGAGACATTCATTAATATCGAGCTCTCTTGTTTGTGATTCTTACATTTCTAGAAACTGGGACTGAAGCTGGCAACTAATCTGATTCTAAGAGTACCTTCCTGCCTAAATTACAAGGGGAACCAGTACCATCGATCCTATGGTGAGATGTCCTCCTTAACACCGCTTACTCTCGTCATTGCCAGAAGTCTTTGTTGAATCTTGGAAAATGTATGGTTTTTGTTATTCTAACATAGCCTGGTTAAACCAGTCTGAACGCTGCATGCATCACCAGTGAGCGCAGCATTCGGTCTGGTTTGACCAGGCTGATTCTAACACGAGAATAATGACTGTTTTGTTTTAGATATACCCTACAGATACCACTCCCGCACTGTAGAAATGGACAGCCTTGAAACGGGTGCATCAGGTCAGCGAATTCAAGTGGGTCAAGCTGGATTAATCGGAGCCGGACATGGTGCCGCTCCACCTCCGCCACCCATAGAGACGGTCCGTACGTTCTTCCCTGAGACATGGATATGGGATCTTGTGGAAGTTGGGTAAGAGCACTGCACAGTGAGGCTGTTGTCTTATAGATGAGTTGACTGACAATATCACAAAAATAACGCGCGCGCATCATTGAGGCAGAAGGCTGTGTGATGTTATGATTCTGAACGGTCAGATAGTTAGCAACAATGACAAGAAGCTGCCATGTGGAGAATAGTCGGTGGCTCGTTTGAGCTCGTAGTACCTTATTATTGATACCATGTCTTGTTTTGAGGTGTTTTGACTCATGTCATGTCAATGCTAATATGCCAAAAATTCGCTAGCTAGCTAACCAGCAACTGTAATGATGTATTTGAGAAACAACAAGTGCTCATTGTGCAAATGTATTTATGTTTTCAATAAGCATTTGGAGGCAAAATATAGTTAACTTGTCAACAATCTAAGCCAGCCCGTCTGTTTTGCCCCATAGTTGCGTACGTGTCAGTTTTGTTGCTAAACAACCAACCCACCTATATCAAACATACATTAGTGGTCTAGATTAGGAACCTGTACCTCATTAAACTGCATTACAGAGTAGGGGAGAGTGGTGTATAATTGATAAATGTTTTACATTCAGCATCACTCCGTCAAGGGAAATATAGTATTCTTTCTAACAAAGATATCGACATATATTTCAGGATGTTGTGTATCCCTGGAAATAATCAGAATTCATGTAAACATTACAGTATTGAAAACATAGCTTGTCCCAAAGAATTGGTCTCTTGGCACAAGGGGTAAATTAAGCTGCCTACACATTTCTGTATTGAATGAAATATTACCACTACCTTTTTAAAACCATAGCTAGGTTTCCATCCGATTGGCGACAGATTTTCATGCAAATATTTTCTACAATCCGCATAAAAACAATATGCGTATTTTCCCACCGGAGATATTTCCATCAAATTGACTATATGATGAGATTGTTATGGACAAAAGAGCGAGGTTCTTTTTATTTGTCAAATGACAGCCAATCATCGATCATCATGTCACCAGAATAAAACCCTCAATATTTATTTAATCTGAAGCCTAATAAACTGCATGTTCTCCCGACGAGTTGTAGTGGGAGGACCACACAACATGTCATCGCGTGATTCCAAGTTTACTTAGATATGATGGTTATTATATCAATATTTGCGCATTAAAAGCGTTTCCACCACCATTTCTCGCATAATCTATTTTACTGACACAAAAAGGTCCCACCTTGTCTATCGTATTTTTTTTGTCGACAATTCGACATTTTTACAGACAAATGTTCTGTTTCCATCAGGCCTGTCATTACATTTTTTCCAACATACTTTACGCGCGCAAAAAGGTTGAATGGAAACCTGGTTCATGTCTATCTCTATTTCCCAAACACAATTCAACACAATCACAATCGCTTTTTTGTCTTTTAATCATTTTAAGCATCATTTAACACCGGCTTAACACCTAACAAATGCTTTAAACTTTTTTTAAACACTTTTAACATAGGCCAGACATGTTGTTACAGTGGCTTGCGAAAGTATTCACCCCCCTTGGCATTTTTCCTTTTTTGTTGCCTTACAACCTGGAATTAAAATTGATTTTTTGGGGGTTTGTATCATTTGATTTACACAACATGCCTACCACTTTGAAGATGCAAAATATTTTTTTGGGTGAGACAAACAAGAAATAAGACAAAAAAACGGAAAACTTGAGCGTGCGTAACTATTCACCCTGGATTGAGGTCTGGGCTTTGACTAGGCCATTCCAAGACATTTAAATGTTTCCCGTTAAACCACTCAAGTGTTGCTTTAGCAGTATGCTTAGGGTCATTGTCCAGCTGGAAGGTGAACCTCCATCCCAGTCTCAAATCTCTGGAAGACTGAAACAGGTTTCCCTCAAGAATGTCCCTGTATTTAGCGCCATCCATCATTCCTTCAATTCTGACCAATTTCCCAGACCCTGCCGATGAAAAACATCCCCACAGCATGATGCTGCCACCACCATGTTTCACTGTGGGGATGGTGTTCTCGGGGTGATGAGAGGTGTTGGGTTTGCGCCAGACATAGCTTTTTCCTTGATGGATAAAAAGCTAAATTTTTGTCTCATCTGACCAGAGTACCTTCTTCCATATGTCTGGGGAGTCTCCCACATGCCTTTTTTTCTTTAAGCAATGGCTTTTTTCTGGCCACTCTTCCGTAAAGCCCAGCTCTGTATAGTGTATGGCTTAAAGTGGTCCTATGGACAGATACTTGAATCTCCGCTGTGCAGCTTTGCAGCTCCTTCAGGGTTATCTTTGGTCTCTTTGTTGCCTCTCTGATTAATGCCCTCCTTGCCTGGTCCGTGAGTTTTGGTGGGCGGCTCTCTCTTGGCAGGTTTGTTGTGGTGCCATATTCTTTCCATTTTCTAATAATGGATTTAATGGTGCTCCGTGAGATATTAAAAGTTTCTGTTATTTTTTTACAACCCAACCCTGATCTGTACTTCTCCACAACTTTGTCCCTGACCTGTTTGGAGAGCTCCTTGGTCTTCATGGTGCCGCTTGCTTGGTGGTGCCCCTTGCTTAGTGGTGTTGCAGACTCTGGAGCCTTTCAGAACAGGTGTATATATACTGAGATCATGTGACAGATCATGTGACACTTAGATTGCACACAGGTGGACTTTATTTCACTAATTATGTGACTTCTGAAGGTAATTGGTTGCACCAGATCTTATTTAGGGGCTTCATAGCAAAGGGGGTGAATGCATATGCATGCACCTGTCATGACTTCCGCCGAGGCTGCCTCCCCTCCTTGTTCGGGCAGGATTCGGCGTTCGTCGTTACCGGATACTAGCTACTGCCGATCCTATTCTCATCACTCCACTTGTCATGTCTTGTCTTGTCAATCACACACACCTGGTGCTCATTCCCCTAATTAGTATGTGTATAAGTGCTCCCTCTGTTCCCCTTGTCTTTGTGAGTGATTGTATTTGTGAGAGCGAGTAGCTCGGTTGAGCTACTCTTCCATTTGTTATTGCCAAAGTGGAATATTTCCCTTGTGATAGTTTCGTTTTGACGCTGGGTTCGTTTTATTTATGTAAACGGAATAAACTCTGGACTTCGGTGTTTTACCCCCTGCGCCTGACTCCTTCATTCACACCTCGTCACAGAATCACTCACCTGATCTGATATGGAGTCTGCAGGAGAAGACCGCATGCCTGAAGTTGTGGCAAGGGTCCAGGAGCATTCCTCGATGCTCGCCAGCTTGGGGGAAGCGATGGATTGGGTTCTTCAGGTAGTACAACGCCTGGAGAAGAGAGGACCCGATCTATCGAGACCAGCTGGTCAACCGGATCCAGCCACCTACACCCCAGCCCCTGGAGGGATCCATATATCCCGGCCACCAGCGTTTGATGGGATGGCAGTGCGATGTAAGGGATTTCTGCTCCAACTAGAGATGTATTTCTCCAGCATCAGGCCGGCGCCACTGGAGTGGGAGAAGGTATCCATCCTCGTTTCCTGCCTTTGTGGGAGAGCCCTGGAGTGGGCCAACGCGGTGTGGAACGAGGGAGCTGCCGCGTTGGAGGACTACAGGGAGTTTGCTCGCCTCTTTCGGACCGTTTTCGATCACCCGCTAGAGGGTGAACAACTGGTCCATCTGAGGCAGGGGACGAGGTCCGCACAGGACTACGCGCTGGAGCTCCGGACGCTGGCAGCGGGGTCCGGGTGGAACGAGCGGGCCCTGATCGACCATTTCCAGTGCCACCTAAGGGAGGACGTCCGACGGGAGCTAGCCTGCCGTGATGCCATGCTATCGTTCTCCCAACTGGTGGACATGGCCATCCGGCTGGACAATCTGCTAGCAGCCAGAGGACGTCCTGGTAGGGGTCTGCCCGTTCCCGCTCCGGACGACTCTGACCCTGAGCAGATGGCGCTGGGGGGAGCCGCCGGTCGAGAGAGCGCAGAAGGACAGCGACAGTGCCACTCTGGTGGCACGAAGGGACAATCCACCTCACGTCGCAGTCAACGTTCCTTTGGGTCTGGAGGCGGTAGGCAGAGTACTCATGCATCACCCCAGGTAACGAACACCCAAACTTGTTCAGGGCCCTTTGCGGCGCATTGTACCTTATCTATCTCCTTTCCCGATCACCTGGTAGTTTCCCAGTGTAAGGCGCTAGTCAATTCAGGCGCAGCTGGGAACTTTATGGACAGGGCATTTGCACGCCGTCAAGGCATTTCATTGGTTCCCCTATCCATTCCACTCCCCATCAGAGCACTTGATAGTGGACCATTAGGGTCAGAGTTGGTTAAGGAGGTTACTGTACCAGTCACCATGATTACACAGGAGACGCATGTTGAGCATATCACTTTTTTGATTATTGAGTCTCCTGCTTACCCTGTAGTCTTAGGTATTCCGTGGTTAGCCCTTCACAACCCCAATTTTTCATGGCCGCAGAGGGTTCTTACGGGGTGGTGAGTGTCTGGGTAGGTGTCTAGGTGTTTCCGTTGGTGCGACCACGGTGGAAAGTCCAGACGGTACCCCCACCGAATACCATGATCTGGCGATCGCGTTTTTCAAGATGCAAGCGACTAAATTACCACCTCATCGGGAGGGGGATTGCACGATAAACCTTCGGGTAGACGTTGTACCTCCCAGGAATCATGTGTATCCCATGTCGCAGGCTGAAACGGAAGCTATGGAAACATACGTCATCGAGTCCCTCTGCCAGGGGTATAAACGTCCCTCCACTTCACCTGCTTCCTCGAGTTTCTTCTTTGCGAAGAAGAAAGATGGCGGTTTACACCCGTGCATTGATTGTCGACCACTGAATAAGGTGACGGTATGATTTAGTTATCCTCTTCCCCTCATTCCTTCAGTGATTGAGTCAATGCACGGGGCCTGTTTTTTCACGAAATTAGACCTCAGGAGTGCCTACAACCTGGTGCGTATTCGGGAAGGGGATGAGTGGAAAACAGCATTCAGCACAACCTCGAGGCATTATGAATACCTGGTGATGCCCTAAGGTTTGATGAATGCTCCATCCGTTTTCCAGTCCTTTGTGAACGAGTTGTTTCGGGACATGCTTGGTCGCGGTGTGGTGGTCTACATCGATGACATCCTGGTGTATTCTGCTGCGCGCGCCGAGCATGTGTCCCTGGTTTGCAAGGCACTGGTCCAACTGCTGGAGAATGATGTTTATGTCAAGGCAGAGAAGTATGACTTTTTCCAGCAGTCAATCTCCTTCCTCGGATACCGCATTACAACCACAGGTGTGGAGATGGAGGGAGATCGCATTTCAGCCATGTGTAATTGGCCAACTCCAACCACGGTGAAGGAGGTGCAGCGCTTCCTTGGCTTTGCCAACTACTATCAGAGGTTTATTCAGGGCTTTGGCAAGGTTGCAGCTCCCATTAACTCCTTGTTGAAGGGTGGGCCGTCCCGGCTCCGCTGGTCTGCTGAGGCTGATTTGGCCTTCAGTAGATTGCGGGGTCTGTTCACCTCAGCCCCGGTACTGGCTCACCCCGATTCATCACTATCGTTCGTAGTGGAGGTGGATGCGTCCAAGGTAGGGATATGCGCTGTCTTATCCCAACACTCGGGCACGCCACCCAAGCTCTGCCCCTGTGCCTTCTTTTCGAAGAAGCTCAGCTCGGCGGAGCAGAACTACGGCGTTGGTGATCGGGAGCTGCTGGCTGTTGTCCGAGCTTTGACGGTGTGGAGGCATTGGCTCGAAGGGGCGAAACACCCTTTCCTCGTCTGGACAGACCACCGTAACCTGGAGTACATTCGGGCAGCGAGGAGGCTGAATCCTCACCAGGCCAGGTGGGCCCTCTTCTTCACTCGGTTTGATTTCACACTCTCATAAATTCCGGGTACGAAGAACGTGAAGGCAGTCGCAATGTCTCGGCTGTATGAAACAGAGGAGAGGCCCAGAGACAACACCCCCATACTCCCGGCCTCATGCATTGTGGTGCCGGTAGTATGGGCGATGGACGCATATATTGCGCAGGCATTACGCACAGATCCATCTCCACTGCAGTGTCCAGCTGGGCTGCAGTACGTGCCTGCGCTTATCCGTGATCGTATGATCTACTGGGCACACACGACACCCTCCTCTGGTCATCCAGGTATCGGTCGTACAATGCGCTGCCTGACCGAGAAGTACTGGTGGCCTACCTTGGCTAAGGACGTGAGGGTGTATGTTTCCTCCTGCTCAGTGTGCGCCCAGAGTAAGGCACCTAGGCACCTCCCAGCGGGTAAGCTACAACCTTTACCAGTTCCACAACGACCATGGTCTCAACTTAGTATTGATTTTCTTACTGATCTTCCCCTCTCCCAAGGTAACACCACTATCCTGGTCGTTGTGGATTGCTTTTCGAAGTCCTGCCGCCTCCTTCCTCTGCCCGGTCTCCCCACGACCCTACAAACTGCGGAGGCTCTGTTTACTCACGTCTTCTGGCACTACGGGGTACCAGAGGATATAGTGTCCGACCGAGGTCCCCAGTTCACGTCTAGAATCTGGAAGGCGTTCATGGAACGTCTGGGAGTCTCATTCAGCCTGACCTCTGGATTTCACCCCGAGAGTAATGGGCCGGTGGAAAGGGTGAATCAAGATGTGGGTAGGTACCTGCGGACCTACTATCAGGACCGGCAGGGGGAGTGGTCGGTGTTCCTGCCATGGGAAGAATACGCTCAGAACTCTCTTCGCCACTCCTCTACTAACCTAACACCCTTCCAATGTGTTTTGGGTTACCAACCGCTCCTGGCACCGTGGCACCAGAGCCAGACCGAGGCTCCTGCGGTGGATGACTGGTTTCGGCGCGCGGAGGAGACTTGGGACGCTGCCCACATTCGCCTCCAGCGCGCCATGCGTCTTCAGAAGGCGAACGCTGACCACCACCGCAGGTTGTTATTACCCCCTGATTACCGTATTAACCCCTCGTTTCATGTGTCCCTCCTCAGGCCGGTGGTAGCTGGTCCGCTCACCTCCTCTAGACATCGAGGGGGCCCCGGCGTACTCGGTCCGTTCCATCCTGGATTCAAGGCGTCGGGTGGGGGGCCTTCAGTATCTTGTGGAGTGGGAGGGGTATGGTCCGGAGGAACGGTGCTGGGTCCCAAGGAGGGACATCCTCGAACCCTCCCTGTTGAGGGATTTCCACCGTCACCATCGGCTCGCCCTGCTCCGCGTCCTCCTGGCCGTCCCGAGGCCGGGGTCGGCGCACTGCTGGAGCCGCGCGTCAAGGGGGGGTGGGGGTACTGTCACGACTTCCGCCGAGGCTGCCTCCCCTCCTTGTTCGGGCTGGTTTTTCGGCGTTCGTCGTCACCGGCTAACTAGCTACTGCCGATCCCATTCTCATCACTCCACTTGTCATGTCTTGTCTAGTCAATCACACACACCTGGTGCTCATTCCCCTAATTAGTATGTGTATAAGTGTTCCCTCTGTTCCCCTTGTCTTTGTGAGTGATTGTATTTGTGAGAGCGAGTAGCTCGGTTGAGCTACTCTTCCATTTGTTATTGCCAAGGTGGAATATTTCCCTTGTGATAGTTTCATTTTGACGCTGGGTGCGTTTTATTTATGTAAACGGAATAACTATAGACTTCGGTGTTTTACCTCCTGCGCCTCACTCCTTCATTCACACCTCGTCACAGCACCACTTTTCCGTTATTTATTTTTTAGAATTTGTTGAAACAAGTCATTTTTTTTTCATTTCACTTCACCAATTTGGTCTATTTTGTGTATGTCCATTACATGAAATCCAAATAAAAATCAATTTAAATTACAGGTTGTAATGCAACAAAATAGGAAAAACGCCAAGGGGGATGAATACTTTTGCAAGGCACTGTACGTCATATCCCAGCGATAATGCCTTGCATTAAGCCTGGGCAGGGTTGGGCGGATTACTTGAAAAATGTAATCCGTTACTGATTACAGTTACATTAAAAATAAAGTTATCAGGAATGTAATGGATTACTCAAAATGATTAATGTAATCCGATTGCATTTTATTACTTTTGGATTACTGTCACTTCTAACACCAGACATTTTAAAACATTTAAAAACATTAATCTAATTCAGCATTTTTTCATTTAGAAACATGAGTATTTCCAAATTGGGGACTAGTGTGCTATCTATTCTATGTGTAAGAGCATAGTCACATGGCTCCATACTAAAATGTTCAGTTGGTGGCACCAGCTAATGATTTGGTTGCACCACATTTACAGTGGGGTCACACAATATAAAAAATGTGTAGCCTCAGCGTCTTATAAAGTAATTCAAAGTATTTAATTAACAAGTTTACTAGACTACTAAAATGGTATGATTCAAGAACCAGTGATTGTCATGAATGTGGGGTTTGACAACTAGGCAATTGTTATTATATTACTAACAAAATATTTTTCCAGAATTTTCTGATGTTTTTGTTCAATAGAGATTCATTTGTCTACATATTTTTTGGCACTAATATCACATAGGCTAATTCATTTGGGGCTAATTCACCACCGGAGGAAGTGGTTAGCTAGATCGCTAACTAAATATAGCCTATAACGGATAGTTAGCTGTCTTATTGATATCTAACAGTAAGTGTAATGTATAGGCCTATGCACCCACTTTGAGTGGCCTATGCACCTATTTAATATTGCCCTTTGTTCAATATTTGATACAATTCAGACCAGAAATCTGTGACCCTTATCTCTTGAACAGCAACAATAGTGGTTGCTTTCAATACTGTGTTTTTCCCGAAACTGCACTGCTTCAAAGCAGCAAGCAGGAACTCTGCAGTCCAGATGACTGTCTGATTGACCAGTGGGCCAGGTGTAAATGTTTTGGAAGCCTTACCTTCAACAGAAGCCATCCATCCTTGATGGGTGATCAGCAGAACAATAAAATCTCTGAGAGCATTTTGAAATCTTGATGGTGTGCTAAATGACAGCAATGATGACAGAGTTTTATCAAATGTTCCTATTGATATTAGATTAAGTAATCCCGAATGTAATCAGCTGTTTTTAAGAATGTAGCATTCTTACAATGTTCATTCTTGTTATCGGTTTACATGATCCCTGTTACATGTAATCCGTTACTACCCAACCCTTCGCCTGGGAAGAAAACACTTCAATTTGCTCAACTTGCCATAGAGCTCGCCAGCTTGTAGTCCTAAAAGCCGAAAATGACTTGTCTCTGGTTCGTTCAGCCATTCAAATGGGGAAAATTCATGGGGAAAGAATAGGGTTTTGGGATAAACGCAGAAAATAAGGTCTGAGGTTAACACAGGTTTAGGAGATCTTATACGTTTTGTTCTATGAGATAATATCAGTCAGTTAACATGACATTTATGAATGATGATGCCTTTGTGCTTAATGTGCTTTTTTTATTACATAAATGCTTCAAAGTTCACAAAAAGTGACGTTAGCTGATGAATATTATCTCATAGAACAAAACATATGAAATCTCCTAAACCTGTTTTTACCACAGACCTTATTGTTGTTTATCCAAAAATCCTACAAAAACTCCATTCATTTTCCCATAGGCTTTGTCCAGCGAACCATTGAGGAGTTAGTGCCTACATAAATACACCATTACTATTGCTCTCTATTGGCTTAACCATTGGCTTAACTTACCCCAAGGCAAATATTTGGACTATATTAGCCCACACAGCTACAACGATACACATTCATGCTAGGTTTAAGACCTCAAATTGAAGCTTATAGAGACCCCAAATGATGCATAGAACAATTTGAATTATCTACTTTGGTTTAGATACAATGATCATGAAACTTCTGACACAATCAATTAATTTGACTTGGTGAAAATCTTCTTTTTTTTTTACCTAACTTGCTTACCACTTTTTCCATGTGGGTTCTTCTGTCATGAGCCTCTCACTCCACCGGGTTACCACCTTTATTTTCTTCCACTCTGCTCACCACTCTCTCTACTCAGCCTAACTAGCTCCACCTGTCCCTGCTCTGCTCTGCTCTAATTACTCTGCCAGCTGCGCTGCATTACCCACTACCTCTCCCAGTATTTAAGGCCCTGTCTTTCAGCTCTCCGGTGTCAGATCGTCTGCAAAGCTCACACCCGGAACCTGTTTGCTCGCGCTTCTGGCTCACCCTGGTTTTGTGACCCCGGACCTGCCTGATTTTTGGATACTCTTCTGCCCCAGGAGATCCAGACCTGCTTCTGCCATAACGACTCCTGACTACTCTTCAATCCCGGTAACTCTGACCAGCCTTCTGCCTTGCTACTACGTATTTTGGATTTCCCTTGAACTGTACTGCTGCCTTGTTTCATTCCGCCCTGTTGTGTCTGTGTCTCCCCCCCCCAGGACTTCTGGACCACCCACCACCGGCTTCATAGGACGCATCGCTGCCACTGGGGGGGGCACAGACCCAGCACATTGGACGGGATCCCTGTTACCCCTGGAGCCTTCATTCACTCCCTACTTCCCCTTTCCCTTAAGTTTTAATAAACTTTCTGGTGTGACGCAATTGTGGTCCTCTGGTCGTCTGTCTGAACCGTGACAGTACGATCTGACCATTATGGACTCAGCGCACACTTTCCCCGACATGGAAACCGATGAGCATGAGCAGCAGTTCCAGCAGCAGCAACAACAACTCGCCATGATCATTCAACTCCTCACCAACCTTACCCCAGCCAGTCTGCCCACCAGCCCTGCCCCCGAGTTACCTGCCCCGGTCATTGCAGCCGCTGCTCCGGAACCCAAGATTGGAAACCCCGAGCGGTTCAACGGCGATTCAACCCAGGTCCGGCCATTCCTGACTAGCTGCCGACTTCAGTTCTCCTTGCAGCCAAGGACCTTCGCCACGGAGGGGGCTAAAGTTGGGTATGCCATCACTCACCTGACGGGCCGAGCTCGACTCTGGGGAACAGCAGAGTTCGAACGTCAAACCCCCGCATGTGCAACCTTCGACCTGTTTGCTGAGGAGATGCTGAAGGTGTTTGACCTGGATTCACCAACCGCAGAGGCGTCTCGTGAACTGTTCAGTATTCGACAAGGCAGACGTACAGTCGCAGACCATTCCATCGACTTCCGAACCCTGGCTAGACGAAGTTCTTGGAACACACCATCGTTGGTGGACGCGTTCTTCCATAGTTTGGCTGACTATATCAAGGACGAGTTGGTCTCCCATGAACTGCCTTCCACTCTTGATGAAGCCATCGCACTGACTGTCAGGATCGACAGAAGGATACAGACCCGTCGTCGTGAGAGGGGGCGCCAAGGTCCACCTACTACCGGCATTCGGAGAGATCCGACTGGGCTCCTGTCATCTACTGCCACTCACCCAGGTCAGCTTGATCAGTCTGAGCCTATGGAGATTGGGCGAGCCTCTCTCACTCCTGCAGAGCGCCAGCGCCGCTTCACCTCAAACCTCTGCCTCTATTGTGGAGGTGATGGACATCGTGTGGTAACCTGCCCTTTAAAGGGCCGAAGCTCACCGGGCATAGGGGGAGTCCGGTTGAGTTCAATGACCATCCAGTCCTCCGACCGCAAACCCCTGCTGCAAGTTCACCTCCGCCTCTCTGACTCAACTCACACCCTGGCTGCTCTGGTGGATTCTGGCGCCGAAGCCAACATAATGGACATCAAGCTGGCACGCCAGCTGGGACTGGAGAACCTCCGTTTGACACCTCCTATTCCTGCCCGGGCACTGGACGGACACTTACTCGGATCGGTCACTCATGTCACGGCCCCGGTCTCGATGGGTCTGTCCGGAAACCATCAAGAAACTATCCAGTTTCACCTGCTCCCCTCTCCAGGCCAACCCCTCATCCTGGGTTACCCATGGCTCCGCCGGCACAACCCTCAGCTCGACTGGGTGACCGGGGTGATCAGGGAGTGGGGAGAGGACTGCCACCGAACCTGCCTGCTTGCTGCCGCACTACCCCCTCGGCCAGTACCTACTAACTCCGCTCCTGACCTCTCCAATGTCCCAGAATGCTACCATGGTCTCAGAGAGGTGTTTAACAAAGCAAGAGCCACATCTCTGCCCCCTCACCGACCGTACGACTGTGCCATCGACCTCCTCCCTGGAACAGCCCCTCCAAAGGGTCGTCTTTATTCGTTGTCTGCTCCTGAAAGAAAGTCCATGGAGGACTACATCAATGGCTCTCTGTCCGCAGGATTAATCCGTTCATCTTCATCTCCTGCTGGTGCTGGCTTCTTCTTTGTGGGGAAGAAGGACGGATCTCTTCGCCCCTGCATCGACTACAGGGGACTCAACGACATCACAGTGAAAAACCGTTACCCTCTGCCTCTGCTCACCTCTGCTTTTGAGTTGCTCCAGGGAGCCACTGTTTTTACCAAGTTGGATCTCAGAAACGCTTACCACCTAGTGCGGATCCGGGAGGGAGATGAATGGAAAACCGCATTCAATACACCAACAGGCCACTACGAGTATCTGGTTATGCCTTTTGGCCTCACCAATGCTCCTGCTGTGTTCCAGGCTCTAGTGAATGATGTACTGCGGGACATGTTAAACAAGTTTGTCTTCGTTTACCTGGATGACATCTTAATCTACTCCAGAAACCTGTCTGAACACACCCGCCATGTCCAGCAAGTCCTTCATCGTCTTCTGGAGAATTCCCTCTACGCCAAGGCAGAGAAATGTGAGTTTCACGTCAAGACAGTGGCCTTCCTGGGGTACATAGTGGCAGAGGGAAGTATCCAAATGGATCCTGCCAAAGTATCAGCAGTCACTTCATGGCCAGTTCCGGAGAACAGAAAGAAGCTGCAACAGTTTCTGGGGTTTGCTAACTTCTATAGAAAGTTTATCCGGAACTACAGTACCGTTGCTGCCCCTCTCACTGCTCTAACCAGCACCAAGCAACCCTTCACCTGGACCCCAGCAGCCGACAAAGCCTTCAGTACCCTCAAGGTGAGGTTCACCTCCGCTCCCATCCTCCAGATGCCTGATGTGGACCGGCAATTCATTGTGGAGGTGGACGCCTCGGATGTGGGAGTTGGTGCTGTGATTTCTCAGTGGGCTGCGGAGGATAGGAAGCTCCATCCCTGTGCCTTTTTCTCACGTCGGTTGTCCCCCTCTGAGTGCAATTACGACATAGGGAACCGTGAGCTGCTGGCTGTGAAGCTTGCCTTGGAGGAGTGGCGTCACTGGCTGGAGGGGTCCACCATTCCATTTCTCGTTTGGACCGATCATAAGAACTTGGAGTACATCCGCACGGCCAAACGGTTGAACTCCAGGCAGTCCCGCTGGGCCCTGTTCTTCACCAGGTTTAATTTCACTCTGTCATACCGGCCTGGATCACGCAACACCAAGCCAGACGCCCTCTCCCGTCAATTCCAGAAGGATGACACCCCCTCCAAGGACCCTGTGTCGATTCTGCCAAGTCCCTGCATCGTTGCAGCTCTGACCTGGGCTGTTGAGGAACAGGTGCTGGAGGCTCTCCGTAACCAGCCAGGTCCCAGCACTTGCCCAGCTGACCGCCTTTTTGTCCCCGAAGACCTGAGGTCCCAGGTCGTTCAGTGGGGACATGACTCCCGCCTAGCTTGTCACCCTGGCTCCACCCGCACTTACAACCTGCTCGCCCAGAGGTTCTGGTGGCCCTCTCTGAGAAAGGATGTACGGGAATTCGTCCAAGCCTGCCCCATCTGCAACCAACACAAGTCGTCCTGCCAGCCCCCAGCCGGATTGCTGCAGCCCCTGCCTGTGCCCAGACGTCCCTGGTCTCACATCGCCCTTGACTTTGTCACGGGGCTGCCCCCTTCAAGAGGCATGACCGTCATTCTCACCATAGTTGACCGTTTCAGCAAGATGGCACACTTCATTCCCCTCCCCAAGCTCCCAACCGCCAAGGAGACCGCCCAGGTGGTCCTGGAACACGTCTTCCGGATCCATGGACTGCCAAAGGATGTAGTTTCTGACCGTGGTCCACAATTCTCCTCCGCTTTTTGGAAGGAGTTCTGTCACCTGCTGGGAGCCACAGTCAGTCTGACTTCCGGATTCCATCCCCAATCCAATGGGCAGTCAGAGCGGGCTAATCAGGAGCTCGAGAAGGCACTGCGATGCATGACTTCACGCAACCCCCACTCCTGGTCGCAGCAATTGACATGGGTGGAGTACGCACACAATTCTCTGACCTGCTCTGCCATCGGTATGTCCCCTTTCCAATGTGTTTATGGATACCAGCCTCCTCTATTTGCCAGCCAGGAAGAGGAGGTTACTTGCCCATCTGCACTTGCTTTTGCCCGTCGATGTCGCCGCACCTGGTCACAAGCCCGAGCCACACTCCTCAGATCCGTTGCCAGCTACACTACCGGGGCCAACCGTCGGAGAATTCCTGCTCCCACCTACCATGTTGGTCAAAGGGTGTGGTTGTCATCGAAGAACCTGCCACTCAGGGTGGAGTCGCAGAAGCTGGCACCTCGGTTCATTGGCCCATTCCCTATCATAAGAGTGATTAGCCCAACTGCTGTCCGGCTCCAACTGCCTAATTCCCTGAGGGTGCACCCCACTTTCCATGTGTCTAAGATTAAGCCCATCCATGAGAGTCCGCTGGTCCCTGCTGCGCCTTGTCCTCCTCCTCCACGGCTCGTCGATGGTGGTCTGGTTTACACCGTCCGCCGCCTGCTTCGGTCCAGACGGAGGGGTAGGGGTCTCCAGTACCTCATTGACTGGGAGGGCTATGGACCTGAGGAAAGGACCTGGGTGCCAGCTAGTCGGATTGTGGATAGGACTCTCATCACCGCTTTCCACCAACGGCATCCTGATCAACCTGCAATCCGTAGGGGCCGCCCCAGAGGGGTCCCTAACCGTCCTGCCCGCTCGGCTTCCTGTCCTGTGCCTGATCCTGTCTCGGGACCTGTCCCATCTCCCGACCACGGCCCTCCGGCTTCCTCCGAGGATGAGGACGTTCACTCGGACCGTTCGGAGGAGTTCTAGCCCTCCTCCGGCTCCCCTCCTCCCGCCCGGCGTGGTGTTGCTCTTGGGACTTCTGGGGCCGTCCCTTGGGGGGGGGGTTCTGTCATGAGCCTCTCACTCCACCGGGTTACCACCTTTATTTTCTTCCACTCTGCTCACCACTCTCTCTACTCAGCCTAACTAGCTCCACCTGTCCCTGCTCTGCTCTGCTCTAATTACTCTGCCAGCTGCGCTGCATTACCCACTACCTCTCCCAGTATTTAAGGCCCTGTCTTTCAGCTCTCCGGTGTCAGATCGTCTGCAAAGCTCACACCCGGAACCTGTTTGCTCGCGCTTCTGGCTCACCCTGGTTTTGTGACCCCGGACCTGCCTGATTTTTGGATACTCTTCTGCCCCAGGAGATCCAGACCTGCTTCTGCCATAACGACTCCTGACTACTCTTCAATCCCGGTAACTCTGACCAGCCTTCTGCCTTGCTACTACGTATTTTGGATTTCCCTTGAACTGTACTGCTGCCTTGTTTCATTCCGCCCTGTTGTGTCTGTGTCTCCCCCCCCCAGGACTTCTGGACCACCCACCACCGGCTTCATAGGACGCATCGCTGCCACTGGGGGGGGCACAGACCCAGCACATTGGACGGGATCCCTGTTACCCCTGGAGCCTTCATTCACTCCCTACTTCCCCTTTCCCTTAAGTTTTAATAAACTTTCTGGTGTGACGCAATTGTGGTCCTCTGGTCGTCTGTCTGAACCGTGACATCTTCCTTTACAGGCTCCATGAAATGATGACCTCTTCCAAAATATTTGGTCAAATTATGAATTTTGTGTATGGTTTTCTAGAGACAAGTGTGGCTCAATTTACCCCTTTGGCTCAACTTTTCTATTTTCACTTAGTGGCTTTCTGTTTGAACTCTGACCTCTGTACAGGGAATCTGGAACAGCAGACATGCCCCTTACAGTCCCAGACACCATCACCACCTGGGAGACAGAGGCATTCTGCCTGGCCCCTGGTGGCTTCGGTCTGGCTCCTCCGGTGGAGATCACTGTCTTCCAGCCCTTCTTCCTAGAGCTCACCCTGCCCTACTCCATCATCCGTGGAGAGCACTTTGAGCTGAAGGCCACTGTGTTCAACTACCTGTCCAAGTGCATCATGGTACGGCACTGCATCATGATCGTTTCTTGAGTTGTTTCATGAGTTTCTGAAGTTGTATAACATTTTGTGTTTTGTTGCAGTTTGTCTAGTCATTGTTTAATATTTTTTAAATGTAGATCCAGGGTATCATTCTTGGGTTTTCCATGTTTTGTTTAAATTGTTCCTATTTGCCAGGTTTCTGTGACTCCGGCTCACTCCTTAGACTATACTCTCACACCCTTGAATGATGTCCAGTACTCATCATGCTTGTGTGCCAATGGACAAAAGACCTTCAGTTGGACAATGGCACCATCTGTCCTGGGTAAGTCATAAGTCTTCATTCAACCGTTCAAACAGCTGAATGGATGTCAACCTGAGTTGTGTACTCTGTCACCGTATTGGATGTTGTGTAACCTGTGCTGCACTCTGTCTGTCAATGTGTGTGTAGGGGTTGTGAATGTGTCCATTAGTGCAGAGGCTGTCCAGTCCCACGCTGTGTGTGACAATGAAATTGTGAATGTACCAGAGAGAGGACGCATCGACACAGTCACACAGAGCCTGCTGGTGAAGGTATGTAGTCTACTGCTGTGGTGAAACTTACTGCTGTACAGATACCATCTAGTGTAACTGCCTTTGACTGAAAATAATCTCCTCTCCTCTCAGGCGGAGGGAACAGAGAAGACCGACACCTACAACTGGTTGCTATGTCCAACTGGTCAGTAATGCATGAACTTTGAATGTTCAATGTAGTGAAGTGACTTTCATTAATGTGATGACTGTTATTTATTGAATCAACTAACTATGTTTAATTGTCACTCGATTCAATTAATCATGTAACAATTAACTCATTAGGATTTGGGGCACCACGGAAGAAGTTGTTTATAGAGTTACCATCTCCCGAATGTAACTCTAAAATATACATATGTTATATATCGATAACAGTCACTTATTAATCATTACCTCATATCAGTCTCATTCTGAACGTTGCATAATCCTTGGATCCGCAAGAACCCCAACCTTACTTATGAGTCAGCAATACACAAATTTGCTTAATTAATTATTTACTAGCTAACTAAATAATAACACAGAATACATACTTAATACATGAGAAAAGGTCCCTAGCGGACAAACAACAGCATGACTGCTTGGTTATCAAAGGAAAGGGAGGGATAGATAAAGAAGGAGGGGGAGAGGGACAAAGAGAGTCAAACTTATCGTATAACATTTAGAAACTACGCTCCACATTAATCAGAATTCTTAGCACCCTAACCACCGCCCATTCGGAGAAAAATTCATCAATCTATTTACGTGTCTGTCTTTGTTCGTCGTCTCTCTGTAGAAACCAATCACTCCTATGGGGAAGGTGTTAATGAGAGCCACAGATCCACGCTTTCTGATCTAAATGTACATTTTGTTACCAAGGCTTTTTATCCTTGCGTAAAAACGGGGCGTTCCATCACGCCAACACAATGTCTGTGCTCCCTTGGGGCGTGGTTACTGACTGGGCAAAAGTTTATATGAAAAACAATTATCTCATCAGAAGACTAAAATCACATTCCTATCTTCACCAAAATACTCTCATCTTTAATCATATATTTTATACAACATTTGGGTGTAAACCTGATAGATAGAATGTGTACATTTTCCGAGTTACAGTTATTTATTGATACCATCCTTAATGACATCACAAAATAATAAAGAATATGACATGATTGTTCTTTAGGTCCCCACTGACCATTCTTAACATTCGGATGATATAAATAATGTTCCAATGTTAACCTTTTGGACAAAAAGGTTTTGGCGGCAAAAGTATTTTGAACAAAGACATTCCTTTACCAATACTGGAGAGCAAGGGAGAGATCCCCCTCCTCTCTAATTTATGGCAGAGTGTTAAGGTGTCAAAACCGGCCCAGCCCCCCCTCTCTCCTCTTCTGTGGGTGAGATGGGGTCTGGTTTTTATCAGCCATTTGCCAAGCTGATCTGAGGCCTTTGGATCCTCAGCCAGGAGAGTCATGACATCACTTTGGTTGAACTGATCATCTCCATTCATCTTATCATCTGTGTCCATAGGAGAAGCTCTGACAGAGGAGGTGGAACTGCAACTCCCCAAGAATGTGGTGGATGGATCTAATCGAATGTCCCTCTCAGTCCTGGGTAAAATAAACCATTGTATTGTTTAGAGAGGCGTAGTGGTGGGAAAAGCAACCCTTCTCCAGTGATAACGCTGCTGTTTGCTATAGAGGACAGTCTTACAGAAGTCCCATGTTTCTCTGTAGGGGACATCCTGGGTCGGGCCCTCAAGAACCTGGATGGACTGTTGCAGATGCCATATGGGTGTGGAGAGCAGAATATGGCCCTCCTAGCCCCCAATATCTACATTCTGGAGTACCTGAGGAACACAGAGCAGCTCACTCCAGCAATTCGAGACAAGGCTACCAAGTTCCTCACTAGTGGTAACAGAGTCCCTCAAAATATGGATCGTATTGATTAGACACCAAACTGTAGAAAACAGGGCTGGATTTGTCCAATAAGAGCCCTTTTGTTTGTTTCCGTTGAATAATTTAAAAAAAAAGTTTCACCACAGTGTGCCTTAATGACTACGACCCTGCTATCATGTAAATGATAGCGCTCCAGCATAGATGACATCACAGTGTCTTATCAACAGAGCATCACTGACCCAACACATGTAGGGACTTCCAGATGTTTCCCCACTGAAATCATTTGATCAGAGAATATTGAGGCTGCATCCCAAATGGCACCCCAAGGGTAATCAGTTCCATGTAATCTGATTACAAAAAAATCAGCTACATTACCAGCTAAAATATTGTAATCAGATTACAGATACTTTTGAAAAACTAGATTATTACTAACTTTTAAATTCAGAATTTTTCTTTGCTGAAAAAAAACACATTGACACCTTTCTGTTTTCTAGATGGATCCTTTTTTATCTTCTTCTATGCCTCTTAAGGGGAAAGTAATCCAAAAGTAACAAAGTAATCAGATTACGTTACTGAGTTTGGGTAATCCAAAAGTTACGTTACTGATTACAATTTTGGACAGGCAACTAGTAACTGTAACGGATTACCTTTAGAAAGTAATCTACCCAACCCTGCCTATTCCCTAAATAGCGCACTCATTTTTTCCTGACAAAAGTAGTGTACTATATAGGGAATAGGGTGCCATTTGGGGCACACGGTCAGTGACTATAAAAAACACATGGTCTCTTTGTTGTTCACTCTAAAAACACGCCGACAGGTTACCAAAGGCAGCTGAACTACAAGCATTTTGATGGTGCATACAGCACATTTGGACAAGGCTCGGGCAACACTTGGTGAGTATTGTGTTTTTCACCTACTGGTAAACACATTATAACTGTGTCTGTTTCAATTAAGTATTGACCAATCAAATGGCATTGTCTCTGACAGAGACCATGGATGTGACATAAGTTAAAATAAGCTGTCATTGCATGTAATGTCAAGCTCTAAGTCATGTTTATGACAACCTTATGTGGGTATTATGACGGGACATTCAAATCAAGTTCTCTTTCCTCAGGCTGACTGCTTTTGTCTTGAGATCCTTTGGCAAAGCACAGTCTTTCATCTATATTGACCCGGCAAAAATTGAGCAATCCAAGACTTGGTTAGAACGTCGACAAGGCAAACATGGCTGTTTCATCAGATTGGGGAAACTCTTTAATAACAGAATGAAGGTATTTATATTGATAATAAACTGATTAGAAGATGTAGTTGTATGTCTCGTCAGACCAGCCATAAAATAGTGAATGATGATTTCAACAGAATTGTATCAGGCTAAATACAGTTTATACACGTTTTAGTATTTTGACATTGTTTTGTAGGGTGGGGTGACAGATGAAGTCACACTGACGGCCTACATCACTGCTTCAATGCTGGAGCTCAACATGTCAGTGTCGGTAAGTAGCATCTCCACATAACCATTGTTTCTCACTACAACAATGTCCATTACAGGCAACTGAATTAGCCTCCTATATGAAGACTGTTGTGTACCTCTTACATCAACTGTCATCTACAATGTAATGAGTTGTGTATTTAAAATTGACAGTTAAATAATGTTTTTCTCTCAAAGTAGCCTATGCAATAAGTATAAGAATATGTTACCATAAGCAGATCTAAATGGTATTGTGCTGTTAAAACTGAGTAGGCTTAGTTACTACTGTAAACTGAAAAACTAGAAGTGCTTCAGCATGAATGTCTGTAGCCTAGTCCCAGATCTGTTTGTATTGTCATGCCAGTACAAACAGATCTGGGACCAGGCTAACATGTCTCTTAACGTGTTGCTCTGTTATTCTGTGCTCCAGGATCCTGTTGTGTATGGCAGCTTGTCTTGCCTGAGGAACTCCACCAGTGATTTGTCCAACACCTACACTACTGCTCTGCTGGCCTACACCTTTACCCTGGCAGGGGACATGGAGACCCGGGCCCAGCTTCTGCAGCACCTGGACACGATCGCATTACAAGAGGGTGAGACATATCCTGGTCCAAGATCTGTTTGTGCTGTCTTGACTTAATAGAGTTAGTCAATGGAGTAAATAGTCTGGCTCTCCAAATAGGCTCAATCAAACACCAAAGCATTTCATAGAACACAAATACAATTTGAACTCAGTTTTTGTCCAAAAATTCATTGTGCGGGTCAGAGAAGAACTGTGTATCCTGTATATTGATGAATAAGCTAGCCCCTATTTTTTCTCTCTGTGTGTTTGTGTGTGTTTGTGTGTGTGTGTGTTTGTGTGTGTGTGCACGCGCGCTCCTCGTCCCTCAGGGGGTCTCCTGCACTGGACTCAGACCTCCTCAGAGACCTCAGCCTCCCTGGCAGTGGAGATCAGCTCCTACGTTCTGCTGGCTTCCCTCAGTGCCTCCCCTCTGTCTACCACTGACCTGGGCTACGCCTCCCGCATCGTCAGGTGGCTGGTGAGGCAGCAGAACGCCTACGGAGGCTTCTCCTCCACACAGGTATACTTCCAAAACACCTCTGTTCCGAAATGGCACCCTGTGCTGTGCACTAGTAATGAGGCATTATTACCTTGACTTTTACCAGATCACAGGCATGTGTGTGCTTCTTGTCATTTCAAGCCTGATGAGTCTAACTTCCACTGAAATGGAGCCTAGAAATCATAATGGATGGAAATGGGAAATAGTCACTCTAGGGACTGACCAATGTAAAAATCGACCCTTTCTGTAAAATGGGATAGCTTCATTCATTTTGAATATATTTGTCTGTGTTCTATTGGTGTTTAGGACACAGTGGTGGCCCTCCAGGCCCTAGCTCTCTACTCCACCAGGGTGTTCAGTAGAGAGGGCACCAGCACAGTGACAGTACAGTCTCCCAGTGGGGGACAGCACCTTTTCGAAGTTAACCAAAACAACAAGCTTCTCTACCAGGAAAGGGCGCTGCAGGACACAGAAGGGAAGTACAGTGTGGAAGTGAAGGGCAGTGCTTGTGCCTCAGTGCAGGTCAGTGAATACACATCTCTCCTCCCAATCCTATGTTGCCAAAATACGGTTTAATCTATCACTAAAGCTACAGTCTGGGAATGTTTTTTCTGCAAAACAGCAGCCCTGTGCCACTTGATTTGGTATACAACTGAGGCAGTGGAGGCTGCTGAGGGGAGGACGGCACATAATAATGGGTGGAACACAGTAAATGGAATAGCATCAAACACATGGACACCATGTGTTTGATGTATTTGCTACCATTCCACTAATTCCGCTCCAGCCATTACCACGAGCCTGTCCTCCCCAATTAAGGTGCCACCAACCTCCTGTGAGCTGAGGGATGGGGCTGGGGAAATGTAACTCCTCAAGAACCATTGTTATATTATTCAAGACTCAATGGTTACAATTGAAGAATTGAAGTAACCATCATACAGATATCCAGAGCCCAGACTGTTGATTGAAGAAGCCTCTCCTGACTTTTTCTATTTTTCTTTCCCAGGTGGCGCTCCACTACAACATCCCTACTCCTACTGACAGCACAACGCTCAGCATCAAGGTGAAGCCAGAGGTCGACTGCAACAGCAACTCTTTGAGACCCAGAGTCACGCTAAAACTTCAATCTCAGTAAGAATGAATGGCCATTTGCATTCACAAAAGCATTCTTTGAATAGATTTATCAATAACACTCCAAAGTGTTATTATGGAGCATGTCTTCCAGAATGGACTTGACCCAAATTACTTGGTTTCCTATTGGAAAGGTTGGTGGCACCTTAATTGGCGAGAACGGGCTCGTGGTAATGGCTGGAGCGGAATAGGTGGAATTGTATCAAATACATCAAACACATGGTTTCCAGCTGTTTGATGCAATTCCATTCCAGCCATTATTATGAGCCGTCCTCCCCTCAGCAGCCTCCACTGGTTTCTACCTAGGCTTGGATCAGTAACAGTTTGAAAACATATCAGGCAACCTGGTCTTTTTATGGTTAAAATAATCAAATTAGTTTGGTTATTGTTTATCAAAATCAAACTTTGATATCACAGGCATCTCTTTGCTTTCACAGATATCATGGAAAGGAGCTGACCACCAATATGATTATAGTGGATTTGAAAATGCTGTCTGGTTTTGCCCCAGACCCAGAGTCTTTGGGGAGGGTGAGTTTTTTAAATAACATACGTTTATGGTGTTACCTGTGACCTTTCTCCATGTAGCTCTTGCCTCTCATCTGTGAACCTTTCTGATACTGACCTTTTTTGTCTATAGAATAACTATCTTCAAAGTAATGACTTGGTACGTCGGTTGTAAGATGAAAGCTTAATTTTAGTAATAATACTGGTTCACGTTGCATTTTGCCACGTTAGATTCTAAAAAACAATAAAAGAAAGTTGCTAGGATAATCACTTGTCACTTGTACATAACTGGCGCGTTCCCATTTTTGTTACTTCCTGTCGCAAGGCATTCTGTTATTTGCAGTCAATAGCCTAATCCAATACTAACCAATACAACAGAAATATGTACATACTGTAGTTCATTCAATCTCCATCACGTGAATTCTAATACAATTACTATTGTACATACATTATGTAAATAACTGTAAAATAAAAATATATTTAGATACAGCTCAATGAATTAACTGTAAACATTATCTCTGTAACCCATTAAAGTTACAACATTGTCGATGCAATATGAATGATCAGTGAATGGCTTGTCTTCACAGCTGAGAGGTTCACTTCTAGTGGATCGTGTCGATACTAAAGATGACCATGTGTTAATGTACTTGAGAGAGGTGAGACCAAACCATCCATCAGTTTGAAACAGTGCACATAACACTCAATGTAATGGAATTAATTTGTGTGGAATGTCCTTCAAAGTCAGCAAAGCTGAAATTACACTTCTGCTTGGAGGGTTTAAATACTTGTAACCAAAATGCTTATTTTTTCTCCCAACAGTTACCGTCACTATTCCTACCTTTCAACCACACCCTGGACATCATACAGGAGCTCCCAGTACAGAATCTAAAGCCTGCAGTGGTCAAGATCTATGACTACTACCAGCCAAGTAAGTTTATATTTAACTTTCCCCAAGATGTATTTTTCCCTCTGCTTTTTAGTAACATTTAGTTAACTTGTGTTCATTTAGTGAGACTTACCTGTATTTTTGGTTTTATTCAGGTGACCAGGCAGAGACAGAATATGTCTTCCCTTGCAAGTAGGGGTTACAAGCTGGTGAACTATCTGGAATTATTGGTAATTTTATATAGCTGGCCTGACCCATATACTATATGTGATATACATTATTTAGTTAACTGGGTCAATATTCCTTTATTCATTTTACCTAAATGCTGGCCAATTTGTTATTAGATAATTATTTACATGGCCCTATTCATTGTATTTGCCGCTCTGCAGATGTAAGAAGAAAATGACATTAACAGAGGTCACACATGCAACCCTTGAGGCATCTTTCAAGATCTCAAGTAAAGGATGTAACTTACTGGAATTAAAGTTTTTCATTAAAACTCTATTCTTGAGCATTTTTTCCAGATCGTTTTTGCGTGTAGGTTTTGATGTCACACTATGGCAAGAAATGAGTTCCGAGGTGTAGGCTCAGGAGACAAGGGGAATATTGAAAGGCTTTATGTAAGACAGTAAGTCTCTTCCTGGGGAACTAGTACCCATGGATGTAAATGGCCTATCCAACAGGGGGTACTTGGGAAGACTTATGAGCAATATGTAATTGGGAGTCCAGTAAACATAAAAGATCTACAAATTGTTTTTGTTAAGTTCCAGAGAGCTGCAATGTGCTGTTAATCGGTGTTGCCAACTGTACGAAGGTGTGTAAATGTTCTTTCTCAATTTTGCTCAAAGCTTTTGGTTCTCAGCTTTGTTCTTCCTCCATCTGTAATCATCATGGGCCCCTGTAGTAATAATCAAGGTGTGGTTCTCTTATATCTCATCAGGGAATGGGATCCAGGAAATCCACTCACTCTAAATCCCATCAACAAATATCTTACAAGGGGATGCGTCCTGTCCTGATCATTCCCATAATGAGTCGTGGCTATAATCTCTATTATGAATATCTCCTAATAATTTATTGAGCTAATTGAGCATGGAAAGATGTAATCGAAAACATCTCACAAATCCATTTAGAGAAAGAGTAACAGAACAATCGAGATAACACAAACAGATACTATAGAGCCCTGTTGTTGACAACACAGCTCACTAAATATATTAACAAATATATCAAAACATATAATGAGAATTATGAACATATGAGTATGCTGTGAAAACAGTACTTTTGAAGAGTAGCAAGACTCCTCATGACTTAACAATGGGAAATTAAAAACGTCCTTGTTATGGGTTATCAAGTGTACATGCTGATCTGATATCAAGAAAGAGTATTCAATCACACTCCACTTTAGATGTCAATAAAATACATCCTGTTTTTTGCTCAGAGAAGCTGCAACACAAGCCCACTTGATTGGACAGTAGCTCTTTAAACCCCCTCCCCCCTCCCAACTCCTCTTATTTTTCCTTCTGCTCTCTTCATTTGTGCCCTGCCCAGCCTACAACAGTGATTCTCACATTTCTGGTCTCTTATATTGCCATATACTGTACATATTGCATTGCTGAAGCTAGAACGACGTGAACATCGAAGACAGCCCTGAAATACAGTCAACAGTGACAACGGTAAGATAAGACAAGATCAGGTGTGGCTTAAAGATGGCGGACTGAATACAGCTGTGCAGATCACGTCAAGATAAACACGTAATATTCTATATCTGTACGTTTGACTAAATATTAGCACTTAACTCCACATACTCGTGGGTAATACCCTTCAATATGGATAACAACACAAAACAAATTATAAGGCTAGAGACATTTATTGACCAATATCACCAAAACAATCAACACCCAAACATGACGGAGAGTAAACATGGAGAACCAATCCCCCCCAAAAAACGACAGTCCTCGACGGACACAAAAAATGGATCCTTTTCACCATCCGGAATGGTAAGGGTGGAAACCAATCTGTTACAGTCGATAAATGATAAACTGGGCATACTTGATTTACACTACCAGTCAAAAGTTTGGACACACCTACTCATTCAAGGGTTTTACTTTATTTTTTAAATATGTATTACTTTGTAGAATAATAGTGAAGACATCAAAACTATGAAATAACACATATGGAATCATGTAATAAACAAAAAAGTGTTAAACAAATCAAAATATATTTTATATTTGAGATTCTTCAAATAGCCACCCTTTGCCTTGATGAAAGCATTGCACACTCTTGGCATTCTATCAACCAGCTTCACCTGGAATGTTTTTCCAACAGTCTTGAAGGAGTTCCCACATATGCGGAGTACTTGTTGGCTGCTTTTCCTTCACTCTGCCGTCCGACTCATCCAAAACCATCTCAATTGGGTTGGGGTCGGGGGATTGTGGAGGCCAGGTCATCTGATGCAGCACTCCATCACTCTCCTTCTTGGTAAAATTGACCTTACACAGCATGGAGGTGTGTTGGGTCATTGTCCTGTTGAAAAACAAATGATAGTCCCACTAAGCCCAAACCAGGTGGGATGGCGTATCGCTGCAGAATGCTGTGGTAGCCATGCTGGTTAAGTGTGCCTTGAATTCTAAATAAATCACAGACAGTGTCACCAGCAAAGCACCCCCACACCATAACACCTCCTCCTCCATGCTTTATGGTGGGAAATACACATGCGGAGATCATCCGTTTCACAAAGAGACAGCGGTTGGAACCAAAAATCTCAAATTTGGACTCCAGACCAAAGGACACATTTCTACCATTCTAATGTCCATTGCTCGTATTTCTTGGCCCAAGCAAGTCTCTTCTTCTTATTGGTGTCCTTTAGTAGTGGTTTCTTTGCTGCAATTTGATCATGAAGACATGATTCACACAGTCTCCTCTGAACAGTTGATGTTGAGATGTGTCTGTTACTTGAAATCTTTGAAGCATTTATATGGGCTGCAATTTCTGAGGCTGGTAACTCTAATGAACTTATCCTCTGCAGCAGAGGTAAATCTGGGTCTTCCATTCTTGTGGTGGTCCTCATGAGAGCCAGTTTCATCATAGCGCTTGATGGTTTTTGCGACTGCACTTGAAGAAACTTTCAAAGTTCTTGAAATGTTCCGTATTGACTGACCTTCATGTCTAAAGTAATGATGGACTGTCATTTCTTTTTGCTCATTTGAGTAGTTCTTGCCATAATATGGACTTGGTCTTTTACCAAATAGGGCTACCTTCTGTTTACCCCACCCCCCCCCCACACACACCCACCTTGTCACAACACAACTGATTGGCTCAAATGCATTAAGAAGGAAAGAAATTCCACAAATTAACTTTTAAGAAGGCACATCTGTTAATTGAAATCCATTCCAGGTGACTACCTCTTGAAACTAGTTGATATAATGCCAATAATGTGCAAAGCTGTCATCAAGGCAAAGGGTGGCTATTTGAAGAATCTCAAATATAAAATATATTTTGATTTGTTTAACACTTTTTTTGGTTTCTACATGATTCCATATGTGTTAGTTCATAGTTTTGATGTCTTCACTATTATTCTACAATGTAAAAAATAGTAAAAATAAAGACAAACCCTTGAATGAGGAGGTGTGTCCAAGTTTTTGGCTGGTAGTGTATATACACATATATTTTTTAAATATTATTTTCCACTAACCCTACCACCCCTCCCCTAATTGGAGTAAACTAATGAACAACAACACTTAGGCTTCTACTTCCAGATTATACATACTATATACATTTTACGGACACAATCTTTTTTACAAAAGTTATATTTTGTTTGTTTTTAGTCCTGTCTTTCTGATGTCCATCCAGTTTGACATTTCCATATATTTGAGTTAGCTGCATGTGTGACATAACTCCACCAGTCCTATTTATGATATCATTTACAAAGATGATACCTTTTTTTAAATCATGTTTTTTTTAAATCAATTACTATATTTGAGTTTAACCACAATATTTGTTGTATTATTTGTTCTGTCTTTTCTGGTGGATTATACTGAAATTGCAACCAACTTTCTATGGCTTGTTTTAAAAATAGCGATATTTTGGAGATTATTTCGTTTTCAAATAACTGAAAGTGAGAGGTTGTAATCTGAATAAATGGGGAAAAAAGGCCAGTTGAAGTCAGAAGTTTACATACACCTTAGCCAAATACATTTAAACTCAGTTTTTCACAATTCCTGACATTTAATCCTAGTAAACATTCCCTGTCTTAGGTCAGTTAGGATCACCACTTCATTTTAAGAATGTGAAATGTCAGAATAATAGTAGAGAGAATTGTCACGGTTTCGGCCGAGGCGGCTCCTTCTCCTCGTTCGGGCAGGCTTCGGCGGTCGTCGTCTCCGGAGTACTAGCTGCCACCGTTCGATGTTTCATGTTTGATTGGTTTTGCCTGTTTGTCACACCTGTTCATTGTTAAGTGTTCATTAGGCACCCTATTTAGTTCTCTTGTGTTTGGTCAGGTGTTGTGTGTAATTGTTCTATGTCACGTGTAGATGTTGGTCCGCTGTTCTATGCTCTCTGTATTTCGTTTTGTTTAAGAGAGTCCTGCACGTTGTGCGTATGTACTTTGGACTGTTCCAGTGTACATTTGTTTCGCCTGTGGCCTGTTGCCGTGTTGGCTTGTACTGTCGGACTTCACTAAAAACATTTGGTTTTTGAATCTCTGTGTCCTGCGTGTGATTCCACGTTCCCTCTACACTCAACCCTGACAAGAATGATTTATTTCAGCTCTAATTTCTTTCATCACAAGTGGGTCAGAAGTTTACATACACTCAATTAGTATTTGTTAGCATTGCCTTTAAATTGTCTGACTTGGGTCAAACATTTTGGGTAGCCTTCCACAAGCTTCCCACAATAAGTTGGGTGAATTTGGCCCATTCCTCCTGACAGAGCTGGTGTAACTGAGTCAGGTTTGTAGGCCTCCTTACTCGCACACGCTTTTTCAGTTCTGCCCACACATTTTCTATAGGATTGAGGTCATCTTTGTGATGGCCACTCCAATACCTTGACTTTGTTGTCCTTAAGCCATTTTGCCACAACTTTGGAAGTATGCTTGGGGTCATTGTCCATTTGGAAGACCCATTTGCGACCAAGCTTTAACTTCCTGACTGATGTCTTGAGATGTTGCTTCAATATATCCACATAATTTTCCTTCCTCATGATGCCATCTATTTTGTGAAGTGCACCAGTCCCTCCTGCAGCAGAGCACCCCCACAGCATGATGCTGCCACCCCGTGTTTCACGGTTGGGATGGTGTTCTTCGGCTTGCAAGCCCCCCCCTTTTTCCTCCAAACATAACGATGGTCATTATGGCCAAACAGTTCTATTTTTGTTTCATCAGACCAGAGGACATTTCTCCAAAAAGTACAATCTTTGTCCCCATGTGCAGTTGCAAACCGTAGACTGGCTTTTTAATGGTGGTTTTGGAGCAGTGGCTTCATCCTTGCTGAGCGGACTTTCAGGTTATGTCGATATAGGACTCGTTTTACTGTGGATATAGATACTTTTGTACCTGTTTCCTTCAGCATCTTCACAAGGTCCTTTGCTGTTGTTCTGGGATTGATTTGCACTTTTCGCACCAAAGTACGTTCATCTCCAGGAGACAGAACGTGTCTCCTTCCTGAACGGTATGACGGCTGCGTGGTCCCATGCTGTTTATACTTGCGTACTATTGTTTGTACAGATGAACGTGGTACCTTCAGGTGTTTGGAAATTGCTCCCAAGGATGAACCAGACTTGTGGAGGTCTACAATTTGTTTTCTGAGGTCTTGGCTGATTTCTTTTGATTTTCCCATGATGTCAAGCAAAGAGGCACTGAGTTTGAAGGTAGGCCTTGAAATAAATCCACAGGTACACCTCCAATTGACTCAAATGGTGTCAATTAGCCTATCAGAAGCTTCTAAAGCCATGACATCATGTTCTGGAATTTTCCAAGCTGTTTAAAGGCACAGTCAACTTAGTGTATGTAAACTTCTGACCCACTGGAGTTGTGATACAGTGAATTATAAGTTAAATAATATGTATGTAAACAATTGTTGGAATTTGTGGAGTGGTTGAAAAACAAGTTTTAATGACTCCAACCCAAGTGTATGTAAACTTCCGACTTCAACTGTAAGTATAACTTTTGTATGACTGACGCCTTTAGTGAGAGGTCTAATGCTTTAACATAATCATTATATAATTAGGCGTTTTTCATTTTGTCTGGCTTGCCATTCCAAATAAAATGGAATGTTTTTTGCTCATATAATTTTTAAAACAGGTCGCTAGGTGTAGGCAAGACCATAAGCAAATAGGTAAATTAGGATGTGACTAAAGAGTTAATCAGGGTGATTTTTCCACAAATAGACAGGTATTTTCCTTTCCATGGTAGCAAGATCTTATCTATTTTTGCTACCTTTCTATTAAAATGTATTGGATTGAGATAATTTCTTTCTTTCGGGATATGTATACCGAGTATGTCCACATCACCGTCAGACTATTTTATTGGTAAACTACACGATAATGTAAAAGTTGTATTTCTTTGATATCCAATACGTAATATAGTACACTTATCATAATTTGGTTGTAATCCAGAGAGGTTTGTGCTGTCTTGCCTTGATTGACCCTACCTGGGCAATGGAGCCAATGGACTAATCACAAAAGTGCAAACCCTCCGCACGTCTGGCACTCTAGATAGTCTCAATTAAATTAGTAATTCAAAGAACTCCGGTGTCTGTCAAAATTAATTGGGGAGATCAGAGAATAACTTTGTATTCTGTATAATGATGAATAAACTAGTCCTCTCTCTCTCTCTCTCTCTCTCTCGCTCTCTCTCTCTTGCTCTCTCTCTCTCTCTCTCTCTCTCTCTCTCTCTCTCTCTCTCTCTCTCTCTCTCTCTCTCTCTCTCTCTCTCTCTCTCTCTCTCTCTCTCTCTCTCTCTCTCTCTCTCTCTCTCTCTCTCTCTTGCTCTCTCTCTGTATATGTGTGTGTTCCTCATCCCTCAGGGATGCACCTGCACTGGATTCAGACCTCCTCAGAGACCTCAGCCTCCCTGGCAGTGGAGATCAGCTCCTACGTTCTGCTGGCTTCCCTCAGTGCCTCTCCTCTGTCTACCACTGACCTGGGCTACTCCTCCCGCATCGTCAGGTGGCTGGTGAGGCAGCAGAACGCCTACGGAGGCTTCTCCTCCACACAGGTATACTTCCAAAACACCTCTGGTCCGAAATGGCACCCTGAACTGTGCACTAGTAATGAGGCATTATTACCTTGACTTCACCACAGGCATGTATGTGCTTCTTGTCATGTCAAGCCTGGCAAAACTAACTTCCACTGAAATGGAGGCAAGAAATCATAATGAATAGAAATGGGAAATAGTCACTCTAGGAGCTGACCAATATAAAAATCTACACTTTCTGTAAAATGGGGTCTTTTCTTTAATTTTGAACAGATTTTTCTGTGGTCTGTTGGTGTTTGTGTTTAGGACACAGTGGTGGCCCTCCAGGCCCTAGCTCTTGAGGGAGATTTTTTAGTGATGAGATACAACTGATTTATTCACGAACATATAGTTAGAATTCTCTGTTGCTAGGCAAGAACTTAATTGGGTCATTTCACTGTGTTTGTGTGTGTGTGAAGTGGGAATCTGACCTAGGGTCGAATTGCTCGCTCTTACCTAAATCCATGGCTGTCCTACCTTATCAGAGACTGAAACCAGACTGTGGCCTTTTGCCTCTCTCCTCAAACAAAGTGGAAAGAGCGGTGCCAGGGTTGAACAGAGTGCAGGCTAAACCTTTGTCTCTCCTTGGCTATCTTCTTGATTGATTACAGCATGATGGGGTGGGGTTTGTGTATGTTTGAAAGATGAAGTGTGAACCTGTCATGTCCAACAATCAGTCTTCAGGTCAAGCCCGGGAGAGCCGGGGTTGAACAGTTTAAACTGAACATGAGTGTTTTTGCATGACAAGGGCGTGATTGATTGTAATAATATTGTTTCTAAACAATATAGTCCCCTGTAGCTCAGTTGGTAGAGCATGGCGCTTGCAACACCAGGGTTGTGGGTTCGTTTCCCATGGAGGGCCAGTGTGAAAAATGTATGCACTAACTGTAAGTCGCTCTGGATAGGAGCGTCTGCTAAATTACATTTACATTTTAGTCATTTAGCAGACGCTCTTATCCAGAGCGACTTACAGTTAGTGAATACATATTTTTTTATACTGGCCCCCCGTGGGAATCAAACCCACAACCCTGGCGTCGAACCCACAACCCTGGCGTTGCAAACGCCATGCTCTATCAACTGAGCTACATCCCTGCCGGCCATTCCCTTCCCTACCCTGGACGACGCTGGGCCAATTGTGCGCCGCCCATGAGTCTCCCGGTCGCGGCCGGCTGCGACAGAGCCTGGAATCGAACCAGGATCTCTAGTGACACAGTTAGCACTGCGATGCAGTGCCTTAGACCACTGCGCCACTCAGGAGAATGACTAAATTGTAAACTGAATGACAGTCAAATTTAGCTGTCATCATAGACAAAGGAAGTGGGCGGAGCGATAGAGAGCGGGAAACTGAAGAGGGAGGGATTTTAAGATAGGATGTGTGTGAATGAGACTATATAGAGGGGAAGCAGAGAGAGAGAAGAAAGGCTACTCTGCAGACCAGCACGGCTTTGTTGAATTGTAATAAAGTCAAATCTTGATTCTACAAAAACTCTGGAAGAACTTTGATTTTTTTTTAAGTATAGTGATTATTTTCCACATCACTCTCTACTCCACCAGGGTGTTCAGTAGAGAGGGCACCAGCACAGTGACAGTACGGTCTCCCAGTGGGGGACAGCACCTCTTCAATGTGAACCAAAACAACAAGCTTCTCTACCAGGAGAGGGCGCTGCAGGACACAGAAGGAAAGTACAGTGTGGAAGTGAAGGGCAGTGCTTGTGCCTCAGTGCAGGTCAGTGAAGACACTCCTCACAATCCTATGTTGCAAGATCTGATTTATACATTACTGTGAAGTTCAAACATTTAAGAAGCTTCGCCTGGCTTGATATCTAGTTTATGAAATGTTTCTTTTTTTCTATCTTTTAAAATGTAGATTTTTAGACCACATTGTTTCCCTGACTTCTTCTTCCCTCTTTCCCAGATGGCGCTCCACTACAACATCCCTACTCCTACTGACAGCACAACGCTCAGCATCAAGGTGAAGCCAGAGGTCGACTGCAACAGCAACTCTTTGAGACCCAGAGTCACGCTGAAACTCCAGTCTCAGTAAGAATGAATAACACATTTGCATGCACAGCATTCTTTGAATCAGGTCATTGATAACATACAGTGTTATTTTTTAGCATGTCTTACAGAATATTTTTGACCCAATTTAATTGGTGTTATTATACCTACAGTGCCCTCTGTAATTATTGGGACAAAGAAGCATTTTTTCTTATTTTGGCTCTATACTCCAAAAGTCTGGATTTGAAATCAGGGTATTTACAGGTTAAATCAGGGTATTTTATGCATAGTCACTTTAACTCTACCCACATGTACATATTACCTCAACTACCTCAACTAGCCAGTGCCCCCGCACATTGACTCTGCAACGGTACCCCCCTGTATATATAGCCTCCCTACTGTCACTTTATTTTACTGTATATATAGCCTCCCTACTGTCACTTTATTTTACTTCTGCTCTTTTTTTCTCAACACTTTTTTTGTTGTTGTTTTATTCTTACTTTTTTTGTTTAAAATAAATGCACTGTTGGTTAAGGGCTGTAAGTAAGCATTTCACTGTAATGTCTGCACCTGTTGTATTCGGCGCATGTGACCAATAAAATTTGATTTGATTTGATTTACATCCATATCAGGTGAACCATTTAGAAATTACAGCACTTTTTGTACATAGTCCCCCTATTTTAGGGAACCAAAGGTATTAGGACAAATTCACTTTTATGTGTATTAAAGTAGTAAAAAAAAAGTACTTGGTCCCATATTCACTCTACAATTTCGTTGGATGCATTTTCTGTTTGTTTCAGATTATTTTGTGCCCAATAGAAATGAATGGTAACTAATGTATTGTGTCACTTTGGAGTCACTTTTATTGTAAATAAGAATATAATATGTTTCTAAACACTTCTATATTAATGTGGATGCTACCATGATTATGGATAATCCTGAATGAATTGTGAATAATGATGAGTGAGAAAGTTGCAGTTGCACAAATATCATACTCCCAAGATATGCTAACCTCTCACCATTACAATAACAGGGGAGGTTAGCATTTTTGGGGGGTATGATATTTTTGCGTCTGTAACTTTATAGATGAAAATACCCTCAAATTAAAGCTGACAGTCTGCACTTTAAACTCGTAGTCATTTTCTGATTTAAAAAAATGCTTCACTGTCCCAATAATTACAGAGGGCACTGTATGTATAAGTTACATAATTTCTAGTTTGTACCTATGTAACAGTAACAGTAAGAAAACATATCACATATCAAGCAACCTGGTCTTTTTATTGGTAAAATAAATTCATTCATTTGATTATTACAAGCACATATCAGACTTTGATATCAGGCATCTCTTTGCTTTCACAGATATCATGGAAAGGAGCTGACCACCAATATGATTATAGTGGATTTGAAAATGTTGTCTGGGTTTGCCCCAGACCCAGAGTCTTTGGGGAGGGTGAGTTTTTGTCATAACATACTTTTATGGTGTTACCTGTGGCCTTTTTCCATGTATAGTATAATATTATTATAATAATAATAATTATTATTATTATTTTTTATTTTTTATTTTATTATTATTATATATTATTATTATTATTATATTATTATTATATAGTAGCTCTTGCCTCTTTCACCTGTGAACCTTTCTGAAACTGAACTTTGCTGTCAATGCAAGATTAATAACATGTATGGCTTGTCTTCCAAGCTGAGGAGTTCACTTCAAGTGAATCGTGTTGATACTAAAGATGACCATGTGTTAATGTACTTGACAGAGGTGAGACCAAAACAAAATCATAAATTCTATCAACTCTTATGGCAACATATGTCCATTGGTTTGTCCAAATTGCTCAAGATCAGTAAATTTGGTTAGGAATCATTGATCGACAGCAATATTCAAACCTTTGATTTTCACATTTTAGACCACTCAGGAACACTCTCAACACCTCTTGGTAAGCAATTCTGGTCTTAGGCATAAACATTTGTTTAATTGTCCGTCTGAAAAACAGAACTCTATCCCAGGGTTAGGTTTTCAGAAGACTGAGGGGGGTTTTCCTTTAACTGGGCTTTGCTCCTTTCATATTGATTTTGATCCTGACAAACTCCCCAGTCCCTGCCAATGACACGTACACACATAACATGATGCTGCCACCACAATACTGGAAAATACAGAGGGTTTCACTCTGTCTTGTGATGTATTGGATTTGACCCAAACCTGTAGTATTTAATATAGGCCACAGTAGTTAATGTCTTGTTGCAAACATAATGGATGATTTGGAGTGGATTTTTTAATACAGGCTTCCTTCTTTTCACTTTGTCATACAGGACAGTAATGTGGCATGAATGCAATGTTGTTGATCCCTTCATATTTTCAAGTATTGTGGTGGCAGCATCATGTTATGGTTATGCTTGTCACCGGCAGGGACCGGGAGTTTTTTTAGGATGAAAATAAATATGAAAGGAGCAAAGCCCAGGTAAAAAGTTATAGGAAAACCCCCCTCCGTTTTCTGAAAACCTGTCCCTGAGATAGTTTTATTTTTATAAGGGACAATAACACAACTTGTAATGCCAAAAACACAACACAATGGCTTTCCAATAGGTGTGAAGTGTTCCTGAATGGGTTTGAATATTGCTGCCCATCAGTGATTCCCAACCAACTTTACTGCGCTTGAGACATTTTGACAAAAACAATGGATATATACTTCCCTAAGAGTTCAAAATTATTCATAGCTGTAATGGCTGCCAAAGGTGCTTCCACCAATTATTAACTCTGTGAAGACATACGCAATCAATACATCATCATTTTGTATTTCTTTGCAATTTGGAAAATGTTTTATAATTTTCTTTCACTTTGGAAATGGTCAAAAAGAAACAAAAAGAGCTTCTTAGAAAACAGAGCAAGAAAAATAATAAGTAAAGCTGCAGAACAAGAAAAGTTTCATGTAATAGTTTTGTTTTAGTATATGTGTTCTCTCTCTCTCTTCGAAAATTTGGCAAGGATAGGAAAAAAATCTAATTGAATCACTTTTTAGTTTTAATTTTAAGGCAGCAAAATTTGAAGAATGTGCAAGACTTTCACTAGCGACTGTATATATATTTTGACGTACTTGCAGTGACATACAGTGCATTCGGAAAAAAAATGTATGCACTCACTAACTGTAAGTCGCTCTGGATAAGAGCGTCTGCTAAATGACTAAAATGTAAATGTAAAAAAATGTATTCATACCCCTTGACTTTTTCCACATTTTGTTACGTTACAGCCTTATTCTAAAATTGATTAAATAGTTTTCTACACATAATAGCCCATAATAACAAAGCAAAAACAGGTTTTTATAACATTTTGCTAATTTATTAAAAATAAAAAAACAGAAATACCATATTTACATAAGTATTCAGACTCTTTGCTATGAGACTCGAAATTGAGCATTATGACCATCCTGTGTCACTTTACTTGGACTAAGAAAATACACTTTATCAAGAAGCCTTATGACCATCATAATCACATAAGCCAGATAGGCCTATCACGTACATGCCCTTATATCAGTCAAAAAGAGGGTGTCTTGCTCCTGAAATCTACTCCTGCATTCATCCCAGTTATCGGCAACATCAGCAACAGAGCAATTACAAATACAATAATATGGTCAATTATAATGTATATAGTATATAACATAAACATACTGTTGACATGGAGGCTATAGTGTAACGGAAGGTTTTGCCATGTGTGGTAGGTTTTGTGGGTTTTGACACTCTTATGTAGGTGTCATAACCAGCCATAAAATAACACAATATATGTCACAACAGGTCTAAATATGTGTCATGACAGTGTTATGACCATATTATAACAGGTTATGACAATTTATCTCAGCTGTTCTGACATATTATGACATGGTTATGACTGTTACTTGACACGCTGGGTGTCAAGTAGAGTGTTACCGAAACGGAAACTTCTGCTTAGAGCATTTAAATAATTGTGACCAATATGTTTTTTATTTTTTATCTCCCAATAGTTACGATCACTATTTCTGGAATTAAAGTTTTCCATTATAACCCTATTCTTGAGCATTTTTTCCAGAAAGTTTTGTCACACTGTGGCAAGCAATGAGTTCCAAGGTTTAGGCTCAGGAGACGAGGTGAATATTGAAAGGCTTTATGTAAGACAGTGGGTCTCATCCTGGGGAACTAGTACCCGTAGGGGTACCTGGCCTATCCAACAGGGGGTACTTGTGTCACGCCCTGACATTGAGATCTCTAGTTGGGTTGGTCAGGGTGTGAAATCTATTTGATATATTTCTATGTTGGCCGGGTGTGGTTCCCAATCAGAGGCAGCTGTCGGTCATTGTCTCTGATTGGGGATCATACTTAGGCAGCCATGTTGCCTACCTTAGTTGTGGGATCTTGTTTCTGTTTGGCTTGGTTGATGTTTAGCCTCTTGAACTTCACGTTCTGTTGGATTTTGCTATTTTGTCGATGTTTATTAAAATAAATGACTATGTACGCATACCACGCTGCACCTTGGTCCGATCCTTTACACAACGAACGTGACAGAAGATCCCAACCACAGGAGGAGCAGACATCATGGACATGGGAGGAGATATTAGACGGAAAAGGATCATGGACGTGGGAAGAGATCCAGGCAGGTATGGATCACCTTCCTTGGGAGCAGACGGAGGCAGCGAGGGAGAAAAAACGGCGACTCAAAAGGTCCTGATCACGAAGGAAGCCCGAGAGGCAGCCCCAATAATTTTTTTGGGTTAACACATTTATTTTTTGCCCTGAAAGGGCTGACTGTGAAGGAGGAGAGAGCTAGAGAGGAGGCCACTCTGAAGATGGGGGCCCTCCAAGCAGCTAAAGACCTGCAGCTCAGCACTCTGAGGGAGCAGGAGCTCTCCCTTCAGAAGGAGGCGCTGCAGGAGGCCCACAGGGAGAAGGAGTCCGTGGATGTACTGAGAGAGGAGCTGGCTAGGCAACAGGAGGAGCTGAGAGAGGAGTTAACCCTACAGCAGCAGAGAACGCAGTCCTTAGAGCAGAGGCTGGCGGAGCCAGGTTTCAGAGTAGAGCCAACTCCCCGCATTCACGTTAAGGAGCGTAGGACCGTTCAGGCACCCTGTTATGCTGTGATATGCACTGTATCTCCAGTGCGCATTCACCGCCCGGTGCGCTTGGTGCCCGCGTCCCGCTCTTGCCGGGCTAAAGTGAGCGTTCAGCCAGGACGGGTCGTGCCTGCTCCTCGCACCAAACCAGTGGTTTGTGTCTCCAATCCAGTACGGCCCGTGCCTGCTCCTCGCACCAAACCAGTGGTGCGTGTCTCCAGCCCGGTACGGCCCGTTCCTGCTCCTCGCACCAAACCAGTGGTGAGTGTATCCAGTCCGGTACGGCCCGTTCCTGCTCCTCGCACCAAAACAGTGGTGCGTGTTTCCAGTCCGGTACGGCCCGTTCCTGCTCCTCGCACCAAACCAGTGGTGTGTGTATACAGTCCGGTACGGCCCGTTCCTGCTCCTCGCACCAAACCAGTGGTGCGTGTTTCCAGTTCGGTACGGCCCGTTCCTGCTCCTCGCACCAAACCAGTGGTGTGTGTATACAGTCCGGTACGGCCCGTTCCTGCTCCTCGCACCAAACCAGTGGTGCGTGTATCCAGTCCGGTACGGCCCGTTCCTGCTCCTCGCACCAAACCAGTGGTGGGTGTCCCCAGGCCGGTACGGCCCGTTCCAGCGCCACGCACCTGACCTCCAGCGACGGTCAGCTGCTCCACTCCAGTGGCCAGAGCAGTCCGCTCCACCGATGCCTAGTCCAGCTCCGGTCAGCTGCTCCACTCCAGTGCCAGAGCAGTCCGCTCCCCCGGTGCCTAGTCCAGCTCCGGTCAGCTGCTTCACTCCAGTGCCAGAGCAGTCCGCTCCACCGGTGCCTAGTCCAGCTCCGGTTATCTGCTCCATACCAGAGCTGGGGCAGTCCACTTCACCGGTGCCCTGTCCGGGTCCGGTCGTCTACTCTTCCCCCATGCCGGAGCCATCCGCTCCACCGGGGTCCGAGCCGGAGCCAGACGTCAACCCCTCTCCAGGGTCGGGGTCTCCCACACCAGGGTCCAGACAGGACTTGGTGCATCGCGGGAGGACTGCTGGGCCGGGACCAGACGTCAGCCCCTCTCCAGGGTCGAGGGCTCCCACACCAGGGTCCAGACAGGGCTTGGTGCATTGGGGGAGGACTGAGAGGGGGAGCATCGCACCGGGGTCCAGACCGGACCGGGCGTGCAAAGGGGAGGCAGGATGGGAGAAGAGTTTACTGCCTTCGTCACGTCCGATGCCCACCCGGACCCTCCCCTAATGAGTCAGGTTTTTGCGTCCGGGGGGGGGGGGGGGGGGTACTCTCACGCCCTGACATTGAGATCTCTAGTTGGGTTGGTCAGGGTGTGAAATCTAATTTATATATTTCTATGTTGGCCTGGTGTGGTTCCCAATCAGAGGCAGCTGTCGGTCGTTGTCTCTGATTGGGGATCATACTTAGGCAGCCATGTTGCCTACCTTAGTTGTGGGATCTTGTTTCTGTTTGGTTTGTTGATGTTTAGCCTCTTGAACTTCACGTTCTGTTGGATTTTGCCGGTGTTGGTTAAAATAAACGACTATGTACGCATACCACGCTGCACCTTGGTCCGATCCTTTACACAACGAACGTGACAGAAGATCCCAACCACAGGAGGAGCAGACATCATGGACATGGGAGGAGATATTAGACGGAAAAGGATCATGGACGTGGGAAGAGATCCAGGCAGGTATGGATCACCTTCCTTGGGAGCAGACGGAGGCAGCGAGGGAGAAAAAACGGCGACTCAAAAGGTCCTGATCACGAAGGAAGCCCGAGAGGCAGCCCCAATAATTTTTTGGGGTTAACACATTTTTTTTTTGCCCTGAAAGGGCTGACTGTGAAGGAGGAGAGAGCTAGAGAGGAGGCCACTCTGAAGATGGAGGCCCTCCAAGCAGCTAAAGACCTGCAGCTCAGCACTCTGAGGGAGCAGGAGCTCTCCCTTCAGAAGGAGGCGCTGCAGGAGGCCCACAGGGAGAAGGAGTCCGTGGATGTACTGAGAGAGGAGCTGGCTAGGCAACAGGAGGAGCTGAGAGAGGAGTTAACCCTACAGCAGCAGAGAACGCAGTCCTTAGAGCAGAGGCTGGCGGAGCCAGGTTTCAGAGTAGAGCCAACTCCCCGCATTCACGTTAAGGAGCGTAGGACCGTTCAGGCACCCTGTTATGCTGTGATATGCACTGTATCTCCAGTGCGCATTCACAGCCCGGTGCGCTTGGTGCCCGCGTCCCGCTCTTGCCGGGCTAAAGTGAGCGTTCAGCCAGGACGGGTCGTGCCTGCTCCTCGCACCAAACCAGTGGTTTGTGTCTCCAATCCAGTACGGCCCGTGCCTGCTCCTCGCACCAAACCAGTGGTGCGTGTCTCCAGCCCGGTACGGCCCGTTCCTGCTCCTCGCACCAAACCAGTGGTGAGTGTATCCAGTCCGGTACGGCCCGTTCCTGCTCCTCGCACCAAACCAGTGGTGCGTGTTTCCAGTCCGGTACGGCCCGTTCCTGCTCCTCGCACCAAACCAGTGGTGTGTGTATCCAGTCCGGTACGGCCCGTTCCTGCTCCTCGCACCAAACCAGTGGTGCGTGTTTCCAGTCCGGTACGGCCCGTTCCTGCTCCTCGCACCAAACCAGTGGTGTGTGTATACAGTCCGGTACGGCCCGTTCCTGCTCCTCGCACCAAACCAGTGGTGCGTGTATCCAGTCCGGTACGGCCCGTTCCTGCTCCTCGCACCAAACCAGTGGTGTGTGTCCCCAGGCCGGTACGGCCCGTTCCAGCGCCACGCACCTGACCTCCAGCGACGGTCAGCTGCTCCACTCCAGTGGCCAGAGCAGTCCGCTCCACCGATGCCTAGTCCAGCTCCGGTCAGCTGCTCCACTCCAGTGCCAGAGCAGTCCGCTCCCCCGGTGCCTAGTCCAGCTCCGGTCAGCTGCTTCACTCCAGTGCCAGAGCAGTCCGCTCCACCGGTGCCTAGTCCAGCTCCGGTTATCTGCTCCATACCAGAGCTGGGGCAGTCCACTTCACCGGTGCCCTGTCCGGGTCCGGTCGTCTACTCTTCCCCCATGCCGGAGCCATCCGCTCCACCGGGGTCCGAGCCGGAGCCAGACGTCAACCCCTCTCCAGGGTCGGGGTCTCCCACACCAGGGTCCAGACAGGACTTGGTGCATCGCGGGAGGACTGCTGGGCCGGGACCAGACGTCAGCCCCTCTCCAGGGTCGAGGGCTCCCACACCAGGGTCCAGACAGGGCTTGGTGCATTGGGGGAGGACTGAGAGGGGGAGCATCGCACCGGGGTCCAGACCGGACCGGGCGTGCAAAGGGGAGGCAGGATGGGAGAAGAGTTTACTGCCTACGTCACGTCCGAAGCTGGAGCCGGAGCCGCCACCGAGGCTAGATGCCCACCCGGACCCTCCCCTAATGAGTCAGGTTTTTGCGTCCGGGGGGGGGGGGGGGGGGGTACTCTCACGCCCTGACACTGAGATCTCTAGTTGGGTTGGTCAGGGTGTGAAATCTAATTTAGATATTTCTATGTTGGCCTGGTGTGGTTCCCAATCAGAGGCAGCTGTCGGTCGTTGTCTCTGATTGGGGATCATACTTAGGCAGCCATGTTGCCTACCTTAGTTGTGGGATCTTGTTTCTGTTTGGTTTGTTGATGTTTAGCCTCTTGAACTTCACGTTCTGTTGGATTTTGCCGGTGTTGATTAAAATAAACGACTATGTACGCATACCACGCTGCACCTTGGTCCGATCCTTTACACAACGAACGTGACAACTTGGGAAGAATCATGGGCAGCGCAATATGTCATTGGGGGTAAGGTAAATCAAAAAAGTTTAGAACCACTGTAGTAGTAAGTAGTAACAGAAAATCTACACAGATCATCAAAGGTCACGTATACCAGTGGAGGCTCCTCAGGGGAGGAAGGGGAATTTCATAAAATAAAAATTGTAAAACATTACAAAAGTTATCCTTTTAAACTATATGAAATATATTCACATGCCACCAAATAATGTATTAAAGCACACTGTTTTGCAATGAAGGTCTACAGTAGCCTCGACAGCACTCTGTAGGGTAGCACCACGGTGTAGCCGGAGGACAGCTAGATTCCGTCCTCCTCTGGGTACATTGACTTCAATACAAAACCTAGGAGGCTCATGGTTCTCACCTACTTCCATAGATTTACACAGTAATTATGACAACTTCCGGAGGATGTCCTCCAACCTATCAGAGCTCTTGCAGCAGAAACTGACATGTTGTCCACCCAATCAAAGGATCAGAAAATGAATCTAGTACTGAAAGCATAAGCTACAGCAAGCTAGCACTGCAGTGCATAAAATGTGGTGAGTAGTTGACTTAAAGAGAAAGACAACAATTGAACAGTTTTGAACAAATACATTTATTCAAAAATGAAGGAGAAGAAAGAGAGCGATAGAGAGAGATTGTCATTTTTTGTCACTTTCAGTTTCACTTACTTGGCTAGCAAATGCAGCTGGCTATTTTAGCCTACTCAAACACCCTGCTCAAACAGAGGGATGCTATGTTAGCTAGCTGGCTATGACTAGCCAACACAACACTGGAACTCTTCCAAGTCAAGGTAAGCTTTTGGTTTTACTAATTTATTGCCAACGGGGCCCGCCGGTGTAACTGCTGAACTGCTAACTGACTATACACTGTAATGTTACAGCATGATTGTAGGGGGTTTACTAACGCGTTAGTTCTATTTGCTATGTTGACTATGATGTTACTTTAGCTAATATGGTGACAACAATGTAGGCTGTGTGTAGCAGTTATGATATGGATTGGCTTGGAAAGCTTTTTTCGCCTGGCCACATACAACTGATGTGTTGTGCATTGAATTCCCCAATGAAGGGAAAAGGTGAGAGGAGGAGAGCGCATAGATGCGAGAAGGAACACAACGTGGCTGCTATGAATGTGAACTGTGTTTACGCAAGACCAGGGGTCTATTCATTCAGCCGATTCTGTTGAAAAACCTTTCTTAAACGGAAGCAAACGAAGCGTAAACGGAGCGGTATTGAATGTGTCGCTGTCTGTCCATGTGTCACTGTCTGTCACCTCAACATTTTCTCTCAACCTGTGTGCACCTATGTTGTAATCTTTCATCCATAGGCTAGGTTGTAGTAACCTCATGATTGGTATAGGGAAAATTAGAGTATCATGTAGTAGCCTAAACCTATCGATGTTCAATTGAACTGGGTGAATGGAATATGAATGACAGTCATCCAATATGCTGTAATAGAAATAAGGCCATGCTCATGAAAAAATATATATATATCTTAAGCGGCACTGACCGCCACTGACGTAGACGTACATGTACACTACCGTTCAAAAGTTTGGGGTCACTTAGAAATGTCCTTGTTTTCGAAAGAAAAGCAATTTTTTTGTCCATTAAAATAACATCAAATTGATCAGAAATACAGTGTAGACATTGTTAATGTTGTAAATGGCTATTGTAGCTGGAAACGGCTGATTATTAATGGAATATCTACATAGGCGTACAGAGGCCCATTATCAGCAACCATCAGTCCTGTGTTCCAATGGCACGTTGTGTTTGCTAATCCAAGTTTATCATTTTAAAAGGCTAATTAATCATTAGGAAACCCTTTTGCAATTATGTTAGCACAGCTGAAAACTGTTGTGCTGATTAAAGAAGCAATAAAACTGGCCTTCTTGAGACTAGTTGATTAACTGGAGCATCAGCAATTGTGGGTTCGATTACAGGCTCAAAATGGCCAGAAACAAAGAACTTTCTTCTGAAACTCATCAGTCTATTCTTGTTCTGAGAAATGAAGGCTATTCCATGCGAGAAATTGCCAAGAAACTGAAGATCTCGTACAACGCTGTGTACTACTCCCTTCACAGAACAGCGCAAACTGGCTCTAACCAGAGTAGAAAGAGGAGTGGGAGGCCCTGGTGCACAACTGAGCAAGAGGACACATACATTAGAGTGTCTAGTTTGAGAAACAGACGCCTCACAAGTCCTCAACTGGCAGCTTCATTAAATAGTTCCCGCAAAACACCAGTCTCAACGTCAACAGTGAAGAGGCGACCCTGGGATGCTGACCTAGGCAGAGTTGCAAAGAAAAAGTCATATCTCAGACTGGCCAATAAAAATAAAAGATTAAGATGGGCAAAAGAACACAGACACTGGACAGAGGAAGATTGGAAAAAAGTGTTATGGACAGACAAATCGAAGTTTGAGGTGTTTAGATCACAAAGAAGAACATTTGTGAGACGCAGACCAAATTAAAAGATGCTGGAGGAGTGCTTGATGCCATCTGTCAAGCATGGTGGAGGCAATGTGATGGTCTGGGGGTGCTTTGGTGGTGGTAAAGTGGGAGATTTGTACAGGGTAAAAGGGATCTTGAAGAAGGAAGGCTATCACTCCATTTTGAAACGCCATGCCATACACTGTGGGCGGCGCTTGATTGGAGCCAATTTCCTCCTACAACAGGACAATGACCCAAAGCACAGCTCCAAACTATGCAATAACTATTTAGGGAAGAAGCAGTCAGCTGGTATTCTGTCTATAATGGAGTGGCCAGCACAGTCACCGGATCTCAACCCTATTGAGCTGTTATGGGAGCAGCTTGACCGTATGGTACGTAAGAAGTGCCCATCAAGCCAATTCAACTTGTGGGAGGTGCTTCAGGAAGCATGGGGTGAAATCTCTTCAGTTTACCTTAACAAATTGACAAATGCCAAAGGTCTGCAAGGCTGTAATTGCTGCAAATTGAGGATTCTTTGACGAAAGCAAAGTTTGAAGACACAATTATTATTTCAATTAAAAATCATGATTTCTAACCTTGTCAATGACTACATTTCCTGTTTCTTTATATTTACTATTTTCTACATTGTAGAATAATAGTGAAGACATCATGTTGTAACCAAAAAAGTAAAAAAAAAAAATCAAAATACATTTTATATTTGAGATTCTTCAAATAGCCACCCTTTGCCTTGATGACAGCTTTGCACACTCTTGGAATTCTCTCAACCATCTTCATGAGGTCAGCTGGAATGCATTTCAATTAACAGGTGTGCCTTCTTAAAAGTTAATTTGTGGAATTTCTTTCCTACTTAATGTGTTTGAGCCAATCAGTTGTGTTGTGACATGGTAGGGGGGGTATTCAGAAGATAGCCCTATTTGGTAAAAGACCAAGTCCATATTATGGCAAAGAGAAACGACAGTCCATCATTACTTTAAGACATGAAGGCCAGTCAACACGGAACATTTCAAGAACTTTGAACGTTTCTTCAAGTGCAGTTGCAAAAACCATCAAGCTCTATGATGAAACTGGCTCTCATGAGGACCACCACAGGAATGGAAGACCCAGAGTTACCTCTGCTGCAGAGGATAAGTTCATTAGAGTTACCAGCCTCAGGAATTGCAGCCCAAATAAATGCTTCACAGAGTTCAAGTAACAGACATCTCAACATCATCTGTTCAGAGGAGACTGTGTGAATCAAGCCTTCATGGTCGAATTGCTGAAAAGAACCCATTACTAAAAGACACCAATAAGAAGAAGAGACTTGCTTGGGCCAATAAACATCAGAGATGGACATTAGACCGGAGGAAACGTCCGTTGGTCTGGAGTCCAAATGTGAGATTTCTGGTCCCAACCGCCTTGTCTTTGTGAGACGCGGTGTGGGTGAACGGATGATCTCTGCATGTGTATTTCCCACCGTAAAGCATGTAGGAGGTGGTGTTTTGGTGTGGGGGTGCTTTGCTGGTGACACTGTCTGTGATTTATTTAGAATTCAAGGCACACTTAACCAGCATGGCTACCACAGCATTCTGCAGCGATACGCCATCACACCTGGTTTGGGCTTAGTGGGACTATCATTTGTTTTTCAACAGGACAATGACCCAACACACCTCCAGGCTGTGTAAGGGCTATTTTACCAAGAAGGAGAGTGATGGAGTGCTGCATCAGATTACCTGGCCTCCACAATCCCCCGACCTCAACCCAATTGAGATGGTTTGGGATGAGTCGGAAGGCAGAGTGAAGGAAAAGCAGCCAACAAGTGCTCAGTATATGTGGGAACTCCTTCAAGACTGTTGGAAAAGCATTCCAGGTGAAGCTGGTTAAGAGAATGCCAAGAGTGTGCAAAGCTGTCATCAAGGCAAAGGGTGGCTATTTGAAGAATCTCAAATATAAAATATATTTTGATTTGTTTCACACTTTTTTGTTTACTACATGATTCCATATGTGTTATTTCATAGTTTTGATGTCTTCATTATTATTCTACAATGTAATAAATATTTAAAAAATAAAGTAAAACCCTTGAATGAGTAGGTGTGTCCAAACTTTTGACTGGTAGTGTAAATCAAGTATGCCCAGTTTATCATTTATCGACTGTAACAGATCGGTTTCCACCCTTACCATTCCGGATGGTGAAAAGCATCAATTTTCTGTGTCCGTCGAGGACTGTCGTTTTTTGGGGGGGATTGGTTCTCCATGTTTACTCTCCGTCATGTTTGGGTGTTGATTGTTTTGGTGATATTGGTCAATAAATGTCTCTAGCCATTTTCTGTGTCCAAATCCTTGGGGGATTGGTTCTCAATGTTTACTCTCTTGATTGTTTTGGTGATATTGGTCAATAAATGTCTCTAGCCATTTTCTGTGTCCAAATCCTTGGGGGATTGGTTCTCCATGTTTACTCTCCGTCATGTTTGGGTGTTGATTGTTTTGGTGTCCCCCAGGGCTCAGTTCTAGGCCCTCTCCTATTCTCTCTATACACCAAGTCACTTGGCTCTGTCATATCCTCACATGGTCTCTCCTATCATTGCTACGCAGACAACACACAGTTGATTTTCTCCTTTCCCCCTTCCGATAACCAGGTGGCGAATCGCATCTCTGCATGTCTGGCAGACATATCAGTGTGGATGTCGGATCACCACCTCAAGCTGAACCTCGGCAAGACGGAGCTGCTCTTCCTCCCGGGGAAGGACTGCCCGCTCCATGATCTCGCCATCACGGTTGACAACTCCATTGTGTCCTCCCAGAGTGCAAAGAACCTTGGCGTGACCCTGGACAACACCCTGTCGTTCTCCGCTAACATCAAAGCGGTGACCCGATCCTGCAGGTTCATGCTCTACAACATTCGCAGAGTACGACCCTACCTTACACAGAAAGCGGCACAGGTCCTAATCCAGGCACTTGTCATCTCCCATCTGGATTACTGCAACTCGCTGTTGGCTGGTCTCCCTGCCTGTGCCATTAAACCCCTACAACTTATTCAGAACGCTGCCGCCCGTCTGGTGTTCAACCTTCCCAAGTTCTCTCATGTCACCCCGCTCCTCCGCACACTCCACTGGATTCCAGTTGAAGCTCGCATCTACTACAAAACCATGGTGCTTGCCTACAGAGCTGTGAGGGGAACGGCACCTCCTTACCTTCAGGCTCTGATCAGACCCTACACCCAAACGAGGGCACTACGTTCATCCACCTCTGGCCTGCTAGCCCCCCTACCTCTACGGAAGCACAGTTCCCGCTCAGCCCAGTCAAAGCTATTCGCTGCTCTGGCACACCAATGGTGGAACAAGCTCCCCCACGACGCCAGGGCAGCGGAGTCCCTGACCACCTTCCGGAGACACTTGAAACCCTACCTCTTTAAAGAATACCTGGAATAGTCTAACAGTAATCCTTCTACACCGCCCCTCCCCCAGTGGTGGTTGTCCCACTGGCTATCCTAAGTTGAATGCACAAATGTGTAAGTCGCACTGGATAAGAGCGTCTGCTAAATGACTTAAATGTTAAATATTGCTCGATACGTTTCTCTAGCCTTATAATTTGTTTTGTGTTATCCATATTGAAGGTTATTACCCACGAGTATGTGGAGTTAAGTGCTAATATTTAGTCAAACGTACAGATATTGAATATTACGTGTTCATCTTGACGTGATCTGCACCGCTGTGTTCAGTCCGCCATCTTTAAGCCACACCTGATCTTGTCTTATCTTACCGTTGTCGCTGTTGACTGTATTTCAGGGCTGTCTTCAATGTTCACGTGGTTCTAGCTTTAGCAATGCAATACGTACAGTATATGGCAATATAAGAGCCCAGAAATGTGAGAATCACTGTTGTAGGCTGGGCAGGGCACAAATGAAGAGAGCAGAAGGAAAAATAAGAGGAGTTGGGAGGGGGGAGGGGGTTTAAAGAGCTACTGTCCAATCAAGTGGGCTTGTGTTGCATCTTCTCTGAGCACAAAACAGGATGTATTGTATTGACAACTAAAGTGGAGTGTGATTGAATACTCTTTCTTGATATCAGATCAGCATGTTCACTTGTTAACCCATAACAAGGACGTTTTATTTCCCATTGTTAAGTCATGAGGAGTCTTGCTACTCTTCAAAAGTACTGTTTTTCACAGCATACTCATATATTCATAATTCTCAGTATATGTTTTGATATATTTGTTAATATATTTAGTGAGCTGTGTTGTCAACAACAGGGCTCTATAGTATCTGTTTGTGTTATCTCGATTGTTCTGTTACTCTTTCTCTAAATGGATTTGTGATATGTTTTTGACTACATCTTTCCATGCCTTGTCCACACCATTAGCTCAATAAATTATTAGGAGATATTCATAATGGATATTATAGCCAGGACTCATTATGGGTATGATCAGGACAGGACGCATCCCCTTGTAAGATATTTGTTGATGGGATTTAGAGTGAGTGGATTTCCTGGATCCCATTCCCTGATGAGATATAAGAGAACCACACCTTGATTATTACTACAGGGGCCCATGATGATTACAGATGGAGGAAGAACAAAGCTGAGAACCAAAAGCTTTGAGCAAAATTGAGAAAGAACATTTACACACCTTCGTACAGTTGGCAACACCGATTAACAGCACATTGCAGCTCTCTGGAACTTAACAAAAACAATTTGTAGATCTTTTATGTTTACTGGACTCCCAATTACATATTGCTCATAAGTCTTCCCAAGTACCCCCTGTTGGATAGGCCATTTACATCCATGGGTACTAGTTCCCCAGGAAGAGACTTACTGTCTTACATAAAGCCTTTCAATATTCCCCTTGTCTCCTGAGCCTACACCTCGGAACTCATTTCTTGCCATAGTGTGACATCAAAACCTACACGCAAAAACGATCTGGAAAAAATGCTCAAGAATAGAGTTTTAATGAAAAACTTTAATTCCAGTAAGTTACATCCTTTACTTGAGATCTTGAAAGATGCCTCAAGGGTTGCATGTGTGACCTCTGTTAATGTCATTTTCTTCTTACATCTGCAGAGCGGCAAATACAATGAATAGGGCCATGTAAATAATTCTCTAATAACAAGCATTTAGGTAAAATTAATAAAGGAATATTGACCCAGTTAACTAAATCATGTATATCACATATAGTATATGGGTCAGGCCAGCTATATAAAATTACCAATAATTCCAGATAGTTCACCAGCTTGTAACCGCTACTTGCAAGGGAAGACATATTCTGTCTCTGCCTGGTCACCTGAATAAAACCAAAAATACAGGTAAGTCTCACTAAATGAACACAAGTTAACTAAATGTTACTAAAAAGCAGAGGGAAAAATACATCTTGGGGAAAGTTAGATATAAACTTACTTGGCTGGTAGTAGTCGTAGATCATGACCACTGCAGGCTTTAGATTCTGTACTGGGAGCTGCTGTATGATGTCCAGGGTGTGGTTGAAAGGTTGGAATAGTGACGGTAACTGTTGGGAGAAAAAAAAAGCATTTTGGTTACAAGTATTTAAACCCTCCAAGCAGAAGTGTAATTTCAGCTTTGCTGACTTTGAAGGACATTCCACACAAATTAATTCCATTACATTGAGTGTTATGTGCACTGTTTCAAACTGATGGATGGTTTGGTCTCACCTCTCTCAAGTACATTAACACATGGTCATCTTTAGTATCGACACGATCCACTAGAAGTGAACCTCTCAGCTGTGAAGACAAGCCATTCACTGATCATTCATATTGCATCGACAATGTTGTAACTTTAATGGGTTACAGAGTTAATGTTTACTGTTAATTTATTGAGCTGTATCTAAATATATTTTTATTTTACAGTTATTTACATATTGTATGTACAATAGTAATTGTATTAGAATTCATGTGATGGAGATTGAATGAACTACAGTATGTACATATTTCTGTTGTATTGGTTAGTATTGGATTACGCTATTGACTGCAAATACCAGAATGCCTTGTGACAGGAAGTAACAAAAATGGGAACGCGCCAGTTATGTACAAGTGACAAGTGATTATCCTAGCAACTTTCTTTTATTGTTTTTTAGAATCTAACGTGGCAAAATGTAACGTGAACCAGTATTATTACAAAAAATAAGCTTTCATCTTACAACCGACGTCCCGAGTCATTACTTTGAAGATAGTTATTCTATAGACAAAAAAGGTCAGTATCAGAAAGGTTCACAGATGAGAGGCAAGAGCTACATGGAAAAAGGTCACAGGTAACACCATAAACGTATGTTTTTAAAAAAACTCACCCTCCCCAAAGACTCTGGGTCTGGGTCAAAACCAGACAGCATTTTCAAATCCACTATAATCATATTGGTGGTCAGCTCCTTTCCATGATATCTGTGAAAGCAAAGAGATGCCTGTGATATCAAAGATTGATTTTGATAAACAATAAACAAACTAATTAAACTAATTTGATTATTTTAACCATAAAAAGACCAGGTTGCCTGATATGTTTTCAAACTGTTACTGATCAAAGCCTAGGTAGAAACCAGTGGAGGCTGCTGAGGGGAGGACGGCTCATAATAATGGCTGGAATGGAATTGCATCAAACAGCTGGAAACCATGTGTTTGATGTATTTGATACAATTCCACCTATTCCGCTCCAGCCATTACCACGAGCCCGTTCTCGCCAATTAAGGTGCCACCAACCTTTCCAATAGGAAACCAAGTAATTTGGGTCAAGTCCATTCTGGAAGACATGCTCCATAATAACACTTTGGAGTGTTATTGATAAATCTATTCAAAGAATGCTTTTGTGAATGCAAATGGCCATTCATTCTTACTGAGATTGAAGTTTTAGCGTGACTCTGGGTCTCAAAGAGTTGCTGTTGCAGTCGACTTCTGGCTTCACCTTGATGCTGAGCGTTGTGCTGTCAGTAGGAGTAGGGATGTTGTAGTGGAGCGCCACCTGGGAAAGAAAAATAGAAAAAGTCAGGAGAGGCTTCTTCAATCAACAGTCTGGGCTCTGGATATCTGTATGATGGTTACTTCAATTCTTCAATTGTAACCATTGAGTCTTGAATAATTTAACAATGGTTCTTGAGGAGTTACATTTCCCCAGCCCCATCCCTCAGCTCACAGGAGGTTGGTGGCACCTTAATTGGGGAGGACAGGCTCGTGGTAATGGCTGGAGCGGAATTAGTGGAATGGTAGCAAATACATCAAACACATGGTGTCCATGTGTTTGATGCTATTCCATTTGCTCTGTTCCACCCATTATTATGTGCCGTCCTCCCCTCAGCAGCCTCCACTGCCTCAGTTGTATACCAAATCAAGTGGCACAGGGCTGCTGTTTTGCAGAAAAAACATTCCCAGACTGTAGCTTTAGTGATAGATTAAACCGTATTTTGGCAACATAGGATTGGGAGGAGAGATGTGTATTCACTGACCTGCACTGAGGCACAAGCACTGCCCTTCACTTCCACACTGTACTTCCCTTCTGTGTCCTGCAGCGCCCTCTCCTGGTAGAGAAGCTTGTTGTTTTGGTTAACTTCGAAAAGGTGCTGTCCCCCACTGGGAGACTGTACTGTCACTGTGCTGGTGCCCTCTCTACTGAACACCCTGGCGGAGTAGAGAGCTAGGGCCTGGAGGGCCACCACTGTGTCCTAAACACCAATAGAACACAGACAAATCTGTTCAAAAATAATGAAACTATCACATTTTACAGAAAGGGTCGATTTTTACATTGGTCAGTTCATAGAGTGACTATTTCCCATTTCCATCCATTATGATTTCTAGGCTCCATTTCAGTGGAAGTTAGACTCATCAGGCTTGACATGACAAGAAGCACACACATGCCTGTGATCTGGTAAAAGTCAAGGTAATAATGCCTCATTACTAGTGCACAGCACAGGGTGCCATTTCGGACCAGAGGTGTTTTGGAAGTATACCTGTGTGGAGGAGAAGCCTCCGTAGGCGTTCTGCTGCCTCACCAGCCACCTGACGATGCGGGAGGCGTAGCCCAGGTCAGTGGTAGACAGAGGGGAGGCACTGAGGGAAGCCAGCAGAACGTAGGAGCTGATCTCCACTGCCAGGGAGGCTGAGGTCTCTGAGGAGGTCTGAGTCCAGTGCAGGAGACCCCCTGAGGGACGAGGAGCGCGCGCGCACACACACACAGACACAAACACACACAAACACACAGAGAGAGAAAATAGGGCTAGCTTATTCATCACTATACAGGATACACAGTTCTTCTCTGACCCCCACAATGAATTATTTGACAAAAACTGAGTTCAAATTGTATTTGTGTTCTATAAAATGCTTTGGGTGTTTGATTGAGCATATTTGGAGAGCCAGGCGGGTGGAGGGTTTGCACTATTGGGATTACTCCATTGACTAACTCTATTAAGTCATGATAGCACAAACAGATCTTGGACCAGGATATGTCTCACCCTCTTGTAATGCGATCGTGTCCAGGTGCTGCAGAAGCTGTGCCCGGGTCTCCATGTCCCCTGCCAGGGTAAAGGTGTAGGCCATTAGAGCAGTAGTGTAGGTGTTGGACAAATCACTGGTGGAGTTCCTCAGGCAAGACAAGCTGCCATACACAACAGGATCCTGGAGCACAGAATAACAGAGCAACACGTTAAGAGACATGTTTTTTTTTTTTTTACCTTTATTTAACCAGGCAAGACAGTTGAGAACAAGTTCTCATTTACAACTGCGACCTGGCCAAGATAAAGCAAAGCAGTGCGATAAAAACAACAACACAGAGTTACATATGGGGTAAAACAAAACATAAAGTCAAAAATACAACAGAAAATATATATACAGTGTGTGCAAATGTAGCAAGTTATGGAGGTAAGGCAATAAATAGGCCATAGTGCAAAATAATTACAATTAGTATTAACACTGGAATGATAGATGTGCAAGAGATGATGTGCAAATAGAGATACTGGGGTGCAAATGAGCAAAATAAATAACAATATGGGGATGAGGTAGTTGGGTGGGCTAATTTCAGATGGGCTGTGTACAGGTGCAGTGATCGGTAAGGTGCTCTGACAACTGATGCTTAAAGTTAGTGAGGGAGATAAGAGTCTCCAGCTTCAGAGATTTTTGCAATTTGTTCCAGTCATTGGCAGCAGAGAACTGGAATGAATGGCGGCCAAAGGAGGTGTTGGCTTTGGGGATGACCAGTGAGATATACCTGCTGGAGCTCATACTATGGGTGGGTGTTGCTATGGTGACCAATGAGCTAAGATAAGGCGGGGATTTGCCTAGCAGTGATTTATAGATGGCCTGGAGCCAGTGGGTTTGGCGACGAATATGTAGTGAGGACCAGCCAACAAGAGCGTACAGGTCACAGTGGTGGGTAGTATATGGGGCTTTGGAGACAAAATGGATGGCACTGTGATAGACTACATCCAATTTGCTGAGTAGAGTGTTGGAGGCTATTTTGTAAATGACATCGCCGAAGTCAAGGATCGGTAGGATAGTCAGTTTTACGAGGGCATGTTTGGCAGCATGAGTGAAGGAGGTTTTTTTGCAAAATAGGAAACCGATTCTAGATTTAACTTTGGATTGGAGATTCTTAATGTGAGTCTGAAAGGAGAGTTTACAGTCTAACCAGACACCTAGGTATTTGTAGTTGTCCACATCCTCTAGGTCAGACCCGTCGAGAGTAGTGATTCTAGTCGGGTGGGCGGGTGCCAGCAGCGTTCGATTGAAGAGCATGCATTTAGTTTTACTAGTGTTTAAGAGCAGTTGGAGGCTACTGAAGGAGTGTTGTATGGCATTGAAGCTCTTTTGGAGGTTTGTTAACACAGTGTCCAATGAAGGGCCAGATGTATACAAAATGGTGTCGTCTGCGTAGAGGTGGATCTGAGAGTCACCAGCAGCAAGAGCGACATCATTGATATACACAGAGAAAAGAGTCGGCCCAAGAATTGAACCCTGTGGCACCCCCATAGAGACTGTCATAGGTCCAGACAACAGGCCCTCCGATTTGACACATTGAACTCTATCTGAGAAGTAATTGGTGAACCAGGCTGTCACGACCGTCTGGGTAAGGAGTAGACCAAGGCGCAGCGTGTGAAACAAACATGACTTTAATTAGTTAAAGTTAAATATACAAAACAAGAAACGACTCGTGACGTCCAACGATAACACTGACCGAACACGGAACAAAAACCCACAAACCCAAAGTGAAACACAGACAGTTAAATATGGCTCCCAATCAGAGACAACCAGCAAACAGCTGACACTCGTTGCCTCTGATTGGGAGTCACACAGACCAACCTAGAAATAAACACAACAGAACTACCAACATAGAAACAGAAAACATAGAATGAACACACCCTGGCTCAACATAATGAGTCCCAGAGCCAGGGTGTGACAGTACCCCCCCTAAAGGCGCGGACTGCGACCGCGCCTCAACTAAACAAACCAGGGGAGGGCTGGGCGGGCATACCTCCTCGGCGGTGGTTCTGGCTCCGGCCTTGACCACCACCCTTCAATACACCCCCCAATGCGCCCCTGGTCCAGTCTGGCCCTGCCGGCTGGAGCAGGACTGGACTTAACAGGAGCGGTCCTTTCCAGGCTGTCGACTCGCACCCCTGGCTTGGTGCGTGGAGGAGGAACGGGCCTTACCAGGCTGACGACGCGCACCCCTGGCTTGGTGCGTGGAGGAGGAATGGGCCTTACCAGGCTGACGACTCGCACCCCTGGCTTGGTGCGTGGAGGAGGAATGGGCCTTACCAGGCTGACTTCTCGCACCCCTGGCTTAGTGCGAGTGGCAGGAACAGGCCGGACCGGGCTGGCGACGCGCACCGTAGGTTTGGTGCGAGTGGCAGGAACAGGCCGGGTCGGGCTGGCGACGCGCACCGTAGGTTTGGTGCGAGTGGCAGGAACAGGCCGGACCGGGCTGGCGACGCGCACCGTAGGTTTGGTGCGAGTGGCAGGAACAGGCCAGGTCGGGCTGGCGACGCGCACCGTAGGTTTGGTGCGAGTGGCAGGAACAGGCCGGGTCGGGCTGGCGACGCGCAACGTAAACTTGGTACGGGTGGCAGGAACAGGCCGGACCGGGCTGGCGACGCACACCGTAGGCTTGGTGCGTGGAGCAGGGACAGGCCGGGCTGGGCTGTCGACGCACACCGTAGGCTTGGTGCGTGGAGCAGGGACAGGCCGGGCTGGGCTGTCGACGCACACCGTAGGCTTGGTGCGTGGAGCAGGGACAGGCCGGACTGGGCTGGCGACGCACACCGTAGGCTTGGTGCGTGGAGCAGGGACAGGCCGGACTGGGCTGGCGACGCACACCGTAGGCTTGGTGCGTGGAGCAGGGACAGGCCGGACTGGGCTGGCGACGCACACCGTAGGCTTGGTGCGTGGAGCAGGAACAGGCCGGACTGGGCTGGCGACGCACACCGTAGGCTTGGTGCGTGGAGCAGGGACAGGCCGGACTGGGCTGGCGACGCACACCGTAGGCTTGGTGCGTGGAGCAGTGACAGGCCGGACTGGGCTGGCGACGCACACCGTAGGCTTGGTGCGTGGAGCAGGGACAGGCCGGACCGGGCTGGCGACGCACACCGTAGGCTTGGTGCGTGGAGCAGGGACAGGCCGAACCGGGCTGTGGAGACGGATAGGAGGCCTGGAGTGAAGAGCGGCCACCACCCGTCCTGGCTGAATGCCTACCCTCACACACTCTGTGTGAGGCATCCGCACAGGACGTACAGGGCGGTGTACCCCTGGCCTGGTGGCCTTCTGGATCCGCCCCCTTTTCTCCTCCGTCAGCCCCGTCGTCCATGCCGTGTGCCCCCCCCTAAAAATTTTCTGGGGTTGCCTCACCACCGTCCGACGACGACCCTGATCACGCCGTAGCTCCTCTCTACGGCGCCTCTCCACTGTCTCACTCCATGGCCGGCGATCCATCCCGGCCAGGATTTCCCCCCAAGTCCAGGACCCTTTACCGTCCAATATCTCATCCCATGTCCAGGCTGCCTGCTCCTGGACACGCTGCTCCTCTTTCGCCAGGGCCTTTCCCGGCGCTTCCTCCCATGTCCACCCCAAGGGCTGCCCCTGGACACGCTGCTTGGTCGTTGCATGGTGGGTTTTTCTGTCACGATCGTCTAATGAGGGAGACCAAGGCGCAGCGTGTGAAACAAACATGACTTTAATTAGTTAAAGTTAAATATACAAAACAAGAAACGACTCGTGACGTCCAACGATAACACTGACCGAACACGGAACAAAAACCCACAAACCCAAAGTGAAACACAGACAGTTAAATATGGCTCCCAATCAGAGACAACCAGCAAACAGCTGACACTCGTTGCCTCTGATTGGGAGTCACACAGACCAACCTAGAAATAAACACAACAGAACTACCAACATAGAAACAGAAAACATAGAATGAACACACCCTGGCTCAACATAATGAGTCCCAGAGCCAGGGTGTGACACAGGCGAGGCAGTCATTTGAGAAATTGGCCAGGTCGATGAAGACGGCTGCACAGTACTGTCTATTATCGATCGCGGTTATAATATCATTTAGGACCTTGAGCATGGCTGAAGTGCACCCATGACCAGCTCGGAAACCGGATTGCATAGCGGAGAAGGTACGGTGGGATTCGAAATGGTCGGTGATCTGTTTGTTAACTTGGCTTTCAAAAACTTTCGAAAGGCAGGGCAGGATGGATATAGGTCTGTAACAGTTTGGATCTAGAGTGTCACCCCCTTTGAAGAGGGGGATGACCGCGGCAGCTTTCCAATCTCTGGGGATCAAAGACGTTACGAAAGAGAGGTTGAACAGGCTAGTAATAGGGGTTGCGACAATTTCGGCGGCTAGTTTTAGAAAGAAAGGGTCCAGATTGTCTAGCCCAGATGATTTGTAGGGGTCCAGATTTTGCAGCTCTTTCAGAACATCAGCTGTGTGAATTTGTGTGAAGGAGAAGCGGGGGAGCATGGGCAAGTTGCAGCGGAGGGTGTAGAGCTGGTGGCCGGGGTAGTGGTAGCCAGGTGGAAAGCATGGCCAGCTGTAGCAAAATGCTTGTTGAAATTCTCGATTATCGGTGGTGATAGTGTTTCCTAGCCTCAGTGCAGTGGGCAGCTGGGAGGAAGTGCTCTTATTCTCCATGGACTTTACAGTGTCCCAAAACTTTTTGGAGTTAGTGCTACAGGATGCAAATTTCTGTTTGAAAAAGTTAGCCTTTGCTTTCCTAACTGCTTGTGTATATTGGTTCCTAACTTCCCTGAAAAGTTGCATATCGCGGGGGCTATTTGATGCTAATGCATTACGCCACAGGATGTTTTTGTGCTGGTCAAGGGCAGTCAAGTCTGAGGAGAACCAGGGGCTATATCTGTTCTTAGTTCTGTATTTTTTGAATGGGGCATGTTTATTTAAGATCGAGAGGAAATTACTTTTAAAGAACAACCAGGCATCCTCTACTGACGGAATGAGATCTATATCCATCCAGGATACCTGGGCCAGGTCAATTAGGAAGGCCTGCTCGCTGAAGTGTTTTAGGGAGCGTTTGACCGTGATGAGGGGTGGTCGTTTGACCGCGGACCCGTTACGGACGCAGGCAATAAGGCAGTGATCGCTGAGATCCTGGTTGAAGACAGCGGAGGTGTATTTAGAGGGTAAGCTAGTCAGGGTGATATCTATGAGGGTACCCATGTTTACGGATTTAGGGTTGTACCTGGTAGGTTTGTTGATAATTTGTGTGAGATTGAGGGCATCTAGTTTGGATTGTAGGATGGCCGGGGTGTTAAGCATATCCCAATTTAGGTCACCAAGCAGTACGAACTCTGAGGATAAATGGCGGGCAATCAATTCACATATGGTGTCCAGGGCACAGCTGGGGGCTGAGGGGGGTCTGTAGCAAGCGGCAACAGTGAGAGACCTATTTCTGGAAAGGTGGATTTTTAGAAGTAGAACCTCAAACTGTTTGGGCACAGACCTGGATAGTATGATAGAGCTCTGCAGGCTCTCTACAGTAGATTGCAACTCCACCCCCTTTGGCAGTTCTATCTAGACAGAAAATGTTATAGTTAGGGATGGACATTTCAGAATTATTGGTGGCCTTCCTAAGCCAGGATTCAGACACTGCTAGAACATCAAAGGTTGGCGGAGTGTGCTAACGCAGTGAATAACTCAAACTTAGGAAGGAGGCTTCTGATATTTACGTGCAGAAAACCAAGGCTTTTACGGTTACAGAAGTCAACAAATGATAGCTCCTGGTGAGTAGGAGTGATACTGGGGGCTGAAGGGCCTGGGTTAACCTCTACATCACCAGAAGAACAGAGGAGGAGTAGAATAAGGATACGACTAAAGGCTTTAAGAACTGGTCTTCTAGTGCGTTGGGTACAGAGAATAAAGGGGGCAGATTTCCGGGCGTTGTAGAAAAGATTCAGGGCATTATGTACAGAAAAGGATTTGGAAGGATATGAGTACAGTTGAGGTAAACCTAAGCGTTGCGTAACAATGAAAGAGATAGCATCACTGGAGGCACCGATTGAGCCGGTCTCGGCGTGTATGGGGGGTGGAACAAAGGAACTATTTGAGGCAGTTTGAGAGGGATTTGGGGTTCTACAGTGAAATTGTATAATAAGAACTAACCCAAACAGCAATAGGCAAGGCATATTGACATGGGAGAGAGGCATAAAGCAATCACAGGTGTTATTAGAGAGAGCTAAGACAACAACTGGTAATGGCGATACATTTTGGGCTGAGACTGAGGCTAAACAGAATTAACAGGACAGGGTACCGTGTAAAGGAACAGTCCAGCAGGCATCAGCTGTGCAGCTGAGTGATCATAAGGTCCAGTGAACAGCAATATGTGAGTCCGAGAGCAGTTCAAATTGGTGCTTCAGCACAGCGAGCAGGAAGCACAGTTGTAGTTTGCGTGTGCTAGCGGGCCGGGGCTAGCAGATGGATCTTCGTGGTCGACATCGTAACAGGAAGCCTGTTGAAACCACATCAGACGATTTCGTCGGCAAACCAGTCGTGTTGGATCGGCGGGGCTCAGTGTCAACACTAGGAGGTCCCATCCGGTTGACAGAGAGGTAGATAGCCGGGAGATGGGCCTGGCTCGAGGCTAGCTCAAGGCTAACTGGTGCTTGCTAAGGGGCAATGGTAATTAGCCAACAACAGGTTGCAGCTAGCTGGTTTCGATGATCCACCGCTAGGGTCCAGTGATTCCGGCAGAAAGTCCGATATGCTCTGGGTCGATAGCACGCTGTGCAGACTGGCCGACGAATTGTCCAGGCTAGAGCTAGAGCTGGCTGGTGGGTAGTGCAGGCCACGGACGATGGTGAAGACGCTAGCGGTGGCTAATAGCATGTAGCCATTCGGTTGCAGCTAGACTAGTTTGAGCTTAAGGTTCTTGATAAAAGATATAAAGAAATAATAGAATCCTTTCCACGTTGGGTGAGGCGGGTTGCAGGAAAGTATATTTAGTTAAAGAATGAAAAGTAAAATTGAGAGATATATACAAAATAGACAAAAAACGGGCTATTTACACTAGGACACAGAAAAAAACACGTCCGCACTGCTACGCCATCTTGGAAAGATACTTGCATGACAATACAAACAGATCTGGGACTAGGCTACAGACATTCATGCTGAAGCACTTCTAGTTTTTCAGTTTACAGTAGTAACTAAGCCTACTCAGTTTTAACAGCACAATACCATTTAGATCTGCTTATGGTAACATATTCTTATACTTATTGCATAGGCTACTTTGAGAGAAAAACATTATTTAACTGTGAATTTTAAATACACAATACACAACTCATTACATTGTAGATGACAGTTGATGTAAGAGGTACACAACAGTCTTCATATAGGAGGCTAATTCAGTTGCCTGTAATGGACATTGTTGTAGTGAGAAACAATGGTTATGTGGAGATGCTACTTACCGACACTGACATGTTGAGCTCCAGCATTGAAGCAGTGATGTAGGCCGTCAGTGTGACTTCATCTGTCACCCCACCCTACAAAACAATGTCAAAATACTAAAACGTGTATAAACTGTATTTAGCCTGATACAATTCTGTTGAAATCATCATTCACTATTTTATGGCTGGTCTGACGAGACATACAACTACATCTTCTAATCAGTTTATTATCAATATAAATACCTTCATTCTGTTATTAAAGAGTTTCCCCAATCTGATGAAACAGCCATGTTTGCCTTGTCGACGTTCTAACCAAGTCTTGGCTTGCTCAATTTTTGCCGGGTCAATATAGATGAAAGACTGTGCTTTGCCAAAGGATCTCAAGACAAAAGCAGTCAGCCTGAGGAAAGAGAACTTGATTTGAATGTCCCGTCATAATACCCACATAAGGTTGTCATAAACATGACTTAGAGCTTGACATTACATGCAATGACAGCTTATTTTAACTTATGTCACATCCATGGTCTCTGTCAGAGACAATGCCATTTGATTGGTCAATACTTAATTGAAACAGACACAGTTATAATGTGTTTACCAGTAGGTGAAAAACACAATACTCACCAAGTGTTGCCCGAGCCTTGTCCAAATGTGCTGTATGCACCATCAAAATGCTTGTAGTTCAGCTGCCTTTGGTAACCTGTCGGCGTGTTCTTAGAGTGAACAACAAAGAGACCATGTGTTTTTTATAGTCACTGACCGTGTGCCCCAAATGGCACCCTATTCCCTATAAAGTACACAACTTTTGCCAGGAAAAAATGAGTGCGCTATTTAGGGAATAGGCAGGGTTGGGTAGATTACTTTCTAAAGGTAATCCGTTACAGTTACTAGTTGCCTGTCCAAAACTGTAATCAGTTACTCCCCAACCCTTGGGGTGCCATTTGGGATGCAGCCTCAATATTCTCTGATCAAATGATTTCAGTGGGGAAACATCTGGAAGTCCCTACATGTGTTGGGTCAGTGATGCTCTGTTGATAAGACACTGTGATGTCATCTATGCTGGAGCGCTATAATTTACATGATAGCAGGGTCGTAGTCATTAGGGCACACTGTGGTGAAACTTTTTTTTTAATTATTCAATGGAAAACAAACAAAGGGGCTCTTATTGGACAAATCCAGCCCTGTTTTCTTCCGTTTGGTGTCTAATCAATACGATCCATATTTTGTGGGACTCTCTTACCACTAGTGAGGAACTTGGTAGCCTTGTCTCGAATTGCTGGAGTGAGCTGCTCTGTGTTCCTCAGGTACTCCAGGATGTAGATATTGGGGGCTAGGAGGGCCATATTCTGCTCTCCACACCCATATGGCATCTGCAACAGTCCATCCAGGTTCTTGAGGGCCCGACCCAGGATTTCCCCTACAGAGAAACATGGGACTTCCGTAAGACTGTCCTCTATAGCAAACAGCAGCGTTATCACTGGAGAAGGGTTGCTTTTCCCACCACTATGCCTATCTAAATTCACTACGCCTCTCTAAACAATACAATGGTTTATTTTACCCAGGACTGAGAGGGACATTCGATCAGATCCATCCACCACATTCTTGGGGAGTTGCAGTTCCACATCCTCTGTCAGAGCTTCTCCTATGGACACAGATGATAAGATGAATGGAGATGATCAGTTCAACCAAAGTGATGTCATGACTCTCCTGGCTGAGGATCCAAAGGCCTCAGATCAGCTAACAATGGAACATTATTTCGATCATCCGAATGTTAAGAATGGTCAGTGGGGTCCTAAAGAACAATGATGTCATATTGTTTATTATTTTGTGATGTCATTAAGGATGGTATCAATAAATAACTGTAACTCGGAAAATTTACACATTCTATCTATCAAGTTTACACCCAAATGTTGTATAAAATATATGATTAAAGATGAGAGTATTTTGGTGAAGATAGGAATGTGATTTTAGTCTTCTAATGCGATAATTGTTTTTCATATAAACTTTTGCCCAGTCAGTAACCACGCCCCAAGGGAGCACAGACATTGTGTTGGCGTGATGGAACGCCCCCTTTTGACCCAAGGATAAAAAGCCTTGGTAACAAAATGTACATTTAGATCAGAAAGCGTGGATCTGTGGCTCTCATCAACACCTTCCCCATAGGAGTGATTGGTTTCTACAGAGAGACGACAAACAAAGACAGACACGTAAATACATTCATTAATTTTTCTCAGAATGTGCGGTGGTTAGGGTGCTAAGTATTCGGATTAATGTGGAGCGTAGTTTCTAAATGTTATACGATAAGTTTGACTCTCTTTGTCCCTCTCTCCCGCCTTCTTTATCTACCCCCTTTCCTTTGATAACCAAGCAGTCATGCTGTTGTTTGTCCGCTAGGGACCTTTTCTCATGTATTAAGTATGTATGTACTCTGTGTTATTATTTAGTTAGCTAGTAAATAAATAATTAAGCAAATTTGTGTATTGCTGACTCATAAGTAAGGTTGGGGTTCTTGCGGATCCAAGGATTATGCGACGTTCAGAATGACACTGATATGAGGTAATGATTAATAAGTGACTGTTATCGATATAAAACATATGTATATTTTAGAGTTACATTCGGGAGATGGTAACTCTATAAACAACTTCTTCCGTGGTGCCCCAAATCCTAATGAGTTAATTGTTACATGATTAATTTAATCGAGTGACAATTAAACATAGTTAGTTGATTCAATAAATAACAGTCATCACATTAATAAAATTCAGTTCACTACATTGAACATTCAAAGTTCATGCATTACTGACCAGTTGGACATAGCAACCAGTTGTAGGTGTCGGTCTTCTCTGTTCCCTCCGCCTGAGAGGAGAGGAGATTATTTTCAGTCAAAGGCAGTTACACTAGATGGTATCTGTACAGCAGTAAGTTTCACCACAGCAGTAGACTACATACCTTCACCAGCAGGCTCTGTGTGACTGTGTCGATGCGTCCTCTCTCTGGTACATTCACAATTTCATTGTCACACACAGCGTGGGACTGGACAGCCTCTGCACTAATGGACACATTCACAACCCCTACACACACATTGACAGACAGAGTGCAGCACAGGTTACACAACATCCAATACGGTGACAGAGTACACAACTCAGGTTGACATCCATTCAGCTGTTTGAACGGTTGAATGAAGACTGATGACTTACCCAGGACAGATGGTGCCATTGTCCAACTGAAGGTCTTTTGTCCATTGGCACACAAGCATGATGAGTACTGGACATCATTCAAGGGTGTGAGAGTGTAGTCTAAGGAGTGAGCCGGAGTCACAGAAACCTGCCAAATAGGAACAATTTAAACAAAACATGGAAAACCCAAGAATGATACCCTGGATCTACATTTTAAAAAAAATAAACACTGACTAGATAAACTGCAACAAAACAAAACACAAGATTTTAAACAACTTAAGAAACAACTCAAGAAACGATCATGATGCAGTGCCGTACCATGATGCACTTGGACAGGTAGTTGACTGACTAGATAAACTGTAGTTGAACACAGTGGCCTTCAGCTCAAAGTGCTCTCCACGGATGATGGAGTAGGGCAGGGTGAACTCTAGGAAGAAGGGCTGGAAGACAGTGATCTCCACCGGAGGAGCCAGACCGAAGCCACCAGGGACCAGGCAGAATGCCTCTGTCTCCCAGGTGGTGATGGTGTCTGGGACTGTAAGGGGCATGTATGCTGTTCCAGATTCCCTGTACAGAGGTCAGAGTTCAAACAGAAAGCCACTAAGTGAAAATAGGAAAATTGAGCCACACTTGTCTCTAGAAAACCATACACAAAATTCATAATTTGACCAAATATTTTGGAAGAGGTCATCATTTCATGGAGCCTGTAAAGGAAGAACCCACATGGAAAAAGTGGTAAGCAAGTTAGGTTAAAAAAAAAGATTTTCACCAAGTCAAATTAATTTATTGTGTTAGAGGTTTCATGATCCTTGTATCTAAACCAAAGTAGATAATTCAAATTGTTCTATGCATCATTTGGGGTCTCTATAAGCTTCAATTTGAGGTCCTAAACCTAGCATGAACGTGTATCGTTGTACCTGTGTGGGCTAATATAGTCCAAATATTTGCCTTGGGGTAAGTTAAGCCAATGGTTAAGCCAATAGAGAGCAATAGTAATGGTGTATTTATGTAGGCACTAACTCCTCAATGGTTCGTTGGACAAAGCCTATGGGAAAATGAATGGAGTTTTTGTAGGGTTTTTGGATAAACAAAAATAAGGTCTGTGGTAAAAACAGGTTTAGGAGATTTTATGTTTTGTTCTATGAGATAATCTTCATCAGCTAACGGCACTTTTTGTGAACTTTGAAGCATTTATGTAATTTAAAAAATCACATAAAGCACAAAGGAATCATAATTCATAAATGTCATGTTAACTGACTGATATTATCTCATAGAACAAAACGTATAAGATCTCCTAAACCTGTGTTAACCTCAGACCTTATTTTCTGCGTTTATCCCAAAACCCTATTCTTTCCCCATTCATTTTCCCCATTTGAATGGCTGAACGAACCAGAGACAACTCATTTTCGGCTTTTAGGACTACAAACTGGCGAGCTCTATGGCAAGTTGAGCAAATTGAAGTGTTTTCTTCCTAGGCAAAGGGTTGGGTAGTAACGGATTACATGTAACAGGGATTATGTAATCTGATTACAAGAATGAACATTGTAAGAATGCTACATTCTTAAAAACAGCTGATTACATTCGGGATTACTTAATCTAATATCAATAGGAACATTTGATAAAACTCTGTCATCATTGCTGTCATTTAGCACGCCATCAAGATTTCTAACATGCTCTCAGAGATGTTATTGTTCTGCTGATCACCCATCAAGGATGGATGGCTTCTGTTGAAGGTAAGGCTTCCAAAACATTTACACCTGGCCCACTGGTCAATCAGACAGTCCTCTGGACTGCAGAGTTCCTGCTTGCTGCTTTGAAGCAGTGCAGTTTCGGGAAAAACAAAGTATTGAAAGCAACCACTATTGTTGCTGTTCAAGAGATAAGGGTCACAGATTTCTGGTCTGTATTGTATCAATTATTGAACAAAGGGCAATATTAAATAGGTGGGTGCATAGGCCATTCAAAGTGGGTGCATAGGCCTATACATTACACTTACTGTTAGATATCAATAAGACGGCTAACTATCAGTTATAGCCTATATTTAGTTAGCGATCTAGCTAACCACTTCCTCAGGTGGTGAATTAGCCCCAAATGAATTAGCCTATGTGATATTAGTGCCAAAGAATATGTAGACAAATGAATCTCTATTGAACAAAAACATCAGAAAATTCTGGAAAAATATTTTTATAGTAAAATAATAACAATTGCCTAGTTGTCAAACCCCACATACATGACAATCACTGGTTCTTGAATCATAACATTTTAGTAGTCTAGTGCACTTGTTAATTAAATACTTTGAATTACTTTCTAAGACGCTGAGGCTACACATTTTTTATATATTGTGTGACCCCACTGTAAATGTGGTGCAACCAAATCATTAGCTGGTGCCTGTCATGGGCCTCTCACTCCACCGGGTTACCACCTTAATTTTCTTCCACTCTGCTCACCACTCTCTCTACTCAGCCTAACTAGCTCCACCTGTCCCTGCTCTGCTCTGCTCTAATTACTCTGCCAGCTGCGCTGCATTACCCACTACCTCTCCCAGTATTTAAGGCCCTGTCTTTCAGCTCTCCGGTGTCAGATCGTCTGCAAAGCTCACACCCGGAACCTGTTTGCTCGCGCTTCTGGCTCACCCTGGTTTTGTGACCCCGGACCTGCCTGTTTTTTGGATACTCTTCTGCCTCAGGAGATCCAGACCTGCTTCTGCCATTACGACTCCTGACTACTCTTCAATCCCGGTAACTCTGACCAGCCTTCTGCCTTGCTACTACGTATTTTGGATTTCCCTTGAACTGTACTGCTGCCTTGTTTCATTCCGCCCTGTTGTGTCTGTGTCTCCCCCCCCCAGGACTTCTGGACCACCCACCACCGGCTTCATAGGACGCATCGCTGCCACTGGGGGGGGCACAGACCCAGCACATTGGACGGGATCCCTGTTACCCCTGGAGCCTTCATTCACTCCCTACTTCCCTTTTCCCTTAAGTTTAATAAACTTTCTGGTGTGACGCAATTGTGGTCCTCTGGTCGTCTGTCTGAACCGTGACAGTACGATCTGACCATTATGGACTCAGCGCACACTTTCCCCGACATGGAAACCGATGAGCATGAGCAGCAGTTCCAGCAGCAGCAACAACAACTCGCCATGATCATTCAACTCCTCACCAACCTTACCCCAGCCAGTCTGCCCACCAGCCCTGCCCCCGAGTTACCTGCCCCGGTCATTGCAGCCGCTGCTCCGGAACCCAAGATTGGAAACCCCGAGCGGTTCAACGGCGATTCAACCCAGGTCCGGCCATTCCTGACTAGCTGCCGACTTCAGTTCTCCTTGCAGCCAAGGACCTTCGCCACGGAGGGGGCTAAAGTTGGGTATGCCATCACTCACCTGACGGGCCGAGCTCGACTCTGGGGAACAGCAGAGTTCGAACGTCAAACCCCCGCATGTGCAACCTTCGACCTGTTTGCTGAGGAGATGCTGAAGGTGTTTGACCTGGATTCACCCACCGCAGAGGCGTCTCGTGAACTGTTCAGTATTCGACAAGGCAGACGTACAGTCGCAGACCATTCCATCGACTTCCGAACCCTGGCTAGACGAAGTTCTTGGAACACACCATCGTTGGTGGACGCGTTCTTCCATAGTTTGGCTGACTATATCAAGGACGAGTTGGTCTCCCATGAACTGCCTTCCACTCTTGATGAAGCCATCGCACTGACTGTCAGGATCGACAGAAGGATACAGACCCGTCGTCGTGAGAGGGGGCGCCAAGGTCCACCTACTACCGGCATTCGGAGAGATCCGACTGGGCTCCTGTCATCTACTGCCACTCACCCAGGTCAGCTTGATCAGTCTGAGCCTATGGAGATTGGGCGAGCCTCTCTCACTCCTGCAGAGCGCCAGCGCCGCTTCACCTCAAACCTCTGCCTCTATTGTGGAGGTGATGGACATCGTGTGGTAACCTGCCCTTTAAAGGGCCGAAGCTCACCGGGCATAGGGGGAGTCCGGTTGAGTTCAATGACCATCCAGTCCTCCGACCGCAAACCCCTGCTGCAAGTTCACCTCCGCCTCTCTGACTCAACTCACACCCTGGCTGCTCTGGTGGATTCTGGCGCCGAAGCCAACATAATGGACATCAAGCTGGCACGCCAACTGGGACTGGAGAACCTCCGTTTGACACCTCCTATTCCTGCCCGGGCACTGGACGGACACTTACTCGGATCGGTCACTCATGTCACGGCCCCGGTCTCGATGGGTCTGTCCGGAAACCATCAAGAAACTATCCAGTTTCACCTGCTCCCCTCTCCAGGCCAACCCCTCATCCTGGGTTACCCATGGCTCCGCCGGCACAACCCTCAGCTCGACTGGGTGACCGGGGTGATCAGGGAGTGGGGAGAGGACTGCCACCGAACCTGCCTGCTTGCTGCCGCACTACCCCCTCGGCCAGTACCTACTAACTCCGCTCCTGACCTCTCCAATGTCCCAGAATGCTACCATGGTCTCAGAGAGGTGTTTAACAAAGCAAGAGCCACATCTCTGCCCCCTCACCGACCGTACGACTGTGCCATCGACCTCCTCCCTGGAACAGCTCCTCCAAAGGGTCGTCTTTATTCGTTGTCTGCTCCTGAAAGAAAGTCCATGGAGGACTACATCAATGGCTCTCTGTCCGCAGGATTAATCCGTTCATCTTCATCTCCTGCTGGTGCTGGCTTCTTCTTTGTGGGGAAGAAGGACGGATCTCTTCGCCCCTGCATCGACTACAGGGGACTCAACGACATCACAGTGAAAAACCGTTACCCTCTGCCTCTGCTCACCTCTGCTTTTGAGTTGCTCCAGGGAGCCACTGTTTTTACCAAGTTGGATCTCAGAAACGCTTACCACCTAGTGCGGATCCGGGAGGGAGATGAATGGAAAACCGCATTCAATACACCAACAGGCCACTACGAGTATCTGGTTATGCCTTTTGGCCTCACCAATGCTCCTGCTGTGTTCCAGGCTCTAGTGAATGATGTACTGCGGGACATGTTAAACAAGTTTGTCTTCGTTTACCTGGATGACATCTTAATCTACTCCAGAAACCTGTCTGAACACACCCGCCATGTCCAGCAAGTCCTTCATCGTCTTCTGGAGAATTCCCTCTACGCCAAGGCAGAGAAATGTGAGTTTCACGTCAAGACAGTGGCCTTCCTGGGGTACATAGTGGCAGAGGGAAGTATCCAAATGGATCCTGCCAAAGTATCAGCAGTCACTTCATGGCCAGTTCCGGAGAACAGAAAGAAGCTGCAACAGTTTCTGGGGTTTGCTAACTTCTATAGGAAGTTTATCCGGAACTACAGTACCGTTGCTGCCCCTCTCACTGCTCTAACCAGCACCAAGCAACCCTTCACCTGGACCCCAGCAGCCGACAAAGCCTTCAGTACCCTCAAGGTGAGGTTCACCTCCGCTCCCATCCTCCAGATGCCTGATGTGGACCGGCAATTCATTGTGGAGGTGGACGCCTCGGATGTGGGAGTTGGTGCTGTGATTTCTCAGTGGGCTGCGGAGGATAGGAAGCTCCATCCCTGTGCCTTTTTCTCACGTCGGTTGTCCCCCTCTGAGTGCAATTACGACATAGGGAACCGTGAGCTGCTGGCTGTGAAGCTTGCCTTGGAGGAGTGGCGTCACTGGCTGGAGGGGTCCACCATTCCATTTCTCGTTTGGACCGATCATAAGAACTTGGAGTACATCCGCACGGCCAAACGGTTGAACTCCAGGCAGTCCCGCTGGGCCCTGTTCTTCACCAGGTTTAATTTCACTCTGTCATACCGGCCTGGATCACGCAACACCAAGCCAGACGCCCTCTCCCGTCAATTCCAGAAGGATGACACCCCCTCCAAGGACCCTGTGTCGATTCTGCCAAGTCCCTGCATCGTTGCAGCTCTGACCTGGGCTGTTGAGGAACAGGTGCTGGAGGCTCTCCGTAACCAGCCAGGTCCCAGCACTTGCCCAGCTGACCGCCTTTTTGTCCCCGAAGACCTGAGGTCCCAGGTCGTTCAGTGGGGACATGACTCCCGCCTAGCTTGTCACCCTGGCTCCACCCGCACTTACAACCTGCTCGCCCAGAGGTTCTGGTGGCCCTCTCTGAGGAAGGATGTACGGGAATTCGTCCAAGCCTGCCCCATCTGCAACCAACACAAGTCGTCCTGCCAGCCCCCAGCCGGATTGCTGCAGCCCCTGCCTGTGCCCAGACGTCCCTGGTCTCACATCGCCCTTGACTTTGTCACGGGGCTGCCCCCTTCAAGTGGCATGACCGTCATTCTCACCATCGTTGACCGTTTCAGCAAGATGGCACACTTCATTCCCCTCCCCAAGCTCCCAACCGCCAAGGAGACCGCCCAGGTGGTCCTGGAACACGTCTTCCGGATCCACGGACTGCCAAAGGATGTAGTTTCTGACCGTGGTCCACAATTCTCCTCCGCTTTTTGGAAGGAGTTCTGTCACCTGCTGGGAGCCACAGTCAGTCTGACTTCCGGATTCCATCCCCAATCCAATGGGCAGTCAGAGCGGGCTAATCAGGAGCTCGAGAAGGCACTGCGATGCATGACTTCACGCAACCCCCACTCCTGGTCGCAGCAATTGACATGGGTGGAGTACGCACACAATTCTCTGACCTGCTCTGCCATCGGTATGTCCCCTTTCCAATGTGTTTATGGATACCAGCCTCCTCTATTTGCCAGCCAGGAAGAGGAGGTTACTTGCCCATCTGCACTTGCTTTTGCCCGTCGATGTCGCCGCACCTGGTCACAAGCCCGAGCCACACTCCTCAGATCCGTTGCCAGCTACACTACCGGGGCCAACCGTCGGAGAATTCCTGCTCCCACCTACCATGTTGGTCAAAGGGTGTGGTTGTCATCGAAGAACCTGCCACTCAGGGTGGAGTCGCAGAAGCTGGCACCTCGGTTCATTGGCCCATTCCCTATCATAAGAGTGATTAGCCCAACTGCTGTCCGGCTCCAACTGCCTAATTCCCTGAGGGTGCACCCCACTTTCCATGTGTCTAAGATTAAGCCCATCCATGAGAGTCCGCTGGTCCCTGCTGCGCCTGGTCCTCCTCCTCCACGGCTCGTCGATGGTGGTCTGGTTTACACCGTCCGCCGCCTGCTTCGGTCCAGACGGAGGGGTAGGGGTCTCCAGTACCTCATTGACTGGGAGGGCTATGGACCTGAGGAAAGGACCTGGGTGCCAGCTAGTCGGATTGTGGATAGGACTCTCATCACCGCTTTCCACCAACGGCATCCTGATCAACCTGCAATCCGTAGGGGCCGCCCCAGAGGGGTCCCTAACCGTCCTGCCCGCTCGGCTTCCTGTCCTGTGCCTGATCCTGTCTCGGGACCTGTCCCATCTCCCGACCACGGCCCTCCGGCTTCCTCCGAGGATGAGGACGTTCACTCGGACCGTTCGGAGGAGTTCTAGCCCTCCTCCGGCTCCCCTCCTACCGCCCGGCGTGGTGTTGCTCTTGGGACTTCTGGGGCCGTCCCTTGGGGGGGGGGTTCTGTCATGGGCCTCTCACTCCACCGGGTTACCACCTTAATTTTCTTCCACTCTGCTCACCACTCTCTCTACTCAGCCTAACTAGCTCCACCTGTCCCTGCTCTGCTCTGCTCTAATTACTCTGCCAGCTGCGCTGCATTACCCACTACCTCTCCCAGTATTTAAGGCCCTGTCTTTCAGCTCTCCGGTGTCAGATCGTCTGCAAAGCTCACACCCGGAACCTGTTTGCTCGCGCTTCTGGCTCACCCTGGTTTTGTGACCCCGGACCTGCCTGTTTTTTGGATACTCTTCTGCCTCAGGAGATCCAGACCTGCTTCTGCCATTACGACTCCTGACTACTCTTCAATCCCGGTAACTCTGACCAGCCTTCTGCCTTGCTACTACGTATTTTGGATTTCCCTTGAACTGTACTGCTGCCTTGTTTCATTCCGCCCTGTTGTGTCTGTGTCTCCCCCCCCCAGGACTTCTGGACCACCCACCACCGGCTTCATAGGACGCATCGCTGCCACTGGGGGGGGCACAGACCCAGCACATTGGACGGGATCCCTGTTACCCCTGGAGCCTTCATTCACTCCCTACTTCCCTTTTCCCTTAAGTTTAATAAACTTTCTGGTGTGACGCAATTGTGGTCCTCTGGTCGTCTGTCTGAACCGTGACAGTGCCACCAACTGAACATTTTAGTATGGAGCCATGTGACTATGCTCTTACACATAGAATAGATAGCACACTAGTCCCCAATTTGGAAATACTCATGTTTCTAAATGAAAAAATGCTGAATTAGATTAATGTTTTTAAATGTTTTAAAATGTCTGGTGTTAGAAGTGACAGTAATCCAAAAGTAATAAAATGCAATCGGATTACATTAATCATTTTGAGTAATCCATTACATTCCTGATTACTTTATTTTTCATGTAACTGTAATCAGTAACGGATTACATTTTTCAAGTAATCCGCCCAACCCTGCCCAGGCTTAATGCAAGGCATTATCGCTGGGATATGACGTACAGTGCCTTGCAAAAGTATTCATCCCCCTTGGCGTTTTTCCTATTTTGTTGCATTACAAACTGTAATTTAAATTGATTTTTATTTGGATTTCATGTAATGGACATACACAAAATAGACCAAATTGGTGAAGTGAAATGAAAAAAATTACTTGTTTCAAAAAATTCCACCTTGGCAATAACAAATGGAAGAGTAGCTCAACCGAGCTACTCGCTCTCACAAATACAATCACTCACAAAGACAAGGGGATCAGAGGGAACACTTATACACATACTAATTAGGGGAATGAGCACCAGGTGTGTGTGATTGACAAGACAAGACATGACAAGTGGATTGATGAGAATGGGATCGGCAGTAGCTAGTAAGCCAGTGACGACGAACGCCGAAACCTGCCCGAACAAGGAGGGGAGGCAGCCTCGGCGGAAGTCGTGACAGTACCCCCTCCTTGACGCGCGGCTCCAGCAGTGCGCCGACCCCGGCCTCGGGGACGGCCAGGAGGACGCGGAGCAGGGCGAGTCGGATGGCGACGGTGGAAATCCCTCAACAGGGAGGGTTCGAGGATGTCCCTCCTTGGGACCCAACACCGTTCCTCCGGACCGTACCCCTCCCACTTTACAAGATATTGAAGGCCCCCCACCCGATGCCTCGAATCCAGTATGGAATGGACCGATTACGCCGGGGCCCCCTCGATGTCCAGAGGAGGTGGAGGAACCTCCCGTACCTCAGACTCCTGGAGCGGACCAGCTACAACTGGCCTGAAGAGGGACACATGAAACGAGGGGTTAATACGGTAATCAGGGGGGAGTAACAACCTGTATGTAACCTCGTTTATCCTCCTCAGGACTTTAAACGGCCCCACAAACCGCGGGCTCAGCTTCCAGCAGGGCAGACAGAGGGGTATATTCCGGGTCGAGAGCCAGACCTGATCCCCCGGTACGAAAACCGGGGCCTCCCTGCGGTGGCGGTCAGCGTTCGCCTTCTGACGATGCACGGCGCGCTGGAGGCGAATGTGGGCAGCGTCCCAAGTCTCCTCCGCGCACCGAAACCAGTCATCCACCGCAGGAGCCTCGGTCTGGCTCTGGTGCCACGGTGCCAGGAGCGGTTGGTAACCCAAAACACATTGGAAGGGTGTTAGGTTAGTGGAGGAGTGGCGGAGAGAGTTCTGAGCGTATTCTGCCCATGGCAGGAACACGACCACTCCCCCGGTCGGTCCTGATAGTAGGTCCGCAGGTACCTACCCACATCTTGATTCACCCTTTCCACCGGCCCATTACTCTCGGGGTGAAATCCAGAGGTCAGGCTGACTGAGACCCCCAGACGTTCCATGAACGCCTTACAGATTCTAGACGTGAACTGGGGACCTCGGTCGGATACTATATCCTCTGGTACCCCGTAGTGCCAGAAGACGTGAGTAAACAGAGCCTCCGTAAACAGAGCCTCCGCAGTTTGTAGGGCCGTGGGAAGACAGGGCAGACGAAGGAGGTGGCAGGACTTCGAAAAGAGATCCACAACAACCAGGATAGTGGTGTTACCTTGGGAGAGGGGAAGATCAGTAAGAAAATCAATACTAAGTTGAGACCATGGTCGTTGTGGAACTGGTAAAGGTTGTAGCTTACCCGCTGGGAGGTGCCTAGGTGCCTTACTCTGGTTGCACAATGAGCAGGAGGAAACATACACCCTCACGTCCTTAGCCAAGGAAGGCCACCAGTACTTCTCGGTCAGGCAGCGCATTGTACGACCGATACCTGGATGACCAGAGGAGGGTGCCGTGTGTGCCCAGTAGATCATACGATCACGGATAAGCGCAGGCACGTACTGCAGCCCAGCTGGACACTGCAGTGGAGATGGATCTGTGCGTAATGCCTGCACTATATATGCGTCCATCGCCCATACTACCAGCGCCACAATGCATGAGGCCGGGAGTATGGGGGTGTTGTCTCTGGGCCTCTCCTCTGTGTCATACAGCCGAGACAGTGCGTCTGCCTTCACGTTCTTCGTACCCGGAATTTATGAGAGTGTGAAATCAAACCCGAGTGCTGGGATAAGACAGCGCCTATCCCTACCTCGGACGCATCCACCTCCACTACGAACGGTAGTGATGAATCGGGGTGAGCCAGTACCGGGGCTGAGGTGAACAGACCACGCAATCTACTGAAGGCCAAATCAGCCTCAGCAGACCAGCGGAGCCGGGACGGCCCACCCTTCAACAAGGAGTTAATGGGAGCTGCAACCTTGCCAAAGCCCCGAATAAACCTCCGATAGTAGTTGGCAAAGCCAAGGAAGCGCTGCACCTCCTTCACCGTGGTTGGAGTCGGCCAATTACACACGGCTGAAATGCGATCTCCCTCCATCTCCACACCTGTGGTAGTAATGCGGTATCCGAGGAAGGAGATTGACTGCTGGAAAAACTCACACTTCTCTTAGGGCATCACCAGGTATTCATAATGCCTCGAGGTTGTGCTGAATGCTGTTTTCCACTCATCCCCTTCCCGAATACGCACCAGGTTGTAGGCACTCCTGAGGTCTAATTTCGTGAAAAAACGGGCCCCATGCATTGACTCAATCACTGAAGGAATGAGGGGAAGAGGATAACTAAATCGTACCGTCACCTTATTCAGTGGTCGATTATCAATGCACGGGCGTAAACCGCCATCTTTCTTCTTCGCAAAGAAGAAACTCGAGGAAGCAGGTGAAGTGGAGGGACGTTTATACCCCTGGCGCAGGGACTCGGTGACGTATGTTTCCATAGCCTCCGTTTCAGCCTGCGACAGGGGATACACATGATTCCTGGGAGTTACAACATCTACCCGAAGGTTTATCGTGCAATCCCCCTCCTGATGAGGTGGTAATTTAGTCAATTGCGTCTTGAAAAACGCAAGCGCCAGATCATGGTTTTCGGGGGGAATGCACACGGTGGGGGTACCGTCTGGACTTTCCACCGTGGTCGCACCAACGGAAACACCTAGATACCTACCCGGACACTCACTACCCCGTAAGAACCCTCTGGGCCATGAAAAATTGGGGTTGTGAAGGGCTAACCACGCAATACCTAAGACTACAGGGTAAGCAGGAGACTCAATAATCAAAAAAGTGATATGCTCAACATGCGTCTCCTGTGTAATCATGGTGACTGGTACAGTAACCTCCTTAACCAACCCGGACCCTAATGGTCGACTATCAAGTGCTCTGATGGGGAGTGGAATGGATAGGGGAACCAATGAAATGCCTTGATGGCGTGCAAATGCCCTGTCCATAAAGTTCCCAGCTGCGCCTGAATCGACTAGCGCCTTACACTGGGAAACTACCAGGTGATCGGGAAAGGAGATAGATAAGGTACAGTGCGCCGCAAAGGGCCCTGAACAAGTTTGGGTGTTCGTTACCTGGGGTGATACGTGAGTACCCTGCCTACCGCCTCCAGACCCAAAGGAACGTTTACTGCGACGTGAGGTGGATTGTCCCTTCGTGCCACCAGAGTGGCACTGTCGCTGTCCTCCTGCGCTCTCTCGACCGGCGGCTCCCCCCAGCTCCATCTGCTCGGGGTCAGAGACGTCCGGAGTGGGAACGGGCAGACCCCTACCAGGACGTCCTCTGGCTGCTAGCAGATTGTCCAGCCGGATGGCCATGTCCACCAGTTGGGAGAACGATAGCATGGCATCACGGCAGGCTAGCTCCCGTCGGACGTCCTCCCTTAGGTGGCACTGTAAATGGCCAATCAGGGCCCGCTCGTTCCACCAGGACCCCGCCGCCAGCGTCAGGAACTCCAGCGCATAGTCCTGTGTGGTCCTTGTCCCCGCCTCAGGCGGGTGATTGAAAACGGTCCGAAAGAGGCGAGCAAACTCCCTGTAGTCCTCCAACGCGGCAGCTCCCTCGTTCCACACCGCGTTGGCCCACTCCAGGGCTCTCCCACAAAGGCAGGAAACGAGGACAGATACCTTCTCCCACTCCAGTGGCGCCGGCCTGATGCTGGAGAAATATATCTCTAGTTGGAGCAGAAATCCCTTACATCGCACTGCTATCCCATCAAACGCCGGTGGCCGGGATATCTGGATACCTCCAGGGGCTGGGGTGTTGGTGGCTGGATCCGGTTGACCAGCTGGTCTCGATAGATCGGGTCCTCTCTTCTCCAGGCGTTGTACTACCTGAAGAACCCAATCCATCGCTTCCCCCAAGCTGGCCAGCATCGAGGAATGCTCCTGGACCCTTGCCACAACTCCAGACATGCGGTCTTCTCCTGCTGACTCCATATCAGATCAGGTGAGTGATTCTGTGACAAGGTGTGAATGAAGGAGTCAGGCGCAGGAGGTAAAACACCGAAGTACAGAGTTTATTCCGTTTATATAAATAAAACGAACCCAGCGTCAAAACGAAACTATCACAAGGGAAATATTCCACCTTGGCAATAACAAATGGAAGAGTAGCTCAACCGAGCTACTCGCTCTCACAAATACAATCACTCACAAAGACAAGGGGAACAGAGGGAGCACTTTTACACATACTAATTAGGGGAATGAGCACCAGGTGTGTGTGATTGACAAGACAAGACATGACAAGTGGAGTGATGAGAATAGGATCGGCAGTAGCTAGTAAGCCGGTGACGACGAACGCCAAAACCTGTCCGAACAAGGAGTGGAGGCAGCCTCGGCGGAAGTCGTGACAGGTGCGTGCATATGCATTCACCCCCTTTGCTATGAAGCCCCTAAATAAGATCTGGTGCAACCAATTACCTTCAGAAGTCACATAATTAGTTAAATAAAGTCCACCTGTGTGCAATCTAAGTGTCACATGATCTGTCACATGATCTCAGTATATATACACCTGTTCTGAAAGGCCCCAGAGTCTGCAACACCACTAAGCAAGTGGCACCACCAAGCAAGCGGCACCATGAAGACCAAGGTGCTCTCCAAACAGGTCAGGGACAAAGTTGTGGAGAAGTACAGATCAGGGTTGGGTTGTAAAAAACTATCAGAAACGTTGAGTATCTCACGGAGCACCATTAAATCCATTATTAGAAAATTGAAAGAATATGGCACCACAACAAACCTGCCAAGAGAGGGCCGCCCACCAAAACTCACGGACCAGGCAAGGAGGGCATTAATCAGAGAGGCAACAAAGAGACCAAAGATAACCCTGAAGGAGCTGCAAAGCTGCACAGTGGAGATTGGAGTATCTGTCCATAGGACCACTTTAAGCCATACACTACACAGAGCTGGGCTTTACGGAAGAGTGGCCAGAAAAAAGCCATTGCTTGAAGAAAAAAACGCATGTGGGAGACTCCCCAGACATATGGAAGAAGGTACTCTGGTCAGATGAGACAAGAATTGAGCTTTTTAGCCATCAAGGAAAAAGCTATGTCTGGCGCAAACCCAACACCTCTCATCACCCCGAGAACACCATCCCCACAGTGAAACATGGTGGTGGCAGCATCATGCTGTGGGGATGTTTTTCATCGGCAGGGACTGGGAAACTGGTCAGAATTGAAGGAATGATGGAGGCGCTAAATACAGGGACATTCTTGAGGGAAACCTGTTTCAGTCTTCCAGAGATTTGAGACTGGGACAGAGGTTCACCTTCCAGCAGGACAATGACCCTAAGCATACTGCTAAAGCAACACTTGAGTGGTTTAACGGGAAACATTTAAATGTCTTGGAATGGCCTAGTCAAAGCCCAGACCTCAATCCAGGGTGAATAGTTACGCACGCTCAAGTTTTCAGTTTTTTTGTCTTATTTCTTGTTTGTCTCACCCAAAAAAATATTTTGCATCTTCAAAGTGGTAGGCATGTTGTGTAAATCAAAGGATACAAACCCCCCCAAAATCAATTTTGATTCCAGGTTGTAAGGCAACAAAAAATGAAAAATGCCAATGGGGGTGAATACTTTCGAAAGCCACTGTAACAACAGGTCTGGCCTATGTTAAAAGTGTTTTAAAAAAGTTTAAAGCATTTGTTAGGTGTTAAGCCTGTGTTAAATTATGCTTAAAACGATTAAAAGACAAAAAAGTGATTGTGATTGTGTTGAATTGTGTTTGGGAAATAGAGATAGACATGAACCAGGTTTCCATTCAACCTTTTTGCGCGCGTAAAGTATGTTTGATAAAAAATGTCATGACAGGCCTGAAGGAAACAGAACATTTGTCTGTAAAAATGTCCAATTGTCGACAAAAAAAATACGCTAGACAAGGTGGGACCTTTTTGTGTCAGTAAAATAAATTATGCGAGAAATGGTGGTGGAAACACTTTTATGGGCAAATATTGATATAATAACCATCATATCTAAGTAAACTTGGAATCACGCGATGACATGTTGTGTGGTCCTCCCACTACAACTCGCCGGGAGAACATGCAGTTTATTAGGCTTCAGATTAAATAAATATTGATGGTTTTATTCTGGTGACATGATGATCGATGCTTGGCTGTCATTTGACAAATAAAAAGAACCTCGCTCATTTGTCCATAACAATCTCATCATATAGTCAATTTGATGGAAATATCTCCGGTGGGAAAATACGCATATTGTTTTTATGCGGATGTAGAAAAAATGTGCATGAAAATCTGTCGCCAATCAGATGGAAACCTAGCTATGGTTTAAAAAGGTAGTGGTAATATTTCATTCAATACAGAAATGTGTAGGCAGCTTAACTTACCCCTTGTGCCAAGAGACCAATTCTTTGGGACGAGCTATGTTTTCAATACTGTAATGTTTACATGAATTATGATTATTTCCAGGGATACACAACATCCTGAAATATATGTCGATATCTTTGTTAGAAAGAATACTATCTTTCCCTTGACAGAGTGATGCTGAATGTAAAACATTTATCAATTATACACCACTCTCCCCTACTCTGTAATGCAGTTTAATGAGGTACAGGTTCCTAATCTAGACCACTAATGTATGTTTGATATAGGTGGGTTGGTTGTTTAGCAACAAAACTGACAGGTACGCAACTATGGGGCAAAACAGACGGGGTTGGCTTAGATTGTTGACAAGTTAACTATATTTTGCCTCCAAATGCTTATTGAAAACATAAATACATTTGCACAATGAGCACTTGTTGTTTCTCAAATAAATCATTACAGTTGCTGGTTAGCTAGCTAGCGAATTTTTGGCATATTAGCATAGACATGACATGAGTCAAAACACCTCAAAACAAGCCATGGTATCAATAATAAGATACTACGAGCTGAAACGAGCCACCGACTATTCTCCACATGGCAGCTTCTTGTCATTGTTGCTAACTATCTGACCGTTCAGAATCATAAGATCACACAGCCTTCTGCCTCAATGATGCGCGCGCATTATTTTTGTGACGTTGTCAGTCAACCCATCTATAAGGCAACAGCCTCACTGTGCAGTGCTCTTACCCAACTTCCACAAGATCCCATATCCATGTCTCAGGGAAGAACGTACGGACCGTCTCTATGGGTGGCGGAGGTGGAGCGGCACCATGTCCGGCATCGAGTAATCCAGCTTGAACCACTGAAAATCCCTGACCTGATGCACCCGTTTCAAGGCTGTCCATTTCTACAGTGTGGGAGTAGTATCTGTAGGGTATTACTAAAACAAAACAGTCATTATTCTCGTGTTAGAATCAGCCTGGTCAAACCAGACCGAATGCTGCGCTCACTGGTGATGCATGCAGCGTTCAGACTGGTTTAACCAGGCTATGTTAGAATAACAAAAACCATACATTTTCCAAGATTCAACAAAGACTTCTGGCAATGACGAGAGTAAGCGGTGTTAAGGAGGACATCTCACCATAGGATCAATGGTACTGGTTCCCCTTATAACTTAGGCAGGAAGGTACTCTTAGAACCAGATTAGTTGCCAGCTTCAGTCCCAGTTTCTAGAAATGTAAGAATCACAAACAAGAGAGCTCAATATTAATGATTGTCTCAGTTTTATTTTTCTATTCTATGTTTTTTTGTTGTTGCCTCAAACAGGCTATTTTAGCAATGTATAATTTAAGAAGATGAATGCACGGTAACAGTTTGGTAAATGATTCTTACGAGAGAGAGGAAAAGAGGCTTCAAGTTAAGAGAAAACAAGGCAGAAGGTGCCTGAAAAACTTAATAAGGTTCCTTTTTCTCCTCAGTTTGTCCATCTGGGTATGGCATTACATATCTCCTTGGTCTTACACGTAAACATGCTACTGGATCTTCAAGCTCGTAGGGAATGTATGTTGTCTCCTTGACTGGTAACAAATCAAATATCTGGAATGGGATAATAAGGAGACGTGAAATGACCTTGTTCATTGGGCACCAAACAGAAGGCAGTGACTACTTAGACTTGTCTAATTTCATTTTCCATTGCTAAACGTTTTTAAAATGCTTTCCGTGCCCTGATGAACACAACCCAGAATAGGAACTTATTAAAGTCACACTATGCAGAAATCGCTCCTCCATTTCCTGGTTGCTAAAACTCAAATAGTTCACCTAATTTCAGTTTATGTGACAAAATAGCCTAGTATAGTGTAGAGAATCATTGTACTATCTAAACCGCTGTGAAATATATTTTCCAAAACCATGAATATTGTTGTTTCAGCTGTTTGAAGATGGTGTACAAACCAAAAAGTAAAAGATGCAAAAACAAAACTTAAGAACGGGGACCATAGAAATAGCACACATAGAACAGATACACTGCTTCTTAGACTTGCTTTCAAGCAGATCTATTACTCACATTTCTATGTGAATTTGGTTGAATTCAGGTCGCCCAAAAAGTTACATATTGCCACTTTAAGTACCAATAGGGATATGCTTTCCAGTTGATGAAAGCACACCCATTGGCCCACTGTGAACAGACCCACTCCAAGTCTGCTGTAGTCACTTCTTATTCCCCTGAAGCTGTTTGTATTCCCAGCACCACAAAAGCTGTTTATATGGTGGTATGACCGTTGACATAAACTTCAGTGAGCTCTGTTACCTTGTCAGCATCCAGCCTCTTCCCTGGCTCCATGATGTGAACACTCTTGTCCACAGTGCTGAGGCCACAGAGGGAGCCGGGCTGGGCCGAGAGCTGCAGGGTGTTCTCCTCCCCTGGGACCGCTTTTGAGGGTGAGAACTCCACCAACACCTGGCACACATGACATACACAAGTGTACATGATACACCTTTAGTGTACACAATATCTTTGTGATGAGGGTATGACACACACAGACACATGCACACTGTAAAAACGGACAGCTCATCTCCTTTCCAAAACCCCAACTTTCTTTTGGTTTTCTTATTGAAATAAGGTCACGCCAATCATCATAATTGTATCAGCCAATCAGCAGCCTTTCCCCCGGGACTTAGCATAATACCTGACCAGCCAGGGCCTCAGACAGTCTGCAGTTTCCATTCTGATGACAACCAATTTTTCTCTTCTCTTATTCTACCTCCTTAGAACAAATTGCTTTTCTTTCTGATGTTTTATTGAAGGTGCAGCTAAATGTAAGTCCCAAAATCCTGATGTCTTGTTGTTTGGAGCTAAACAGTGTCTGTTGTAAATATGTACCATTTGTGTTAAACTTGGTAGCTAGCTAGCTCGCGTACTCCCGCTAGCGTTAGCATTAGCATTGTCATCCGGAATGCATTACTATTTAGCATGCATATTAGCGATTAGCATTTGTTAGCATTTGTCTGTGGTGCTAGGCTATTTTCGGTTGTAGATCGCTCATGCTTATTATGTTTTATAATTTGTAGATATTTCTACATTGCTCTGTTGTTTGTTTGTGCATCTAGCATGTGTTTGGGTCCACATAGCCTGTTTAGTTTGTAGGCATATTTTTCCCATACTGTGCTATAGCCTAAGTTCTCCCCTTTTCTTTGCAGAACCACAATTAGTATCAGAGAGGGTGGTGTTGTAATTGTGTGTGTGGATCTTCATTAAACCATTGAACTGGAACTACTGCATCCTCGTGTTCTGAACGGACACCCTGTGGTGGTTGCTACTGGCCTAAAATCCAGCACCTAGGTTTTTTATCCCTTTTTATTGGTCCTTCGAATTCATAAACAACCCATATTTTTCATGGTCCTTATGAGCAGGATGCAGTAACTGCCAGAGTCCAAGGATGCCAGTCACCAGAGAAGATCCTCCACAAGTTGTGGTTCGTCCCACCGTCAGACTCGCCCCCCACATCGTCTGGTCGACTATGAGGTATGCTACGAGTCAAGGCAGACGATCACCACACACACAACAACACACCACTCCAACGAGGGACCACGAGCAGAGGGCACTGTGAGTGGAATTAATTACTCTCACAACAAGACCAGCAGCAGCTACCTTCCTGTACAAGATGAGAGAGAAACCCGTTCTTCTTCCAGAACAGTCATAACATGCCTGAAGCTGATAGGAGTGGAAACTGAGAAGTTGACAAGGGAGATAATGGAGCTATCGGAAGAGCTAAATTAATCAGCTTCAATGGGTCCCCAACAGTTCAAGTCACTACCCAGGCTGACCCGCAACAGTGAGAATGGAGCCTCACCTTCATCGGTTGCCAACTCACCGGCCCCCCATAGCAGGCGCACCTTGACTAGAGATTGTCATCATCAAAGTCAGCCTAAGCGGGCACAGCTGGTGACAACCAGAGATGATAAACTGCAGGCACAAAGGCAGCTGGATAAGATAGAGCAGCTCATTGAAAACCTTGGGATCAGAGGGCTCTCCTTTTCAGACCAGTCATCCTCATCCTCATCATCTACTCAGTCAACCCCTCGCCGTCGTGAGCCATCGCACCAGCGAGACCGATCGTCTTCTCATTGCAGGACTCGTAGCCCTACTGCGCCACCTAGAGGGCTGACTTCACATGATCGCCAACATCAGCCCTCACCTAACCGCTGCGGTCAGCCTACACTTGATCGCCAACATCAGCCCTCACCTAACCACTGCGGTCAGCCTACACCTGATCGCCGTCGTCAGCCCACACCTGACCGTCACCGCCGCGACTACTCACCTAATCGTTATGGTCAGCCTACACCTGATCGCCGTCGTCAGCTCACACCTGACTGTCGCCGCCGCGACTACTCACCTGACCGTCGTGACTACTCACCTGAACGCTGCGGTCAGCCTACACCTTATTGCCGTCGTGAGCCCACACCTGACTGTCACCGCTGCGACTACTCACCTGACCGTCGCGCCGTGACTACTTACTTGACCGTTGTTGTCAGCCCTCACATGACCATCGCTGCTGCGACTACTCGCCTGACCGTCGCCGCCGGGCCTACTCACCTGATCGTCGTTGGCACTCACCTGTCCGCTACCGCACACCTTCTCCAACCAGCTGAGAGTGCACCTACCATGGACTAACTCCTACCATCCCCAACTTCATCAATGAATACCCACGAGAGTTTGCAAGACTGAAGTTGGCCCTCGACAATGTGCTGCCTGTAGATGCAACAGAGTGCTTCAAGTTTCAGATATTGTTGGACCACCTGAAGTTGGAAGAGGCTTTGCTAATTGCCAACTCCTACAGCAACAGCAGGTACACATACAGTGACACCATGGAGTCCCTCACAGAACTGTATGGCCAGCCCCACCTGTTTGCCCTCCAATGCATTGCAGGGTTAATGGATGGCCCCAACATCAAGAAAGGTGACACCAAGGCATTCCGAACATTCGCTCTGAGGATGTGCTTGGTTGGCATGTTGGATCAGCTAGGGAGTAATGGACAGACAGAACTGAGGTGTGGATCACATGTCTCTCGCCTCTTAGCTAAGTTATCACACAACCTAAGAGTCAGCTTCAAGAGATGTGTGAACCCCATCAAGACACCCATTCCAACCCTCCTTCACCTGGCAGAGTGGCTTGAGTACGACGTGAGAGTACAAGTAGATGGCACACAGTTCAGTAGCGACCAAAGCAGGGACCACCCTAGCTCATGCCGAGATCAACATGAAGACAAATCCTTCCCTAAGACCATCACCATCCTCCACGGGGGTGAGCAGAGAAAGGACAAAGCCGAAGTCTCTGCACAGAACCAATCTCCGGAGGAAAAGTCACGGGAGAAGCCAAATAAGTATTGTCGTTCTGCAACACCATGCAGCATTACATGAATCAATGCACCGACTTTCAGCTCCTTTCCAAAGAACAGAAAGAATCGTGGATCAAGACAAATGAAAGATGTGGGAAGTGTGGACGCGAACACCAAGCAGCTCAGTGTATTCTCAAGGCTAAGTGCAAGAAGTGCGAGAAGAAGCATCTTGAGATTCTCCACGAGGTCAACACTAGTCGGACTGCTACAAAGAACGCTAGCACGAACACTATGAAGACCACCAGCACAAAGGCGCCAACAGAGGCCTGGTGAGCTCCACTGCAGAGACCCTCTACGTTGATCGACCTTCCGGCAGCAGTAAGGTGTTGCTGAAGATGAGTTGAGTCATCTTGCAGAGCGGCAACAAGTCACTTGACACGTACGCCCTGTTGGACGATGGGTCGGAGCGCACTATACTTCTACACGAAGCAGCAGAGCAGCTAGGCCTCCAAGGCAATCCTGAGGACTTGGCACTTCGTACGGTGCGTCAAGATATTTGAGTCATCCATGGAGCTTCTTTGTCATTCTCTGTGGCCCCTGTTACTCAACCAATCCTTTGACATCCACAGAGCCTTCACAGCTGAATAGTTGTGCCTTGCACCGCATACCTACCCTGTCAAAGCCCTTCAGGAAAGGTATCGGCACCTCAAAGTCCTTTCCCTTCAACCGCTGGATCAGGCACAGCCGCTACTGCTCATCGGATCAGACATTCCCCATCTAATCACCCCGACAGAGCCAGTGCGTTTGGGTCCCCCTGGCGGACCTGCCGCCATCAAAACTAAGCTCAGATGGACCCTTAAAAGTTCCTTCATACATCCCTCGTCTCTCCATCTGCAGAGCTCTTCAGCCATGTAGAGATGCTCTGGCAGTTGGATACGCTACCATACAGGAGTGAGAAGCTCGTCACATGGTCCAAACAAGATGTAGAAGCCATGCATCTACTGGAGGAGAAGACAGTCAGGGTCGAAATGGACAGGGTTCAAAGGTACGCCACTCCCCTTTCGTGGAAGAAGAACCTTCGTCCCTTGGAAGCTAAACCATGATGATTACCCTGAGGTCTATGAGTGGCAGGTTCTTCCCTTTGGGACGACATGTAGCCCCTGCTGCACCACGGTTGCCCTTCGGAAGCTTGCGTTTAACCACAGTGAGCCCAAAGAAGATGTGCACTTCTCTGTAGAATGCTGTTTCTATGTAGACAACTGTCTACAAAGTCTCCCCTCTGCAGATGAAGCCAAGAAACTGGTGGACAAGTTGAAGCACCTTCTTGCCAAGAGCGCACCCTTGGATTACGATGGCAATGTCTGTCTGACACTCTTGGCTACAAGCACGGTCACATGGAGAAAGTTGAACCCACCATGCGCAACATATATCGGATCCTTGCCAGCCAGTACGATCCACTTGGCTTCATCGTTCCATACACCACACGGCCAAGGTTGTGGTCCAGAGGCTCTGGGATAAGAAAAGAGGGTGGGATGCCCCAGACCTACCTGAAGATCTTCTCCAAGCGTGGCTTATTTGGGAGAACGAACTTCCACAGCTCTCAGGTCACACTACCAAGGTGTTACGTCAGCACCGACATGGATCTCCCAACCAGCACAAGAATGAAAAAATATATATAAAATAATAATGTATGCACTCACTAACTGCAAGTTGCTCTGGATAAGAGCGTCTGCTAAATGACTAAAATGTAAAATGTAAGAAGTGTTCACGTCTTCAGTGATGCCTCAGAACGTGCGTACGGTGCCGTTGCGTACCTCCATACTGAAGACACCAAGGGACGGATCCAAGTGGCATTCCTTGCAGCAAGATCAAGAGTGGCCCCGAAACGACAACAGTCAATGCCAAGACTCGAGCTCTGCGCAGCACTCACCGGTGCCCAGCTGGCCGTGGTCATCAGAAAATAACTCACTGAGGAAATCCACGAGGTCATGTCTGGTCGGATTCTACAACAGTCTTAACCTGGCTCCAGTCAGACTCCTGCAGGTACAAAGTATTTGTAGGCACAAGAGTCACAGAAATACAGGAGCTCACGGACCCCCAGGCCTGGCTTTACATGGACACGGAGAGAAATCGACGATATCACACATGGCAAGACGCTGTCTCAGCTTATAGAACACAACCGTTGGAGTCAAGGTCCTCCATTCCTGTGGCAGGCCCAGTCATCCTGGGTCCTTGCCAGCCAGTGTGCTGAGTTACGTTGAAGGTTCTGGATTCTGAGAGGGAGGGCAGCTATTCGCCGTTTTCAGCTTGGTTGCACCGAATGCAGGAATTGGCAAGGCCAGCCAGATGTGCCTAGGATGGCTGACCTGCCTCCAGCCCGACTGCGGCTCCACAAGCCCACATTCTATTATACAGGTGTGGACTGCTTTGGACCGTATTTCATCAAGATTGGCCCGAAGAAATGAAAAGAGATGGGGCATCATCTTTAAGCGCATGACCACCCAGGCTGTACACGTGGATCTACTGACGAACGTGGATTCCGATTCGTTCCTAAAGGCTTTGAGAGGCTTCATCGCTCGAAGAGAAAAGCCCTTTCAGATCCTGTCTGATCGAGGAACACATTTCAAGGGAGGGGAGCGGGAGCTACAGGAGACCTTCATGACTCTCCACCCATAGCTCCAGGAACAGTTAAACAGTCAGAAGATTCGCTTCGCCTTCAACGTACCAAGTGCACCACACTTTGGAGGATGCTGGGAGAGGGAGATCAGATCCATCAAGACTATCCTGCAAACCACCCTTGGCGCGCAGACAATCTCCGAAGAGGTGCTGAGGACTGTCCTAATTGAAGTAGAAGGAATCTTACATTTACATTTACATCATTTAGCAGACGCTCTTATCCAGAGCGACTTACAAATTGGTGCATTCAACTTATGATAGCCAGTGGGACAACCACTTTTTTTTTTATGGGGGGGTCGGGGAGGGGGGTGGGGTAGAAGGATTACTTTGATACTATTCCAGGTATTCCTTAAAGAGGTAGGGTTTCAAGTGTCTCCGGAAGGTGGTCAGTGACTCCGCTGTCCTGGCATTGTGGGGGAGCTTGTTCCACCATTGGGGTGCCAGAGCAGCGAATAGCTTTGACTGGGCTGAGCGGGAACTGTGCTTCCGTAGAGGTAGGGGGGCTAGCAGGCCAGAGGTGGATGAACGTAGTGCCCTCGTTTGGGTGTAGGGTCTGATCAGAGCCTGAAGGTAAGGAGGTGCCGTTCCCCTCACAGCTCCGTAGGCAAGCACCATGGTCTTGTAGTAGATGCGAGCCTCAACTGGAAGCCAGTGGAGTGTGCGGAGGAGCGGGGTGACATGAGAGAACTTGGGAAGGTTGAACACCAGACTCCAATCCCTTGGGATATGTTTCGTCGGACATCGCGGATCCGGATCCAATCGCTTCTAACTCTCTTCTCATGGGGCGGCCAGACTCGTCACTACCACAGGTGGTCTACCCAGAGTCTGAACTGCTCCGTCGAAAAGATGTAGACACAGCCAGGTTCTAGCCGACAATTTCTGGCACTGTTTCACATGTAACTACTTCCCTGCACTTCAATGCTGCCATAAGTGGCACAAGGATAAGGAAGACCTTATAGTTGGGACTGTTGTGATGATCGTGGATGATCAGTTTCCTAGGGGACTGTGGCAAATTGGAACTGTCAAGTCAGTTATCCCTGGAGCAGACGGGAAAGTGAGGACAGCAGAGATCGAAGTCAAGGACAGAACCTACGTCAGGCCTGTTGCTCGACTCATCCAGCTGCCCGCCCTTCCTCAAGAAGCTACTGACCCTTAGCAGGCTTGTCAGTTGAAGCAAATAGGTACAATACATTTGGGATCAGCTGTGAAAACGGACAGCTCATCTCCTTTCCAAGACCCCAACTTTTGGTTTTCTTATTGAAATTAGGTAATGTCAATCATCATAATTGTATTAGCCAATCAGCAGCCTTTTTTCAAGGGACTTAGCATAATACCTGACCTGGCAGGGCCTCAGGCAGTCTGTAGTTTCCATTCTGATGACCCACTGGTTTTTCACTCCTCCATATTCTACCTCCTTAGAAAATATTGCTTTTCTTTCTGATGTTTTATTGTAAGTGCCAAAATCCTGATGTCTTGTTGTTTGGAGCTAAATAGAGTCTGTTGTAAATATCTAGCATTTGTGTTAAACTTGCTAGCTCGCGTACTCCCACTAGTGTTAGCATTAGCATTAGCATTGTTAAGTTGCGTCAATTCAAATCTGGTATAGGAACAAAAAAGGTCAATACACGTCTTCTAAAATAGACTAGTATTTTAATTAATGCAATCCACTTCAATGGTGAATATGATGTTCGTATATACGGATCCACTGAAATACCACGCAGGGCACTCAGAGAACTGATCCATTGTTATAAGTTCTTCTTCAAATACTCTGACAGAGATAGTTCCCGCTCCCTGCTGGCCAATCAGAGTAGAGACTGAGCGTGGTTTAGACTTACTCAGCCAATCGTTGGTGCACAGGCTGGTCCCAGCCCCTTGGCGCTTTACCGTTGCACACTGTTGCCAGGCATAAGTTGTTATCATCGCACCCTGTCTCGAGTCAGCACCCATAGACACTGTTCCCCTGTACTCCTTGTACCTACGTCCTTGGACGGTTCACAGATCACAAAGAGGCAGTGTTTGTGTATGTGAGACATTTGAGACACAAGATCTTATCTCCCCCTACTCCCTAACAGCTCCTCACATGAATCACAGCTTGTTATGTGAAACAATTTATATCAGTACAGTACAAACCTATTATGTTTAATCATTCATGCATTCTTTCTAAGCTAGGCATCACATCTAGATCCCTACAGCATTGTCATCCGGAATGCATTACTATTTAGCATGCTAGTTAGTGGTTAGCATTTGTTAGCATTTGTCTGTGATGCTAGGCTATTTTCGGTTGTAGATCGCTCATGCTTATTATGTGTAGATATTTCTACATTGCTCTATTGTTTCGTTGTGCATCTAGCATGTGTTTGAGTCCACATATCCTATTTAGTTTGTTGACATGCAAAGAGGCATATTTTTCCCATACTGTGCTATAGCCTGAGTTCTCCTCTTTTCTTTACAGAACCACAATTAGTATCAGAGAGAGTGGTGTTGTATGTGTGTGTGTGGATCTTCATGTGGTCCTCTGTAGCTCAATTGGTAGAGCATGGTGCTTGTAATGCCAGGGTAGTGGGTTCGATCCCCGGGACCTCCCATACGTAAAAATGTATGCGCACATGACTGTAAGTCGCTTTGGGTAAAAGCGTCTGCTAAATGGCATATAATTATTATTATTATGAACTGGAACTACGGCTTCCTTGTGTTCTGAAAGGACACCCTGTGGTGGTTTCTACCGGCCTAAAATCCAGCACCTACGTTTTTTATTGGTCCTTCGAATTCATAAACAACCCATATTTTTCACATACATATACACACACCTTGTGCCTGAAGCATTTCTCAGTGGGGAAGTTCATGCTGTGGGCGATTACAGTCTCGCTGGGAAGCATACTGTACACCAGGACCTGTATCACTGGCGCCATCTCTGGAACCACTGCCAACTTCAAGGTGACTTCACCCTCAGTTACTGCAACGCAAGAGCATGTCACACTGAGTACGTTTACATGCACAGTAATAATTAGATAGTAAACTGATTATGGCAGTAAACAGATGATGCAATAGTCACCTTACTCTATCTTAATCGATGTAAAGTCAAAATCTAAGAAAGCATACGCCGATTAAAACACCAGGGGCATGTAAACGTTGGGTATGCACAAAATATGCCCCTAAACATTCATAACATGCGCCAGTTTTCACTCAAAAGTTGGTATTTATACAAACTGAACTTGAAGTGAGAATGTGCTTATCCTCCTGCAAACTTCAGACCATGCATGGTTGAAGTATTGCATTGCAAGATGGCAAAAGTAGCCTTGTGCAGGAATATATGACACTCTTATTCATAACAAAAAACAGGTAGCTAAATATAATAATAATAATATAATCATTTTCCCTTAGTGAGCGAAAATCGATTTATTTTATCTTTGCATTCTAAAATAATATGAAATAGATACCTATTTCTAATTATTCATTTCATTACCATAATCATTGCAGAATAAATCCTCACCTTTTCTGACTGTGCTGGTTTCATAGGCTACTTGCGAAATAGCCTATAGGCCTACAACAAGTTAGGATAGGCTACCATTCGTCCCATCTCTCATTTCATTGGACCCACTTCACAATAAATAGATACGCTATTTCAAGTATATTTCTCTATGTGATCCGAAGCGCAGTTCATTGGGCCCACTTCACAATAAATAGATAAGCTTTTTCAATTATTTTGCTCTATGCCAGGGTTCTTCAATTCCGGTCCTGGAGGGCCGAAACACCTCTGTTTTTCATCCTCTCCTTCTAATCAGGGGCTAATTCAGACCTGGGACACCAGGTGAGTGCAATTAACTACCAGGTAGAAATAAAAAACAGAAGTGTTTCGGCCCTCCAGGACCGGAATTGAAGAACCCTGCTCTATGCGATCCGAAAAACTGATCGCAGACGATTCACCTTTTTCATTGACTTTTGTAGGCGTCTGAATACTGTATTGTCGAATTTCTCGAGTAGACAATATTTCATTTGTAAACATAATACATAAATGATATAATGCAGAATTGTCAATGGCTGAGGTTAATGTGGTGTGGGAGTCAGGCGCAGGACACCGAAGCTTAGTCCAACAAAGTGTACTAGTGCAAACCAAAGCACAATACAATGAACGGCCTCAACAATAAACAGAGGCAAGCGATTACGCAAACTGTGCGTAAACCAATAAAACAATAAACAGAGAAAAACACGCAGCACTAACGGACAGGCGAATAACAACACACAAACTAACCAACACCAAACAGGCAACTTATAGGACACACAATTAGACACAAACGGACACAGGTGCAACAGACAGACAAAAGCAATCAAACATAGAAACATTCAACGGTGGCAGCTAGTACTCCGGGGACGACGAACGCCGAAGCCTGCCCGAACAAGGAGGAGGAGCAGCCTCGGCAGAATCCGTGACAAGAATAAATTCCTCACCTTTTCTGGCCATGATGAGTTCATATTCCCGAAGTAGTCATAAAACAAATTACCATGCGCATCTCTCATTTAATTGGGCCTATTAAATAGGCTATTATATTATACAGAGTTTTTACTCTAGGCATTGGACAGGGAGCGCGGTTTTAACATACAGTAGAATTTAACAGGTGAACAGCAGTTGATCGTTTGTATTGCAGTGTGTAGGCTACCACTGTAAGTAGGCCTACTATAGTTTTCATTTTAGACAATGTTTCAGAATTCGTGGGCAGTGCAGCATATTTATGTTCAGGAAAAAATGTATGCAAAACATTATTGCATTCAAATGATCTGTTTACAGGTCCACAACCATTTGCAATTGTTTTTTTCTTTCTGAAACGGTCAGATAGTGACATTTGCGGTAGGCTGCAAAAGAAAAGATTCTGGCAACACCTCCAAAGACATTTGATCAAGTTCGCCATTGCTATTTCCTTTAGATACTGTCTTGGCTTCATTTCAATACTTCCAAAGTATACAGCCAATAAGGGCGTTATTGTCACAATCAAAGGTGAATGATAATGACGTTTTCCAGGCAGAGTTATAATGCTCATTGACGCCTGCACAGTTTTGTGACCGGTCTGATTTATAACGGGAAACATGTGTATGTATGGCATGCGGCAAGTTTATGTATCTCAATATTTGTGTGTATGTACAGTTTTTTCAAAAATGGCGCACGCTGATATTTAGAGTTACATTTACGCAACGGTTATGAATGAGGCCCCTGGTTTTCTGTACAATCTTTCAAATGATTAGGACATGTACACAATTTAATCGGTGATCCAGACATGTAAACACCTTAATAGGTGTTCCAGCAGTGTATTTGATCTGCTCATGTGCTAGCACCAGCCGAGCGATATGCCCTCTTGCAAAACATAAACATTTTAATCGAAGTATTATATTAATCTGCCTATCCACAATAATCGCTTTATTGTGTGCATGTAACCATACTCACTGTCATTGTCATCAAGCACCTTCCAGTACGTTCATAATTACTTAATAAAACTTCCTCACCAGGACTCCCCTGCTGCACGGTAACCTTAATGTGTCCATGCTGAACTATTGCCCCTCTGGATAAGGCCTGGAGGAGGGAAAAACAGTTATCCCATCAAGTCAGCAAGAAGGAGATGATGAGGAGTATTGGTGTTGTATAGGGACATCCTTCTTTGAAGGTGAGAGGCTGGGACTAGGTCTGAAATAACCCTGGTCAAAATAGTGCACTAGAGAATAGGGTTCCATTTTCGGACGCACCCTGGGTTTGCAGGTTGTCACAACTTGTTCCTGGTTCTACTCACCAGGTAGATGACATCCACAGAGCCCTTTGGGACGGTCTCCCCTACGATGGCGTACTGGATGGTGATTGACACTTCCTCCCCACATGCCAGTGGTTTCTCCATCTTCTGAATAGCCAGAGAGCTAGAGGTTTTACTGTGAGGGGCAGTGGGCTGGATCAGTGAGAGTATGTGTTGCCCTCTGTTGAAATAGGGGACCCTGTATCTAGTGTTCTCCACTTGTGGTGTGTTGCTTACCTGGAAAGCAAAAGAGGGAAGAGAGAGTATAACTGAAGGCTCAATCCCAAATCAACCCTTAGAGCTCCGCCTTGCCCTCTGATAGGCTAAGTGGAAGTTCACCATATTGCTTATTATACCAATGGAATCTTCTCAGATCTCCACAAGAACGTGGTAGGCCCTAGGGTGTAGGGTCAAGGGGGTGATTTGGGATAGCGCATGAAGAGTCTTCAGAGTCTCAAAGTCTTTCAAAACCTAGAAGGAATCATACTTACTATGAGGTTAATATTCTCTTTGGGCATACTGGTTGTGTTGAGAGAGAAACTGGCAATACCATGACTTGGTTAGGTTCTGGAGACGATGTGAGGACCAGCCTTTCTTCTCCAACAGGTAGACTAACATGTCAGAGAAAGGTGTGTTGTTGAAGTGAACAACGTTTATCTGATGAAAAAGGGGGGAAAGTTCTATGAAGTGATGCTACATGTGTCACTGTTACCTACCATTGGTAGTTAGGTAAACAGGAATGTCAAAGAGCAAATGGCATCCACAATTCAACAAAGTTCAAGAAACAATAACACTGGATTTGGACTTACCTTGCCCTCCATAATTGATCCATGTTCATAGATTTTGGGTGTGTCGACAAATGTGAGTTTTCCAATCAGATAGGAGAGCCCTATATGTTTATTCTTTGACTATGTAATACCTATCAAAGAAAAACAAATGATAATAGCATGGTTTATTTCACAACCACACGTGCCACCATGATGCACAATGGCAGTTCACAATGCAGAAGCTGAATTGCAGTGCAGCTTACATAAGATTTTAAAACATTATTAAAAACAGAAAACATTAAATGTTGTCATGACTTTTCCCAACTCCAAATTCTTGTGATGAATGACTTGCCTGTCCCCTCCTCCTCTACTGTTGTGTTTAAACTAAGCCTGTCTATGAGCATTTTCTGGCCAGCATTCTTTGTGAAAATTGACATGTTGAAGACATGAGAAGCACAGCCAGTTTGATCAATCTGGGAAAAGCAAGCAAAAGCCCACACATTAAGAACTGATTTAAATCAATTTAACCACATCACATTAAAATGTAATGTGATGTGAAAACAATTATACTGTTGATAGTTTCTTCAGGAAAGCATACAGACCTCTATTGACTCTTTGTGGCATTGGGGTGTATAATCAGGAACTCCTTGTGGGTTTTCCTCATCAATTGTTATTGGTATCAATACATTGTGTCATAAGGGTTGGCACAACTCTACCTTTGCTTTGCCAGGTACAGGCTGTCCATACGTGTATCTGATTTGATTTAATAATAAAACACATAAAAAACATATATGTCCTACTTAGAGAGACAGTATATTATAAGCCTCATAAGAGATATTAGAAAGGCTCATACATGCATGCTTATAATGCATTATAACTGCAGGCTTTAAGTAAAGTGTTTTCAACATTGAATCTGGACCAGTATTCATAAAGACTCTCGGTGTATGAGTGCTGATCAAGGATCAGTTTAAACTGTTGGATTATAATGAACAAGGTCACATTGACAGGGGGAGACCTGATGCTACATTCTCAGAAAAAAAGGTGCTATCAAGAAGGTTCAAGGTAGAACACTTTTGGGTTCTATATAAAAACCCTTTCCACAGAGAGTTCTACATTGAACACAAAAGGGTTCTACCTGGAACCAAAAAGGGTTCTCCTATGGGGACAGCTGAATAACTCTTTTGGAACCCTTTTATCTAAGAGTGTAGGTCAGCAATCCTTCTCTGAGATGCTTTATGAATACAGGCCCAGCTGTTCATGTAAATGCCAAATGTGTCCCAAACGTTTCAGGGACTCATAGGAGCAGTTTATGACATTGAGCAGTAGCATTGTAGGTCTTCAATTAGTATTTGTCATTAGCGCAGACCTGGGATCAAATAAATGCATATTTAAGTATTTGTTTTTAAATCCTAATTTTCTGTGTATTTAGTTATTTATAAATAAATATAAATATAAATAATATGGGCAAATAAACTACTTCTATTTGAAGTATTTGAAAGTATTTTAAATAATTTCCTATAGATAGCCTACTATTTGAAACTATATTAAAATACTTGTTTCTAAATATATTATTTAAAATATCCCTAGGACCAAACAGACCTGGGTGCAAATGCACAAATTATTAAAATATTTGTATTTGAAAATACAAATAATTATATTTAAATATTTTCAAATACATGCTAATACTTTCCAACTACTGTATATTTCCAAATACATTCCAATATTAATCTACTTGTATTTTTTAAGAAAAAATATCCAGATACTTACTTTGAAATGTATGTGAAAGTTATTGAAATATTGAAAATAGTATTTGAATCCAGGTCAGCATTAGCATAATTGGAGAGTGACATTTAGTGGAGTTACACATTGTCTTGTAACTACAGTGCATTGCAAAACGTCAATAGTGTTGACTCACATTGCACACACTACTTTATACTCCTCTTGAACTATGCTGATCTCATTGGTGAGGTTCATTTAGATCTTAAACTTTGGCAAAACTAGATATAAAAGAACAGTTAACTCATGAATGTTCCAGGATTGTGATGCATTGATCAACTGCCAGAGCCATAATATTATGTAGCATGAAAGGTAAAAGAAAGAAGCTCAACCTGACATATTTCTTTTACCTTGAAGTGATGGTATATCTTTTTTTCACCAATCCAAACTACAATGGTATAGGATCCTACAGGTGCTTCAGAGTTGAGGGGGTGAGAAAGCTACATAATGTTGCCACTAGATGTAGTATTGACCCACTGTCCAATCCTGTTGTGATGAACATCCTGTGGGTTCATAGAACAAGAGGCACGTTGAGCAGGGCACTACATTGTGAAACGTTCAGATACAAATATGTTATGTAGGCCAAACATGCCTGTCTAACATGTAGAATAAGGAGTCACGTCAGTTCTATTCATTACATTCTATCTGCAACGTTCCGAAGTTTGCTTGTTGAAGGTGGCCCAGATGTTATCACATAAAGCTTATAGGGAGTCTTCTAGTAACTGCCATGTGGAAATGAATGATGACCTCCAGTACCTAGCTGGTGGAGTCATTGTCTTATGTCGTAGTATTTAGTGACAGTCATCATAAATTGACAGACTAATAAGGCTCTTACCTCAAGTTCCACAATGTTGTACTGTGAAGGGCAAGACAAAAGATTGGTTAATGTTTTATGAATAACTCTCAAATTCCCCCAAAATGACCAAAGGAGCAAAACTGTCTACAACTATAGGAACTAGGCAGGTGCTTGGATTTGTCTCTTCAACTCAACATCACAAGTAGTATTTGCACTGGAGCTCTAATGTCAATTCAGTCGATTAATTCAATCTCAGGAAAAACATTCTCATACGTTCCAATCTGACCTATATGAATGGAAAACCTCATGTCCTGTGGTGAATGTTTGAGGACCTTCAAATCAGCCCACACAGGTTTACTTAGAGAACAGTATGTTTGCATTGAGTGCTATGTGTCTCAACTGTTTGTGTAGCCTTATCAAACAGATAACATTGGCTAAAGATTTGGATTTTGCCAAATAGTTGTTCAAAACATTGCCCATTTCCAAAGCCTTATTGTTCATGAAGTACTAATGCGATGTGTATGACATGTGGTGGCTCGTTTAAAATTAAAATAAGCATTTACAGTATGTACATAATAAGCCTTGTCCTTGTCCATAGGACAGGAGCCTATCTCCTGTTTCTGTAGCTTGAGGCAGCCTGGACAGGACGCTAGTCTATCACTGCATTAACCCCAATCCATCTCCTTAATGCTGAGTGCCAAGCAGAGAGGCTTCGGGTCCCATTTTTAGAGTCTTTTGTATGGCTCGACTGGGGATTGAATCCCCATCCTTCCATTCTCAGGGTGGACACTTTAACCATAAGGCGGACACTGTAATCATTTTGTTGGACAAAACTGTATATAGTGTTACATAATAGCTGATTGCCATGTCTATCGCACAGTATTGTGATGTTGGGATCCTTGAGATTCTTCTGTATCTGTCTTTTTGTTTGAAATAGTGGGGATACTGTTCTGAAGGAAGACCAAATAGGTCACTGTTTTCAATATTCAATGTTTCACATTTTCAACACTCACCAGCTGATTGACAGGGCTAAAACTGGTATCCAAGGTGATCACTCTAAACTGTACTGTAAAAAGAAAATGAAAAGACAAAGACAGGCACTCAATGAGAGTTTTAGAAGCATAAAGCATTAAAGGATTTCCAGATTCCAGGACACTTTCAACTGGGATTTCTGGAAAACCAGGGATTTTCGGGAAAGTTACCAGAATTTTGCAAGACAAACTTTTGACAGCTACTGTGGATAATATTTGACACCGTTGGTACTAAGGCCCCAATTCAGATAAAGGAAAACTGCACTGCGAGTTTGCTGAAAATGTTTACACTATCGATATCCAATGATAATGTCCAGGAGAGGAACAGCTTGTAACATGGGGTATGTTGGTTCAAACTCCAGTGTACATATCCTGAGTGAACCCGCAGTGGGTTTTTTCTTTATCTGCTCCTTACTGTCCTGTTTCAAGTGAGTATTGGGAGCAACATGTGATGACAGAGCAAACCATCATAGAAACATGCTGTCACCTAATTGTCCCGGGTTGTAGATTGGTTTATCTGTTTGGATGAATGTCATCTGACTGTAGGGTTTAATCATGACCTTTCTCTCCTCTGTCGATAGACACGTTTCACCTTGAAACCTCCACCTTAAATTTTGGCACTTCGTCACTCTCCACATGAGGGGCCTGTCAGGGAGGCAATGAACCAATAACATATGATCCAGTGTGGCTTAGTTGGTAAGAACGTTGTCACGGATTCTGCCGAGGCTGCTCCTCCTCCTTGCTCGGGCAGGCTTCGGCGTTCGTCGTCCCCGGAGTACTAGCTACTGCCGTTCGATGTTATCGGTGGTTGTTTAGTTTTGTCTGTATTGTTTACACCTGTTCGTCATTATGTTTGATTGTTGCCCTTATATTACCCCTGTCTCATTAGGACATTGTGTGTGATTGTTTTCCCTTCACGTATGTCATTTAGTGAGCGGGTTATTTCCTCCCTGCGTGGAGTTATTTCTGTGTTCATATGGTCATTATCGGATTAAAGTACATGTCCGAGAGTTCTGTGTCCTGCGCCTGACTTCTTCAACCGCATCTCACCGACAGCCGTGACAGAATCACACACCACAACATGGAGTCAGCAGGAGCAACGGCACCGACCGGATCACTCGAGGAGCACGTCCTACAACAGGCAGCGATGCTTCAAAATCTTGGTGCCGCCATGGATAACGTGATGAACACTTTGGGATGATGGGAGAGAGGAGGTTTGCCCACACCTCCTCCAACGATACCACCACCATCCGCTACTCCTATCGTCTCACATCCGGAGTCCAGTGGGATTCGGCTCTCGCTCCGGAGGGCTTATGATGGCACCGCAGCCGGGTGTCAGGATTTCCTGCTCCAGGTGGAACTTTACGTGGCAACCATTCACCCGGCACCCTCGGGATACGAGAGCGTGTCCGCCCTCATCTCTTGTCTGTCCGGCAAGGCACTGGAGTGGGCCAACGCCGAGTGGGGAGGGATAGACGCCGCTACTGTGAACTATGCGGAGTTCACCCGCCGCTTCAGGGCAGTGTTCGATCATCCCCCGGAGGGGAAGGCGGCGGGTGAGCGTCTATTCCACCTCAGACAGGGGAGGAGGAGCGTGCAGGAATTCGCACTGGACTTCCGGACTCTGGCTGCCAATTCGGGATGGAATGAGAGGGCCCTCATCGACCACTACAGGTGTAGCTTAAGAGAGGACGTTCGTCGAGAGTTGGCCTGCAGGGACACCAACCTAAGCTTCGATCAGCTGGTGGACATGTCGATTCGCCTGGATACCCTGTTGGCTACCCGCGGACGTCCGGCGCTGGGGCCGTCCATTCCATCCCCCAGCACCTCCGAGCCGAGCCCTATGGAGCTCGGGGGTGCTGGTAGTAGGGAGGCCAGGAAGGAGGCTGTCCCCTGCACCAACTGTGGCCGCCGAGGACACACGGCGGTTCGGTGCTGGGGAGGGTCTCCTCGGATTCAAGGCAGCAGGCAACGCACGGATGAGTCCTTCCCGGTGAGTAAGGCCCCAACTCACCCAGAGCTCTCTGTTGTTCATATGTGTATCCAAGTTGTGTTTCCAGAAGTTTCTTCTTACTCCCAGCATAAGGCGCTAGTCGATTCAGGCGCAGCTGGGAATTTTATCGATCGCCATTTCTCATATAAGTTAGGAATCCCTATATTACCAGTCGATGTGCCCTTCCCTATCCTTCCCTAGATAGCCGGCCTTTGGGGTCGGGATTGATTAGGGAGGTCACAGCGCCACTGAAGATGAAAACGCAGAAGGGTCATGAGGAGACTATACAGTTGTATTTAATTGACTCTCCTGCGTTTCCAGTGGTGTTGGGACTTCCCTGGTTAATATCTCATGACCCCAACATTTCATGGCAACAGAGGGCTCTCAAGGGATGGTCTGATCAGTGTGTGGGGCGGTGTGTAGGTGTTTCCGTAGGGGCAACGACGGTGGAGAGTCCGAACTAAATGCCCACAATGCACATTCCTCCTGAGTATGCCGATTTGGCACGCTCCTTCTGTAAGAAGAAGGCGACTCAATTACCACCTCATCGACAGGGGGATTGTGCGATAGACCTCCAGGTTGGCGCTGCGCTCCCTCGCAGCCATGTGTATACTCTGTCTCAGGAGGAGACGGCTGCTATGGAGACATACGTCACCGAATCCTTGAGACAGGGATACATACGGCCATCCACTTCTCCTGCGTCCTCGAGTTTATTTTTAGTAAAGAAGAAGGATGGGGGTTTACGCCCGTGTATTGATTACCGTGGTCTCAATCAGATCACTATTAAATACAGCTATCCTCTCCCTCTGATTGCTAGTATGACTGAGTCATTACACGGGGCGCGCTTCTTCACAAAATTGGATCTCAGGAGCGCTTACAACCTGGTGCGCATTCGGGAAGGAGATGAGTGGAAGACATCATTCAGTACCACCTCGGGTCACTATGAGTACCTCATCATGCCATACGGTCTAATGAATGCTCCTTCAGTCTTCCAATCATTTGTAGATGAGATTTTCCGGGATTTGCATGGACAGGGGGTAGTGGTGTATATTGGATGACATTCTGATATACTCCGCTACACGTACCGAGCATGTGTCCCTGGTACGTCGAGTGCTGGGTAGACTGTTGGAGCATGATCTGTATGTGAAGGCAGAGAAATGTCTGTTTTTCCAGGAGTCCATCTCCTTCCTGGGACACTGGTTGTCTGCGTCAGGGGTGGAGATGGAGATTGACCGCGTTTCAGCCGTGCGTAATTGGCAGACTCCAACTACAGTAAAGGAGGTGCAGCGTTTTTTGGGTTTTGCCAATTACTACCGGAGGTTTATCCGGGGTTTTGGACAGGTAGCAGCTCCCAATACCTCCCTGCTAAAGGGGGGCCCGGTGCGTTTGCAGTGGTCGGCTGAGGCGGACAGGGCGTTTAGTCATTTGAAGGACCTGTTCACCTCAGCTCCGGTGCTGGCACATCCGGATCCCTCTTTGGCGTTCCAAGTCGAGGTGGATGCGTCCGAGGCGGGGATCGGTGCTATACTGTCCCAGCGCTCGGGCACGCCTCCAAAACTCCGCCCCTGTGCTTTCTATTCCAAGAAGCTCAGTCCGGCGGAACGCAATTATGACGTGGGGGACAGGGAGCTGCTAGCTGTGGTCCAGGCCCTGAAGGTGTGGAGACATTGGCTTGAGGGGGCTAACCACCCTTTTCTCATTCTGACTGACCATCGTAACCTGGAGTACATCCGGGCAGCGAAGAGACTGAACCCTCGTCAGGCTAGGTGGGCCATGTTTCTTGCCCGGTTTGTATTTAAGATCACGTATATCCCAGGGTCACAGAACGTTAAGGCAGACGCCCTGTCCCGACGATATGACACAGAGGAGAGGTCCATTGAGCCCACTCCCATACTACCGGAGTCTTGTCTCGTGGCACCGGTGGTGTGGGAGGTCGACACGGAAATCGAGCGGGCGTTACGTACCGACCCTTCTCCCCCAGAGTGTCCAGAGGGATGGAGGTACGTACCGCTCGAGGTCTGTGACCGACTGATTTATTGGGCTCACACGTCCCCCTCCTCTGGTCATCCTGGTATTGGTCGTGCGGTGCACTGTCTTAGCGGGAAGTACTGGTGGCCCACCTTAGCCAAGGACGTGAGGGTTTACGTTTCTTCCTGCTCAGTGTGCACCCAGTGTAAGGTGCCTAGACACCTGCCCAGAGGGAAGTTACAACCTCTCCCCGTTCCACAACGGCCGTGGTCTCACCTGTCGGTGGATTTTGTCACGGACCTTCCCCCCTCCCAGGGGAATACCACGATCTTGGTCGTTGTGGATCGGTTTTCTAAGGCCTGCCGTCTCATCCCTATGCCAGGTCTTCCTACAGCCCTACAAATGGCAGAAGCCCTGTTTACTCACGTTTTCCGGCACTACGGAGTGCCTGAGGATATAGTGTCTGATCGGGGTCCCCAGTTCACCTCTAGATTGTGGAGGGCGTTTATGGAACGTTTGGGGGTCTCGATCAGCCTTACCTCGGGTTTTCACCCTGAGAGTAATGGGCAGGTGGAGAGAGTGAACCAAGATGTGGGTAGGTTTCTGAGGTCCTACTGCCAGGACCGGCAGGAGGAGTGGTCGGGGTATATTCCCTGGGCAGTGATAGCCCAAAATGCACTCCGCCACTCCTCCACTAATCTCACTCCTTTCCAGTGTGTGTTGGGCTATCAGCCGGTTCTGGCAACCTGGCATCAGAGCCAGATCGAGGCTCCTGCGGTGGATGAATGGTTTCGGCGCTCGGAGGAGACATGAAACGCTGCGCACGTCCATCTGCAGCGGGCCATCAGACGGCAGAAGGCGAGCGCCGATCGCCACCGCAGTGAGGGTCCGGTTTATGCACCGGGAGATCGGGTCTGGCTCTCGACCAGAAACCTGCCCCTTCACCTGCCCTGCCGGAAGCTGGGCCGGCGGTTTGTGGGGCCATTTAAGGACCTGAGGAGATTGGACGAGGTATGTTATAGGTTACAGCTGCCTATTAATTATCGCATTAACCCCTCGTTCCATGTGTCTCTCCTCAGGCCGGTGGTAGCTGGTCCACTCCAGGAGAATGAGGTACGAGAGGTCCCTCCGCCACCACTAGACATCGAAGGGGCTCCGGCGTACTCAGTCCGTTCCATCGTGGATTCGAGGCGTCGGAGGGAGTGGGAGGGGTACGGTCCGGAGGAACGGTGCTGGGTCCCTAGGAGGGACATCCTAGATCCCTCCCTGTTGACAGAGTTCCACCGGAGTCATCCGACTCGCCCTGCTCCGCGTCCTCCTGGCAGTCCCCGAGGCCGGGGGGGGGGTACTGTCACGGATTCTGCCGAGGCTGCTCCTCCTCCTTGCCCGGGCAGGCTTCGGCGTTCGTCGTCCCCGGAGTACTAGCTACTGCCGTTCGATGTTATCGGTGGTTGTTTAGTTTTGTCTGTATTGTTTACACCTGTTCATCATTATGTTTGATTGTTGCCCTTATATTACCCCTGTCTCTCATTAGGACATTGTGTGTGATTGTTTTCCCTTCACGTGTGTCATTTAGTGAGCGGGTTATTTCCTCCCTGCGTGGAGTTATTTCTGTGTTCATATGGTCATTATCGGATTAAAGTACGTGTCCGAGAGTTCTGTGTCCTGCGCCTGACTTCTTCAACCGCATCTCACCGACAGCCGTGACAATCACTTCTCCTTTCATCAGTGTGTTTTAAAAATGCTTTTTCTTTAGTAGTTGATGTCATCTTTTTTCATGTCAAATTTCAGCTTGAATCCCAGAAAACTTATGGTAGGCCACCACATTGATATTTCCCATCAAATAAGATGGCATTGCACAAAAATTAAGAGATGCATCACAAAGCTAAGAAGTATAGTAAACTCTTATTGGAATGGTTCTGGATGTCGCCCAGTGCTGGGCTGACCTGAAACTGGAAGCAGTGGTGAAACTTTTGGTCAGAACTCTCTTGGAGAAGACTTTTGTTCTGTCCATTGGCAATCAGAGATATGGTCATGACCAGGGTCTCGTAGGGTAGCAGAAGGCTGGCACAAAGCTTGGCCTCTGAGCCTGTCTGGATCAATGCAGGAATGGCTACCATGTAAACCGAACAGAGAACATATGCATGCACAGCAACAAACACACAGGAAAATCAGTACAAAATGACAGGGCACTTCTAAACAAGAAACTACAGATGTAGGATCTTAATTTGACCTGTATTGTCATTGAAAAAGAATCCTGCAGCAACAGGATTTGAACGTTTAGTCCATAATGTTGCTTGATCAGTGGTTCACTTATGAAAAAAACACATGAAATTCACATGTGATCACGTCAATGAGAATACTTTACTTTAAAAGGCATAATTGACATTAATTCAATTGAAACAGTCATGGTCCCCTGCAGGTTTTGTGCTGTTCCAGGTTTGTTCCAGGGACGTCTCCAATAATGTTTTTAGGACGTTCTTAGAACGTTGTGTCATGGTCCCCTGGAGGTTTTTGATAGATGCAGTGAGAATACAGTATTTATGCGTTATACGCCTGCCCCCCCGCATGGCCGCCAACCCTCCCTCCTTCCTTGCCTTAAGTAGCCATCTGTCTTGTATAACCATACCAAACGTAACACATCTTACTAATATGATTGTACCGGATTTACTTTTACTATGTTATGTCTAGTCTGTGAGACCAGTTTGACAGATGATATTCAGCTGAAACTAGGCTACCAGTATGTGTGAGTCATGCATATATACTACAGGTTAAACGTTTTAGAACACCTACTCATTCAAGGGTGTTTCTTTATTTTTTAAATTAAAAACACCCTTGAATGAGTAGGTGTTCTAAAACTTTTGACCTGTAGTGTATATGCATGACTACATTGTAGAATAATAGTGAAGACATCAAAACAATGAAATAACACATATGGAATCATGTAGTAACCAAAAAAGTGTTAAACAAATCAAAATATATTTTATATTTGAGATTCTTCAAATAGCCACCCTTTGCCTTGATGACAGCTTTTCACACTCTTGGCATTCTTGAAGAAAGCTTGTTGAAGAGAAGCCCCACGAGCCAAACGACCCCTAGGCTTACATGAGGGAAAACCAATTAATGTATAATTCTAGCACGGCGGCCAGGGCCATAAAGGTTGTAGCTTACTATTTAGACGAGTTGCAGCCTCCTCCATGCTGTGTTGAAACTCATGAGAAGATTCTGATTCCATTCTCCTTCCTGATGAAATGTACTTGTCAGGTCCCTCTCAAATGCCAGCTGGACATGCTGGGCTTTTCATTGATGTAACATGCTGAATACATTTTTGCACATTGCTGTAGATGTCCCATATGTTATTCAAAATCCATGTTTCAGTACTAACAGCACAGTCTGCATTGCTGACAAAGGCCCGCCGTATCTTTGAAGAACACTGAGTGGGGTCCATTTGTTGTTGCTGGCTGTGGATGTGATTTAACTTTGCAAGAATCAATAAACTCTGCTTCCACTGGTTCAGTTTTTGTTCAATCCAACAGGTCGTCAGGTGCATTGTAATTCATATACCATTTGTTATGTTTATGGGGAAACAAAACTGTGGGGGCACAAATTCTATCTGGGGGTCCATGCCCGGCTTTGCCACCCTGTAGAGCCGGCTCTGGGTACAATGTTTTTCCCTGAGGTACAAAAAAGTCAAAGGTACACTTCACAGGTAAACATATGAACTCACATGGTACAACCTCAAGTGAATCTTCCAGCAAGACAATAACCCCAAGTACAAATCAAAAAACCCCAAAAGGGTTAATTGACCACAAAATCAACATTTCGCAATGGCCATCTCAGTCTCCAGACTTGAACCCCATTGAAAACCTGTGGTTTCAATTGAAGAGGAAAGTCCATAAGCACAGATGAAGGATATCAAGGATCGGGAAAGATTCTGTATGGAGGATTGGTCTAAGATCCCTCCCAATGTGTTCTCCAATCTCATAAAACATTTGAGAAAAAGGCTCAGTATCATTATCCCCGAAAGGGGAGGGTGCTGGAGTATTGAGAACCGGGGATCCAATAATTTATAACCTTATGTTTTCGAGATTTTTGGTATTACTTGTTAAACAAAATATATTTCTCTGAACAATTGTATAAGTATAAAATAATATAACTGTTCCAAAAAATATCATACCATATAGCTCAGTATTTGTATTATTTATTTGACAGTCTTTTTTGCTAATCTTTATCAAAGGATCGAATAATTTTGGACCCCACTATATATTATGGACAAAGTAAAAAAAACAGGCATTGCATGCAAACTATTGAGATGTAATCAGGTTATAGTGCAAGCCAATGTCGTACACTGTACTGTATGTATATTGATGGTGCATGTGTAGTCTCAAAGCCAGAGAATCTGCCAATCACTGAAAATCACTGTTATTGACACAAATTGGTCAAATATTCACAAGGCTTTTACTTCAATCATTTAACCTGGCTACACCGGTTCCTCTGCTTGTCCTCTACACAGTGCAGTAGGGAGGTCTTGCCAGTAGGAATACTGGGATATAGGCTGACCTGGTGTTTTTATTTCTCTCATTGAGTCATGGTTCCTTCTGGGCATCACGTTTGGAGATGGATACTCTTTGTCTGCTTTCACTGGCTTTGTGTCTGTCAAAAAACTCCAAGACCGTAAGTAAATCTGCAGTCAGTTAGAATTTAGTAATCAGACATGTGGCGTCTCGTCCTGGAGTAACATTATCTCTGTCAGAGAGGAAATTTAGAATGGTTTTTCATCTATCCTTTCTGCAGATATTTGTTCTGTGTATTTCACCTACAAATATAGGCTTTTCAAAAATTATTCTTGATTTTTTTATCTTGAATTTTTATTTTTTATTGGCCCATTCACCCCCCCCCCCCCCCCCCCCCAAAATACAAAAACGTATAAATACTGTATTTTCACCGCAACTAGACAAAAACCTCCAGGGGACCATGGCAACGTTCTAAGAACATCCTAAAAACATTATTGGTGACGTCCCTGGAACAAACCTGTAACAGCACAAAACCTGCAGGGGACCATGACTGTTTAAATTAAATTAATGTCAATTATGCCTTTTAAAGTAAAGTACTCTCCTTGATGTGAACACGTGATTTTCATGTGTGTTTTTTTTCGTAAGGGTACCCCTGATCAAGCAACATTATGGACTAAATGTTCAAATCCTGTTGCTGCAGGATTCTTTTTCTTTGACAATACTGGTCAAATTAAGATCCTACATATGTAGTTTCTTGTTTAGAAGTGCCCTCTCATTTTGTACTGATTTTCCTGTGTGTTTGTTGCTGTGCGTGCATATGTTCTCTGTAGGGTTTACATGGTAGCCATTCCTGCAGTGATCCAGGCAGGCTCAGAGGCTAAGCTTTGTGCCAGCCTTCTGCAGCCCAACGAGACCCTGGTCATGACCATATCTCTGATTGCCAATGGACAGAACAAAAGTATTCTCCAAGAGAGTTCTGACCAAGAGTTTCACCGCTGCTTCCAGTTTCAGGTCAGCCCCGCACTGGGCGACATCCAGAACCATTCCAATAAGAGTTTACTATACTTCTTAGCTTTGTGATGCATCTCTTAATTGTGTGTGCAATGCCATCTTATTTTATGGGAAATATCAATGTGGTGGCTTACTATAACTTTTCTGGAATTCAGGCTGAAATTTGACATAAAAAAAGATGACATCAACTACTAAAGAAAAAGCATTTTTAAAACACACTGATGAAAGGAGAAGTGATTGAACCTTCACAACCTTGATGTTGTTAGCAGCACGTTCTTACCAACTAAGCCACACTGGATCATATGTTATTGGTTCATTGTCTCCCTGACAGGCCCCTCATGTGGAGAGTGACGAAGTGCAAAGATTTAAGGTGGAGATTCGAGGTGAAACTTTTCTATCAACAGAGGAGAGAAAGGTCATGATCAAACCGTACAGCCCGATGACATTCGTCCAAACGGATAAACCAATCTACAACCCGGGACAAACAGGTAATTTTACACAGAGCCAGTACACAATTAGTCTGCTTGCTAAGAAACAGGACAATTAGGTGATAGCATGTTTCTATTATGCTCTGTCATCCCAGAGACACTTGAAAGAGGACCATCAGGTGCAGATAAATAAAAAATCTGCTGTGGGTTCATTCAGAATATGTACACTGGAGTTTGAACCAACATACCACATGTTAAAAGCTGTTCCTCTGCTGGACATTATCATTGGATCCCAATTGACTCATTCATCCCCCCTCCTCTCCCTGTAACTATTCCCCAGGTTGTTGCTGTAAATGAGAATGTGTTCTCAGTCAACTTACCTGGTAAAATAAGGGTTACATAAAATAAATAAAAAGATATCGATAGTGTAAATATTTTCAGCGAACTCGCAGAGCAGTTTTCCTTTATCTGCAATTTATTGAATTGGGGTTTTAGTACCAACACTAAAATATTATCCAGAAAAGCTGTCTTGCAAAATTCTGTTAACTTTCCTGAAAATCCCAGGTTTTTCAGAAATCCTGGCTGAAAGATTCCTGGAATCTGGGAATCCTTCAACAGGGATTTCTGGAAAACCTGGGAAAGTTAGCTAAATTATGCTTCTAAAATTCTCATTGAGTGCTTGTCTTTGTCTTTTCATTGTCTTTTTTCAGTGCAGTTTAGAGTGATCACCTTGGATACCAGTTTTAGCCCTGTCAATCAGCTGGTGAGTGTTGAAAATGTGCAACATTGAATATTGAAAACAATTACCTGTATTTGGTCGTCCTTTAGATCAGTATCTCCACTCTTTCAAACAGAAAGACAGATCTCAAGGGTCACAACGTCACATTACTGTCTGATAGACATAGCATTCAGGTATTATGTAACACTATGTACGATATTGTCCAACCAACTCAACTCTGCGGCCTTGTGGTTAGTGTCCTCACTGAGAATGGAAGTTTGAGGGTGTCGAGCCTTACCAAAGACTCTAAAAATGAGACCCGATGCCACTCTGCTTGGCACTGAACATTAAGGAGATGGATTGAGGTTAATGCCCAGCAATAGACTAGCGTCCTGTCCAGGCTCCTTCATGCTACAGAAACAGGACATAGGCTCCTGCCTTACGGACAAGGCTTATTATGTAGAATATACTGTAAAAAAATAAAATAATTTAGCAATCAAGTAGCTATGACATGTCATACACATCTTGTTAGTACTCCATGAACAATAAGACTTTGGAAATGGGAAATGTTTTGAACAACTATTGGGCAAAATCCAAAATCTGTCTGTTTGATAAGGCTACACAAACATTTGAGGCACATAGCACTCAGGGCAAAGGTTCTGCAGAGGTTCTCTAAATAAACCTGTGTGGGTGGATTTTAAGATCCTCAAACCTTCACCACAGGACATGGGGTTTTCCATTCATATACTGTAGGTCAGATTGGATTGTATGGGATTTTCTTTCCTGAGATTGAATTAATTTACTGAATTGACATTAGAGTTCCAGTGCAAATACTACTTGTGATGTTTAGTTGAAGAGACAAATCCAAGCACCTACCTAGTCCCTATAGTTGTAGACAGTTTTGCTCTTTTGGTCATTTTGGGGGAATTTGAGAGTTATTCATAAAACATTAACCAATCTTTTGTCTTGCCCTTCACAGTACAACATTGTGGAACTTGAGGTAAGACCCTTATTCGTCTGTCAATTTATGATGACTGTCACTAAATACTACGACATAAGACAATGACTCCACCAGCTAGGTACTGGAGGTCATCATTCATTTCCACATGGCAGTTACTAGAAGACTCCCTATAAGCTTTATGTGATAACATCTGGGCCACCTTCAACAAGCAAACTTCGGAACGTTGCAGATAGAATGTAATGAATAGAACTGACGTGACTCCTTATTCTACATGTTAGACAGGCATGTTTGGCCTACATAACATATTTGTATCTGAACGTTCCACAATGTTGTGCCCTACTAAACATGTCCCTTGTTCTATGAATCAATAGGATGTTCATCAGAACAGGATTGGACAGTGGGTCAATACTTCATCCAGTGGCAACATTCTGCAGCTTTCTCACCCCCTGAACTCTGAAGCACCTGTAGGATCTTATGCTATTGTAGTGTGGATTGGTGATAACAAAATATACCATCACTTCAAGGTAGAAAAATATGGTAAATTGAGCTTCTTTCTTTTACCTTTCATGCTACATAATATTATGGATCTGCCAGTTGAATCAATACGTCACAATACTGGAACATACATGAGTTAACTTCTGTTCTTTCATATCTAGTTTTGCCAAAGTTTGAGATCAAAATGAACCTCACCGATGAGATCAGCATTGTTCAAGAGGAGTATAAAGTACAAGTGTGTGCAACGTGAGTCAACAGTACAGTATCGCCATTTTGCAATGCACTGTAGTTACAAGACAATGTGTAACTCAGCTAAATGTCACTGTCTAATTAATCGCATTACGGTAATGCAGAACTTGATTCAAATACTATTTTAAGTATTTTAATTACTTTTACATACATTTCAAAGTAAGTATTTTGATATTTTTTCTTTGAAAATACAAGTAATTCAGTATTAACTATTGTAATACTCCATTCATTTCAACCCAGGTCTGTTTGGTCCTAGGGTTATTTGAAATAGTGTATTTGGAAACAAATACTTAAATATGCATGTATTTGAACCCAGGTCTGAGCTAATGACAAATACTAATTGAAGACCTACAATGCTACTACTGCTCAATGTCATAAATTGCTTCTATGAGTAGCCTGAGAATTCAAAAGTTTGGGACAGTGGCATTTACATGAACAGTTGGGCCTGTAGTCATAAAGCATCTCAGAGTAGGATTGCTGACCTAGGATCACATCTCCCCTGTCCATGTGACCAAAAGATCACACTGACCTTAGATCAGCACTCATACACTAAGAGGCTTTATGAATACAGGTCCAGATGCATTGACAATGTTGAAAACACTTGACTTAAAGAATGCCTGCAGGTATAATGCATTATAAGTTGTTGTATTTGTAATGTCTCACATGAGGTTTATAATATACTATGTCTCTCTAAGTAGGAAATGTATGATGTTTTATGTTTTTAATGTGTTTTATTATGAAAATAAAATCAGATACACATATGGACAGCCTGTACCTGGTAAAGCAGAGGTAGAGTTGTGCCGACCTTTAGGATACAATGTATTGATCCCAATAATAATTGATGAGAAAAATCCACAAGGAGTTCCTGATTATACACTCCCATGCCACAAAGAGTCAATAAAGGTCTGTATGCTTTCCTGAAGAAACTATCATCAGTATAATTGTTTTCACATCATATTACATTTTAATGTGATGTGGTTAAATTCATTTAAATCAGTTCTTAATGTGTGGGCTTTTGCTTGCTTTTCCCAGATGGATCAAACTGGCTGTGCTTCTCATGTCTTCAACATGTCAATTTTCACAAAGAATGCTGGCCAGAAAATGCTCATAGACAAGCTTAGTTTCAACGCAAAAGTAGAGGAGGAGGGGACAGGCAAGTCATTCATCACAAGAATTTGGAGTTGGGAAAAGTGATGACATCATTTAATGTTTTCTGTTTTTAATAATGTTTTTAAATCTTATGTAAGCTGCACTGCAATTCAGCTTCTGCATTGTGAACTGCCATTGTGCATCATGGTGGCACGTGTGGTTGTGAAATAAACCATGCTATTATGATTTGTTTTTCTTTGACAGGTATTACACAGTCAGAGGAAAAACACATAGCACTCTCCTATCTGATTGGAAAACTCACATTTGTCGACACACCCAAAATCTATGAACATGGATCAATTATTGAGGGCAAGGTAAGTCCAAATCGAGTGTTATTGTTTCTTGAACTTTGTTGAATTGTGGATGCCATTTGCTCTTTGACATTCCTGTTTACCTAACTACCAATGGTAGGTAACAGTGACACATGTAGCATCACTTCATATAACTTTCCCCCCTTTTTCATCAGATAAACGTTGTTCACTACAACAACACACCTATCTCTGACATGTTAGTCTACCTGTTGGAGAAGAAAGGCTGGTCCTCACATCGTCTCCAGAACCTAACCACGGACAGTCATGGTATTGCCAGTTTCTCCCTCAACACAACCAGTATGCCCAAAGAGAATATTAACCTCATAGTAAGTATGATTCCTTCTAGGTTTTTAAATACTCTGAAACTCTGAAGACTCTTCATGCTCCCAAATCACCCCCTTGACCCTACACCCTAGGGCCTATCATGTTCTTGTGGAGATCTGAGAAGATTCCATTGGTATAATAAGCAATATGGTGAACTTCCACTTAGCCTATCAGAGGGCAAGGCGGAGCTCTAAGGGTTGATTTGGGATTGAGCCTTCAATTATACTCTCTCTTCCCTCTTTTGCTTTCCAGGTAAGCAACACACCACAAGAGGAGAACACTAGATACAGGGTCCCCTATTTCAACAGAGGGCAACACATTCTCTCACTGATCCAGCCCACTGCCCCTCACAGTAAAACGTCCAGCTCTCTGGCTATTCAGAAGATGGAGAAACCACTGGCATGTGAGGAGGAAGTGTCAATCACCATCCAGTACACCATCATAGGGGAGACCGTCCCAAAGGGCTCCGTGGATGTCATCTACCTGGTGAGTAGAACCAGGAACAAGTTGTGACAACCTGCAAACCCTGTCTGCGTCCAAAATGGAACCCTATTCTCTAGTGCACTATTTTGACCAGGGTTATTTCAGACCTAGTCCCAGCCTCTCACCTTCAAAGAAGGATGTCCCTATACAACACCAATACTCCTCATCATCTCCTTCTTGCTGACTTGATGGGATAACTGTTTTTCCCTCCTCCAGGCCTTATCCAGAGGGGCAATAGTTCAGCATGGACACATGAAGGTTACCGTGCAGCAGGGGAGTCCTGGTGAGGAAGTTTTATTAAGTAATTATGAACGTACTGGAAGGTGCTTGATGACAATGACAGTGAGTATGGTTACATGCACACAATAAAGCAATTATTGTGGAAAGGCAGATTAATATAATACTTCGATTAAAACGTTTACGTTTTGCAAGAAGAACGCTTTCCTTAATAATCCTGTTCACATGGATGTCTGAAATCAGGCTACTGATGCACTCTGATAAATGCAGATTAGCCTATTTAATAGGCCCAATTAAATGAGAGATGTGCATGGTAATTTGTTTTATGGCTACTTCGGGAATATGAACTCATCATGGCCAGAAAAGGTGAGGAATTTATTCTGCATTATATAATTTATCTATTATGTTTACAAATGAAATATTGTCTACTCGAGAAATTCGATATTACATATTCAGACGCCTACAAAAGTCAATGAAAAAGGTGAATCGTCTGCGATCAGTTTTTCGGATCGCATAGAGCAAAATAATTGAAAAAGCGTATCTATTTATTGTGAAGTGGGTCCAATGAAATGAGAGATGGGACGATTGGTAGCCTATCCTAACTTGTTGTAGGCCTATAGGCTATTTCGCGAGTAGCCTATGAAACCATCACAGTCAGAAAAGGTGAGGATTTATTCTGCAATGATTATAGTAATGAAATGAATAATTAGAAATAAGTATCTATTTCATATTATTTTAGAATGCAAAGATAAAATAAATCGATTTTCGCTCACTAAGGGAAAATGATTCTATTATTATTATTATTATTATTATTATTATATTTAGCTACCTGTTTTTTGTTATGAATAAGAGTGTCATATATTCCTGCACAAGGCTACTTTTGCCATCTTGCAATGCAATCCTTCAACCATGCATGGTCTGAAGTTTGCAGGAGGATAAGCACATTCTCACTTCAAGTTCAGTTTTTATAAATACCAACTTTTGAGTGAAAACTGGCGTATGTTATGAATGTTTAGGGGCATATTTTGTGCATACCCAACGTTTATATGCCCCTGGTGTTTTAATCGGCGTATGCTTTCTTAGATTTTGACATTACATCGATTAAGATAGAGTAAGGTGACTCTTGCATAATCTGTTTACTGCCATAATCAGTTTACTATCTAATTATTACTGTGCATGTAAACGTACTCAGTGTGACATGCTCTTGCGTTGCAGTAACTGAGGGTGAAGTCACCTTGAAGTTGGCAGTGGTTCCAGAGATGGCGCCAGTGATACAGGTCCTGGTGTACAGTATGCTTCCCAGCGAGACTGTAATCGCCCACAGCATGAACTTCCCCACTGAGAAATGCTTCAGGCACAAGGTGTGGGTATATGTACAGTGAGGGGAAAAAGTATTTGATCCCCTGCTGATTTTGTACGTTTGCCCACTGACAAAGACATGATCAGTCTATAATTGTAATGGTAGGTTTATTTGAACAATGAGCGACAGAATAACAACAACAAAAATCCAGTAAAACGCATGTCAAAAATGTTATAAATTGATTTGCATTTTAATGAGGGAAATAAGTATTTGACCCCTCTGCAAAACATGACTTAGTACTTGGTGGCAAAACCCTTGTTGGCAATCACAGAGGTCAGACGTTTCTTGTAGTTGGCCACCAGGTTTGCACACATCTCAGGAGGGATTTTGTCCCACTCCTCTTTGCAGATCTTCTCCAAGTCATTAAGGTTTCGAGGCTGACGTTTGGCAACTCGAACCTTCAGCTCCCGCCACAGATTTTCTATGGGATTAAGGTCTGGAGACTGGCTAGGCCACTCCAGGACCTTAATGTGCTTCTTCTTGAGCCACTCCTTTGTTGCCTTGGCTGTGTGTTTTGGGTCATTGTCATGCTGGAATACCCATCCACAACCCATTCTCAATGCCCTGGCTGAGGGAAGGAGGTTCTCACCCAAGATTTGACGGTACATGGCCCCGTCCATCGTCCCTTTGATGCAGTGAAGTTGTCCTGTCCCCTTAGCAGAAAAACACCCCCAAAGCATAATGTTTCCACCTCCATGTTTGACGGTGGGGATGGTGTTATTGGGGTCATAGGCAGCATTCCTCCTCCTCCAAACACGGCGAGTTGAGTTGATGCCAAAGAGCTCCATTTTGGTCTCATCTGACCACAACACTTTCACCCAGTTCTCCTCTGAATCATTCAGATGTACATTGGCAAACTTCAGACGGCCCTGTATATGTGCTTTCTTGAGATGGGGGACCTTGCGGGTGCTGCAGGATTTCAGTCCTTCAAATCAAATCAAATCAAATCAAATTTTATTGGTCACATGCGCCGAATACAACAGGTGCAGACATTGCAGTGAAATGCTTACTTACAGCCCTTAACCAACAGTGCATTTATTTTAAACAAAAAAAGTAAGAATAAAACAACAACAACAAAAAAGTGTTGAGAAAAAAAGAGCAGAAGTAAAATAAAGTGACAGTAGGGAGGCTATATATACAGTAAAATAAAGTGACAGTAGGGAGGCTATATATACAGGGGGGTACCGTTGCAGAGTCAATGTGCGGGGGCACCGGCTAGTTGAGGTAGTTGAGGTAATATGTACATGTGGGTAGAGTTAAAGTGACTATGCATAAATACTTAACAGAGTAGCAGCAGCGTAAAAAGGATGGGGTGGGGGGGCAGTGCAAATAGTCCGGGTAGCCATGATTAGCTGTTCAGGAGTCTTATGGCTTGGGGGTAGAAGCTGTTGAGAAGTCTTTTGGACCTAGACTTGGCACTCCGGTACCGCTTGCCGTGCGGTAGCAGAGAGAACAGTCTATGACTAGGGTGGCTGGTGTCTTTGACAATTTTGAGGGCCTTCCTCTGACACCGCCTGGTATAGAGGTCCTGGATGGCAGGGAGCTTTGCCCCAGTGATGTACTGGGCCGTACGCACTACCCTCTGTAGTGCCTTGCGGTCAGAGGCCAAGCAGTTGCCATACCAGGCGGTGATGCAACCAGTCAGGATGCTCTCGATGGTGCAGCTGTAGAATTTTTTGAGGATCTGAGGACCCATGCCAAATCTTTTTAGTCTCCTGAGGGGGAATAGGCTTTGTCGTGCCCTCTTTACGACTGTCTTGGTGTGTTTGGACCATGATAGTTCGTTGGTGATGTGGACACCAAGGAACTTGAAGCTCTCAACCTGTTCCACTACAGCCCCGTCGATGAGAATGGGGGCGTGCTCAGTCCTCTTTTTTTTCCTGTAGTCCACAATCATCTCCTTTGTCTTGGTCACGTTGAGGGAGAGGTTGTTGTCCTGGCACCACACGGCCAGATCTCTGACCTCCTCCCTATAGGCTGTCTCATCGTTGTCGGTGATCAGGCCTACCACTGTTGTGTCGTCGGCAAACTTAATGATGGTGTTGGAGTCGTGCCTGGCCATGCAGTCATGGGTGAACAGAGAGTACAGGAGGGGACTGAGCACGCACCCCTGAGGGGCCCCGTGTTGAGGATCAGTGTGGCAGATGTGTTGTTACCTACCCTTACCACCTGGGGGCGGCCCGTCAGGAAGTCCAGGATCCAGTTGCAGAGGGAGGTGTCAGCTGGGACCCGTCAGGAGGTCCTTCACGGCGTAGTGTGTTACCAATTGTTTTCTTGGTGACAATGGTCCCAGCTGCCTTGAGATCTTTGACAAGATCCTCCCGTGTAGTTCTGGGCTGATTCCTCACCGTTCTCATGATCATTGCAGCTCCACGAGGTGAGATCTTGCATGGAGCCCCAGGCCGAGGGAGACTGACAGTTCTTTTGTGTTTCTTCCATTTGTGAATAATCGCACCAACTGTTGTCACCTTCTCACCAAGCTGCTTGGCGATGGTCTTGTAGCCCATTCCAGCCTTGTGTAGGTCTACAATCTTGTCCCTGACATCCTTGGAGAGCTCTTTGGTCTTGGCCATGGTGGAGAGTTTGGAATCTGATTGATTGATTGCTTCTGTGGACAGGTGTCTTTTATACAGGTAACAAGCTGAGATTAGGAGCACTCCCTTTAAGAGTGTGCTCCTAATCTCAGCTCGTTCCCTGTATAAAAGACACCTGGGAGCCAGAAATCTTTTTGATTGAGAGGGGGTGAAATACTTATTACCCTCATTAAAATGCAAATCAATTTATAACATTTTTGACATGCATTTTTCTGGATTTTTGTTGTTGTTATTCTGTCTCTCACTGTTCAAATAAACCTACCATTAAAATTATAGACTGATCATTTCTTTGTCAGTGGGCAGACGTACAAAATCAGCAGGGGATCAAATACTTTTTTGCCTCACTGTATGTGAAAAATATGGGTTGTTTATGAATTCGAAGGACCAATAAAAAACTTAGGTGCTGGATTTTAGGCCGGTAGCAACCACCACAGGGTGTCCTTTCAGAACACAAGGAAGCAGTAGTTCCAGTTCAAGGGTTTATAATAATAATTATTATATGCCATTTAGCAGACGCTTTTACCCAAAGCGACTTACAGTCATGTGCGCATACATTTTTACGTATGGGTGGTCCCGGGGATCGAACCCACTACCCTGGCGTTACAAGTGCCATGCTCTACCAATTGAGCTACAGAGGACCACATGAAGATCTACACACACACATACAACACCACTCTCTCTGATACTAATTGTGGTTCTGTAAAGAAAAGAGGAGAACTCAGGCTATAGCACAGTATGGGAAAAATATGCCTCTTTGCATGTCAACAAACTAAATAGGATATGTGGACCCAAACACATACTAGATGCACAACGAAACAATAGAGTAATGTAGAAATATCTACACATAATAAGCATGAGCAATCTACAACCGAAAATAGCCTTGCACCACAGACAAATGCTAACAAATGCTAACCACTAACTAGCATGCTAAATAGTAATGCATTCCGGATGACAATGCTAATGTTAATGCTAACACTAGCGGGTGTACGCGAGCTAGCAAGTTTAACACAAATGCTAGATATTTACAACAGACTCTATTTAGCTCCAAACAACAAGACATCAGGATTTTGGCACTTACATTTAGCTGCACGTACAATAAAACATCAGAAAGAAAAGCAATGTTTTCTAAGGAGGTAGAATATGGAGGAGTGAAAAACCAGTGGATCATCAGAATGGAAACTACAGACTGCCTGAGGCCCTGCCAGGTCAGGTATTATGCTAAGTCCCGGGGAAAAAGGCTGCTGATTGGCTAATACAATTATGATGATTGACATTACCTAATTTCAATAAGAAAACCAAAAGTTGGGGTCTTGGAAAGGAGATGAGCTGTCCATTTTCACAGCCGACCCCAAATGTGTTGTACCTATTTGCTACAACTGACAAGCCAGCTAAGGGTCAGTAGCTTCTTGAGGAAGGGCGGGAAGCTGGATGAGTCAAGCAACAGGCCTGACGTAGGTTCTGTCCTTGACTTCGATCTCTGCTGTCCTCACTTTCCCGTCTGCTCCAGGGATAACTGACTTGACAGTTCCAATTTGCCACAGTGCCCTAGGAAGCTGATCATCACAACAGTCCCAACTATAAGCTCTTCCTTACTGTGAAACAGTGCCAGAAATTGTCGACTAGAACCTGGCTGTGTCTACATATTTTGCGACTGAGCAGTTCAGACTCTGGGTAGACCACCTGTGGTAGTGACGAGTCTGGCCGCCCCATGAGAAGAGAGTTAGAAGTGATTGGGTCCGGATCCGCGATGTCCGACGAAACATATCCCAAGGGATTGTAGTCTGGTTTTCAACCTTCCCAAGTTCTCTCATGTCACCCCGCTCCTCCGCACACTCCACTGGCTTCCAGTTGAGGCTTGCATCTACTACAAGACCATGGTGCTTGCCTACGGAGCTGTGAGGGGAACGGCACCTCCTTACCTTCAGGCTCTGATCAGACCCTACACCCAAACGAGGGCACTACGTTCATCCACCTCTGGCCTGCTAGCCCCCCTACCTCTACGGAAGCACAGCTCCCACTCAGCCCAGTCAAAGCTATTCGCTGCTCTGGCACCCCAATGGTGGAACAAGCTCCCCCACAACGCCAGGACAGCGGAGTCACTGACCACCTTCCGGAGACACTTGAAACCCTACCTCTTTAAGGAATACCTGGAATAGTATCAAAGTAATCATTCTACCCCCCCCCCCCCCCTCCCTCCCCCACCCCTCCATAAAAAAAAAAGTGGTTGTCCCACTGGCTATCATAAGTTGAATGCACCAATTTGTAAGTCGCTCTGGATAAGATCGTCTGCTAAATGATGTAAATGTAAGATCCCTTCTACTTCAATTAGGACAGTCCTCAGCACCTCTTCGGAGATGGTCTGCGCGCCAAGGGTGGTTTGCAGGGCAGTCTTGATGGATCTGATCTCCCTCTCCCAGCATCCTCCAAAGTGTGGTGCACTTGGTAGGTTGAAGGCGAAGCGAATCTTCTGACTGTTTAACTGTTCCTGGAGCTATGGGTGGAGAGTCATGAAGGCCTCCTGTAGCTCCCGCTTCCCTCCCTTGAAATTTGTTCCTCGATCAGACAGGATCTGATTTCTCTTTGAGCGATGAAGCCTCTCAAAGCCTTTAGGAACAAATCAGAATCCATGTTCGTCAGTAGATCCACGTGTACAGCCTGGGTGGTCATGCGCTTAAAGATGATGCCCCATCTCTTTTCATTTCTTCGGGCCAATCTTGATGATATACGGTCCAAAGCAGTCCACACCTGTATAATAGAATGTGGGCTTGTGGAGCCGCAGTCGGGCTGGAGGCAGGTCAGCCATCCTAGGCACATCTGGCTGGCCTTGCCAATTCCTGCATTCGGCGCAACCAAGCTGAAAACGCCGAATAGCTGCCCTCCCTCTCAGAATCCAGAACCTTCAATGTAACTCAGCAAACACCCTGTCTTGGCCCGGGTGTCTCAGCTGCTCATCATATTTATTGAGCAGCAACCTGGTGAGCGGATGACCTGGGTCCAGAACTACTGGGTGAAGAACGTCAGGGCCCAGCTGGTCACACCTCCGAAGGTGACTTCCAACACGAATCAGTCCGGTGTCGTTGTCATACTCCGGGGCCAGTGTCACCAGACGGCTGCTCGGAGGGACTGGCTTGCCTTCCTCTAGTAGGGAGAGGTCTTCTGGGAAGCTCTCAGACTAAGCATGTCTGAGTACTTTGAGTTCTGCTTGCTTGAAATCGTCGGCTGAAGGGTTGTCGACACTACTTGCCGCCCCGTGTAGCAACTGCACTGTGGCTTCCACCAGCTCATGGAAAGTGTTGAACTGGGCAACATCAGGGAGAGATGACTTGGTGTCCGCTGACAGGAGTCCACAGAAGGTAAGCTTCCGCAGCTCCTCTGCTTCATCAGGAGGTACTTGGTCGGATCTTCTCGGGCCAGGATGACTGGGCCTGCCACAGGAATGGAGGACCTTGACTCCAACGGTTGTGTTCTATAAGCTGAGACAGCGTCTTGCCATGTGTGATATCGTCGATTTCTCTCCGTGTACATGTAACGCCAGGCCTGGGGGTCCGTGAGCTCCTGTATTTCTGTGACTCTTGTGCCTACAAATACTTTGTACCTGCAGGAGTCTGACTGGAGCCAGGTTAAGACTGTTGTAGAATCCGACCAGGCATGACCTCGTGGAATTCCTCAGTGAGTTATTTTCTGATGACCACGGCCAGCTGGGCACCGGTGAATGCTGCACAGAGCTCGAGTCTTGGCATTGACTGTTGTTGTTTCGGGGCCACTCTTGATCTTGCTGCAAGGAATGCCACTTGGATCCGTCCCTTGGTGTCTTCAGTATGGAGGTACGCAATGGCACCGTACGCACGTTCTGAGGCATCACTGAGGACTTGAACACTTCTTGTGCTGGTTGGGAGATCCATGTCGGTGCTGACGTAACACCTTGGTAGTGTGTCCTGAGACAGCTGTGGAAGTTCGTTCTCCCAAATAAGCCACGCTTGGAGAAGATTTTCAGGTAGGTCTGGGACATCCCACCCTCTTTTCTTATCCCAGAGCCTTTGGACCACAACCTTGGCCGTGTGGTGTATGGAACGATGAAGCCAAGTGGATCGTACTGGCTGGCAAGGATCCGATATATGTTGCGCATGGTGGGTTCAACTTTCTCCATGTGACCGTGCTTATAGCCAAGAGTGTCAGACAGACATTGCCATCGTAATCCAAGGGTGCGCTCTTGGCAAGAAGGTGCTTCAACTTGTCCACCAGTTTCTTGGCTTCATCTGCAGAGGGGAGACTTTGTAGACAGTTGTCTACATAGAAACAGCATTCTACAGAGAAGCTCACATCTTCTTTGGGCTCACTGTGGTTAAACGCAAGCTTCCGAAGGGCAAACGTGGTGCAGCAGGGGCTACATGTCGTCCCAAAGGGAAGTACCTGCCACTCATAGACCTCAGGGTAATCATCACGGTTTAGCTTTCAAGGGACGAAGGTTCTTCTTCCACAAAAGGGGAGTGGCGTACCTTTGAACCCTGTCCATTTCGACCTTGACTGTCTTCTCCTCCAGTAGATGCATGGCTTCTACATCTTGTTTGGACCATGTGACGAGCTTCTCACTCCTGTATGGTAGCGTATCCAACTGCCAGAGCTTCTCTACATGGCTGAAGAGCTCTGCAGATGGAGAGACGAGGGATGTATGAAGGAACTTTTAAGGGTCCATCTGAGCTAAGTTTTGATGGCGGCAGGTCCGCCAGGAGGACCCAAACGCACTGGCTCTGTCGGGGTGATTAGATGGGGAATGTCTGATCCGATGCGCAGTAGCGGCTGCGCCTGATACAGCGGTTGAAGGGGAAGGCCTTTGAGGTGCCGATACCTTTTCTGAAGGGCTTTGACAGGGTAGGTATGCGGTGCAAGGCCCAACTATTCAGCTGTGAAGGCTCTGTGGATGTCAAAGGATTGGTTGAGTAACAGGGGCCACAGAGAATGACAAAGAAGCTCCATGGATGACTCAAATATCTTGACGCACAGTACGAAGTGCCAAGTCCTCAGAATTGCCTTGGAGGCCTAGCTGCTCTGCTGCTTCGTGTAGAGGTATAGTGCGCTCCGACCTGTCGTCCAACAGGGCGTACGTGTCAAGTGACTTGTTGCTGCTCTGCAAGATGACTCCACTCATCTTCAGCAACACCTTACTGCTGCCGGAAGGTCGATCAACGTAGAGGGTCTCTGCAGTGGAGCTCACCAGGCCTCTGTTGGCGCCTTTGTGCTGGTGGTCTTCATAGTGTTCGTGCTAGCGTTCTTTGTAGCAGTCCGACTAGTGTTGACCTCGTGGAGAATCTCAAGATGCTTCTTCTCGCACTTCTTGCACTTAGCCTTGAGAGTACACTGAGCTGCTTGGTGTTCGCGTCCACACTTCCCACATCTTTCATTTGTCTTGATCCAGGAATCTTTCTGTTCTTTGGAAAGGAGCTGAAAGTTGGTGCATTGATTCATGTAATGCTGCATGGTGTTGCAGAACGACAATACTTATTTGGCTTCTCACGTGACTTTTCCTCCGGAGATTGGTTCTGCGCAGAGACTTCGCTTTGTCCTTTCTCTGCTCACCCCCGTGGAGGATGGTGATGGTCTTAGGGAAGGATTTGTCTTCATGTTGATCTCAGCATGAGGTAGGGTGGTCCCTGCTTTGGTCGCTACTGAACTGTGTGTCATCTACTTGTACTCTCACGTCGTACTCAAGCAACTCTGCTAGGTGAAGGAGGGTTGGAATGGGTGTCTTGATGGGGTTCACACATCTCTTGAAGCTGACTCTTAGATTGTGTGATAACTTAGCTAAGAGGCGGGAGACATGTGATCCACACCTCAGTTCTGTCTGTCCATTACTCCCTAGCTGATCCAACATGCCAACCAAGGCACGCATCCTCAGAGCGAATGTTCGGAATGCCTTGGTGTCACCACTCTTGATGTTGGGGCCATCCATTAACCCTGCAATGCATTGGAGGGCAAACAGGTGGGGCTGGCCATACAGTTCTGTGAGGGACTCCATGGTGTCACTGTATGTGTACCTGCTGTTGCTGTAGGAGTTGGCAATTAGCAAAGCCTCTTCCAACTTCAGGTGGTCCAACAATATCTGAAACTTGAAGCACTCTGTTGCATCTACAGGCAGCACATTGTCGAGGGCCAACTTCAGTCTTGCAAACTCTCGTGGGTATTCAATGATAAAGTTGGGGATGGTAGGAGTTAGTCCACGGTAGGTGCACTCTCAGCTGGGCGGAGAAGGTGTGCGGAAGATAGCTGCTGCTGGTCTTGTTGCGAGAGTAATTAATTCCACTCACAGTGCCCTCTACACGTGGTCCCTCGTTGGAGTGGTGTGTTGTTGTGTGTGTGGTGATCGTCTGCCTTGACTCGTAGCATACCTCATAGTCGACCAGACGATGCGGGTGGCGAATCTGACGGTGGGGACGAACCACAACTTGTGGAGGATCTTCTCTGGTGACTGGCATCCTTGGACTCTGGCAGTTACTGCATCCTGCTCGTAAGGACCATGAAAAATATGGGTTGTTTATGATTTCGAAGGACCAATAAAAAGGGATAAAAAACCTAGGTGCTGGATTTTAGGCCGGTAGCAACCACCACAGGGTGTCCGTTCAGAACACGAGGATGCAGTAGTTCCAGTTCAATGGTTTAATGAAGATCCACACACACAAATACAACACCACCCTCTCTGATACTAATTGTGGTTCTGCAAAGAAAAGAGGAGAACTTAGGCTATAGCACAGTATGGGAAAAATATGCCTACAAACTAAACAGGCTATGTGGACCCAAACACATGCTAGATGCACAAACAAACAACAGAGCAATGTAGAAATATCTACACAATATAAAACATAATAAGCATGAGCAATCTATAACCGAAAATAGCCTAGCACCACAGACAAATGCTAACAAATGCTAATCGCTAATATGCATGCTAAATAGTAACGCATTCCGGATGACAATGCTAATGCTAACGCTAGCGGCAGTACGCGAGCTAGCTAGCTAGCTACCAAGTTTAACACAAATGGTACATATTTACAACAGACAGGATTTTGGGACTTACATTTAGCTGCACCTTCAATAAAACATCAGAAAGAAAAGCAATTTGTTCTAAGGAGGTAGAATAAGAGAAGAGAAAAATTGGTTGGTCATCAGAATGGAAACTATAGACTGTCTGAGACCCTGGCTGGTCAGGTATTATGCTAAGTCCCGGGGGAAAGGCTGCTGATTGGCTGATACAATTATGATGATTGGCGTGACCTTATTTCAATAAGAAAACCAAAAGAAAGTTGGGGTCTTGGAAAGGAGATGAGCTGGCCGTTTTTACAGTGTGCATGCGTCTGTGTGTGTCATACCCTCATCACAAAGATATTGTGTACACTAAAGGTGTATCATGTACACTTGTGTATGTCATGTGTGCCAGGTGTTGGTGGAGTTCTCACCCTCAAAAGCGGTCCCAGGGGAGGAGAACACCCTGCAGCTTTCGGCCCAGCCCGGCTCCCTCTGTGGCCTCAGCACTGTGGACAAGAGTGTTCACATCATGGAGCCAGGGAAGAGGCTGGATGCTGACAAGGTAACAGAGCTCACTGAAGTGAATGTCAACGGTCATACCACCATATAAACAGCTTTTGTGGTGCTGGGAATACAACCAGCTTCAGGGGAATAAGATGTGACTACAGCAGACTTGGAGTGGGTCTGTTCACAGTGGGCCAATGGGTGTGCTTTCATCAACTGGAAAGCATATCCCTATTGGTACTTAAAGTGGCAATATGTAACTTTTTGGGCGACCTGAATTCAACCAAATTCACATAGAAATGTGAGTAATAGATCTACTTGAAAGGAAGTCTAAGAAGCATTGTATCTGTTCTATGTGTGCTATTTCTTTGGTCCCCGTTCTTAAGTTTTGTTTTTGCATCTTTTACTTTTGGGTTTGTACACCATCTTCAAACAGCTGAAACAACAATATTTATGGTTATGGAAAATATATTTCACAGCGGTTTAGATGGTACAATGATTCTCTACACTATACTAGGCTATTTTGTCACATAAACTGAAATTAGGTGAACTATTTGAGTTTTAGCAACCAAGAAATGGAGGAGCGATTTCTGCATAGTGTGACTTTAATAAGTTCAAATTCTGGGTTGTGTTCATTAGGGCACGGAAAGCATTTTAAAAACGTTTAGCAATGGAAAATGAAATTAGACAAGTCTAAGTAGTCACTGCCTTCTGTTTGGTGCCCAATGAACAAGGTCATTTCACGTCTCCTTATTATCCCATTCCAGATATTTGATTTGTTACCAGTCAAGGAGACAACATACATTCCCTACGAGCTTGAAGATCCAGTAGCATGTTTACGTGTAAGACCAAGGAGATATGTAATGCCATACCCAGATGGACTAACTGAGGAGAAAAAGGAACCTTATGAAGTTTTTCAGGTAACTTCTGCCTTGTTTTCTCTTAACTTGAAGCCTCTTTTCCTCTCTCTCATAAGAATCAGTTACCAAACTGTTACCATGCATTCATCTTCTTAAATTATACATTGCTAAAATAGCCTGTTTGAGGCAACAACAAAAAAACATATAGAATAGAAAAATAAAACTGAGACATTCATTAATATTGAGCTCTCTTGTTTGTGATTCTTACATTTCTAGAAACTGGGACTGAAGCTGGCAACTAATCTGGTTCTAAGAGTACCTTCCTGCCTAAATTACAAGGGGAACCAGTACCATCGATCCTATGGTGAGATGTCCTCCTTAACACCGCTTACTCTCGTCATTGCCAGAAGTCTTTGGTGAATCTTGGGAAATGCATGGTTTTTGTTATTCTAACATAGCCTGGTTAAACCAGTCTGAACGCTGCATGCATCACCAGTGAGCGCAGCATTCAGTCTGGTTTGACCAGGCTGATTCTAACATGAGAATAATGACTGTTTTGTTTTAGTAGTATCCTACAGATCCTACTCCCACACTGTAGAAATGGACAGCACGCCTGCAATGCGTCAGCGATTTCCAGTGGCTGAAGCTGGATTACCCGGAGCCGGATATGGTGCCGCTCCACCTCCGCCACCCATAGAGACGGTCCGTACGTTCTTCCCTGAGACATGGATATGGGATCTTGTGGAAGTTGGGTAAGAGCACTGCACAGTGAGGCTGTTGCCTTATAGATGGGTTGACTGACAACATCACAAAAATAACGCACGCGCATCATTGAGGCAGAAGGCTGTGTGATGTTATGATTCTGAACGGTCAGATAGTTAGCAACAATGACAAGAAACTGCCATGTGGAGAATAGTCGGTGGCTCGTTTGAGCTCGTAGTACCTTATTATTGAAACCATGTCTTGTTTTGAGGTGTTTTGACTCATGTCATGTCTATGCTAATATGCCAAAAATTCGCTAGCTAGCTAACCAGCAACTGTAATGATGTATTTGAGAAACAACAAGTGCTCATTGTGCAAATGTATTTATGTTTTCAATAAGCATTTGGAGGCAGAATATAGTTAACTTGTCAACAATCTAAGCCAACGCCGTCTGTTTTGCCCCATAGTTGCGTACGTGTTGGTTTTGTTGCTAAACAACCAACCCACCTATATCAAACATACATTAGTGGTCTAGATTAGGAACCTGTACCTCATTAAACTGCATTACAGAGTAGGGGAGAGTGGTGTATAATTGATAAATGTTTTACATTCAGCATCACTCCGTCAAGGGAAATATAGTATTCTTTCTAACAAAGATATCGACATATATTTCAGGATGTTGTGTATCCCTGGAAATAATCAGAATTCATGTAAACATTACAGTATTGAAAACATAGCTCGTCCCAAAGAATTGGTCTCTTGGCACAAGGGGTAAATTAAGCTGCCTACACATTTCTTTATTGAATGAAATATTACCACTACCTTTTTAAAACCATAGCTAGGTTTCCATCCGATTGGCGACAGATTTTCATGCAAATATTTTCTACAATCCGCATAAAAACAATATGCGTATTTTCCCACCGGAGATATTTCCATCAAATTGACTATATGATGAGATTGTTATGGACAAAAGAGCGAGGTTCTTTTTATTTGTCAAATGACAGCCAATCATCGATCATCATGTCACCAGAATAAAACCCTCAATATTTATTTAATCTGAAGCCTAATAAACTGCATGTTCTCCCGACGAGTTGTCGTGGGAGGACCACACAACATGTCATCGCGTGATTCCAAGTTTACTTAGATATGATGGTTATTATATCAATATTTGCGCATAGAAGAGTTTCCACCACCATTTCTCGCATAATCTATTTTACTGACACAAAAAGGTCCCACCTTGTCTAGCGTATTTTTTTTGTCGACAATTCGAAATTTTTACAGATGTGGGTAGGTACCTGCGGACCTACTATCAGGACCGGCAGGGGGAGTGGTCGGTGTTCCTGCCATGGGAAGAATACGCTCAGAACTCTCTTCGCCACTCCTCTACTAACCTAACACCCTTCCAATGTGTTTTGGGTTACCAACCGCTCCTGGCACCGTGGCACCAGAGCCAGACCGAGGCTTCTGCGGTGGATGACTGGTTTCGGCGCGCGGAGGAGACTTGGGACGCTGCCCACATTCGCCTCCAGCGCGCCATGCGTCTTCAGAAGGCGAACGCTGACCACCACCGCAGGGAGGCCCCGGTTTTCGTACCAGGGGCTCTCGACCCGGAATCTACCCCTCCGTCTGCTCTGCCGGAAGCTGAGCCTGCGGTTTGTGGGGCAGTTTAAAGTCCTGAGGAGGATAAACGAGGTTACATACAGGTTGTTATTACCCCCTGATTACCGTATTAACCCCTCGTTTCATGTGTCCCTCCTCAGGCCGGTGGTAGCTGGTCCGCTCACCTCCTCTAGACATCGAGGGGGCCCCGGCGTACTCGGTCCGTTCCATCCTGGATTCAAGGCGTCGGGTGGGGGGCCTTCAGTATCTTGTGGAGTGGGAGGGGTATGGTCCGGAGGAACGGTGCTGGGTCCCAAGGAGGGACATCCTCGAACCCTCCCTGTTGAGGGATTTCCACCGTCACCATCGGCTCGCCCTGCTCCGCGTCCTCCTGGCCGTCCCGAGGCCGGGGTCGGCGCACTGCTGGAGCCGCCCTGCCTCCCCTCCTTGTTCGGGCAGGTTTTTCGGCGTTCGTCGTCACCGGCTAACTAGCTACTGCCGATCCCATTCTCATGACACTTGTCATGTCTTGTCTAGTCAATCACACACACCTGGTGCTCATTCCCCTAATTAGTATGTGTATAAATGTTCCCTCTGTTCCCCTTGTCTTTGTGAGTGATTGTATTTGTGAGAGCGAGTAGCTCGGTTGAGCTACTCTTCCATTTGTTATTGCCAAGGTGGAATATTTCCCTTGTGATAGTTTCATTTTGACGCTGGGTGCGTTTTATTTATGTAAACGGAATAACTATAGACTTCGGTGTTTTACCTCCTGCGCCTCACTCCTTCATTCACACCTCGTCACAGCACCACTTTTCCGTTATTTATTTTTTAGAATTTGTTGAAACAAGTCTTTTTTTTTTCATTTCACTTCACCAATTTGGTCTATTTTGTGTATGTCCATTACATGAAATCCAAATAAAAATCAATTTAAATTACAGGTTGTAATGCAACAAAATAGGAAAAACGCCAAGGGGGATGAATACTTTTGCAAGGCACTGTACGTCATATCCCAGTGATAATGCCTTGCATTAAGCCTGGGCAGGGTTGGGCGGATTACTTGAAAATTTTAATCCGTTACTGATTACAGTTACATGAAAAATAAAGTTATCAGGAATGTAATGGATTACTCAAAATGATTAATGTAATCCGGTTGCATTTTATTACTTTTGGATTACTGTCACTTCTAACACCAAACATTTTAAAACATTTAAAAACATGAATCTAATTCAGCATTTTTTCATTTAGAAACATGAGTATTTCCAAATTGGGGACTAGTGTGCTATCTATTCTATGTGTAAGAGCATAGTCACATGGCTCCATACTAAAATGTTCAGTTGGTGGCACCAGCTAATGATTTGGTTGCACCACATTTACAGTGGGGTCACACAATATAAAACATTAGTAGCCTCAGCGTCTTATAAAGTAATTCAAAGTATTTAATTAACAAGTGTACTAGACTACTAAAATGGTATGATTCAAGAACCAGTGATTGTCATGAATGTGGGGTTTGACAACTAGGCAATTGTTATTATATTACTAACAAAATATTTTTCCAGAATTTTCTGATGTTTTTGTTCAATAGAGATTCATTTGTCTACATATTTTTTGGCACTAATATCACATAGGCTAATTCATTTGGGGCTAATTCACCACCTGAGGAAGTGGTTAGCTAGATCGCTAACTAAATATAGGCTATAACTGATAGTTAGCCGTCTTATTGATATCTAACAGTAAGTGTAATGTATAGGCCTATGCACCCACTTTGAGTGGCCTATGCACCCACCTATTTAATATTGCCCTTTGTTCAATATTTGATACAATTCAGACCAGAAATCTGTGACCCTTATCTCTTGAACAGCAACAATAGTGGTTGCTTTCAATACTGTGTTTTTCCCGAAACTGCACTGCTTCAAAGCAGCAAGCAGGAACTCTGCAGTCCAGAGGACTGTCTGATTGACCAGTGGGCCAGGTGTAAATGTTTTGGAAGCCTTACCTTCAACATAAGCCATCCACCCTTGATGGATGATCAGCAGAACAATAAAATCTCTGAGAGCATGTTAGAAATCTTGATGGTGTGCTAAATGACAGCAATGATGACAGAGTTTTATCAAATGTTCCTATTGATATTAGATTAAGTAATCCCGAATGTAATCAGCTGTTTTTAAGAATGTAGCATTCTTACAATGTTCATTCTTGTTATCGGATTACATAATCCCTGTTACATGTAATCCGCTACTACCCAACCCTTCGCCTGGGAAGAAAACACTTCAATTGGCTCAACTTGCTATAAAGCTTGCCAGTTTGTAGTCCTAAAAGCCGAAAATGAGTTGTCTCTGGTTCGTTCAGCCATTCAAATGGGGAAAGTTCATGGGGAAAGAATAGGGTTTTGGGATAAACGCAGAAAATAAGGTCTGAGGTTAACACAGGTTTAGGAGATTTTATACTTTTTGTTCTATGAGATAATATCAGTCAGTTAACATGACATTTATGAATGATGATGCCTTTGTGCTTTATGTGCTTTTTTTATTACATAAATGCTTCAAAGTTCACAAAAAGTGACGTTAGCTGATGAAGATTATCTCATAGAACAAAACATATAAAATCTCCTAAACCTGTTTTTACCACAGACCTTATTTTTGTTTATCCAAAAATCCTACAAAAACTCCATTCATTTTCCCATAGGCTTTGTCCAGCGAACCATTGAGGAGTTAGTGCCTACATAAATACACCATTACAATTGCTCTCTATTGGCTTAACCATTGGCTTAACTTACCCCAAGGCAAATATTTGGACTATATTAGCCCACACAGCTACAACGATACACGTTCATGCTAGGTTTAAGACCTCAAATTGAAGCTTATAGAGACCCCAAATGATGCATAGAACAATTTGAATTATCTACTTTGGTTTAGATACAAGGATCATGAAACCTCTAACACAATCAATTAATTTGACGAAAATCTTTTTTTTTTAACCTAATTTGCTTACCACTTTTTCCATGTGGGTTCTTCCTTTACAGGCTCCATGAAATGATGACCTCTTCCAAAATATTTGGTCAAATTATGAATTTTGTGTATGGTTTTCTAGAGACAAGTGTGGCTCAATTTACCCCTTTGGCTCAACTTTTCTATTTTCACTTAGTGGCTTTCTGTTTGAACTCTGACCTCTGTACAGGGAATCTGGAACAGCAGACATGCCCCTTACAGTCCCAGACACCATCACCACCTGGGAGACAGAGGCATTCTGCCTGGCCCCTGGTGGCTTCGGTCTGGCTCCTCCGGTGGAGATCACTGTCTTCCAGCCCTTCTTCCTAGAGCTCACCCTGCCCTACTCCATCATCCGTGGAGAGCACTTTGAGCTGAAGGCCACTGTGTTCAACTACCTGTCCAAGTGCATCATGGTACGGCACTGCATCATGATCGTTTCTTGAGTTGTTTCATGAGTTTCTGAAGTTGTATAACATTTTGTGTTTTGTTGCAGTTTGTCTAGTCATTGTTTATTATTTTTTTAATGTAGATCCAGGGTATTATTCTTGGGTTTTCCATGTTTTGTTTAAATTGTTCCTATTTGCCAGGTTTCTGTGACTCCGGCTCACTCCTTAGACTATACTCTCACACCCTTGAATGATGTCCAGTACTCATCATGCTTGTGTGCCAATGGACAAAAGACCTTCAGTTGGACAATGGCACCATCTGTCCTGGGTAAGTCATCAGTCTTCATTCAACCGTTCAAACAGCTGAATGGATGTCAACCTGAGTTGTGTACTCTCAGTCACCGTATTGGATGTTGTGTAACCTGTGCTGCACTCTGTCTGTCAATGTGTGTGTAGGGGTTGTGAATGTGTCCATTAGTGCAGAGGCTGTCCAGTCCCACGCTGCGTGTGACAATGAAATTGTGAATGTACCAGAGAGAGGACGCATCGACACAGTCACACAGAGCCTTCTGGTGAAGGTATGTAGTCTACTGCTGTGGTGAAACTTACTGCTGTACAGATACCATCTAGTGTAACTGCCTTTGACTGAAAATAATCTCCTCTCCTCTCAGGCGGAGGGAACAGAGAAGACCGACACCTACAACTGGTTGCTATGTCCAACTGGTCAGTAATGCATGAACTTTGAATGTTCAATGTAGTGAAGTGACTTTCATTAATGTGATGACTGTTATTTATTGAATCAACTAACTATGTTTAATTGTCACTCGATTAAATTAATCATGTAACAATTAACTCATTAGGATTTGGGGTACCACGGAAGAAGTTGTTTATAGAGTTACCATCTCCCGAATGTAACTCTAAAATATACATATGTTATATATCGATAACAGTCACTTATTAATCATTACCTCATATCAGTCTCATTCTGAACGTCGCATAATCCTTGGATCCGCAAGAACCCCAACCTTACTTATGAGTCAGCAATACACAAATTTGCTTAATTAATTATTTACTAGCTAACTAAATAATAACACAGAATACATACATACTTAATACATGAGAAAAGGTCCCTAGCGGACAAACAACAGCATGACTGCTTGGTTATCAAAGGAAAGGGAGGGATAGATAAAGAAGGCGAGAGAGAGGGACAAAGAGAGTCAAACTTATCGTATAACATTTAGAAACTACGCTCCACATTAATCAGAATTCTTAGCACCCTAACCACCGCCCATTCGGAGAAAAATTCATCAATGTATTTACGTGTCTGTCTTTGTTCGTCGTCTCTCTGTAGAAACCAATCACTCCTATGGGGAAGGTGTTAATGAGAGCCACAGATCCACGCTTTCTGATCTAAATGTACATTTTGTTACCAAGGCTTTTTATCCTTGCGTAAAAACGGGGCGTTCCATCACGCCAACACAATGTCTGTGCTCCCTTGGGACGTGGTTACTGACTGGGCAAAAGTTTATATGAAAAACAATTATCTTATCAGAAGACTAAAATCACATTCCTATCTTCACCAAAATACTCTCATCTTTAATCATATATTTTATACAACATTTGGGTGTAAACTTGATAGATAGAATGTGTACATTTTCCGAGTTACAGTTATTTATTGATACCATCCTTAATGACATCACAAAATAATAAAGAATATGACATGATTGTTCTTTAGGTCCCCACTGACCATTCTTAACATTCTGATGATATAAATAATGTTCCAATGTTAACCTTTTGGACAAAAAGGTTTTGGCGGCAAAAGTATTTTGAACAAAGACATTCCTTTACCAATACTGGAGAGCAAGGGAGAGATCCCCCTCCTCTCTAATTTATGGCAGAGTGTTAAGGTGTCATAACCGGCCCAGCCCCCCCTCTCTCCTCTTCTGTGGGTGAGATGGGGTCTGGTTTTTATCAGCCATTTGCCAAGCTGATCTGAGGCCTTTGGATCCTCAGCCAGGAGAGTCATGACATCACTTTGGTTGAACTGATCATCTCCATTCATCTTATCATCTGTGTCCACAGGAGAAGCTCTGACAGAGGATGTGGAACTGCAACTCCCCAAGAATGTGGTGGATGGATCTGATCGAATGTCCCTCTCAGTCCTGGGTAAAATAAACCATTGTATTGTTTAGAGAGGCGTAGTGAATTTAGATAGGCATAGTGGTGGGAAAAGCAACCCTTCTCCAGTGATAATGCTGCTGTTTGCTATAGAGGACAGTCTTACAGAAGTCCCATGTTTCTCTGTAGGGGACATCCTGGGTCGGGCCCTCAAGAACCTGGATGGACTGTTGCAGATGCCATATGGGTGTGGAGAGCAGAATATGGCCCTCCTAGCCCCCAATATCTACATCCTGGAGTACCTGAGGAACACAGAGCAGCTCACTCCAGCAATTCGAGACAAGGCTACCAAGTTCCTCACTAGTGGTAACAGAGTCCCTCAAAATATGGATCGCATTGATTAGACACCAAACTGTAGAAAACAGGGCTGGATTTGTCCAATAAGAGCCCTTTTGTTTGTTTCCGTTGAATAATTTAAAAAAAAGTTTCACCACAGTGTGCCTACGACCCTGCTATCATGTAAATGATAGCACTCCAGCATAGATGACATCACAGTGTCTTATCAACAGAGCATCACTGACCCAACACATTTCCCCACTGAAATCATTTGATCAGAGAATATTGAGGCTGCATCCCAAATGGCACCCCAAGGGTAATCAGTTCCATGTAATCTGATTACAAAAAAATCAGCTACATTACCAGCTAAAATATTGTAATCAGATTACAGATACTTTTGAAAAACTAGATTATTACTAACTTTTAAATTCAGAATTTTTCTTTGCTGAAAAAAAACACATTGACACCTTTCTGTTTTCTAGATGGATCCTTTTTTATCTTCTTCTATGCCTCTTAAGGGGAAAGTAATCCAAAAGTAACAAAGTAATCAGATTACGTTACTGAGTTTGGGTAATCCAAAAGTTACGTTACTGATTACAATTTTGGACAGGCAACTAGTAACTGTAACGGATTACCTTTAGAAAGAAATCTACCCAACCCTGCCTATTCCCTAAAGAGCGCACTAATTTTTTCCTGGCAAAAGTAGTGTACTATATAGGGAATAGGGTGCCATTTGGGGCACACCTCTCAGTGACTATAAAAAATACATGGTCTCTTTGTTGTTCACTCTAAAAACACGCCGACAGGTTACCAAAGGCAGCTGAACTACAAGCATTTTGATGGTGCATACAGCACATTTGGACAAGGCTCGGGCAACACTTGGTGAGTATTGTGTTTTTCACCTACTGGTAAACACATTATAACTGTGTCTGTTTCAATTAAGTATTGACCAATCAAATGGCATTGTCTCTGACAGAGACCATGGATGTGACATAAGTTAAAATAAGCTGTCATTGCATGTAATGTCAAGCTCTAAGTCATGTTTATGACAACCTTATGTGGGTATTATGACGGGACATTCAAATCAAGTTCTCTTTCCTCAGGCTGACTGCTTTTGTCTTGAGATCCTTTGGCAAAGCACAGTCTTTCATCTATATTGACCCGGCAAAAATTGAGCAATCCAAGACTTGGTTAGAACGTCGACAAGGCAAACATGGCTGTTTCATCAGATTGGGGAAACTCTTTAATAACAGAATGAAGGTATTTATATTGATAATAAACTGATTAGAAGATGTAGTTGTATGTCTCGTCAGACCAGCCATAAAATAGTGAATGATGATTTCAACAGAATTGTATCAGGCTAAATACAGTTTATACACGTTTTAGTATTTTGACATTGTTTTGTAGGGTGGGGTGACAGATGAAGTCACACTGACGGCCTACATCACTGCTTCAATGCTGGAGCTCAACATGTCAGTGTCGGTAAGTAGCATCTCCACATAACCATTGTTTCTCACTACAACAATGTCCATTACAGGCAACTGAATTAGCCTCCTATATGAAGACTGTTGTGTACCTCTTACATCAACTGTCATCTACAATGTAATGAGTTGTGTATTTAAAATTGACAGTTAAATAATGTTTTTCTCTCAAAGTAGCCTATGCAATAAGTATAAGAATATGTTACCATAAGCAGATCTAAATGGTATTGTGCTGTTAAAACTGAGTAGGCTTAGTTACTACTGTAAACTGAAAAACTAGAAGTGCTTCAGCATGAATGTCTGTAGCCTAGTCCCAGATCTGTTTGTATTGTCATGCCAGTACAAACAGATCTGGGACCAGGCTAACATGTCTCTTAACGTGTTGCTCTGTTATTCTGTGCTCCAGGATCCTGTTGTGTATGGCAGCTTGTCTTGCCTGAGGAACTCCACCAGTGATTTGTCCAACACCTACACTACTGCTCTGCTGGCCTACACCTTTACCCTGGCAGGGGACATGGAGACCCGGGCCCAGCTTCTGCAGCACCTGGACACGATCGCATTACAAGAGGGTGAGACATATCCTGGTCCAAGATCTGTTTGTGCTGTCTTGACTTAATAGAGTTAGTCAATGGAGTAAATAGTCTGGCTCTCCAAATAGGCTCAATCAAACACCAAAGCATTTCATAGAACACAAATACAATTTGAACTCAGTTTTTGTCCAAAAATTCATTGTGCGGGTCAGAGAAGAACTGTGTATCCTGTATATTGATGAATAAGCTAGCCCCTATTTTTTCTCTCTGTGTGTTTGTGTGTGTTTGTGTGTGTGTGTGTTTGTGTGTGTGTGCACGCGCGCTCCTCGTCCCTCAGGGGGTCTCCTGCACTGGACTCAGACCTCCTCAGAGACCTCAGCCTCCCTGGCAGTGGAGATCAGCTCCTACGTTCTGCTGGCTTCCCTCAGTGCCTCCCCTCTGTCTACCACTGACCTGGGCTACGCCTCCCGCATCGTCAGGTGGCTGGTGAGGCAGCAGAACGCCTACGGAGGCTTCTCCTCCACACAGGTATACTTCCAAAACACCTCTGTTCCGAAATGGCACCCTGTGCTGTGCACTAGTAATGAGGCATTATTACCTTGACTTTTACCAGATCACAGGCATGTGTGTGCTTCTTGTCATTTCAAGCCTGATGAGTCTAACTTCCACTGAAATGGAGCCTAGAAATCATAATGGATGGAAATGGGAAATAGTCACTCTAGGGACTGACCAATGTAAAAATCGACCCTTTCTGTAAAATGGGATAGCTTCATTCATTTTGAATATATTTGTCTGTGTTCTATTGGTGTTTAGGACACAGTGGTGGCCCTCCAGGCCCTAGCTCTCTACTCCACCAGGGTGTTCAGTAGAGAGGGCACCAGCACAGTGACAGTACAGTCTCCCAGTGGGGGACAGCACCTTTTCGAAGTTAACCAAAACAACAAGCTTCTCTACCAGGAAAGGGCGCTGCAGGACACAGAAGGGAAGTACAGTGTGGAAGTGAAGGGCAGTGCTTGTGCCTCAGTGCAGGTCAGTGAATACACATCTCTCCTCCCAATCCTATGTTGCCAAAATACGGTTTAATCTATCACTAAAGCTACAGTCTGGGAATGTTTTTTCTGCAAAACAGCAGCCCTGTGCCACTTGATTTGGTATACAACTGAGGCAGTGGAGGCTGCTGAGGGGAGGACGGCACATAATAATGGGTGGAACACAGTAAATGGAATAGCATCAAACACATGGACACCATGTGTTTGATGTATTTGCTACCATTCCACTAATTCCGCTCCAGCCATTACCACGAGCCTGTCCTCCCCAATTAAGGTGCCACCAACCTCCTGTGAGCTGAGGGATGGGGCTGGGGAAATGTAACTCCTCAAGAACCATTGTTATATTATTCAAGACTCAATGGTTACAATTGAAGAATTGAAGTAACCATCATACAGATATCCAGAGCCCAGACTGTTGATTGAAGAAGCCTCTCCTGACTTTTTCTATTTTTCTTTCCCAGGTGGCGCTCCACTACAACATCCCTACTCCTACTGACAGCACAACGCTCAGCATCAAGGTGAAGCCAGAGGTCGACTGCAACAGCAACTCTTTGAGACCCAGAGTCACGCTAAAACTTCAATCTCAGTAAGAATGAATGGCCATTTGCATTCACAAAAGCATTCTTTGAATACGTTTATCAATGACACTCCAAAGTGTTATTATGGAGCATGTCTTCCAGAATGGACTTGGCCCAAATTACTTGGTTTCCTATTGGTTTTTTAACTTCTAGTTTTTACCACAGGAGGTTGGTGGAATTGTATCAAATACATCAAACACATGGTTTCCAGCTGTTTGATGCAATTCCATTCCAGCCATTATTATGAGCCGTCCTCCCCTCAGCAGCCTCTACTGGTTTCTACCTAGGCTTTGATCAGTAACAGTTTGAAAACATATCAGGCAACCTGGTCTTTTTATGGTTAAAATAATCAAACTAGTTAACTTTGATATCACAGGCATCTCTTTGCTTTCACAGATATCATGGAAAGGAGCTGACCACCAATATGATTATAGTGGATTTGAAAATGCTGTCTGGTTTTGCCCCAGACCCAGAGTCTTTGGGGAGGGTGAGTTTTTTAAATAACATACGTTTATGGTGTTACCTGTGACCTTTCTCCATGTAGCTCTTGCCTCTCATCTGCGAACCTTTCTGATACTGACCTTTTTTGTCTATAGAATAACTATCTTCAAAGTAATGACTTGGTACGTCGGTTGTAAGATGAAAGCTTAATTTTAGTAATAATACTGGTTCACGTTACATTTTGCCACGTTAGATTCTAAAAAACAATAAAAGAAAGTTGCTAGGATAATCACTTGTCACTTGTACATAACTGGCGCGTTCCCATTTTTGTTACTTCCTGTCGCAAGGCATTCTGTTATTTGCAGTCAATAGCGTAATCCAATACTAACCAATACAACAGAAATATGTACATAATGTAGTTCATTCAATCTCCATCACGTGAATTCTAATACAATTACTATTGTACATACATTATGTAAATAACTGTAAAATAAAAATATATTTAGATACAGCTCAATGAATTAACTGTAAACATTATCTCTGTAACCCATTAAAGTTACAACATTGTCGATGCAATATGAATGATCAGTGAATGGCTTGTCTTCACAGCTGAGAGGTTCACTTCTAGTGGATCGTGTCGATACTAAAGATGACCATGTGTTAATGTACTTGAGAGAGGTGAGACCAAACCATCCAACAGTTTGAAACAGTGCACATAACACTCAATGTAATGGAATTAATTTGTGTGGAATGTCCTTCAAAGTCAGCAAAGCTGAAATTACACTTCTGCTTGGAGGGTTTAAATACTTGTAACCAAAATGCTTTTTTTTTCTCCCAACAGTTACCGTCACTATTCCTACCTTTCAACCACACCCTGGACATCATACAGGAGCTCCCAGTACAGAATCTAAAGCCTGCAGTGGTCAAGATCTATGACTACTACCAGCCAAGTAAGTTTATATTTAACTTTCCCCAAGATGTATTTTTCCCTCTGCTTTTTAGTAACATTTAGTTAACTTGTGTTCATTTAGTGAGACTTACCTGTATTTTTGGTTTTATTCAGGTGACCAGGCAGAGACAGAATATGTCTTCCCTTGCAAGTAGGGGTTACAAGCTGGTGAACTATCTGGAATTATTGGTAATTTTATATAGCTGGCCTGACCCATATACTATATGTGATATACATTATTTAGTTAACTGGGTCAATATTCCTTTATTCATTTTGCCTAAATGCTGGCCAATTTGTTATTAGAGAATTATTTACATGGCCCTATTCATTGTATTTGCCGCTCTGCAGATGTAAGAAGAAAATGACATTAACAGAGGTCACACATGCAACCCTTGAGGCATCTTTCAAGATCTCAAGTAAAGGATGTAACTTACTGGAATTAAAGTTTTTCATTAAAACTCTATTCTTGAGCATTTTTTCGTGTAGGTTTTGATGTCACACTATGGCAAGCAATGAGTTCAAAGGTTTAGGCTCAGGAGACAAGGGGAATATTGAAAGGCTTTATGTAAGACAGTAAGTCTCTTCCTGGGGAACTAGTACCCATGGATGTACCTGGCCTATCCAACAGGGGGTACTTGGGAAGACTTATGAGCTATATGTAATTGGGAGTCCAGTAAACATAAAAGATCTACAAATTGTTTTTGTTAAGTTCCAGAGAGCTGCAATGTGCTGTTAATCGGTGTTGCCAACTGTACAAAGGTGTGTAAATGTTCTTTCTCAATTTTGCTCAAAGCTTTTGGTTCTCAGCTTTTTTCTTCCTCCATCTGTAATCATCATGGGCCCCTGTAGTAATAATCAAGGTGTGGTTCTCTTTTATTTCTCATCAGGGAATGGGATCCAGGAAATCCACTCACTCTAAATCCCATCAACAAATACCTTACAAGGGGATGCGTCCTGTCCTGATCATTCCCATAATGAGTCGTGGCTATAATCTCTATTATGAATATCTCCTAATAATTTATTGAGCTAATTGAGCATGGAAAGATGTAATCGAAAACATCTCACAAATCCATTTAGAGAAAGAGTAACAGAACAATCGAGATAACACAAACAGATACTATAGAGCCCTGTTGTTGACAACACAGCTCACTAAATATATTAACAAATATATCAAAACATATAATGAGAATTATGAACATATGAGTATGCTGTGAAAACAGTACTTTTGAAGAGTAGCAAGACTCCTCATGACTTAACAATGGGAAATTAAAAACGTCCTTGTTATGGGTTAACAAGTGTACATGCTGATCTGATATCAAGAAAGAGTATTCAATCACACTCCACTTTAGATGTCAATAAAATACATCCTGTTTTTTGCTCAGAGAAGCTGCAACACAAGCCCACTTGATTGGACAGTAGCTCTTTAAACCCCCTCCCCCCTCCCAACTCCTCTTATTTTTCCTTCTGCTCTCTTCATTTGTGCCCTGCCCAGCCTACAACAGTGATTCTCACATTTCTGGTCTCTTATATTGCCATATACTGTACATATTGCATTGCTGAAGCTAGAACGACGTGAACATCGAAGACAGCCCTGAAATACAGTCAACAGTGACAACGGTAAGATAAGACAAGATCAGGTGTGGCTTAAAGATGGCGGACTGAATACAGCTGTGCAGATCACGTCAAGATAAACACGTAATATTCAATATCTGTACGTTTGACTAAATATTAGCACTTAACTCCACATACTCGTGGGTAATACCCTTCAATATGGATAACAACACAAAACAAATTATAAGGCTAGAGACATTTATTGACCAATATCACCAAAACAATCAACACCCAAACATGACGGAGAGTAAACATGGAGAACCAATCCCCCCCAAAAAACGACAGTCCTCGACGGACACAAAAAATGGATCCTTTTCACCATCCGGAATGGTAAGGGTGGAAACCAATCTGTTACAGTCGATAAATGATAAACTGGGCATACTTGATTTACACTACCAGTCAAAAGTTTGGACACACCTACTCATTCAAGGGTTTTACTTTATTTTTTAAATATGTATTACTTTGTAGAATAATAGTGAAGACATCAAAACTATGAAATAACACATATGGAATCATGTAATAAACAAAAAAGTGTTAAACAAATCAAAATATATTTTATATTTGAGATTCTTCAAATAGCCACCCTTTGCCTTGATGAAAGCATTGCACACTCTTGGCATTCTATCAACCAGCTTCACCTGGAATGTTTTTCCAACAGTCTTGAAGGAGTTCCCACATATGCGGAGTACTTGTTGGCTGCTTTTCCTTCACTCTGCCGTCCGACTCATCCAAAACCATCTCAATTGGGTTGGGGTCGGGGGATTGTGGAGGCCAGGTCATCTGATGCAGCACTCCATCACTCTCCTTCTTGGTAAAATTGACCTTACACAGCATGGAGGTGTGTTGGGTCATTGTCCTGTTGAAAAACAAATGATAGTCCCACTAAGCCCAAACCAGGTGGGATGGCGTATCGCTGCAGAATGCTGTGGTAGCCATGCTGGTTAAGTGTGCCTTGAATTCTAAATAAATCACAGACAGTGTCACCAGCAAAGCACCCCCACACCATAACACCTCCTCCTCCATGCTTTATGGTGGGAAATACACATGCGGAGATCATCCGTTCACCCACACCGCGTTTCACAAAGAGACAGCGGTTGGAACCAAAAATCTCAAATTTGGACTCCAGACCAAAGGACACATTTCTACCATTCTAATGTCCATTGCTCGTATTTCTTGGCCCAAGCAAGTCTCTTCTTCTTATTGGTGTCCTTTAGTAGTGGTTTCTTTGCTGCAATTTGATCATGAAGACATGATTCACACAGTCTCCTCTGAACAGTTGATGTTGAGATGTGTCTGTTACTTGAAATCTTTGAAGCATTTATATGGGCTGCAATTTCTGAGGCTGGTAACTCTAATGAACTTATCCTCTGCAGCAGAGGTAAATCTGGGTCTTCCATTCTTGTGGTGGTCCTCATGAGAGCCAGTTTCATCATAGCGCTTGATGGTTTTTGCGACTGCACTTGAAGAAACTTTCAAAGTTCTTGAAATGTTCCGTATTGACTGACCTTCATGTCTAAAGTAATGATGGACTGTCATTTCTTTTTGCTCATTTGAGTAGTTCTTGCCATAATATGGACTTGGTCTTTTACCAAATAGGGCTACCTTCTGTTTACCCCCCCCCCCCCCCCCCCCCACACCCACCTTGTCACAACACAACTGATTGGCTCAAATGCATTAAGAAGGAAAGAAATTCCACAAATTAACTTTTAAGAAGGCACATCTGTTAATTGAAATCCATTCCAGGTGACTACCTCTTGAAACTAGTTGATATAATGCCAATAATGTGCAAAGCTGTCATCAAGGCAAAGGGTGGCTATTTGAAGAATCTCAAATATAAAATATATTTTGATTTGTTTAACACTTTTTTTGGTTTCTACATGATTCCATATGTGTTAGTTCATAGTTTTGATGTCTTCACTATTATTCTACAATGTAAAAAATAGTAAAAATAAAGACAAACCCTTGAATGAGGAGGTGTGTCCAAGTTTTTGGCTGGTAGTGTATATACACATGTATTTTTTAAATATTATTTTCCACTAACCCTACCACCCCTCCCCTAATTGGAGTAAACTAATGAACAACAACACTTAGGCTTCTACTTCCAGATTATACATACTATATACATTTTACGGACACAATCTTTTTTACAAAAGTTATATTTTGTTTGTTTTTAGTCCTGTCTTTCTGATGTCCATCCAGTTTGATTTCTATTTGCCATATATTTCTAACTGTGCTGTTCCACAAAAGGTCTGAACCTATATACATTTTACGGACGCAGTATATTTTACAGGAGTTACCTAGTTGTTATTAACTATTTTTCAATCTATATGGCACATCTGTCAATTTTTGGGTCCTTAAATGAAACTGGTATACTTTTCTATTCATCACAATTTTCTTTAACCAATTTTAGTCTTTAATGCAGGGCCGACAAACAAGTTCCTTGCTTCTTCCATTTTTGCGGTAATGCTGCAATTTGTTGGTTGTAATTTTGGGTAGAGCAGACATTTCCATATATTTGAGTTAGCTGCATGTGTGACATAACTCCACCAGTCCTATTTATGATATCATTTACAAAGATGATATCTTTTTTTAAATCATGTTTTTTTAAAATCAATTACTATATTTGAGTTTAACCACAATATTTGTTGTATTATTTGTTCTGTCTTTTCTGGTGGATTATACTGAAATTGCAACCAACTTTCTATGGCTTGTTTTAAAAATAGCGATATTTTGGAGATTATTTCGTTTTCAAATAACTGAAAGTGAGAGGTTGTAATCTGAATAAATGGGGAAAAAAGGCCAGTTGAAGTCAGAAGTTTACATACACCTTAGCCAAATACATTTAAACTCAGTTTTTCACAATTCCTGACATTTAATCCTAGTAAACATTCCCTGTCTTAGGTCAGTTAGGATCACCACTTCATTTTAAGAATGTGAAATGTCAGAATAATAGTAGAGAGAATTGTCACGGTTTCGGCCGAGGCGGCTCCTTCTCCTCGTTCGGGCAGGCTTCGGCGGTCGTCGTCTCCGGAGTACTAGCTGCCACCGTTCGATGTTTCATGTTTGTTTGGTTTTGCCTGTTTGTCACACCTGTTCATTGTTAAGTGTTCATTAGGCACCCTATTTAGTTCTCTTGTGTTTGGTCAGGTGTTGTGTGTAATTGTTCTATGTCACGTGTAGATGTTGGTCCGCTGTTCTATGCTCTCTGTATTTTGTTTTGTTTAAGAGAGTCATGCACGTTGTGCGTATGTACTTTGGACTGTTCCAGTGTACATTTGTTTCGCCTGTGGCCTGTTGCCGTGTTGGCTTGTACTGTCGGACTTCACTAAAAACATTTGTTTTTTGAATCTCTGTGTCCTGCGTGTGATTCCACGTTCCCTCTACACTCAACCCTGACAGAATTACACACCATATCTATGGAATCAGCAGGAGCACCCGCACCCACTGAGATCATGGAGGAGCGCCTTCGCGGTCAGGAGGACAGAATCAACCAAATCGGGCACGCCCTGGACCGGGTGATGAACACCCTCCATCGTTGGGAGACCAGCGGGGTACCCACACCCCCACCTACCGCACCATCACCATCGGTCAGCCCGCCCGTCCAACTTCCGGAACCCAGTGGGATTCGGCTCTCACTCCCGAGGGCGTACGACGGCACCGCTGCCGGGTGTCAGGGGTTCCTGTTACAAGTTGAACTCTATCTCGCCACCGTACACCCGGCGCCCTCGTGACACGAGAGTGTTTCCGCCCTCATCTCTTGTCTCACCGGCAAGGCGTTGGAGTGGGCCAACGCCGAATGGAGGAGAATAGACGCCGCTACTATCACCTATGCGGAGTTCTCCCGCCACTTCCGTGCAGTGTTCGACCATCCACCAGAGGGGAAGGCGGCGGGGGAGCGTCTATTCTACCTCCGGCAGGGGATGAGGAGCGCTCAGGAGTTTGCACTGGAGTTCCGGACTCTAGCGGCAGATGCAGGGTGGAATGAGCGGGCACTCATAGACCATTTCCGCTGCAGCCTCCGGGAGGACGTCTGCAGAGAGTTGGCGTGCAGGGATACCACGCTTTCATTTGACCAATTGGTTGACATGGCCATTCGGCTGGACACCCTGCTCGCTACCCGCGGACGTTCCAGGTGGGGGTCGCCCATTCCACCCTCCAGCACCTCCGAGCTGAGCCCGATGGAGCTTGGAGGTGCTGGCGCTAGAGGAAGGAGAAGAAGGAGCCCGAGGGGGGCCGTCCCCTGCACCAACTGTGGCCGTGGAGGGCACACCGCGGCTAGGTGCTGGGGAGGGTCCCCTGGTGGAGGAGAAGGCAGGCCACACATTGGGGAGTCCTCCCAGGTGAGTAGGCGCCCCACTTACCCAGAGCTTTCTGTCGTACACATAACCATACCTGTTTGTTTTCCACAGGTTGCACCTCGTTCCCAGCATAAGGCGCTAGTAGATTCAGGCGCAGCTGGGAATTTTGTAGATCGCAAATTCTGTGTAGAGTTAGGGATTCCCCTCCTTCCTGTAAATAACCCTTTCCCTGTACATGCCCTAGATAGTCGTCCGTTAGGATCTGGGTTGATTAGGGAGGTCACAGCGCCACTTAGGATGGAGACGCAGGGGGGTCATGAGGAGACGATTCAGCTCTATCTGATCGACTCTCCTGCGTATCCGGTGGGACTGGGGCTTCCCTGGTTGAGTACCCATGATCCTACTATTTCGTGGCGAGAGAGGGCTCTTAAAGGGTGGTCTGCTCAGTGTGAGGGGCTATGTCTGGGTGTTTCCGTAGGGGCGACCTCGGTAGAGAGTCCGAACCAGATGCCCGCATTGCACATTCCCCCCGAGTATGAGGATTTGGCACTCGTGTTTAGCAAGACAAGAGCGGCTAGGTTGCCCCCTCATAGTCAGGGGGATTGTGCGATAGACCTCCAGGCAGGAGCTGCGCTCCCGCGGAGCCATGTGTATCCGTTGTCACAGGAGGAGAAGAGGGCAATGGAGACCTACATTGCCGAGTCTCTGAGACAGGGATACATACGGCCCTCCACTTCACCCGCGTCCTCGAGCTTCTTTTTTGTGAAGAAAAAGGATGGAGGTTTGCGCCCGTGTATTGATTACCGCGGTCTAAATCAGGTTACTGTAAAATATAGTTATCCACTTCCGCTGATTGCGACTATGACGGAGTCATTGCACGGGGCACGGTTCTTCACAAAATTGGACCTCAGGAGCGCATATAACTTGGTGCGCATTAGAGAGGGCGATGAATGGAAGACAGCATTTAGTACTACCTCCGGTCATTACGAGTATCTCGTCATGCCATACGGGTTAATGAATGCTCCATCAGTCTTCCAATCCTTTGTAGATGAGATTTTCCGGGACATGCAGGGGCAGGGAGTAGTGGTGTACATAGACGATATTCTGGTGTACAGTTCTACCCGGGCCGAACATGTAGCCCTGGTGCGCAGAGTATTGAGGAGGTTGTTGGAGCATGACCTGTATGTCAAAGCCGAGAAATGTCTGTTCTTCCAGGAGTCGGTCTCCTTTTTGGGTTATCAGTTGTCTGCGTCAGGGGTGAGAATGGAGGTTGACCGTGTGTCAGCCGTGCGTAATTGGCAAACCCCAACCACGGTTAAAGAGGTGCAGCAGTTCTTGGGTTTTGCGAATTACTACCGGAGGTTTATCCGGGGTTTTGGACAGGTGGCAGCTCCCATAACGTCCCTTCTGAAGGGGGGTCCAGTGCGCTTGCGGTGGTCAGCTGAGGCGGACAGGGCTTTTGGGAGACTGAAGGACCTGTTTACCTCGGCTCCAGTGCTGGCGCACCCGGATCCCACTTTACCATTCCAAGTGGAGGTGGACGCGTCTGAAGCCGGTATCGGGGCTGTTCTCTCACAACGGTCCGGCACTCCACCTAAACTCCGCCCCTGTGCTTTTTATTCGAAAAAGCTCCGTCCGGCGGAGCGTGATTTTATGACGTAGGGGACAGGGAGCTGTTAGCCGTGGTACAGGCCCTAAAGGTGTGGAGGCATTGGCTTGAGGGGGCTCAACACCCTTTTCTCATTCTGACTGACCACCGTAACCTGGAATACATTCGGGCAGCTAGGAGACTGAATCCTCGCCAGGCTCGGTGGACTATGTTTCTAGTCCGGTTCGTGTTTAAGATCACTTACATCCCTGGGTCCCAGAACGGGAAGGCAGATGCCCTGTCTCGGCGGTATGACACGGAGGAGAGGTGCGTGGAGCCCACTCCCATACTACCTAAGTCTTGTCTGGTGGCACCGGTGGTATGGGAGGTCGATGCGGAGATCGAGCGGGCATTACGCACCGACCCTAGCCCTCCACAGTGTCCGGTGGGTCGGACGTACGTCCCGCTCGAGGTCCGGGATCGGCTTATTTATTGGGCTCACACGTCACCCTCCTCTGGGCATCCAGGTATTGGCCGGACGGTGCACTGTCTTAGTACTAAATACTGGTGGCCAACGTTAGCCAGGGATGTGAGGATTTATGTCTCCTCCTGCTCAGTGTGTGCCCAGTGTAAGGCGCCCAGACACTTGCCCAGGGGTAAGTTACAACCCCTGCCCGTTCCACAACGACCCTGGTCTCACCTCTCGGTGGATTTTGTTACCGACCTTCCCTCCTCACAGGGGAATACCACCATCCTGGTCGTTGTGGATCGGTTCTCGAAGGCCTGTCGTCTCCTTCCCATGCCGGGTCTTCCTACTGCCCTACAGACCGCTGAGGCTCTATTTACTCACGTCTTCCGGCATTACGGGGTACCCGAGGATATAGTGTCTGATCGAGGCCCCCAGTTTACCTCCAGAGTCTGGAGAGCGTTTATGGAACGGTTGGGGGTTTCGGTGAGCCTTACCTCGGGTTACCACCCGGAGAGTAATGGGCAGGTCGAACATGTCAACCAGGATGTGGGTAGGTTTCTGAGGTCATATTGCCAGGGCCGGCCGGAGGAGTGGGCGAGATATGTGCCCTGGGCCGAGATGGCACAGAACTCTCTCCGCCACTCCTCCACTAAACTAACCCCTTTCCAGTGTGTGTTAGGGTACCAGCCGGTTCTGGCACCTTGGCATGAGAGCCAGATCGAGGCCCCTGCGGTGGATGAGTGGGTGCGGCGCTCGGATGGCCCCCGTTGGACATCGAGGGGGCTCCGGCGTACACTGTTCAGGCCATCCTAGATTCTAGACGCCGGATGGGGGGTCTCCAATATCTCGTGGAGTGGGAGGGGTACGGCCCGGAGGAGCGGTGCTGGGTGCCGAGGAGGGACATCCTAGACCCGTCTCTTCTGACCGAGTTCCATCGTGGTCATCCTACGCGCCCTGCTCCGCGTCCTCCTGGTCGTCCCCGAGGCCGGGGGCGGCGCACGGCTGGAGCCGCGCGTCAAGGGGGGGGGTACTGTCACGGTTTCGGCCGAGGCGGCTCCTTCTCCTCGTTCGGGCAGGCTTCGGCGGTCGTCGTCTCCGGAGTACTAGCTGCCACCGTTCGATGTTTCATGTTTGATTGGTTTTGCCTGTTTGTCACACCTGTTCATTGTTAAGTGTTCATTAGGCACCCTATTTAGTTCTCTTGTGTTTGGTCAGGTGTTGTGTGTAATTGTTCTATGTCACGTGTAGATGTTGGTCCGCTGTTCTATGCTCTCTGTATTTCGTTTTGTTTAAGAGAGTCCTGCACGTTGTGCGTATGTACTTTGGACTGTTCCAGTGTACATTTGTTTCGCCTGTGGCCTGTTGCCGTGTTGGCTTGTACTGTCGGACTTCACTAAAAACATTTGTTTTTTGAATCTCTGTGTCCTGCGTGTGATTCCACGTTCCCTCTACACTCAACCCTGACAAGAATGATTTATTTCAGCTCTAATTTCTTTCATCACAAGTGGGTCAGAAGTTTACATACACTCAATTAGTATTTGTTAGCATTGCCTTTAAATTGTTTGACTTGGGTCAAACATTTTGCGTAGCCTTCCACAAGCTTCCCACAATAAGTTGGGTGAATTTTGGCCCATTCCTCCTGACAGAGCTGGTGTAACTGAGTCAGGTTTGTAGGCCTCCTTACTCGCACACGCTTTTTCAGTTCTGCCCACACATTTTCTATAGGATTGAGGTCAGGGCTTTGTGATGGCCACTCCAATACCTTGACTTTGTTGTCCTTAAGCCATTTTGCCACAACTTTGGAAGTATGCTTGGGGTCATCGTCCATTTGGAAGACCCATTTGCGACCAAGCTTTAACTTCCTGACTGATGTCTTGAGATGTTGCTTCAATATATCCACATAATTTTCCTTCCTCATGATGCCATCTATTTTGTGAAGTGCACCAGTCCCTCCTGCAGCAGAGCACCCCCACAGCATGATGCTGCCACCCCGTGTTTCACGGTTGGGATGGTGTTCTTCGGCTTGCAAGCCCCCCCCCTTTTTCCTCCAAACATAACGATGGTCATTATGGCCAAACAGTTCTATTTTTGTTTCATCAGACGAGAGGACATTTCTCCAAAAAGTACAATCTTTGTCCCCATGTGCAGTTGCAAACCGTAGACTGGCTTTTTAATGGTGGTTTTGGAGCAGTGGCTTCATCCTTGCTGAGCGGACTTTCAGGTTATGTCGATATAGGACTCGTTTTACTGTGGATATAGATACTTTTGTACCTGTTTCCTTCAGCATCTTCACAAGGTCCTTTGCTGTTGTTCTGGGATTGATTTGCACTTTTCGCACCAAAGTACGTTCATCTCCAGGAGACAGAACGTGTCTCTTTCCTGAACGGTATGACGGCTGCGTGGTCCCATGCTGTTTATACTTGCGTACTATTGTTTGTACAGATGAACGTGGTACCTTCAGGTGTTTGGAAATTGCTCCCAAGGATGAACCAGACTTGTGGAGGTCTACAATTTGTTTTCTGAGGTCTTGGCTGATTTCTTTTGATTTTCCCATGATGTCAAGCAAAGAGGCACTGAGTTTGAAGGTAGGCCTTGAAATAAATCCACAGGTACACCTCCAATTGATTCAAATGGTGTCAATTAGCCTATCAGAAGCTTCTAAAGCCATGACATCATGTTCTGGAATTTTCCAAGCTGTTTAAAGGCACAGTCAACTTAGTGTATGTAAACTTCTGACCCACTGGAGTTGTGATACAGTGAATTATAGGTTAAATAATATGTATGTAAACAATTGTTGGAATTTGTGGAATGGTTGAAAAACGAGTTTTAATGACTCCAACCCAAGTGTATGTAAACTTCCGACTTCAACTGTAAGTATGACTTTTGTATGACTGACGCCTTTAGTGAGAGGTCTAATGCTTTAACATAATCATTATATAATTAGGCGTTTTTCATTTTGTCTGGCTTGCCATTCCAAATAAAATGGAATGTTTTTTGCTCATATAATTTATAAAACAGGTCGCTAGGTGTAGGCAAGACCATAAGCAAATAGGTAAATTAGGATGTGACTAAAGAGTTAATCAGGGTGATTTTTCCACAAATAGACAGGTATTTTCCTTTCCATGGTAGCAAGATCTTATCTATTTTTGCTACCTTTCTATTAAAATGTATTGGATTGAGATAATTTCTTTCTTTCGGGATATGTATACCGAGTATGTCCACATCACCGTCAGACTATTTTATTGGTAAACTACACGATAATGTAAAAGTTGTATTTCTTTGATATCCAATACGTAATATAGTACACTTATCATAATTTGGTTGTAATCCAGAGAGGTTTGTGCTGTCTTGCCTTGATTGACCCTACCTGGGCAATGGAGCCAATGGAGTAATCACAAAAGTGCAAACCCTCCGCACGTCTGGCACTCTAGATAGTCTCAATTAAATTAGTAATTCAAAGAACTCCGGTGTCTGTCAAAATTAATTGGGGAGATCAGAGAATAACTTTGTATTCTGTATAATGATGAATAAACTAGTCCTATCTCTCTCTCTCTCTCTCTCTCTCTCTCTCTCTCTCTCTCTCTCTCTCTCTCTCTCTCTCTCTCTCTCTCTCTCTCTCTCTCTCTCTCTCTCTCTCTCTCTCTCTCTCTCTCTCTCTCTCTCTCTCTCTCTCTCTCTCTCTTGCTCTCTCTCTGTATATGTGTGTGTTCCTAATCCCTCAGGGATGCACCTGCACTGGATTCAGACCTCCTCAGAGACCTCAGCCTCCCTGGCAGTGGAGATCAGCTCCTACGTTCTGCTGGCTTCCCTCAGTGCCTCTCCTCTGTCTACCACTGACCTGGGCTACTCCTCCCGCATCGTCAGGTGGCTGGTGAGGCAGCAGAACGCCTACGGAGGCTTCTCCTCCACACAGGTATACTTCCAAAACACCTCTGGTCCGAAATGGCACCCTGAACTGTGCACTAGTAATGAGGCATTATTACCTTGACTTCACCACAGGCATGTATGTGCTTCTTGTCATGTCAAGCCTGGCAAAACTAACTTCCACTGAAATGGAGGCAAGAAATCATAATGAATAGAAATGGGAAATAGTCACTCTAGGAGCTGACCAATATAAAAATCTACACTTTCTGTAAAATGGGGTCTTTTCTTTAATTTTGAACAGATTTTTCTGTGGTCTGTTGGTGTTTGTGTTTAGGACACAGTGGTGGCCCTCCAGGCCCTAGCTCTTGAGGGAGATTTTTTAGTGATGAGATACAACTGATTTATTCACGAACATATAGTTAGAATTCTCTGTTGCTAGGCAAGAACTTAATTGGGTCATTTCACAGTGTTTGTGTGTGTGTGAAGTGGGAATCTGACCTAGGGTCGAATTGCTCGCTCTTACCTAAATCCATGGCTGTCCTACCTTATCAGAGACTGAAACCAGACTGTGGCCTTTTGCCTCTCTCCTCAAACAAAGTGGAAAGAGCGGTGCCAGGGTTGAACAGAGTGCAGGCTAAACCTTTGTCTCTCCTTGGCTATCTTCTTGATTGATTACAGCATGATGGGGTGGGGTTTGTGTATGTTTGAAAGATGAAGTGTGAACCTGTCATGTCCAACAATCAGTCTTCAGGTCAAGCCCGGGAGAGCCGGGGTTGAACAGTTTAAACTGAACATGAGTGTTTTTGCATGACAAGGGCGTGATTGATTGTAATAATATTGTTTCTAAACAATATAGTCCCCTGTAGCTCAGTTGGTAGAGCATGGCGCTTGCAACACCAGGGTTGTGGGTTCGTTTCCCATGGAGGGCCAGTGTGAAAAATGTATGCACTAACTGTAAGTCGCTCTGGATAGGAGCGTCTGCTAAATTACATTTACATTTTAGTCATTTAGCAGACGCTCTTATCCAGAGCGACTTACAGTTAGTGAATACATATTTTTTTATACTGGCCCCCCGTGGGAATCAAACCCACAACCCTGGCGTCGAACCCACAACCCTGGCGTTGCAAACGCCATGCTCTATCAACTGAGCTACATCCCTGCCGGCCATTCCCTTCCCTACCCTGGACGACGCTGGGCCAATTGTGCGCCGCCCATGAGTCTCCCGGTCGCGGCCGGCTGCGACAGAGCCTGGAATCGAACCAGGATCTCTAGTGACACAGTTAGCACTGCGATGCAGTGCCTTAGACCACTGCGCCACTCAGGAGAATGACTAAATTGTAAACTGAATGACAGTCAAATTTAGCTGTCATCATAGACAAAGGAAGTGGGCGGAGCGATAGAGAGCGGGAAACTGAAGAGGGAGGGATTTTAAGATAGGATGTGTGTGAATGAGACTATATAGAGGGGAAGCAGAGAGAGAGAAGGAAGGCTACTCTGCAGACCAGCACGGCTTTGTTGAATTGTAATAAAGTCAAATCTTGATTCTACAAAAACTCTGGAAGAACTTTGATTTTTTTTTAAGTATAGTGATTATTTTCCACATCACTCTCTACTCCACCAGGGTGTTCAGTAGAGAGGGCACCAGCACAGTGACAGTACGGTCTCCCAGTGGGGGACAGCACCTCTTCAATGTGAACCAAAACAACAAGCTTCTCTACCAGGAGAGGGCGCTGCAGGACACAGAAGGAAAGTACAGTGTGGAAGTGAAGGGCAGTGCTTGTGCCTCAGTGCAGGTCAGTGAAGACACTCCTCACAATCCTATGTTGCAAGATCTGATTTATACATTACTGTGAAGTTCAAACATTTAAGAAGCTTCGCCTGGCTTGATATCTAGTTTATGAAATGTTTCTTTTTTTCTATCTTTTAAAATGTAGATTTTTAGACCACATTGTTTCCCTGACTTCTTCTTCCCTCTTTCCCAGATGGCGCTCCACTACAACATCCCTACTCCTACTGACAGCACAACGCTCAGTATCCAGGTGAAGACAGAGGTCGACTGCAACAGCAACTCTTTGAGACCCAGAGTCACGCTGAAACTCCAGTCTCAGTAAGAATGAATAACACATTTGCATGCACAGCATTCTTTGAATCAGGTCATTGATAACATACAGTGTTATTTTTTAGCATGTCTTACAGAATATTTTTGACCCAATTTAATTGGTGTTATTATACCTACAGTGCCCTCTGTAATTATTGGGACAAAGAAGCATTTTTTCTTATTTTGGCTCTATACTCCAAAAGTCTGGATTTGAAATCAGGGTATTTACAGGTTAAATCAGGGTATTTACATCCATATCAGGTGAACCATTTAGAAATTACAGCACTTTTTGTACATAGTCCCCCTATTTTAGGGAACCAAAGGTATTAGGACAAATTCACTTTTATGTGTATTAAAGTAGTAAAAAAAAAGTACTTGGTCCCATATTCACTCTACAATTTCGTTGGATGCATTTTCTGTTTGTTTCAGATTATTTTGTGCCCAATAGAAATGAATGGTAACTAATGTATTGTGTCATTTTGGAGTCACTTTTATTGTAAATAAGAATATAATATGTTTCTAAACACTTCTATATTAATGTGGATGCTACCATGATTATGGATAATCCTGAATGAATTGTGAATAATGATGAGTGAGAAAGTTGCAGTTGCACAAATATCATACTCCCAAGATATGCTAACCTCTCACCATTACAATAACAGGGGAGGTTAGCATTTTTGGGGGGTATGATATTTTTGCATCTGTAACTTTATAGATGAAAATACCCTCAAATTAAAGCTGACAGTCTGCACTTTAAACTCGTAGTCATTTTCTGATTTTAAAAAATGCTTCACTGTCCCAATAATTACAGAGGGCACTGTATGTATAAGTTATATAATTTCTAGTTTGTACCTATGTAACAGTAACAGTAAGAAAACATATCAGGCAACCTGGTCTTTTTATTGGTAAAATAAATTCATTCATTTGATTATTACAAGCACATATCAGACTTTGATATCAGGCATCTCTTTGCTTTCACAGATATCATGGAAAGGAGCTGACCACCAATATGATTATAGTGGATTTGAAAATGTTGTCTGGGTTTGCCCCAGACCCAGAGTCTTTGGGGAGGGTGAGTTTTTGTCATAACATACTTTTATGGTGTTACCTGTGGCCTTTTTCCATGTATAGTATAATATTATTATAATAATAATTATTATTATTATTATTATTATTATTATTATTTTTAATTATTATTATATATTATTATTATTATAATTATAATAATTATTATTATTTTTAATTATTATATTATTATTATTATTATTATTATTTTTAATTATTATTATATATTATTATTATTATTATATTATTATTATATAGTAGCTCTTGCCTCTTTCACCTGTGAACCTTTCTGAAACTGAACTTTGCTGTCAATGCAAGATTAATAACATGTATGGCTTGTCTTCCAAGCTGAGGAGTTCACTTCAAGTGAATCGTGTTGATACTAAAGATGACCATGTGTTAATGTACTTGACAGAGGTGAGACCAAAACAAAATCATAAATTCTATCAACTCTTATGGCAACATATGTCCATTGGTTTGTCCAAATTGCTCAAGATCAGTAAATTTGGTTAGGAATCATTGATCGACAGCAATATTCAAACCTTTGATTTTCACATTTTAGACCACTCAGGAACACTCTCAACACCTCTTGGTAAGCAATTCTGGTCTTAGGCATAAACATTTGTTTAATTGTCCGTCTGAAAAACAGAACTCTATCCCAGGGTTAGGTTTTCAGAAGACTGGGGGGGGTTTTCCTTTAACTGGGCTTTGCTCCTTTCATATTGATTTTGATCCTGACAAACTCCCCAGTCCCTGCCAATGACACGTACACACATAACATGATGCTGCCACCACAATACTGGAAAATACAGAGGGTTTCACTCTGTCTTGTGATGTATTGGATTTGACCCAAACCTGTAGTATTTAATTTAGGCCACAGTAGTTAATGTCTTGTTGCAAACATAATGGATGATTTGGAGTGGATTTTTTAATACAGGCTTCCTTCTTTTCACTTTGTCATACAGGACAGTAATGTGGCATGAATGCAATGTTGTTGATCCCTTCATATTTTCAAGTATTGTGGTGGCAGCATCATGTTATGGTTATGCTTGTCACCGGCAGGGACCGGGAGTTTTTTTAGGATGAAAATAAATATGAAAGGAGCAAAGCCCAGGTAAAAAGTTATAGGAAAACCCCCCTCAGTTTTCTGAAAACCTGTCCCTGAGATAGTTTTATTTTTATAAGGGACAATAACACAACTTGTAATGCCAAAAACACAACACAATGGCTTTCCAATAGGTGTGAAGTGTTCCTGAATGGGTTTGAATATTGCTGCCCATCAGTGATTCCCAACCAACTTTACTGCGCTTGAGACATTTTGACAAAAACAATGGATATATACTTCCCTAAGAGTTCAAAATTATTCATAGCTGTAATGGCTGCCAAAGGTGCTTCCACCAATTATTAACTCTGTGAAGACATACGCAATCAATACATCATCATTTTGTATTTCTTTGCAATTTGGAAAATGTTTAATAATTTTCTTTCACTTTGGAAATGGTCAAAAAGAAACAAAAAGAGCTTCTTAGAAAATAGCAGTTTCTCAAGCAAGAAAATACAGAGCAAGAAAAATAATAAGTAAAGCTGCAGAACAAGAAAAGTTTCATGTAATAGTTTTGTTTTAGTGTATGTGTTCTCTCTCTCTCTTCGAAAATTTGGCAAGGATAGGAAAAAAATCTAATTGAATCACTTTTTAGTTTTAATTTTAAGGCAGCAAAATTTGAAGAATGTGCAAGACTTTCACTAGCGACTGTATATATATTTTGACGTACTTGCAGTGACATACAGTGCATTCGGAAAAAAAATGTATGCACTCACTAACTGTAAGTCGCTCTGGATAAGAGCGTCTGCTAAATGACTAAAATGTAAATGTAAAAATGTATTCATACCCCTTGACTTTTTCCACATTTTGTTACGTTACAGCCTTATTCTAAAATTGATTAAATAGTTTTCTACACATAATACCCCATAATAACAAAGCAAAAACAGGTTTTTATAACATTTTGCTAATTTATTAAAAATAAAAAAACAGAAATACCATATTTACATAAGTATTCAGACTCTTTGCTATGAGACTCGAAATTGAGCATTATGACCATCCTGTGTCACTTTACTTGGACTAAGAAAATACACTTTATCAAGAAGCCTTATGACCATCATAATCACATAAGCCAGATAGGCCTATCACGTACATGCCCTTATATCAGTCAAAAAGAGGGTGTCTTGCTCCTGAAATCTACTCCTGCATTCATCCCAGTTATCGGCAACATCAGCAACAGAGCAATTACAATTACAATAATATGGTCAATTATAATGTATATAGTATATAACATAAACATACTGTTGACATGGAGGCTATAGTGTAACGGAAGGTTTTGCCATGTTTGGTAGGTTTTGTGGGTTTTGACACTCTTATGTAGGTGTCATAACCAGCCATAAAATAACAAAATATATGTCACAACAGGTCTAAATATATGTGTCATGACAGTGTTATGACCATATTATAACAGGTTATGACAATTTATCTCAGCTGTTCTGACATATTATGACATGGTTATGACTGTTACTTGACACGCTGGGTGTCAAGTAGAGTGTTACCGAAACGGAAACTTCTGCTTAGAGCATTTAAATAATTGTGACCAATATGTTTTTTATTTTTTATCTCCCAACAGTTACGATCACTATTTCTGGAATTAAAGTTTTCCATTATAACCCTATTCTTGAGCATTTTTTCCAGAAAGTTTTGTCACACTGTGGCAAGCAATGAGTTCCAAGGTTTAGGCTCAGGAGACGAGGTGAATATTGAAAGGCTTTATGTAAGACAGTGGGTCTCATCCTGGGGAACTAGTACCCGTAGGGGTACCTGGCCTATCCAACAGGGGGTACTTGTGTCACGCCCTGACATTGAGATCTCTAGTTGGGTTGGTCAGGGTGTGAAATCTATTTGATATATTTCTATGTTGGCCGGGTGTGGTTCCCAATCAGAGGCAGCTGTCGGTCGTTGTCTCTGATTGGGGATCATACTTAGGCAGCCATGTTGCCTACCTTAGTTGTGGGATCTTGTTTCTGTTTGGCTTGGTTGATGTTTAGCCTCTTGAACTTCACGTTCTGTTGGATTTTGCTATTTTGTCGATGTTTATTAAAATAAATGACTATGTACGCATACCACGCTGCACCTTGGTCCGATCCTTTACACAACGAACGTGACAGAAGATCCCAACCACAGGAGGAGCAGACATCATGGACATGGGAGGAGATATTAGACGGAAAAGGATCATGGACGTGGGAAGAGATCCAGGCAGGTATGGATCACCTTCCTTGGGAGCAGACGGAGGCAGCGAGGGAGAAAAAACGGCGACTCAAAAGGTCCTGATCACGAAGGAAGCCCGAGAGGCAGCCCCAATAATTTTTTGGGGTTAACACATTTTTTTTTTAGCCCTGAAAGGGCTGACTGTGAAGGAGGAGAGAGCTAGAGAGGAGGCCACTCTGAAGATGGAGGCCCTCCAAGCAGCTAAAGACCTACAGCTCAGCACTCTGAGGGAGCAGGAGCTCTCCCTTCAGAAGGAGGCGCTGCAGGAGGCCCACAGGGAGAAGGAGTCAGTGGATGTACTGAGAGAGGAGCTGGCTAGGCAACAGGAGGAGCTGAGAGAGGAGTTAACGCTGAGAGAGGAGTTAACCCTACAGCAGCAGAGAACGCAGTCCTTAGAGCAGAGGCTGGCGGAGCCAGGTTTCAGAGTAGAGCCAACTCCCCGCACTCACGTTAAGGAGCGTGGGACCGTTCAGGCACCCTGTTATGCTGTGATATGCACTGTATCTCCAGTACGCATTCACAGCCCGGTGCGCTTGGTGCCCGCGTCCCGCTCTTGCCGGGCTAAAGTGAGCGTTCAGCCAGGACGGGTCGTGCCTGCTCCTCGCACCAAACCAGTGGTGCGTGTCTCCAGCCCGGTACGGCCCGTTCCTGCTCCTCGCACCAAACCAGTGGTGCGTGTATCCAGTCCGGTACGGCCCGTTCCTGCTCCTCGCACCAAACCAGTGGTGCGTGTATCCAGTCCGGTACGGCCCGTTCCTGCTCCTCACACCAAACCAGTGGTGTGTGTATACAGTCCGGTACGGCCCGTTCCTGCTCCTCGCACCAAACCAGTGGTGCGTGTATCCAGTCCGGTACGGCCCGTTCCTGCTCCTCGCACCAAACCATTGGTGTGTGTCCCCAGGCCGGTACGGCCCGTTCCAGCGCCACGCACCTGACCTCCAGCGACGGTCAGCTGCTCCACTCCAGTGGCCAGAGCAGTCCGCTCCACCGATGCCTAGTCCAGCTCCGGTCAGCTGCTCCACTCCAGTGCCAGAGCAATCCGCTCCACCGGTGCCTAGTCCAGCTCCGGTCAGCTGCTTCACTCCAGTGCCAGAGCAGTCCGCTCCACCGGTGCCTAGTCCAGCTCCGGTTATCTGCTCCATACCAGAGCTGGGGCAGTCCGCTTCACCGGTGCCCTGTCCGGGTCCGGTCGTCTACTCTTCCCCCATGCCGGAGCCATCCGCTCCACCGGGGTCCGAGCCGGAGCCAGACGTCAACCCCTCTCCAGGGTCGGGGTCTCCCACACCAGGGTCCAGACAGGACTTGGTGCATCGCGGGAGGACTGCTGGGCCGGGACCAGACGTCAGCCCCTCTCCAGGGTCGAGGGCTCCCACACCAGGGTCCAGACAGGGCTTGATGCATTGGGGGAGGACTGAGAGGGGGAGCATCGCACCGGGGTCCAGACCGGACCGGGCGTGCAAAGGGGAGGCAGGATGGGAGAAGAGTTTACTGCCTACGTCACGTCCGAAGCTGGAGCCGGAGCCGCCACCGAGGCTAGATGCCCACCCGGACCCTCCCCTAATGAGTCAGGTTTTTGCGTCCGGGGGGGGGGGGGGGGGGTACTCTCACGCCCTGACATTGAGATCTCTAGTTGGGTTGGTCAGGGTGTGAAATCTAATTTAGATATTTCTATGTTGGCCTGGTGTGGTTCCCAATCAGAGGCAGCTGTCGGTCGTTGTCTCTGATTGGGGATCATACTTAGGCAGCCATGTTGCCTACCTTAGTTGTGGGATCTTGTTTCTGTTTGGTTTGTTGATGTTTAGCCTCTTGAACTTCACGTTCTGTTGGATTTTGCCGGTGTTGATTAAAATAAACGACTATGTACGCATACCACGCTGCACCTTGGTCCGATCCTTTACACAACGAACGTGACAACTTGGGAAGAATCATGGGCAGCGCAATATGTCATTGGGGGTAAGGTAAATCAAAAAAGTTTAGAACCACTGTAGTAGTAAGTAGTAACAGAAAATCTACACAGATCATCAAAGGTCACGTATACCAGTGGAGGCTCCTCAGGGGAGGAAGGGGAATTTCATAAAATAAAAATTGTAAAACATTACAAAAGTTATCCTTTTAAACTATATGAAATATATTCACATGCCACCAAATAATGTATTAAAGCACACTGTTTTGCAATGAAGGTCTACAGTAGCCTCGACAGCACTCTGTAGGGTAGCACCACGGTGTAGCCGGAGGACAGCTAGATTCCGTCCTCCTCTGGGTACATTGACTTCAATACAAAACCTAGGAGGCTCATGGTTCTCACCTACTTCCATAGATTTACACAGTAATTATGACAACTTCCGGAGGATGTCCTCCAACCTATCAGAGCTCTTGCAGCAGAAACTGACATGTTGTCCACCCAATCAAAGGATCAGAAAATGAATCTAGTACTGAAAGCATAAGCTACAGCAAGCTAGCACTGCAGTGCATAAAATGTGGTGAGTAGTTGACTTAAAGAGAAAGACAACAATTGAACAGTTTTGAACAAATACATTTATTCAAAAATGAAGGAGAAGAAAGAGAGCGATAGAGAGAGATTGTCATTTTTTGTCACTTTCAGTTTCACTTACTTGGCTAGCAAATGCAGCTGGCTATTTTAGCCTACTCAAACACCCTGCTCAAACAGAGGGATGCTATGTTAGCTAGCTGGCTATGACTAGCCAACACAACACTGGAACTCTTCCAAGTCAAGGTAAGCTTTTGGTTTTACTAATTTATTGCCAACGGGGCCCGCCGGTGTAACTGCTGAACTGCTAACTGACTATACACTGTAATGTTACAGCATGATTGTAGGGGGTTTACTAACGCGTTAGTTCTATTTGCTATGTTGACTATGATGTTACTTTAGCTAATATGGTGACAACAATGTAGGCTGTGTGTAGCAGTTATGATATGGATTGGCTTGGAAAGCTTTTTTCGCCTGGCCACATACAACTGATGTGTTGTGCATTGAATTCCCCAATGAAGGGAAAAGGTGAGAGGAGGAGAGCGCATAGATGCGAGAAGGAACACAACGTGGCTGCTATGAATGTGAACTGTGTTTACGCAAGACCAGGGGTCTATTCATTCAGCCGATTCTGTTGAAAAACCTTTCTTAAACGGAAGCAAACGAAGCGTAAACGGAGCGGTATTGAATGTGTCGCTGTCTGTCCATGTGTCACTGTCTGTCACCTCAACATTTTCTCTCAACCTGTGTGCACCTATGTTGTAATCTTTCATCCATAGGCTAGGTTGTAGTAACCTCATGATTGGTATAGGGAAAATTAGAGTATCATGTAGTAGCCTAAACCTATCGATGTTCAATTGAACTGGGTGAATGGAATATGAATGACAGTCATCCAATATGCTGTAATAGAAATAAGGCCATGCTCATGAAAAAATATATATATATCTTAAGCGGCACTGACCGCCACTGACGTAGACGTACATGTACACTACCGTTCAAAAGTTTGGGGTCACTTAGAAATGTCCTTGTTTTCGAAAGAAAAGCAATTTTTTTGTCCATTAAAATAACATCAAATTGATCAGAAATACAGTGTAGACATTGTTAATGTTGTAAATGGCTATTGTAGCTGGAAACGGCTGATTATTAATGGAATATCTACATAGGCGTACAGAGGCCCATTATCAGCAACCATCAGTCCTGTGTTCCAATGGCACGTTGTGTTTGCTAATCCAAGTTTATCATTTTAAAAGGCTAATTCATCATTAGGAAACCCTTTTGCAATTATGTTAGCACAGCTGAAAACTGTTGTGCTGATTAAAGAAGCAATAAAACTGGCCTTCTTGAGACTAGTTGATTAACTGGAGCATCAGCAATTGTGGGTTCGATTACAGGCTCAAAATGGCCAGAAACAAAGAACTTTCTTCTGAAACTCATCAGTCTATTCTTGTTCTGAGAAATGAAGGCTATTCCATGCGAGAAATTGCCAAGAAACTGAAGATCTCGTACAACGCTGTGTACTACTCCCTTCACAGAACAGCGCAAACTGGCTCTAACCAGAGTAGAAAGAGGAGTGGGAGGCCCTGGTGCACAACTGAGCAAGAGGACACATACATTAGAGTGTCTAGTTTGAGAAACAGACGCCTCACAAGTCCTCAACTGGCAGCTTCATTAAATAGTTCCCGCAAAACACCAGTCTCAACGTCAACAGTGAAGAGGCGACCCTGGGATGCTGACCTAGGCAGAGTTGCAAAGAAAAAGTCATATCTCAGACTGGCCAATAAAAATAAAAGATTAAGATGGGCAAAAGAACACAGACACTGGACAGAGGAAGATTGGAAAAAAGTGTTATGGACAGACAAATCGAAGTTTGAGGTGTTTAGATCACAAAGAAGAACATTTGTGAGACGCAGACCAAATTAAAAGATGCTGGAGGAGTGCTTGATGCCATCTGTCAAGCATGGTGGAGGCAATGTGATGGTCTGGGGGTGCTTTGGTGGTGGTAAAGTGGGAGATTTGTACAGGGTAAAAGGGATCTTGAAGAAGGAAGGCTATCACTCCATTTTGAAACGCCATGCCATACACTGTGGGCGGCGCTTGATTGGAGCCAATTTCCTCCTACAACAGGACAATGACCCAAAGCACAGCTCCAAACTATGCAATAACTATTTAGGGAAGAAGCAGTCAGCTGGTATTCTGTCTATAATGGAGTGGCCAGCACAGTCACCGGATCTCAACCCTATTGAGCTGTTATGGGAGCAGCTTGACCGTATGGTACGTAAGAAGTGCCCATCAAGCCAATTCAACTTGTGGGAGGTGCTTCAGGAAGCATGGGGTGAAATCTCTTCAGTTTACCTTAACAAATTGACAAATGCCAAAGGTCTGCAAGGCTGTAATTGCTGCAAATTGAGGATTCTTTGACGAAAGCAAAGTTTGAAGACACAATTATTATTTCAATTAAAAATCATGATTTCTAACCTTGTCAATGACTACATTTCCTGTTTCTTTATATTTACTATTTTCTACATTGTAGAATAATAGTGAAGACATCATGTTGTAACCAAAAAAGTTTAAAAAAAAATCAAAATACATTTTATATTTGAGATTCTTCAAATAGCCACCCTTTGCCTTGATGACAGCTTTGCACACTCTTGAAATTCTCTCAACCATCTTCATGAGGTCAGCTGGAATGCATTTCAATTAACAGGTGTGCCTTCTTAAAAGTTAATTTGTGGAATTTCTTTCCTACTTAATGTGTTTGAGCCAATCAGTTGTGTTGTGACATGGTAGGGGGGGTATTCAGAAGATAGCCCTATTTGGTAAAAGACCAAGTCCATATTATGGCAAAGAGAAACGACAGTCCATCATTACTTTAAGACATGAAGGCCAGTCAACACGGAACATTTCAAGAACTTTGAACGTTTCTTCAAGTGCAGTTGCAAAAACCATCAAGCTCTATGATGAAACTGGCTCTCATGAGGACCGCCACAGGAATGGAAGACCCAGAGTTACCTCTGCTGCAGAGGATAAGTTCATTAGAGTTACCAGCCTCAGGAATTGCAGCCCAAATAAATGCTTCACAGAGTTCAAGTAACAGACATCTCAACATCATCTGTTCAGAGGAGACTGTGTGAATCAAGCCTTCATGGTCGAATTGCTGAAAAGAACCCATTACTAAAAGACACCAATAAGAAGAAGAGACTTGCTTGGGCCAATAAACATCAGAGATGGACATTAGACCGGAGGAAACATCCGTTGGTCTGGAGTCCAAATGTGAGATTTCTGGTCCCAACCGCCTTGTCTTTGTGAGACGCGGTGTGGGTGAACGGATGATCTCCGCATGTGTATTTCCCACCGTAAAGCATGTAGGAGGTGGTGTTTTGTTGTGGGGGTGCTTTGCTGGTGACACTGTCTGTGATTTATTTAGAATTCAAGGCACACTTAACCAGCATGGCTACCACAGCATTCTGCAGCGATACGCCATCACACCTGGTTTGGGCTTAGTGGGACTATCATTTGTTTTTCAACAGGACAATGACCCAACACACCTCCAGGCTGTGTAAGGGCTATTTTACCAAGAAGGAGAGTGATGGAGTGCTGCATCAGATTACCTGGCCTCCACAATCCCTCGACCTCAACCCAATTGAGATGGTTTGGAATGAGTCGGACGGCAGAGTGAAGGAAAAGCAGCCAACAAGTGCTCAGTATATGTGGGAACTCCTTCAAGACTGTTGGAAAAGCATTCCAGGTGAAGCTGGTTAAGAGAATGCCAAGAGTGTGCAAAGCTGTCATCAAGGCAAAGGGTGGCTGTTTGAAGAATCTCAAATATAAAATATATTTTAATTTGTTTAACACTTTTTTGTTTACTACATGATTCCATATGTGTTATTTCATAGTTTTGATGTCTTCACTATTATTCTACAATGTAATAAATATTTAAAAAATAAAGTAAAACCCTTGAATGAGTAGGTGTTTCCAAACTTTTGACTGGTAGTGTAAATCAAGTATGCCCAGTTTATCATTTATCGACTGTAACAGATCGGTTTCCACCCTTACCATTCCGGATGGTGAAAAGGATCCATTTTCTGTGTCCAAATCCTTGGGGGATTGGTTCTCCATGTTTACTCTCCGTCATGTTTGGGTGTTGATTGTTTTGGTGTCCCCCAGGGCTCAGTTCTAGGCCCTCTCCTATTCTCTCTATACACCAAGTCACTTGGCTCTGTCATATCCTCACATGGTCTCTCCTATCATTGCTACGCAGACAACACACAGTTGATTTTCTCCTTTCCCCCTTCCGATAACCAGGTGGCGAATCGCATCTCTGCATGTCTGGCAGACATATCAGTGTGGATGTCGGATCACCACCTCAAGCTGAACCTCGGCAAGACGGAGCTGCTCTTCCTCCCGGGGAAGGACTGCCCGCTCCATGATCTCGCCATCACGGTTGACAACTCCATTGTGTCCTCCCAGAGTGCAAAGAACCTTGGCGTGACCCTGGACAACACCCTGTCGTTCTCCGCTAACATCAAAGCGGTGACCCGATCCTGCAGGTTCATGCTCTACAACATTCGCAGAGTACGACCCTACCTTACACAGAAAGCGGCACAGGTCCTAATCCAGGCACTTGTCATCTCCCATCTGGATTACTGCAACTCGCTGTTGGCTGGGCTCCCTGCCTGTGCCATTAAACCCCTACAACTTATTCAGAACGCTGCAGCCCGTCTGGTGTTCAACCTTCCCAAGTTCTCTCATGTCACCCCGCTCCTCCGCACACTCCACTGGATTCCAGTTGAAGCTCGCATCTACTACAAAACCATGGTGCTTGCCTACAGAGCTGTGAGGGGAACGGCACCTCCTTACCTTCAGGCTCTGATCAGACCCTACACCCAAACGAGGGCACTACGTTCATCCACCTCTGGCCTGCTAGCCCCCCTACCTCTACGGAAGCACAGTTCCCGCTCAGCCCAGTCAAAGCTATTCGCTGCTCTGGCACACAAATGGTGGAACAAGCTCCCCCACGACGCCAGGGCAGCGGAGTCCCTGACCACCTTCCGGAGACACTTGAAACCCTACCTCTTTAAGGAATACCTGGAATAGTCTAACAGTAATCCTTCTACACCGCCCCTCCCCCAGTGGTGGTTGTCCCACTGGCTATCCTAAGTTGAATGCACAAATGTGTAAGTCGCACTGGATAAGAGCGTCTGCTAAATGACTTAAATGTTAAATATTGCTCGATACGTTTCTCTAGCCTTATAATTTGTTTTGTGTTATCCATATTGAAGGTTATTACCCACGAGTATGTGGAGTTAAGTGCTAATATTTAGTCAAACGTACAGATATTGAATATTACGTGTTCATCTTGACGTGATCTGCACCGCTGTGTTCAGTCCGCCATCTTTAAGCCACACCTGATCTTGTCTTATCTTACCGTTGTCGCTGTTGATTGTATTTCAGGGCTGTCTTCAATGTTCACGTGGTTCTAGCTTTAGCAATGCAATACGTACAGTATATGGCAATATAAGAGCCCAGAAATGTGACAATCACTGTTGTAGGCTGGGCAGGGCACAATTGAAGAGAGCAGAAGGAAAAATAAGAGGAGTTGGGAGGGGGGAGGGGGTTTAAAGAGCTACTGTCCAATCAAGTGGGCTTGTGTTGCATCTTCTCTGAGCACAAAACAGGATGTATTGTATTGACAACTAAAGTGGAGTGTGATTGAATACTCTTTCTTGATATCAGATCAGCATGTTCACTTGTTAACCCATAACAAGGACGTTTTATTTCCCATTGTTAAGTCATGAGGAGTCTTGCTACTCTTCAAAAGTACTGTTTTTCACAGCATACTCATATGTTCATAATTCTCAGTATATGTTTTGATATATTTGTTAATATATTTAGTGAGCTGTGTTGTCAACAACAGGGCTCTATAGTATCTGTTTGTGTTATCTCGATTGTTCTGTTACTCTTTCTCTAAATGGATTTGTGATATGTTTTTGACTACATCTTTCCATGCCTTGTCCACACCATTAGCTCAATAAATTATTAGGAGATATTCATAATGGAGATTATAGCCAGGACTCATTATGGGTATGATCAGGACAGGACGCATCCCCTTGTAAGATATTTGTTGATGGGATTTAGAGTGAGTGGATTTCCTGGATCCCATTCCCTGATGAGATATAAGAGAACCACACCTTGATTATTACTACAGGGGCCCATGATGATTACAGATGGAGGAAGAACAAAGCTGAGAACCAAAAGCTTTGAGCAAAATTGAGAAAGAACATTTACACACCTTCGTACAGTTGGCAACACCGATTAACAGCACATTGCAGCTCTCTGGAACTTAACAAAAACAATTTGTAGATCTTTTATGTTTACTGGACTCCCAATTACATATTGCTCATAAGTCTTCCCAAGTACCCCCTGTTGGATAGGCCATTTACATCCATGGGTACTAGTTCCCCAGGAAGAGACTTACTGTCTTACATAAAGCCTTTCAATATTCCCCTTGTCTCCTGAGCCTACACCTCGGAACTCATTTCTTGCCATAGTGTGACATCAAAACCTACACGCAAAAACGATCTGGAAAAAATGCTCAAGAATAGAGTTTTAATGAAAAACTTTAATTCCAGTAAGTTACATCCTTTACTTGAGATCTTGAAAGATGCCTCAAGGGTTGCATGTGTGACCTCTGTTAATGTCATTTTCTTCTTACATCTGCAGAGCGGCAAATACAATGAATAGGGCCATGTAAATAATTCTCTAATAACAAGCATTTAGGTAAAATTAATAAAGGAATATTGACCCAGTTAACTAAATCATGTATATCACATATCGTATATGGGTCAGGCCAGCTATATAAAATTACCAATAATTCCAGATAGTTCACCAGCTTGTAACCGCTACTTGCAAGGGAAGACATATTCTGTCTCTGCCTGGTCACCTGAATAAAACCAAAAATACAGGTAAGTCTCACTAAATGAACACAAGTTAACTAAATGTTACTAAAAAGCAGAGGGAAAAATACATATTGGGGAAAGTTAGATATAAACTTACTTGGCTGGTAGTAGTCGTAGATCTTGACCACCGCTGGCTTTAGATTCTGTACTGGGAGCTCCTGTATGATGTCCAGGGTGTGGTTGAAAGGTAGGAATAGTGACGGTAACTGTTGGGAGAAAAAAAAAGCATTTTGGTTACAAGTATTTAAACCCTCCAAGCAGAAGTGTAATTTCAGCTTTGCTGACTTTGAAGGACATTCCACACAAATTAATTCCATTACATTGAGTGTTATGTGCACTGTTTCAAACTGATGGATGGTTTGGTCTCACCTCTCTCAAGTACATTAACACATGGTCATCTTTAGTATCGACACGATCCACTAGAAGTGAACCTCTCAGCTGTGAAGACAAGCCATTCACTGATCATTCATATTGCATCGACAATGTTGTAACTTTAATGGGTTACAGAGTTAATGTTTACTGTTAATTTATTGAGCTGTATCTAAATATATTTTTATTTTACAGTTATTTACATATTGTATGTACAATAGTAATTGTATTAGAATTCATGTGATGGAGATTGAATGAACTACAGTATGTACATATTTCTGTTGTATTGGTTAGTATTGGATTACGCTATTGACTGCAAATACCAGAATGCCTTGCGACAGGAAGTAACAAAGATGGGAACGCGCCAGTTATGTACAAGTGACAAGTGATTTCCTAGCAACTTTCTTTTATTGTTTTTTAGAATCTAACGTGGCAAAATGTAACGTGAACCAGTATTATTACAAAAAATAAGCTTTCATCTTACAACCGACGTCCCGAGTCATTACTTTGAAGATAGTTATTCTATAGACAAAAAAGGTCAGTATCAGAAAGGTTCACAGATGAGAGGCAAGAGCTACATGGAGAAAGGTCACAGGTAACACCATAAACGTATATTATTTAAAAAACTCACCCTCCCCAAAGACTCTGGGTCTGGGGCAAAACCAGACAGCATTTTCAAATCCACTATAATCATATTGGTGGTCAGCTCCTTTCCATGATATCTGTGAAAGCAAAGAGATGCCTGTGATATCAAAGTTTGATTTTGATAAACAATAAACAAACTAATTAAACTAGTTTGATTATTTTAACCATAAAAAGACCAGGTTGCCTGATATGTTTTCAAACTGTTACTGATCCAAGCCTAGGTAGAAACCAGTGGAGGCTGCTGAGGGGAGGACGGCTCATAATAATGGCTGGAATGGAATTGCATCAAACAGCTGGAAACCATGTGTTTGATGTATTTGATACAATTCCACCTATTCCGCTCCAGCCATTACCACGAGCCCGTTCTCGCCAATTAAGGTGCCACCAACCTTTCCAATAGGAAACCAAGTAATTTGGGCCAAGTCCATTCTGGAAGACATGCTCCATAATAACACTTTGGAGTGTTATTGATAAATCTATTCAAAGAATGCTTTTGTGAATGCAAATGGCCATTCATTCTTACTGAGATTGAAGTTTTAGCGTGACTCTGGGTCTCAAAGAGTTGCTGTTGCAGTCGACCTCTGGCTTCACCTTGATGCTGAGCGTTGTGCTGTCAGTAGGAGTAGGGATGTTGTAGTGGAGCGCCACCTGGGAAAGAAAAATAGAAAAAGTCAGGAGAGGCTTCTTCAATCAACAGTCTGGGCTCTGGATATCTGTATGATGGTTACTTCAATTCTTCAATTGTAACCATTGAGTCTTGAAGAATATAACAATGGTTCTTGAGGAGTTACATTTCCCCAGCCCCATCCCTCAGCTCATAGGAGGTTGGTGGCACCTTAATTGGGGAGGACAGGCTCGTGGTAATGGCTGGAGCGGCATTAGTGGAATGGTAGCAAATACATCAAACACATGGTGTCCATGTGTTTGATGCTATTCCATTTACTGTGTTCCACCCATTATTATGTGTCGTCCTCCCCTCAGCAGCCTCCACTGCCTCAGCTGTATACCAAATCAAGTGGCACAGGGCTGCTGTTTTGCAGAAAAAACATTCCCAGACTGTAGCTTTAGAAATAGATTAAACCATATTTTGGCAACATAGGATTGGGAGGAGAGATGTGTATTCACTGACCTGCACTGAGGCACAAGCACTGCCCTTCACTTCCACACTGTACTTCCCTTCTGTGTCCTGCAGCGCCCTCTCCTGGTAGAGAAGCTTGTTGTTTTGGTTAACTTCGAAAAGGTGCTGTCCCCCACTGGGAGACTGTACTGTCACTGTGCTGGTGCCCTCTCTACTGAACACCCTGGTGGAGTAGAGTGCTAGGGCCTGGAGGGCCACCACTGTGTCCTAAACACCAATAGAACACAGACAAATCTGTTCAAAAAGAATGAAACTATCACATTTTACAGAAAGGGTCGATTTTTACATTGGTCAGTTCATAGAGTGACTATTTCCCATTTCCATCCATTATGATTTCTAGGCTCCATTTCAGTGGAAGTTAGACTCATCAGGCTTGACATGACAAGAAGCACACACATGCCTGTGATCTGGTAAAAGTCAAGGTAATAATGCCTCATTACTAGTGCACAGCACAGGGTGCCATTTCGGACCAGAGGTGTTTTGGAAGTATACCTGTGTGGAGGAGAAGCCTCCGTAGGCGTTCTGCTGCCTCACCAGCCACCTGACGATGCGGGAGGCGTAGCCCAGGTCAGTGGTAGACAGAGGGGAGGCACTGAGGGAAGCCAGCAGAACGTAGGAGCTGATCTCCACTGCCAGGGAGGCTGAGGTCTCTGAGGAGGTCTGAGTCCAGTGCAGGAGACCCCCTGAGGGACGAGGAGCGCGCACGCGCGCACACACACACAGACACAAACACACACAAACACACAGAGAGAGAAAATAGGGGCTAGCTTATTCATCACTATACAGGATACACAGTTCTTCTCTGACCCCCACAATGATTTTTTTGACAAAAACTGAGTTCAAATTGTATTTGTGTTCTATAAAATGCTTTGGGTGTTTGTTTGAGCATATTTGGAGAGCCAGGCGGGTGGAGGGTTTGCACTATTGGGATTACTCCATTGACTAACTCTATTAAGTCATGATAGCACAAACAGATCTTGGACCAGGATATGTCTCACCCTCTTGTAATGCGATCGTGTCCAGGTGCTGCAGAAGCTGTGCCCGGGTCTCCATGTTCCCTGGCAGGGTAAAGGTGTAGGCCATTAGAGCAGTAGTGTAGGTGTTGGACAAATCACTGGTGGAGTTCCTCAGGCAAGACAAGCTGCCATACACAACAGGATCCTGGAGCACAGAATAACAGAGCAACACGTTAAGAGACATGTTTTTGTTTTTTTTACCTTTATTTAACCAGGCAAGACAGTTGAGAACAAGTTCTCATTTACAACTGCGACCTGGCCAAGATAAAGCAAAGCAGTGCGATAAAAACAACAACACAGAGTTACATATGGGGTAAAACAAAACATAAAGTCAAAAATACAACAGAAAATATATATACAGTGTGTGCAAATGTAGCAAGTTATGGAGGTAAGGCAATAAATAGGCCATAGTGCAAAATAATTACAATTAGTATTAACACTGGAATGATAGATGTGCAAGAGATGATGTGCAAATAGAGATACTGGGGTGCAAATGAGCAAAATAAATAACAATATGGGGATGAGGTAGTTGGGTGGGCTAATTTCAGATGGGCTGTGTACAGGTGCAGTGATCGGTAAGGTGCTCTGACAACTGATGCTTAAAGTTAGTGAGGGAGATAAGAGTCTCCAGCTTCAGAGATTTTTGCAATTTGTTCCAGTCATTGGCAGCAGAGAACTGGAAGGAATGGCGGCCAAAGGAGGTGATGGCTTTGGGGATGACCAGTGAGATATACCTGCTGGAGCGCATACTATGGGTGGGTGTTGCTATGGTGACCAATGAGCTAAGATGAGGCGGGGATTTGCCTAGCAGTGATTTATAGATGGCCTGGAGCCAGTGGGTTTGGCGACGAATATGTAGTGAGGACCAGCCAACAAGAGCGTACAGGTCACAGTGGTGGGTAGTATATGGGGCTTTGGAGACAAAATGGATGGCACTGTGATAGACTACATCCAATTTGCTGAGTAGAGTGTTGGAGGCTATTTTGTAAATGACATCGCCGAAGTCAAGGATCGGTAGGATAGTCAGTTTTACGAGGGCATGTTTGGCAGCATGAGTGAAGGAGGTTTTTTTGCAAAATAGGAAACCGATTCTAGATTTAACTTTGGATTGGAGATTCTTAATGTGAGTCTGAAAGGAGAGTTTACAGTCTAACCAGACACCTAGGTATTTGTAGTTGTCCACATACTCTAGGTCAGACCCGTCGAGAGTAGTGATTCTAGTCGGGTGGGCGGGTGCCAGCAGCGTTCGATTGAAGAGCATGCATTTAGTTTTACTAGTGTTTAAGAGCAGTTGGAGGCTACTGAAGGAGTGTTGTATGGCATTGAAGCTCTTTTGGAGGTTTGTTAACACAGTGTCCAATGAAGGGCCAGATGTATACAAAATGGTGTCGTCTGCGTAGAGGTGGATCTGAGAGTCACCAGCAGCAAGAGCGACATCATTGATATACACGGAGAAAAGAGTCGGCCCAAGAATTGAACCCTGTGGCACCCCCATAGAGACTGTCATAGGTCCAGACAACAGGCCCTCCGATTTGACACATTGAACTCTATCTGAGAAGTAATTGGTGAACCAGGCGAGGCAGTCATTTGAGAAACCAAGGCTATTTAGTCTGCCAATAAGAATGCAGAGTCGAAAGCCTTGGCCAGGTCGATGAAGACGGCTGCACAGTACTGTCTATTATCGATCGCGGTTATAATATCATTTAGGACCTTGAGCATGGCTGAAGTGCACCCATGACCAGCTCGGAAACCGGATTGCATAGCGGAGAAGGTACGGTGGGATTCGAAATGGTCGGTGATCTGTTTGTTAACTTGGCTTTCAAAAACTTTCGAAAGGCAGGGCAGGATAGATATAGGTCTGTTACAGTTTGGATCTAGAGTGTCACCCCCTTTGAAGAGGGGGATGACCGCGGCAGCTTTCCAATCTCTGGGGGTCAAAGACGTTACGAAAGAGAGGTTGAACAGGCTAGTAATAGGGGTTGCGACAATTTCGGCGGCTAGTTTTAGAAAGAAAGGGTCCAGATTGTCTAGCCCAGATGATTTGTAGGGGTCCAGATTTTGCAGCTCTTTCAGAACATCAGCTGTCTGAATTTGTGTGAAGGAGAAGCGGGGGAGCGTGGGCAAGTTGCAGCGGAGGGTGTAGAGCTGGTGGCCGGGGTAGTGGTAGCCAGGTGGAAAGCATGGCCAGCCGTAGCAAAATGCTTGTTGAAATTCTCGATTATCGGTGGTGATAGTGTTTCCTAGCCTCAGTGCAGTGGGCAGCTGGGAGGAAGTGCTCTTATTCTCCATGGACTTTACAGTGTCCCAAAACTTTTTGGAGTTAGTGCTACAGGATGCAAATTTCTGTTTGAAAAAGTTAGCCTTTGCTTTCCTAACTGCTTGTGTATATTGGTTCCTAACTTCCCTGAAAAGTTGCATATCGCGGGGGCTATTTGATGCTAATGCATTACGCCACAGGATGTTTTTGTGCTGGTCAAGGGCAGTCAAGTCTGAGGAGAACCAGGGGCTATATCTGTTCTTAGTTCTGTATTTTTTGAATGGGGCATGTTTATTTAAGATTGAGAGGAAATTACTTTTAAAGAACAACCAGGCATCCTCTACTGACGGAATGAGATCTATATCCATCCAGGATACCTGGGCCAGGTCAATTAGGAAGGCCTGCTCGCTGAAGTGTTTTAGGGAGCGTTTGACCGTGATGAGGGATGGTCGTTTGACCGCGGACCCGTTACGGACGCAGGCAATAAGGCAGTGATCGCTGAGATCCTGGTTGAAGACAGCGGAGGTGTATTTAGAGGGTAAGCTAGTCAGGATGATATCTATGAGGGTACCCATGTTTACGGATTTAGGGTTGTACCTGGTAGGTTTGTTGATAATTTGTGTGAGATTGAGGGCATCTAGTTTGGATTGTAGGATGGCCGGGGTGTTAAGCATATCCCAATTTAGGTCACCAAGCAGTACGAACTCTGAGGATAAATGGGGGTCAATCAATTCACATATGGTGTCCAGGGCACAGCTGGGGGCTGAGGGGGGTCTGTAGCAAGCGGCAACAGTGAGAGACTTATTTCTGGAAAGGTGGATTTTTAGAAGTAGAACCTCAAACTGTTTGGGCACAGACCTGGATAGTATGATAGAGCTCTGCAGGCTCTCTACAGTAGATTGCAACTCCACCCCCTTTGGCAGTTCTATCTAGACAGAAAATGTTATAGTTGGGGATGGACATTTCAGAATTATTGGTGGCCTTCCTAAGCCAGGATTCAGACACTGCTAGAACATCAAAGGTTGGCGGAGTGTGCTAACGCAGTGAATAACTCAAACTTAGGAAGGAGGCTTCTGATATTTACGTGCAGAAAACCAAGGCTTTTACGGTTACAGAAGTCAACAAATGATAGCTCCTGGTGAGTAGGAGTGATACTGGGGGCTGAAGGGCCTGGGTTAACCTCTACATCACCAGAAGAACAGAGGAGGAGTAGAATAAGGATACGACTAAAGGCTTTAAGAACTGGTCTTCTAGTGCGTTGGGTACAGAGAATAAAGGGGGCAGATTTCCGGGCGTTGTAGAAAAGATTCAGGGCATTATGTACAGAAAAGGATTTGGAAGGATATGAGTACAGTTGAGGTAAACCTAAGCGTTGGGTAACAATGAAAGAGATAGCATCACTGGAGGCACCGATTGAGCCGGTCTCGGCGTGTATGGGGGGTGGAACAAAGGAACTATTTGAGGCAGTTTAAGAGGGATTTGGGGTTCTACAGTGAAATTGTATAATAAGAACTAACCCAAACAGCAATAGGCAAGGCATATTGACATGGGAGAGAGGCTTAAAGCAATCACAGGTGTTATTAGAGAGAGCTAAGACAACAACAGGTAATGGCGATACATTTTGGGCTGAGACTGAGGCTAAACAGAATTAACAGGACAGGGTACCGTGTAAAGGAACAGTCCAGCAGGCATCAGCTGTGCAGCTGAGTGATCATAAGGTCCAGTGAACAGCAATATGTGAGTCCGAGAGCAGTTCAAATTGGTGCTTCAGCACAGCGAGCAGGAAGCACAGTTGTAGTTTGCGTGTGCTAGCGGGCCGGGGCTAGCAGATGGATCTTCGTGGTCGACATCGTAACGGGAAGCCTGTTGAAACCACATCAGACGATTTCGTCGGCAAACCAGTCGTGTTGGATCGGCGGGGCTCAGTGTCAACACTAGGAGGTCCCATCCGGTTGACAGAGAGGTAGATAGCCGGGAGATGGGCCTGGCTCGAGGCTAGCTCAAGGCTAACTGGTGCTTGCTACGGGGCAATGGTAATTAGCCAACAACAGGTTGCAGCTAGCTGGTTGCGATGATCCACCGCTAGGGTCCAGTGATTCCGGCAGAAAGTCCGATATGCTCTGGGTCGATAGCACGCTGTGCAGACTGGCCCACGAATTGTCCAGGCTAGAGCTAGAGCTGGCTGGTGGGTAGTGCAGGCCACGGACGATGGTGAAGACGCTAGCGGTGGCTAATAGCATGTAGCCATTCGGTTGCAGCTAGACTAGTTTGAGCTTAAGGTTCTTGATAAAAGATATAAAGAAATAATTGAATCCTTTCCACGTTGGGTGAGGCGGGTTGCAGGAAAGTATATTTAGTTAAAGAATGAAAAGTAAAATTGAGAGATATATACAAAATAGACAAAAAAACGGGCTATTTACACTAGGACACAGAAAAAAACACGTCCGCACTGCTACGCCATCTTGGAAAGATACTGGCATGACAATACAAACAGATCTGGGACTAGGCTACAGACATTCATGCTGAAGCACTTCTAGTTTTTCAGTTTACAGTAGTAACTAAGCCTACTCAGTTTTAACAGCACAATACCATTTAGATCTGCTTATGGTAACACATTATTATACTTATTGCATAGGCTACTTTGAGAGAAAAACATTATTTAACTGTCAATTTTAAATACACAATACACAACTCATTACATTGTAGATGACAGTTGATGTAAGAGGTACACAACAGTCTTCATATAGGAGGCTAATTCAGTTGCCTGTAATGGACATTGTTGTAGTGAGAAACAATGGTTATGTGGAGATGCTACTTACCGACACTGACATGTTGAGCTCCAGCATTGAAGCAGTGATGTAGGCCGTCAGTGTGACTTCATCTGTCACCCCACCCTACAAAACAATGTCAAAATACTAAAACGTGTATAAACTGTATTTAGCCTGAGACAATTCTGTTGAAATCATCATTCACAATTTTATGGCTGGTCTGACAAGACATACAACTACATCTTCTTACATCTTCTATCAGTTTATTATCAATATAAATACCTTCATTCTGTTATTAAAGAGTTTCCCCAATCTGATGAAACAGCCATGTTTGCCTTGTCGACTTTCTAACCAAGTCTTGGATTGCTCAATTTTTGCCGGGTCAATATAGATGAAAGACTGTGCTTTGCCAAAGGATCTCAAGACAAAAGCAGTCAGCCTGAGGAAAGAGAACTTGATTTGAATGTCCCGTCATAATACCCACATAAGGTTGTCATAAACATGACTTAGAGCTTGACATTACATGCAATGACAGCTTATTTTAACTTATGTCACATCCATGGTCTCCGTCAGAGACAATGCCATTTGATTGGTCAATACTTAATTGAAACAGACACAGTTATAATGTGTTTACCAGTAGGTGAAAAACACAATACTCACCAAGTGTTGCCCGAGCCTTGTCCAAATGTGCTGTATGCACCATCAAAATGCTTGTAGTTCAGCTGCCTTTGGTAACCTGTCGGCGTGTTTTTAGAGTGAAGAACAAAGAGACCATGTGTTTTTTATAGTCACTGAGAGGTGTGCCCCAAATGGCACCCTATTCCCTATAAAGTACACAACTTTTGCCAGGAAAAAATTAGTGCGCTATTTAGGGAATAGGTAGGGTTGGGTAGATTACTTTCTAAAGGTAATCCGTTACAGTTACTAGTTGCCTGTCCAAAACTGTAATCAGTAACGTAACTTTTGGATTTCCCAAACTCAGTAACGTAATCTGATTACTTTGTTACTTTTGGATTGCTTTCCCCTTAAGAGGCATATAAGAAGATAAAAAAGGATCCATCGAGAAAACAGAAAGATGTCAATGTGTTTTTTTTCAGCAAATTAAAAGTTAGTAATAATCTAGTTTTTCAAAAGTATCTGTAATCTGATTACAATGTTTTTGCTGGTAATGTAGCTGATTTTTTTGTAATCAGATGACATGGAACTGATTAGATGTAATCAGTTACTCCCCAACCCATTTGGGATGCAGCCTCAATATTCTCTGATCAAATGATTTCAGTGGGGAAACATCTGGAAGTCCCTACATGTGTTGGGTCAGTGATGCTCTGTTGATAAGACACTGTGATGTCATCTATGCTGGAGCGCTATCATTTACATGATAGCAGGGTCGTAGTCATTAGGGCACACTGTGGTGAAACTTTTTTTAAATTATTCAACGGAAAACAAACAAAAGGGCTCTTATTGGACAAATCCAGCCCTGTTTTCTTCCGTTTGGTGTCTAATCAATACGATCCATATTTTGAGGGACTCTCTTACCACTAGTGGAGGAACTTGGTAGCCTTGTCTCAAATTGCTGGAGTGAGCTGCTCTGTGTTCCTCAGGTACTCCAGGATGTAGATATTGGGGGCCAGGAGGGCCATATTCTGCTCTCCACACCCATATGGCATCTGCAACAGTCCATCCAGGTTCTTGAGGGCCCGACCCAGGATGTCCCCTACAGAGAAACATGGGACTTCTGTAAGACTGTCCTCTATAGCAAACAGCAGCGTTATCACTGGAGAAGGGTTGCTTTTCCCACCACTACGCCTCTCTAAACAATACAATGGTTTATTTTACCCAGGACTGAGAGGGACATTCGATCAGATCCATCCACCACATTCTTGGGGAGTTGCAGTTCCACATCCTCTGTCAGAGCTTCTCCTATGGACACAGATGATAAGATGAATGGAGATGATCAGTTCAACCAAAGTGATGTCATGACTCTCCTGGCTGAGGATCCAAAGGCCTCAGATCAGCTAACATTGGAACAATATTTATATCATCCGAATGTTAAGAATGGTCAGTGGGGACCTAAAGAACAATGATGTCATATTGTTTATTATTTTGTGATGTCATTAAGGATGGTATCAATAAATAACTGTAACTCGGAGAATGTACACATTCTATCTATCAAGTTTACACCCAAATGTTGTATAAAATATATGATTAAAGATGAGAGTATTTTGGTGAAGATAGGAATGTGATTTTAGTCTTCTAATGAGATAATTGTTTTTCATATAAACTTTTGCCCAGTCAGTAACCACGCCCCAAGGGAGCACAGACATTGTGTTGGCGTGATGGAACGCCCCCTTTTTATCCAAGGATAAAAAGCCTTGGTAACAAAATGTACATTTAGATCAGAAAGCGTGGATCTGTGGCTCTCATCAACACCTTCCCCATAGGAGTGATTGGTTTCTACAGAGAGACGACAAACAAAGACAGACACGTAAATACATTCATTAATTTTTCTCCGAATGGGCGGTGGTTAGGGTGCTAAGTATTCGGATTAATGTGGAGCATAGTTTCTAAATGTTATACGATAAGTTTGACTCTCTTTGTCCCTCTCTCCCGCCTTCTTTATCTACCCCTCCCTTTCCTTTGATAACCAAGCAGTCATAATGTTGTTTGTCCGCTAGGGACCTTTTCTCATGTATTAAGTATGTATGTATTCTGTGTTATTATTTAGTTAGCTAGTAAATAAATAATTAAGCAAATTTGTGTATTGCTGACTCATAAGTAAGGTTGGGGTTCTTGCGGATCCAAGGATTATGCGACATTCAGAATGAGACTGATATGAGGTAATGATTAATAAGTGACTGTTATCGATATGTAACATATGTATATTTTAGAGTTACATTCGGGAGATGGTAACTCTATAAACAACTTATTCCGTGGTGCCCCAAATCCTAATGAGTTAATTGTTACATGATTAATTTAATCGAGTGACAATTAAACATAGTTAGTTGATTCAATAAATAACAGTCATCACATTAATAAAATTCACTTCACTACATTGAACATTCAAAGTTCACGCTTTACTGACCAGTTGGACATAGCAACCAGTTGTAGGTGTCGGTCTTCTCTGTTCCCTCCGCCTGAGAGGAGAGGAGATTATTTTCAGTCAAAGGCAGTTACACTAGATGGTATCTGTACAGCAGTATGTTTCACCACAGCAGGAGACTACATACCTTCACCAGCAGGCTATGTGTGACTGTGTCGATGCGTCCTCTCTCTGGTACATTCACAATTTCATTGTCACATGCAGCGTGGGACTGGACAGCCTCTGCACTAACGGACACGTTCAAATCCCCTACACACACATTGACAGACAGAGTGCAGCACAGGTTACACAACATCCAATACGGTGACTGAGAGTACACAACTCAGGTTGACATCCATTCTGCTGTTTGAACGTTTGAATGAAGACTGATGACTTACCCAGGACAGATGGTGCCATTGTCCAACTGAAGGTCTTTTGTCCATTGGCACACAAGCATGATGAGTACTGGGCATCATTCAAGGGTGTGAGAGTGTAGTCTAAGGAGTGAGCCGGAGTCACAGAAACCTGCCAAATAGGAACAATTTAAACAAAACATGGAAAACCCAAGAATGATACCCTGGATCTACATTTTTTTTTTTATAAACACTGACTAGACAAACTGCAACAAAACAAAACACAAGATTTTATACAACTTAAGAAACAACTCAAGAAACGATCATGATGCAGTGCCGTACCATGATGCACTTGGACAGGTAGTTGAACACAGTGGCCTTCAGCTCAAAGTGCTCTCCACGGATGATGGAGTAGGGCAGGGTGAGCTCTAGGAAGAAGGGCTGGAAGACAATGATCTCCACCGGAGGAGCCAGACCGAAGCCACCAGGGGCCAGGCAGAATGCCTCTGTCTCCCAGGTGGTGATGGTGTCTGGGACTGTAAGGGGCATGTATGCTGTTCCAGATTCCCTGTACAGAGGTCAGAGTTCAAACAGAAAGCCACTAAGTAGATAATTCAAATTGTTCTATGCATCATTTGGGGTCTCTATAAGCTTCAATTTGAGGTCCTAAACCTAGCATGAACGTGTATCGTTGTAGCTGTGTGGGCTAATATTGTCAAAATATTTGCCTTGGGGTAAGTTAAGCCACCAGAAAGCAACCACTATTGTTGCTGTTCAAGAGATAAGGGTCACAGATTTCTGGTCTGAATTGTATCAAATATTGAACAAAGGGCAATATTAAATAGGTGGGTGCATAGGCCATTCAAAGTGGGTGCATAGGCCTACACATTACACTTACTGTTAGATATCAATAAGACGGCTAACTATCAGTTATAGGCTATATTTAGTTAGCGATCTAGCTAACCACTTCCTCAGGTGGTGAATTAGCCCCAAATGAATTAGCCTATGTGATATTAGTGCCAAAAAATATGTAGACAAATGAATCTCATCCACCTCTGGCCTGCTGGCTCCCCTACCTCTGCGGAAGCATAGTTCCCGCTCAGCCCGGTCAAAACTGTTCGCTGCTCTGGCACCCCAATGGTGGAACAAGCTCCCTCACGACGCCAGGACAGCGGAGTCACTCACCACCTTCCGGAGACATTTGAAACCCCACCTCTTTAAGGAATACCTGGGATAGGATAAAGTAATCCTTCTACCCCCCCCCCCCCCTCCCCCCTTTACTCCAACCCCCCCCCCCCCCCCCAAAAAAAAACAATAAAAAAACAAACATTGTAAAGTGGTTATCCCACTGGCTATAAGGTGAATGCACCTATTTGTGAGTCACTCTGGATAAGAGTGTCTGCTAAATGACGTAAATGTAAATGTAAATGTAAAAACATCAGAAAATTCTGGAAAAATATTTTTATAGTAAAATAATAACAATTGCCTAGTTGTCAAACCCCACATATATGCCAATCACTGGTTCTTGAATCATACCATTTTAGTAGTCTAGTACACTTGTTAATTATATACTTTGAATTACTTTATAAGACGCTGAGGCTACTAATTTTTTTTATTGTGTGACCCCACTGTAAATGTGGTGCAACCAAATCATTAGCTGGTGCCACCAACTGAACATTTTAGTATGGAGCCATGTGACTATGCTCTTACACATAGAATAGATAGCACACTAGTCCCCAATTTGGAAATACTCATGTTTCTAAATGAAAAAATGCTGAATTAGATTAATGTTTTTAAATGTTTTAAAATGTCTGGTGTTAGGAGTGAAAGTAATCCAAAAGTAATAAAATGCAATCGGATTACATTAATCATTTTGAGTAATCCATTACATTCCTGATTACTTAATTTTTAATGTAACTGTAATCATTAACGGATTACATTTTTCAAGTAATCTGCCCAACCCTGCCCAGGCTTAATGCAAGGCATTATCGCTGGGATATGACGTACAGTGCCTTGCAAAAGTATTCATCCCCCTTGGCGTTTTTCCTATTTTGTTGCATTACAACCTGTAATTTAAATAGATTTTTATTTGGATTTCATGTAATGGACATACACAAAATAGACCAAATTCGTGAAGTGAAATGAAAAAAATTACTTGTTTATAACGGAAAAGTGGTGCTGTGACGAGGTGTGAATGAAGGAGTGAGGCGCAGGAGGTAAAACACCGAAGTCCAGAGTTTATTCCGTTTACATAAATAAAACGCACCCAGCGTCAAAATGAAACTATCACAAGGGAAATATTCCACCTTGGCAATAACAAATGGAAGAGTAGCTCAACCGAGCTACTCGCTCTCACAAATACAATCACTCACAAAGACAAGGGGAACAGAGGGAACGCTTACAGTGGGGGAAAAAGTTATTAGTCAGCCACCAATTGTGCAAGTTCTCCCACTTAAAAAGATGAGAGAGGCCTGTAATTTTCATCATAGGTACACGTCAACTATGACAGACAAATTGAGAGAAAAAAATCCTGAAAATCACATTGTAGGATTTTTTATGAATTTATTTGCAAATTATGGTGGAAAATAAGTATTTGGTCACCTACAAACAAGCAAGATTTCTGGCTCTCACAGACCTGTAACTTCTTCTTTAAGAGGCTCCTCTGTCCTCCACTCGTTACCTGTATTAATGGCACCTGTTTGAACTTGTTATCAGTATAAAAGACACCTGTCCACAACCTCAAACAGTCACACTCCAAACTCCACTATGTCCAAGACCAAAGAGCTGTCAAAGGACACCAGAAACAAAATTGTAGACCTGCACCAGGCTGGGAATACTGAATCTGCAATAGGTAAGCAGCTTGGTTTGAAGAAATCAACTGTGGGAGCAATTATTAGGAAATGGAAGACATACAAGACCACTGATAATCTCCCTCGATCTGGGGCTCCACGCAAGATCTCACCCCGTGGTGTCAAAATGATCACAAGAACGGTGAGCAAAAATCCCAGAACCACACGGGGGGACCTAGTGAATGACCTGCAGAGAGCTGGGACCAAAGTAACAAAGCCTACCATCAGTAACACACTACGCCACCAGGGACTCAAATCCTGCAGTGGCAGACGTGTCCCCCTGCTTAAGCCAGTACATGTCCAGGCCCGTCTGAAGTTTGCTAGAGTGCATTCGGATGATCCAGAAGAGGATTGGGAGAATGTCATATGGTCAGATGAAACCAAAATAGAACTTTTTGGTAAAAACTCAACTCGTCGTGTTTGGAGGACAAAGAATGCTGAGTTGCATCCAAAGAACACCATACGTACTGTGAAGCATGGGGGTGGAAACGTCATGCTTTGGGGCTGTTTTTCTGCAAAGGGACCAGGACGACTGATCCGTGTAAAGGAAAGAATGAATGGGGCCATGTATCGTGAGATTTTGAGTGAAAACCTCCTTCCATCAGCAAGGGCATTGAAGATGAAACGTGGCTGGGTCTTTCAGCATGACAATGATCACAAACACACCGCCCGGGAAACGAAGGAGTGGCTTCGTAAGAAGCATTTCAAGGTCCTGGAGTGGCCTAGCCAGTCTCCAGATCTCAACCCCATAGAAAATCTTTGGAGGGAGTTGAAAGTCCGTGTTGCCCAGCGACAGCCCCAAAACATTACTGCTCTAGAGGAGATCTACATGGAGGAATGGGCCAAAATACCAGCAACAGTGTGTGAAAACCTTGTGAAGACTTACAGAAAACGTTTGATCTGTGTCATTGCCAACAAAGGGTATATAACAAAGTATTGAGAAACTTTTGTTATTGACCAAATACTTATTTTCCACCATAATTTGCAAATAAATTCATTAAAAATCCTACAATGTGATTTTCTGGATATTTTTTCTCATTTTGTCTGTCATAGTTGACGTGTACCTATGATGAACATTACAGGCCTCTCTCATCTTTTTAAGTGGGAGAACTTGCACAATTGGTGGCTGACTAAATACATTTTTTCCCCACTGTATACACATACTAATTAGGGGAATGAGCACCAGGTGTGTGTGATTGACAAGACAAGACATGACAAGTGGAGTGATGAGAATGGGATCGGCAGTAGCTAGTTAGCCGGTGACGACGAACGCCGAAACCTGCCCAAACAAGGAGGGGAGGCAGCCTCGGCGGAAGTCGTGACAGTACCCCCGCCTTGACGCGCGGCTCCAGCAGTGCGCCAACCCCGGCCTCGGGGACGGCCAGGAGGACGCGGAGCAGGGCGTCGGATGGCGACGGTGGAAATCCCTCAACAGGGAGGGTTCGAGGATGTCCCTCCTTGGGACCCAGCACCGTTCCTCCGGACCGTACCCCTCCCACTCCACAAGATACTGAAGGCCCCCCACCCGACGCCTCGAATCCAGTATGGAATGAACCGATTACGCCGGGGCCCCCTCGATGTCCAGAGGAGGTGGAGGAACCTCCCGTACCTCAGATTCCTGGAGCGGACCAGCTACCACTGGCCTGAGGAGGGATACATGAAACGAGGGGTTAATACGGTAACCAGGGGGGAGTAACAACCTGTATGTAACCTCGTTTATCCTCCTCAGGACTTTAAACGGCCCCACAAACTGCGGGCTCAGCTTCCAGCAGGGCAGACGGAGGGGTATATTCCGGGTCGAGAGCCAGACCTGATCCCCCGGTATGAAAACCGGGGCCTCCCTGCGGTGGCGGTCAGCGTTCGCCTTCTAACGATGCACGGCGCGCTGGAGTCGAATGTGGGCAGCGTCCCAAGTCTCCTCCGCGAACCGAAACTGTTCATCCACCGCAGGAGCCCCGGTCTGGCTCTGGTGCCATGGTGCCAGGAGCGGTTGGTAACCCAAAACACATTGGAAGGGTGTTAGGTTAGTAGAGGAGTGGCGGAGAGAGTTCTGAGCGTATTCTGCCCATGGCAGGAACACCGACCACTCCCCCGGTCGGTCCTGATAGTAGGTCCGCATCTTGATTCACCCTTTCCACCGGCCCATTACTCTCGGGGTGAAATCCAGAGGTCAGGCTGACTGAGACCCCCAGACGTTCCATGAACGCCTTACAGATTCTAGACATGAACTGGGGACCTCGGTCGGACACTATATCCTCTGGTACCCCGTAGTGCCAGAAGACGTGAGTAAACAGAGCCTCCGCAGTTTGTAGGGCCGTGGGAAGACAGGGCAGACGAAGGAGGTGGCAGGACTTCGAAAAGAGATCCACAACAACCAGGATAGTGGTGTTACCTTGGGAGAGGGGAAGATCAGTAAGAAAATCAATACTAAGTTGAGACCATGGTCATTGTGGAACTGGTAAAGGTTGTAGCTTACCCGCTGGGAGGTGCCTAGGTGCCTTACTCTGGGCGCACAATGAGCAGGAGGAAACATACACCCTCACGTCCTTAGCCAAGGTAGGCCACCAGTACTTCTCGGTCAGGCAGCGCATTGTACGACCGATACCTGGATGACCAGAGGAGGGTGCCGTGTGTGCCCAGTAGATCATACGATCACGGATAAGCGCAGGCACGTACTGCAGCCCAGCTGGACACTTCATTGGAGATGGATCTGTGCGTAATGCCTGCACTATATATGCGTCCATCGCCCATACTACCGGCGCCACAATGCATGAGGCCGGGAGTATGGGGGTGTTGTCTCTGGGCCTCTCCTCTGTGTCATACAGCCGAGACAGTGCGTCTGCCTTCACGTTCTTCGTACCCGGAATTTATGAGAGTGTGAAATCAAACCCGAGTGCTGGGATAAGACAGCGCCTATCCCTACCTCGGACGCATCCACCTCCACTACGAACGGTAGTGATGAATCGGGGTGAGCCAGTACCGGGGCTGAGGTGAACAGACCACGCAATCTACTGAAGGCCAAATCAGCCTCAGCAGACCAGCGGAGCCGGGACGGCCCACCCTTCAACAAGAAGTTAATGGGAGCTGCAACCTTGCCAAAGCCCCGAATAAACCTCTGATAGTAGTTGGCAAAGCCAAGGAAGCGCTGCACCTCCTTCACCGTGGTTGGAGTCGGCCAATTACACACGGCTGAAATGCGATCTCCCTCCATCTCCACACCTGTGGTAGTAATGCGGTATCCGAGGAAGGAGATTGACTGCTGGAAAAACTCACACTTCTCTGCCTTGACATGAAGATCATTCTCCAGCAGTCGGACCAGTACCTTGCGAACCAGGGACACATGCTCGGCGCGCGTAGCGGAATACACCAGGATGTCTATTCCGATGTAGACCACCACACCGTGACCAAGCATGTCCCAAAACAACTTGTTCACAAAGGACTGGAAAACGGATGGAGCATTCATCAAACCGTAGGGCATCACCAGGTATTCATAATGCCCTGAGGTTGTGCTGAATGCTGTTTTCCACTCATCCCCTTCCCGAATACGCACCAGGTTGTAGGCACTCCTGAGGTCTAATTTCGTGAAAAAACGGGCCCCATGCATTGACTCAATCACTGAAGGAATGAGGGGAAGAGGATAACTAAATCGTACCGTCACCTTATTCAGTGGTCGATAATCAATGCACGGGCATAAACCGCCATCTTTCTTCTTCGCAAAGAAGAAACTCGAGGAAGCAGGTGAAGTGGAGGGACGTTTATACCCCTGGCGCAGGGACTCGGTGACGTATGTTTCCATAGCCTCCGTTTCAGCCTGCGACAGGGGATACACATGATTCCTGGGAGGTACAACATCTACCCGAAGGTTTATCGTGCAATCCCCCTCCTGATGAGGTGGTAATTTAGTAAATTCCGTGTTGAAAAACGTGAGCGCCAGATCATGGTATTCGGGGGGAATGCACACGGTGGGGGTACCGTCTGGACTTTCCACCATGGTCGCACCAACGGAAACACCTAGACACCTACCCAGACACTCACCACTCCGTAAGAACCCTCTGCGGCCATGAAAAATTGGGGTTGTGAAGGTGATATGCTCAACATGCGTCTCCTGTGTAATCATGGTGACTGGTACAGTAACCTCCTTAACCAACCCGGACCCTAATGGTCGACTATCAAGCGCTCTGATGGGGAGTGGAATGGATAGGGGAACCAATGAAATGCCTTGATGGCGTGCAAATGCCCTGTCCATAAAGTTCCCAGCTGCGCCTGAATCGACTAGCGCCTTACACTGGGAAACTACCAGGTGATCGGGAAAGGAGATAGATAACGTACAGTGCGCCGCAAAGGGCCCTGAACAAGTTTGGGTGTTCGTTACCTGGGGTGATGCGTGAGTACCCTGCCTACCGCCTCCAGACCCAAAGGAACGTTTACTGCGACGTGAGGTGGATTGTCCCGTCGTGGCACTGTCGCTGTCCTCCTGCGCTCTCTCGACCGGCGGCTCCCCCCAGCTCCATCTGCTCGGGGTCAGAGACATCCGGAGTGAAAACGGGCAGACCCCTACCAGGACGTCCTCTGGCTGCTAGCAGATTGTCCAGCCGGATGGCCATGTCCACCAGTTGGGAGAAAGATAGCATGGCAGCACGGCAGGATAGCTCCCGTCGGACATCCTCCCTTAGGTGGCACTGTAAATGGTCGATCATGGCCCGCTCGTTCCACCAGGACCCCGCTACCAGCGTCCGGAACTCCAGCGCGTAGTCCTGTGTGGTCCTTGTCCCCGCCTCAGGCGGGTGATCGAAAACGGTCCGAAAGAGGCGAGCAAACTCCCTGTAGTCCTCCAACGCGGCAGCTCCCTCATTCCACACCGCGTTGGCCCACTCCAGGGCTCTCCCACAAAGGCAGGAAACGAGGATGGATACCTTCTCCCACTCCAGTGGCGCCGGCCTGATGCTGGAGAAATACATCTCTAGTTGGAGCAGAAATCCCTTACATCGCACTGCCATCCCATCAAACGCCGGTGGCCAGGATATCTGGATCCCTCCAGGGGCTGGGGTGTAGGTGGCTGGATCCGGTTGACCAGCTGGTCTCGATAGAGTGGGTCCTCTCTTCTCCAGGCGTTGTACTACCTGAAGAACCCAATCCATCGCATCCCCTAAGCTGGCCAGCATCGAGGAATGCTCCTGGACCGTTGCCACAACTCCAGGCATGCGGTCTTCTCCTGCTGACTCCATATCAGATCAGGTGAGTGATTCTGTGACGCGGTGTGAATGAAGGAGTCAGGCGCAGGAGGTAAAACACCGAAGTCCAGAGTTTATTCCGTTTACATAAATAAAACGAACCCAGCGTCAAAACAAAACTATCACAAGGGAAATATTCCACCTTGGCAATAACAAATGGAAGAGTAGCTCAACCGAGCTACTCGCTCTCACGAATACAATCACTCACAAAGACAAGGGGAACAGAGGGAGCACTTATACACATACTAATTAGGGGAATGAGCACCAGGTGTGTGTGATTGACAAGACAAGACATGACAAGTGGAGTGATGAGAATAAGATCGGCAGTAGCTAGTAAGCCGGTGACGACGAACGCCAAAACCTGTCCGAACAAGGAGGGGAGGCAGCCTCGGCGGAAGTCGTGACAGGTGCGTGCATTTGCATTCACCCCCTTTGCTATGAAGCCCCTAAATAAGATCTGGTGCAACCAATTACCTTCAGAAGTCACATAATTAGTGAAATAAAGTCCACCTGTGTGCAATCTAAGTGTCACATGATCTGTCACATGATCTCAGTATTTATACACCTGTTCTGAAAGGCCCCAGAGTCTGCAACACCACTAAGCAAGTGGCACCACTAAGCAAGCGGCACCATGAAGACCAAGGTGCTCTCCAAACAGGTCAGGGACAAAGTTGTGGAGAAGTACAGATCAGGGTTGGGTTGTAAAAAAATATCAGAAACTTTGAGTATCTCACGGAGCACCATTAAATCCATTATTAGAAAATTGAAAGAATATGGCACCACAACAAACCTGCCAAGAGAGGGCCGCCCACCAAAACTCACGGACCAGGCAAGGAGGGCATTAATCAGAGAGGCAACAAAGAGACCAAAGATAACCCTGAAGGAGCTGCAAAGCTGCACAGTGGAGATTGGAGTATCTGTCCATAGGACCACTCTAAGCCATACACTACACAGAGCTGGGCTTTACGGAAGAGTGGCCAGAAAAAAGCCATTGCTTAAAGAAAAAAAGGCATGTGGGAGACTCCCCAGACATATGGAAGAAGGTACTCTGGTCAGATGAGACACAAATTGAGCTTTTCAGCCATCAAGGAAAAAGCTATGTCTGGCGCAAACCCAACACCTCTCATCACCCCGAGAACACCATCCCCACAGTGAAACATGGTGGTGGCAGCATCATGCTGTGGGGATGTTTTTCATCGGCAGGGACTGGGAAACTGGTCAGAATTGAAGGAATGATGGACGGCGCTAAATACAGGGACATTCTTGAGGGAAACCTGTTTCAGTCTTCCAGAGATTTGAGACTGGGACGGAGGTTCACCTTCCAGCAAGACAATGACCCTAAGCGTACTGCTAAAGCAACACTTGAGTGGTTTAACGGGAAACATTTAAATGTCTTGGAATGGCCTAGTCAAAGCCCAGACCTCAATCCAGGGTGAATAGTTACGCACGCTCAAGTTTTCCGTTTTTTTGTCTTATTTCTTGTTTGTCTCACCCCAAAAAATATTTTGCATCTTCAAAGAGGTAGGTATGTTGTGTAAATCAAATTATACAAACCCCCCAAAAATCTATTTTAATTCCAGGTTGTAAGGCAACAAAAAAGGAAAAATGCCAAGGGGGGTGAATACTTTTGAAAGCCACTGTAACAACAGGTCTGGCCTATGTTAAAAGTGTTTAAAAAAAGTTTAAAGCATGTGTTAGGTGTTAAGCCTGTGTTAAATGATGCTTAAAATGATTAAAAGACAAAAAAACGATTGTGATTGTGTTGAATTGTGTTTGGGAAATAGAGATAGACATGAACCAGGTTTCCATTCAACCTTTTTGCGCGCGTAAAGTATGTTGGATAAAAAATGTCATGACAGGCCTGATGGAAACAGAACATTTGTCTGTAAAAATGTCCAATTGTCGACAAAAAAAATACGCTAGACAAGGTGGGACCTTTTTGTGTCAGTAAAATAAATTATGCGAGAAATGGTGGTGGAAACGCTTTTATGCGCAAATATTGATATAATAACCATCATATCTAAGTAAACTTGGAATCACGCGATGACATGTTGTGTGGTCCTCCCACTACAACTCGCCGGGAGAACATGCAGTTTATTAGGCTTCAGATTAAATAAATATTGAGGGTTTTATTCTGGTGACATGATGATCGATGCTTGGCTGTCATTTGACAAATAAAAAGAACCTCGCTCTTTTGTCCATAACAATTTCATCATATAGTCAATTTTATGGAAATATCTCCGGTGGGAAAATACGCATATTGTTTTTATGCAGATTATAGAAAATATTTGCATGAAAATCTGTCGCCAATCGGATGGAAACCTAGCTATGGTTTTAAAAAGGTAGTGGTAATATTTCATTCAATACAGAAATTTGTAGGCAGCTTAACTTACCCCTTGTGCCAAGAGACCAATTCTTTGGGACAAGCTATATTTTCAATACTGTGGTAATGTTTACATGAATTCTGATTATTTCCAGGGATACACAACATCCTGAAATATATGTCGATATCTTTGTTAGAAAGAATACTATCTTTCCCTTGACGGAGTGATGCCGAATGTAAAACATTTATCAATTATACACCACTCTCCCCTACTCTGTAATGCAGTTTAATGAGGTACAGGTTCCTAATCTAGACCACTAATGTATGTTTGATATAGGTGGGTTGGTTGTTTAGCAACAAAACTGACACGTACGCAACTATGGGGCAAAACAGACGGGCTGGCTTAGATTGTTGACAAGTTAACTATATTTTGCCTCCAAATGCTTATTGAAAACATAAATACATTTGCACAATGAGCACTTGTTGTTTCTCAAATACATAATTACAGTTGCTGGTTAGCTAGCTAGCGAGTTTTTGCCATATTAGCATAGACATGACATGAGTCAAAACACCTCAAAACAAGACATGGTATCAATAATAAGATACTACGAGCTGAAACGAGCCACCGACTATTCTCCACATGGCAGCTTCTTGTCATTGTTGCTAACTATCTGACCGTTCAGAATCATAATATCACACAGCCTTCTGCCTCAATGATGCGCGCGCATTATTTTTGTAACGTTGTCAGTCAACCCATCTATAAGGCAACAGCCTCACTGTGCAGTGCTCTTACCCAACTTCCACAAGATCCCATATCCATGTCTCAGGGAAGAACGTACGGACCGTCTCTATGGGTGGCGGAGGTGGAGCGGCACCATGTCCGCCTCTGAGTAATCCAACTTGAGCCACTGGAAATCCCTGACCTGATGCACCCGTTTCAAGGCTGTCCATTTCTACAATGTGGGAGTAGTGTCTGGTGGGTATTCCTAAAACAAAACAGTCATTATTCTCGTGTTAGAATCAGCCTGGTCAAACCAGACCGAATGCTGCGCTCACTGGTGATGCATGCAGCGTTCAGACTGGTTTAACCAGGCTATGTTAGAATAACAAAAACCATACATTTCCCAAGATTCAACAAAGACTTCTGGCAATGACGAGAGTAAGCGGTGTTAAGGAGGACATCTCACCATAGGATCGATGGTACTGGTTCCCCTTGTAACTTAGGCAGGAAGGTACTCTTAGAACCAGAATAGATGCCAGCTTCAGTCCCAGTTTCTAGAAATGTAAGAATCACAAACAAGAGAGCTCAATATTAATGAATGTCTCAGTTTTATTTTTCTATTCTATGTTTTTTTTTTCCTCAAACAGGCTTTTTTAGCAATGTATAATTTAAGAAGATGAATGCATGGTAACAGTTTGGTAAATGATTCTTACGAGAGAGAGGAAAAGAGGCTTCAAGTTAAGAGAAAACAAGGCAGAAGGTACCTGAAAAACTTCATAAGGTTCCTTTTTCTCCTCAGTTAGTCCATCTGGGTATGGCATTACATATCTCCTTGGTCTTACATGTAAACATGCTACTGGATCTTCAAGCTCGTAGGGAATGTATGTTGTCTCCTTGACTGGTAACAAATCAAATATCTGGAATGGGATAATAAGGAGACGTGAAATGACCTTGTTCATTGGGCACCAAACAGAAGGCAGTGACTACTTAGACTTGTCTAATTTCATTTTCCATTGCTAAACGTTTTTAAAATGCTTTCCGTGCCCTGATGAACACAACCCAGAATATGAACTTATTAAAGTCACACTATGCAGATATCACTCCTCCATTTCCTGGTTGCTAAAACTCAAATAGTTCACCTTATTTCAGTTTATATGACAAAATAGCCTAGTATAGTGTAGAGAATCATTGTACCATCTAAACTGCTGTGAAATATATTTTCCATAACCATAAATATTGTTGTTTCAGCTGTTTGAAGATGGTGTACAAACCCAAAAGTAAAAGATGCAAAAACAAAACTTAAGAACGGGGACCATAGAAATAGCACACATAGAACAGATACACTGCTTCTTAGACTTGCTTTCAAGTAGATCTATTACTCACATTTCTATGTGAATTTGGTTGAATTCAGGTCGCCCAAAAAGTTACATATTGCCCCTTTAAGTACCAATAGGGATATGCTTTCCAGTTGATGAAAGCACACCCATTGGCCCACTGTGAACAGACCCACTCCAAGTCTGCTGTAGTCACATCTTATTCCCCTGAAGCTGGTTGTATTCCCAGCACCACAAAAGCTGTTTATATGGTGGTATGACCGTTGACATTCACTTCAGTGAGCTCTGTTACCTTGTCAGCATCCAGCCTCTTCCCTGGCTCCATGATGTGAACACTCTTGTCCACAGTGCTGAGGCCACAGAGGGAGCCGGGCTGGGCCGAGAGCTGCAGGGTGTTCTCCTCCCCTGGGACCGCTTTTGAGGGTGAGAACTCCACCAACACCTGGCACACATGACATACACAAGTGTACATGATACACCTTTAGTTTACACAATATCTTTGTGATGAGGGTATGACACACACAGACACATGCACACTGTAAAAACGGACAGCTCATCTCCTTTCCAAGACCCCAACTTTCTTTTGGTTTTCTTATTGAAATAAGGTCACGCCAATCATCATAATTGTATCAGCCAATCAGCAGCCTTTCCCCCGGGACTTAGCATAATACCTGACCAGCCAGGGCCTCAGACAGTCTGTAGTTTCCATTCTGATGACAACCAATTTTTCTCTTCTCTTATTCTACCTCCTTAGAACAAATTGCTTTTCTTTCTGATGTTTTATTGAAGGTGCAGCTAAATGTAAGTCCCAAAATCCTGATGTCTTGTTGTTTGGAGCTAAACAGTGTCTGTTGTAAATATGTACCATTTGTGTTAAACTTGGTAGCTAGCTAGCTCGCGTACTCCCGCTAGCGTTAGCATTAGCATTGTCATCCAGAATGCATTACTATTTAGCATGCATATTAGCGATTAGCATTTGTTAGCATTTGTCTGTGGTGCTAGGCTATTTTCGGTTGTAGATCGCCCATGCTTATTATGTTTTATAATGTGTAGATATTTCTACATTGCTCTGTTGTTTGTTTGTGCATCTAGCATGTGTTTGGGTCCACATAGCCTGTTTAGTTTGTAGGCATATTTTTCCCATACTGTGCTATAGCCTAAGTTCTCCTCTTTTCTTTGCAGAACCACAATTAGTATCAGAGAGGGTGGTGTTGTATTTGTGTGTGTGGATCTTCCTTAAACCATTGAACTGGAACTACTGCATCCTCGTGTTCTGAACGGACACCCTGTGGTGGTTGCTACCGGCCTAAAATCCAGCACATAAGTTTTTTATCCCTTTTTATTGGTCCTTCGAATTCATAAACAACCCATATTTTTCATGGTCCTTACGAGCAGGATGCAGTAACTGCCAGAGCCCAAGGATGCCAGTCACCAGAGAAGATCCTCCACAAGTTGTGGTTCGTCCCACCGTCAGACTCGCCCCCCACATCGTCTGGTCGACTATGAGGTATGCTACGAGTCAAGGCAGATGATCACCACACACACAACAACACATCACTCCAACGAGGGACCACGAGCAGAGGGCGCTGTGAGTGGAATTAATTACTCTCACAACAAGACCAGCAGCAGCTACCTTCCTGTACAAGATGAGAGAGAAACCCGTTCTTCTTCCAGAACAGTCATAACATGCCTGAAGCTGATAGGAGTGGAAACTGAGAAGTTGACACGGGAGATAATGGAGCTATCGGAAGAGCTAAATTAATCAGCTTCAATGGGTCCCCAACAGTTCAAGTCAATACCCAGGCTGACCCGCAACAGTGAGAATGGAGCCTCACCTTCATCGGTTGCCAACTCACCGGCCCCCCATAGCAGGCGCACCTTGACTAGAGATTGTCATCATCAAAGTCAGCCTAAGCGGGCTCAGCTGGTGACAACCAGAGATGATAAACTGCAGGCACAAAGGCAGCGGGATAAGATAGAGCAGCTCATTGAAAACCTTGGGATCAGAGGGCTCTCTTTCTCAGACCAGTCATCCTCATCCTCATCATCTACTCAGTCAACCCCTCGCCGTCGTGAGCCATCGCACCAGTGAGACCGATCGTCTTCTCATTGCAGGACTCGTAGCCCTACTGCGCCACCTAGAGGGCTGACTTCACATGATCGCCAACGTCAGCCCTCACCTAACCGCTGCGGTCAGCCTACACTTGATCGGCAACATCAGCCCCCACCTAAACAGTGCGGTCAGCCTACACCTGATCGCCGTCATCAGCCCACACCTGACCGTCACCGCCGCGACTACTCACCTAATCGTTATGGTCAGCCTACACCTGATCGCCGTCGTCAGCTCACACCTGACTGTCGCCGCCGCGACTACTCACCTGATCGTCGTGACTACTCACCTGACCGCTGCGGTCAGCCTACACCTTATTGCCGTCGTGAGCCCACACCTGACTGTCACCGCCGCGACTACTCACCTGACCGTTGCCGCCGTGACTACTTACTTGACCGTTGTCGTCAGCCCTCACATGACCATCGCTGCTGCGACTACTCGCCTGACCGTCGCCGCCGGGCCTACTCACCTGATCGTCGTTGGCACTCACCTGTCCGCTACCGCACACCTTCTCCACCCAGCTGAGAGTGCACCTACCATGGACTAACTCCTACCATCCCCAACTTCATCAATGAATACCCACAAGAGTTTGCAAGACTGAAGTTGGCCCTCGACAATGTGCTGCCTGTAGATGCAACAGAGTGCTTCAAGTTTCAGATATTGTTGGACCACCTGAAGTTGGAAGAGGCTTTGCTAATTGCCAACTCCTACAGCAACAGCAGGTACACATACAGTGACACCATGGAGTCCCTCACAGAACTGTATGGCCAGCCCCACCTGTTTGCCCTCCAATGCATCGCAGGGTTAATGGATGGCCCCAACATCAAGAGTGGTGACACCAAGGCATTCCGAAGATTCGCTCTGAGGATGCGTGCCTTGGTTGGCATGTTGGATCAGCTAGGGAGTAATGGACAGACAGAACTTAGGTGTGGCTCACATGTCTCTCGCCTCTTAGCTAAGTTACCACACAACCTAAGAGTCAACTTCAAGAGATGTGTGAACCCCATCAAGACACCCATTCCAACCCTCCTTCACCTGGCAGAGTGGCTTGAGTACGACGTGAGAGTACAAGTAGATGGGACACAGTTCAGTAGCGACCAAAGCAGGGACCACCCTAGCTCATACCGAGATCAACATGAAGACAAATCCTTCCCTAAGACCATCACCATCCTCCACGGGGGTGAGCAGAGAAATGACAAAGCCAAAGTCTCTGCACAGAACCAATCTCCGGAGGAAAAGTCACGGGAGAAGCCAAATAAGTATTGTCGTTCTGCAACACCATGCAGCATTACATGAATCAATGCACCAACTTTCAGCTCCTTTCCAAAGAACAGAAAGAATCCTGGATCAAGACAAATGAAAGATGTGGGAAGTGTGGACGCGAACACCAAGCAGCTCAGTGTATTCTCAAGGCTAAGTGCAAGAAGTGCGAGAAGAAGCATCTTGAGATTCTCCACGAGGTCAACACTAGTCGGACTGCTACAAAGAACGCTAGCACGAACACTATGAAGACCACCAGCACAAAGGCGCCAACAGAGGCCTGGTGAGCTCCACTGCAGAGACCCTCTACGTTGATCGACCTTCCGGCAGCAGTAAGGTGTTGCTGAAGATGAGTTGAGTCATCTTGCAGAGCGGCAACAAGTCACTTGACACGTACGCCCTGTTGGACGATGGGTCGGAGCGCACTATACTTCTACACAAAGCAGCAGAGCAGCTAGGCCTCCAAGGCAATCCTGAGGACTTGGCACTTCGTACGGTGTGTCAAGATATTCTAGTCATCCATGGAGCTTCTTTGTCATTCTCTGTGGCCCCTGTTACTCAACCAATCCTTTGACATCCACAGAGCCTTCACAGCTGAATAGTTGTGCCTTGCACCGCATACCTACCCTGTCAAAGCCCTTCAGAAAAGGTATCGGCACCTCAAAGTCCTTCCCCTTCAACCGCTGGATCAGGCGCAGCCGCTACTGCTCATCGGATCAGACATTCCCCATCTAATCACCCCGACAGAGCCAGTGCGTTTGGGTCCCCCTGGCGGACCTGCCGCCATCAAAACTTAGCTCAGATGGACCCTTAAAAGTTCCTTCATACATCCCTCGTCTCTCCATCTGCAGAGCTCTTCAGCCATGTAGAGAAGCTCTGGCAGTTGGATACGCTACCATACAGGAGTGAGAAGCTCGTCACATGGTCCAAACAAGATGTAGAAGCCAAGCATCTACTGGAGGAGAAGACAGTCAGGGTCGAAATGGACGGGGTTCAAAGGTACGCCACTCCCCTTTTGTGGAAGAAGAACCTTCGTCCCTTGGAAGCTAAACCATGATGATTACCCTGAGGTCTATGAGTGGCAGGTACTTCCCTTTGGGACGACATGTAGCCCCTGCTGCACCACGGTTGCCCTTCGGAAGCTTGCGTTTAACCACAGTGAGCCCAAAGAAGATGTGCGCTTCTCTGTAGAATGCTGTTTCTATGTAGACAACTGTCTACAAAGTCTCCCCTCTGCAGATGAAGCCAAGAAACTGGTGGACAAGTTGAAGCACCTTCTTGCCAAGAGCGCACCCTTGGATTACGATGGCAATGTCTGTCTGACACTCTTGGCTACAAGCACAGTCACATGGAGAAAGTTGAACCCACCATGCGCAACATATATCGGATCCTTGCCAGCCAGTACGATCCACTTGGCTTCATCGTTCCATACACCACACGGCCAAGGTTGTGGTCCAGAGGCTCTGAGACAAGAAAAGAGGGTGGGATGCCCCAGACCTACCTGAAGATCTTCTCCAAGCGTGGCTTATTTGGGAGAACGAACTTCCACAGCTGTCTCAGGTCACACTACCAAGGTGTTACGTCAGCACCGACATGGATCTCCCAACCAGCACAAGAAGTGTTCACGTCTGTTCACTGGGCTGGCGACGCACACCGTAGGCTTGGTGCATGGAGCAGGGACAGGCCGGACTGGGCTGGCGACGCACACCGTGGGCTTGGTGCGTGGAGCAGGGACAGGCCGGACTGGGCTGGCGACGCACACCGTAGGCTTGGTGCGTGGAGCAGGGACAGGCCGAACCGGGCTGTGGAGACGGATAGGAGGCCTGGAGTGAAGAGCGGCCACCACCCGTCCTGGCTGAATGCCTACCCTCACACACTCTGTGTGAGGCATCCGCACAGGACGTACAGGGCGGTGTACCCCTGGCCTGGTGGACTTCTGGATCCGCCCCCTTTTCTCCTCCGTCAGCCCCGTCGTCCATGCCGTGTGCCCCCCCCTAAAAATTTTCTGGGGTTGCCTCACGACCGTCCGACGACGACCCTGATCACGCCGTAGCTCCTCTCTACGGCGCGCCTCCACCGTCTCTTCTCCCGGCGCTTCCTCCCATGTCCAGCCCAAGAGCTGCCCCTGGACACGCTGCTTGGTCGTTGCATGGTGGGTTTTTCTGTCACGATCGAGGTAAGGAGTAGACCAAGGCGCAGCGTGATGAACAAACATGACTTTAATTAGTTAAAGCGTCAAAATACAAAACAAAACACGACTCGTGACGTCCACGGTATCAATGACCGAACACGGAACAAAAACCCACAACCACAAAGGGAAAACATACAGTTTAAATATGGCTCCCAATCAGAGACAACCAGCCAACAGCTGACACTCGTTGCCTCTGATTGGGAGTCACTCAGGCAAACATAGAATACAACAAACTAGAATGAACACCAACATAGAAATACACACATAGAAATGAACACACCCTGGCTCAACATAATGAGTCCCAGAGCCAGGGTGTGACAGACCACCCATACGTAAAAATGTATGCGCACATGACTGTAAGTCGCTTTGGGTAAAAGCGTCTGCTAAATGGCATATAATTATTATTATTATAAACCCTTGAACTGGAACTACTGCTTCCTTGTGTTCTGAAAGGACACCCTGTGGTGGTTTCTACCGGCCTAAAATCCAGCACCCAAGTTTTTTATTGGTCCTTCGAATTCATAAACAACCCATATTTTTCACATACATATACACACACCTTGTGCCTGAAGCATTTCTCAGTGGGGAAGTTCATGCTGTGGGCGATTACAGTCTCGCTGGGAAGCATACTGTACACCAGGACCTGTATCACTGGCGCCATCTCTGGAACCACTGCCAACTTCAAGGTGACTTCACCCTCAGTTACTGCAACGCAAGAGCATGTCACACTGAGTACCTTTACATGCACAGTAATAATTAGATAGTAAACTGATTATGGCAGTAAACAGATGATGCAATAGTCACCTTACTCTATCTTAATCGGTGTAAAGTCAAAATCTAAGAAAGCATACGCCGATTAAAACACCAGGGGCATGTAAACGTTGGGTATGCACAAAATATGCCCCTAAACATTCATAACATGCGCCAGTTTTCCCTCAAAAGTTGGTATTTATAAAAACTGAACTTGAAGTGAGAATGTGCTTATCCTCCTGCAAACTTCAGACCATGCATGGTTGAAGGATTGCATTGCAAGATGGCAAAAGTAGCCTTGTGCAGGAATATATGACACTCTTATTCATAACAAAAAACGGGTAGCTAAATATAATAATAATAATAATATAATCCGTTTCCCTTAGTGAGCGAAAATCGATTTATTTTATCTTCGCATTCTAAAATAATATGAAATAAATACCTATTTCTAATTATTCATTTCATTACCATAATCATTGCAGAATAAATCCTCACCTTTTCTGACTGTGATAGTTTCATAGGCTACTTGCGAAATAGCCCATAGGCCTACAACAAGTTAGGATAGGCTACCATTCGTCCCATCTCTCATTTCATTGGACCCACTTCACAATAAATAGATACGCTATTTCAAGTATTTTTTCTCTATGTGATCCGAAGCACAGTTCATTGAGCCCACTTCACAATAAATAGATACGCTTTTTCAATTATTTTGCTCTATGTGATCCGAAAACTGATCGCAGACGATTCACCTTTTTCATTTACTTTTGTAGGCGTCTGAATACTGTAATGTCGAATTTCTTGAGTAGACAATATTTTATTTGTAAACATAATACATAAATGATATAATGCAGAATAAATTCCTCACCTTTTCTGGCCATGATGAGTTCATATTCCCGAAGTAGCCATAAAACAAATTACCATGCGCATCTCTCATTTAATTGTGCCTATTAAATAGGCTATTATACTGTCATTTCACATTTTTACTCTAGGCATTGGACAAGGAGCGCGGTTTTAACATACAGTAGAATTTAACAGGTGAACAGCAGTTGACTACCACTGTCAGTAGGCCTACTATAGTTTTCATTTTAGACACTGTTTCAGAATTCGTGGGCAGTGCAGCATATTTATGTTCAGGAAAATATGTATGCAAAACATTATTACATTCAAATGATCTGTTTACAGGTCCACAACCATTTGCAATTGTTTTTTTCTTTCTGAAACGGTCAGATAGTGACATTTGCGGTAGGCTGCAAAAGAAAATATATAAAAAATATTTGTGTGTATGTACAGTCTTTTCAAAAATGGTGCACGCTGATATTTAGAGTTAAATTTACGCAACGGTTATGAATGAGGCCCCTGGTTTTCTGTACAATCTTTCAAATGATTAGGACATGTACACAACTTAATCGGTGATCCAGACATGTAAACACCTTAATAGGTGTTCCAGCAGTGTATTTGATCTGCTCATTTGCTAGCACCAGCCGAGCGATATGCCCTCTTTTGCGCAAGGGAAGTGAGTTTGAATGTACATTAATGTGTCTTAGAAGTAGTTTTCACTACAAACTTTATATATTGAACTCAGAATCAAATATGCTTCCCAAAAATAGCATGGTCGCTGAGGTAAAACGTTTATTTTGATTGACGATTTCTGCATTTATCAGAGTGCATCAGTAGCCTGATTTCAGACATCCATGTGAACAGGATTATTAAGGAAAGCGTTCTTCTTGCAAAACATAAACGTTTTAATCGAAGTATTATATTTATCTGCCTATCCACAATAATCGCTTTATTGTGTGCATGTAACCATACTCACTGTCATTGTCATCAAGCACCTTCCAGTACGTTCATAATTACTTAATAAAACTTCCTCACCAGGACTCCCCTGCTGCACGGTAACCTTCATGTGTCCATGCTGAACTATTGCCCCTCTGGATAAGGCCTGGAGGAGGGAAAAACAGTTATCCCATCAAGTCAGCAAGAAGGAGATGATGAGGAGTATTGGTGTTGTATAGGGACATCCTTCTTTGAAGGTGAGAGGCTGGGACTAGGTCTGAAATAACCCTGGTCAAAATAGTGCACTAGAGAATAGGGTTCCATTTCAGACACACCCTGGGTTTGCAGGTTGTCACAACTTGTTCCTGGTTCTACTCACCAGGTAGATGACATCCACAGAGCCCTTTGGGACGGTCTCCCCTACGATGGCGTACTGGATGGTGATTGACACTTCCTCCCCACATGCCAGTGGTTTCTCCATCTTCTGAATAGCCAGAGAGCTGGACGTTTTACTGTAAGGGGCAGTGGGCTGGATCAGTGAGAGAATGTGTTGCCCTCTGTTGAAATAGGGGACCCTGTATCTAGTGTTCTCCCCTTGTGGTGTGTTGCTTACCTGGAAAGCAAAAGAGGGAAGAGAGAGTATAACTGAAGGCTCAATCCCAAATCAACCCTTAGAGCTCCGCCTTGCCCTCTGATAGGCTAAGTGGAAGTTCACCATATTGCTTATTATACCAATGGAATCTTCTCAGATCTCCACAAGAACGTGGTAGGCCCTAGGGTGTAGCGTCAAGGGGGTGATTTGGGAGCATGAAGAGTCTTCAGAGTCTCAGAGTCTTTCAAAACCTAGAAGGAATCATACTTACTATGAGGTTAATATTCTCTTTGGGCATACTGGTTGTGTTGAGGGAGAAACTGGCAATACCATGACTGTCCGTGGTTAGGTTCTGGAGACGATGTGAGGACCAGTCTTTCTTCTCCAACAGGTAGACTAACATGTCAGAGATAGGTGTGTTGTTGAAGTGAACAACGTTTATCTGATGAAAAAGGGGGGAAAGTTCTATGAAGTGATGCTACATACGTCACTGTTACCTACCATTGGTAGTTAGGTAAACAGTAATGTCAAAGAGCAAATGGCATCCACAATTCAACAAAGTTCAAGAAACAATAACACTCGATTTGGACTTACCTTGCCCTCAATAATTGATCCATGTTCATAGATTTTGGGTGTGTCGACAAATGTGAGTTTTCCAATCAGATAGGAGAGTGCTATGTGTTTTTCCTCTGACTGTGTAATACCTGTCAAAGAAAAACAAATGATAATAGCATGGTTTATTTCACAACCACACGTGCCACCATGATGCACAATGGCAGTTCACAATGCAGAAGCTGAATTGCAGTGCAGCTTACATAAGATTTAAAAACATTATTAAAAACAGAAAACATTAAATGATGTCATCACTTTTCCCAACTCCAAATTCTTGTGATGAATGACTTGCCTGTCCCCTCCTCCTCTACTTTTGTGTTTAAACTAAGCTTGTCAATGAGCATTTTCTGGCCACCATTCTTTGTGAAAATTGACATGTTGAAGACATGAGAAGCACAGCCAGTTTGATCCATCTGGGAAAAGCAAGCAAAAGCCCACACATTAAGAACTGATTTAAATGAATTTAACCACATCACATTAAAATGTAATGTGATGTGAAAACAATTATACTGATGATAGTTTCTTCAGGAAAGCATACAGACCTTTATTGACTCTTTGTGGCATGGGGGTGTATAATCAGGAACTCCTTGTGGATTTTTCTCATCAATTATTATTGGGATGAATACATTGTACCCTAAAGGTCGGCACAACTCTACCTCTGCTTTACCAGGTACAGGCTGTCCATATGTGTATCTGATTTTATTTTCATAATAAAACACATTAAAAACATAAAACATCATACATTTCCTACTTAGAGAGACATAGTATATTATAAACCTCATGTGAGACATTACAAATACAACAACTTATAATGCATTATACCTGCAGGCATTCTTTAAGTCAAGTGTTTTCAACATTGTCAATGCATCTGGACCTGTATTCATAAAGCCTCTTAGTGTATGAGTGCTGATCTAAGGTCAGTGTGATCTTTTGGTCACATGGACAGGGGAGATGTGATCCTAGGTCAGCAATCCTACTCTGAGATGCTTTATGACTACAGGCCCAACTGTTCATGTAAATGCCACTGTCCCAAACTTTTGAATTCTCAGGCTACTCATAGAAGCAATTTATGACATTGAGCAGTAGTAGCATTGTAGGTCTTCAATTAGTATTTGTCATTAGCTCAGACCTGGGTTCAAATACATGCATATTTAAGTATTTGTTTCCAAATACACTATTTCAAATAACCCTAGGACCAAACAGACCTGGGTTCAAATGTATGGAGTATTAAAATAGTTGTATTTTAAATGTATTTAAGTATTTCCAAATACATTCCAATACTGAATTACTTGTATTTTCTAAGAAAAAATATCTGTCACGGTTTCGGCCGAGGCTGCCTCTCTTCCTTGTTCGGGCAGGCGTCGGCGTTCGTTGTCTCCGGAATACTAGCTGCCACCGTTGCATGTTTCTATGTTCGTTTGCTTTTGTCTGTTTGTTGTGACACCTGTTCTCGTTTAGTGTAATTAGTGTCCTATAAGTTTCTCGTTGTGTTTGTCTAGTGTTGTGTGTGATTGATTTTCTGTCGTGTGTTGTGCTTGTATATTATATTACTTATTCGCTCGGTTGAGCTTTACTCCACTGTAAAGCTCAACATGGTTTACGCACATGGTTTGTGCGCCTTTTGTTTTGTCGCCTTCGTGCGTAGTTTCGCCTTCGGGCCAGTTTGTTCGATTTTTCCCTTGTTGGGAATTGCACTAAAGTCTTTTGGACTATACTTCGGTGTCCTGCGCTTGATTCCACCACTACACCCACCTACAGCATTCCTGACAGAATCACACACCTTCAAGAATGGAATCAGCAGGAGCCGCAGCAGCCCAGGCGACGCTGGAGGAAAAGGTCCGTGAACAGAGTGACCAGATCCTGCAGATGGGGTCCGCACTGCAGGAGGTGATCACCACCATCCGAGGCTGGGGGACTCCTCCACCGCCATCCTCTCTGCCAGCACCATCGGCAAGTCAGCCCATTCCCGCTCCGGAACCCAGAGGAGTTCGACTCTCGCTCCCGAGGGCCTACGATGGGACCGCGGCCGGGTGTCAGGGATTCCTTCTCCAGGTGGAGCTGTACCTGGCCACCGTGCACCCGGCGCCCTCGGGACATGAGAGCGTGTCCGCCCTGATCTCCTGCCTTTCCGGGAAGGCGTTGGAATGGGCCAACGCAGAGTGGAGGAGGATCGACGCGGACACCATCACCTACGACGAGTTCTCCCGCCGCTTCAAGGCGGTGTTTGACCATCCCCCGGAGGGGAAAGCGGCGGGGGAGCGTCTGGTCTTCCTCCGGCAGGGGAGGAGGAGTGCCCAGGAGTTCGCCCTAGAATTCCGTACTCTAGCGGCGGATGCAGGGTGGAATGAGCGGGCTCTCATCGATCACTACAGATGTAGTCTACGCGAGGACGTCCGTCGGGAGCTGGCCTGTAGGGACACCAGCCTCTCGTTCGACCAGTTGGTCGACATGTCCATCAGGCTGGATAACCTGCTAGCTACCCGCGGACGTTCCGAGGGGGGTCCGTCCATTTCACCCTCCAGCGCCTCCGAGCCGTGCCCCATGGAGCTCGGGGGCGCTGGCGCTAGAGAGAGGAGGGGTCGGCTTACGAGGGGGTCCATCTCCTGCACCAACTGTGGTCGGGGAGGACACACCGCAGCTAGGTGCTGGGGATGGCCTCCTAGGGGAGAGGACGACAGGTCCCGCACTGGGGAGTCCTTCCAGGTGAGTAGGCGCCCCACTCACCCAGAGCTCTCTGTTGCACATTTCTGTATACCTGTGCGTTTTCCACAGGTAGCACCTCATTCCCAGCATAAGGCGCTGGTAGATTCAGGCGCGGCTGGGAATTTTGTTGATAAGAAGTTTTGTTTAGCCTTAGGGATTCCCCTTCTCCCTGTTGACGTCCCTTTTCCCGTTCATGCCCTAGATAGCCGTCCGTTGGGTGCGGGCTTGATCAGGGAGGTCACTGCGCCACTTAGGATGTGTGCGCAGGGGGGTCATCAGGAGATGATTCAGCTATTTCTGATCGACTCGCCTGCGTATCCGGTGGTGCTGGGCATGCCCTGGTTGAGTACCCATAACCCATCTATTTCGTGGCAGGAGAGGGCTCTAATGGAGTGGTCTGCCCAGTGTGTGGGTCGATGTTTGGGCGTTTCCGTAGGGGCTACCTCGGTGGAGAGTCCAAACCAGGTGCCCGCATTGCACGTTCCCCCTGAGTATGGGGATTTGGCTATTGCGTTTAGTAAGTCGAGGGCGACGCAGTTGCCGCCCCATAGGCAGGGAGATTGTGCGATAGACCTCCAGGCAGGAGCTGCGCTCCCACGGAGCCATGTGTATCCTCTGTCTCAGGAGGAGAAGAAAGCTATGGAGACTTACATAGACGAATCTCTGAGACAAGGATACATACGGCCTTCCACTTCCCCTGCGTCCTCGAGTTTCTTTTTTGTGAAGAAAAAGGATGGTGGTTTACGCCCGTGCATCGATTACCGTGGTCTCAATCAGATCACGGTGAAGTACAGTTATCCACTCCCGCTGATTGCGACCATGACTGAGTCATTGCATGGGGCGCGTTTCTTCACTAAATTAGATCTCAGGAGCGCGTACAACTTGGTGCGCATCAGGGAGGGCGATGAATGGAAGACAGCCTTTAGTACCACCTCGGGCCATTACGAGTATCTTGTCATGCCATACGGGTTGATGAACGCTCCGTCAGTTTTCCAATCATTCGTGGATGAGATCTTCAGGGACATGCAGGGGCAGGGGGTGGTTGTGTACATAGATGACATTCTCGTGTACTCGCCTACCCGAGTCGAGCATGTGGCCCTGGTGCGCAGAGTGTTGCGGAGGCTGGTGGAGCACGACCTGTATGTGAAGGCAGAGAAGTGTCTGTTTTTCCAGGAGTCGGTCTCCTTTTTGGGGTATCAGTTGTCTGCGTCAGGGGTGAAGATGGAGGTAGACCGGGTGTCAGCCGTGCGTAATTGGCAAACACCAACCACTGTGAAGGAGGTGCAGCAGTTTTTGGGGTTTGCGAATTACTACCGGAGGTTTATCCGGGGTTTTGGACAGGTGGCAGCTCCCATCACGTCTCTTTTGAAGGGGGGTCCGGTGCGTCTGCAGTGGTCTGCTGAGGCGGACAGGGCGTTTGGGAGGCTGAAGGACCTGTTTACCTCGGCCCCGGTGCTGGCGCATCCGGATCCCTCTTTGCCATTTCAGGTAGAGGTGGACGCGTCAGAGGCCGGTATAGGAGCCGTGCTTTCACAACGGTCAGGCGCTAAACTCCGCCCCTGTGCTTTTTATTCCAAGAAGCTCAGTCCGGCGGAGCGAAACTATGACGTAGGGGACAGGGAGCTGTTAGCCGTGGTACAGGCCCTAAAGGTGTGGAGGCACTGGCTTGAGGGGGCTCAACACCCTTTCCTCATTTTGACGGACCACCGTAACCTGGAGTACATCCGGGCAGCGAGGAGGCTGAACCCTCGCCAGGCAAGATGGAATATGTTTTTGACCCGGTTTACATTTAAGATCACGTACATCCCTGGGTCACAGAACAGTAAGGCAGATGCACTGTCTCGGCGATATGACACGGAGGAGAGGTCCGTGGAGCCCACTCCCATACTGCCGGAGTCGTGTCTGGTGGCACCGGTAGTGTGGGAGGTCGATGCTGAGCTCGAGCGGGCGTTACGCACCGACCCTAGTCCACCGCAATGCCCGGAGGGTCGGAAGTACGTTCCGCTCGAGGTTCGGGATCGATTGATCTATTGGGCTCACACGTCACCCTCCTCTGGACACCCTGGTATCGGCCGGACAGTGCACTGTCTTAGTGCCAAGTACTGGTGGCCCACGTTGGCAAGGGATGTGAGGGTTTATGTTTCCTCCTGCTCGGTGTGCGCCCAGTGTAAGGCGCCTAGACATCTGCCTAGGGGTAAGTTACTACCCCTGCCCGTTCCACAACGACCATGGTCCCACCTCTCGGTGGATTTCCTTACTGACCTTCCTCCTTCACAGGGGAATACCACTATACTGGTCGTTGTGGACCGGTTTTCTAAGGCCTGTCGTTTGCTCCCCATGCCGGGCCTTCCTACTGCCCTGCAAACTGCCGAAGCACTATTCACCCATGTGTTCCGGCACTACGGGGTACCCGAGGATATTGTGTCTGATCGAGGTCCCCAATTTACCTCCAGGGTCTGGAGAGCCTTTATGGAGCGGTTGGGGGTCTCGGTGAGCCTCACCTCGGGTTACCACCCGGAGAGTAATGGGCAGGTGGAACGCGTGAACCAGGATGTGGGTAGGTTTCTTAGAACATACTGCCAGGACCGGCCGGAGGAGTGGGCAAGGTACGTTCCCTGGGCCGAGATGGCCCAGAATTCCCTACGCCATTCCTCCACGAACCTAACCCCTTTCCAATGTGTGTTAGGTTACCAGCCGGTTCTGGCACCTTGGCAGCAGAGCCAGATCGAGGCTCCTGCGGTGGATGAGTGGGCGCGGCGCTCGGAGGAGACATGGAACGCTGCACACGTCCACCTGCAGCGGGCCCTCCGTCGTCATAAGGCGAGCGCCGATCTCCACCGCAGTGAGGGACCGGTGTACGCACCTGGTGATCGAGTCTGGCTCTCTACCAGAAACCTGCCCCTCCGCCTGCCCTGTCGGAAACTGGGTCGGCGGTTTGTAGGGCCATTTAAAGTCCTGAGAAGGTTGAACGAGGTGTGTTACAAATTACAACTACCTGTTGAATATAAAAGTATTAACCCCTCGTTCCATGTGTCTCTTCTCAGGCCGGTGGTAGCTGGCCCACTCCAAGAAAGTGAGATCAGGGAGACTCCTCCGCCCCCATTGGACATCGAGGGGGCACCGGCGTACTCCGTGAGGTCCATCTTGGATTCGAGACGTCGGATGGGGGGTCTCCAATATCTAGTGGAGTGGGAGGGGTACGGTCCGAAGGAACGGTGCTGGGTGCCGAGGAGAGACATTTTGGACCCGTCTCTCCTGACGGAATTCCATCGTGGGCACCCGACGCACCCTGCTCCGCGTCCTCCTGGTCGTCCCCGAGGCCGGAGTCGGCGCACGTCTGGAGCCGCGCGTCAAGGGGGGGGTACTGTCACGGTTTCGGCCGAGGCTGCCTCTCTTCCTTGTTCGGGCAGGCGTCGGCGTTCGTTGTCTCCGGAATACTAGCTGCCACCGTTGCATGTTTCTATGTTCGTTTGCTTTTGTCTGTTTGTTGTGACACCTGTTCTCGTTTAGTGTAATTAGTGTCCTATAAGTTTCTCGTTGTGTTTGTCTAGTGTTGTGTGTGATTGATTTTCTGTCGTGTGTTGTGCTTGTATATTATATTACTTATTCGCTCGGTTGAGCTTTACTCCACTGTTTTGGAGCGTTTTACGCACATGGTTTGTGCGCCTTTTGTTTTGTCGCCTTCGTGCGTAGTTTCGCCTTCGGGCCAGTTTGTTCGATTTTTCCCTTGTTGGGAATTGCACTAAAGTCTTTTGGACTATACTTCGGTGTCCTGCGCTTGATTCCACCACTACACCCACCTACAGCATTCCTGACAATATCAAAATACTTACTTTGAAATGTATGTAAAAGTAGTTAAAATACTTAAAATAGTATTTGAATCAAGTTCTGCATTACCGTAATGCGATTAATTAGACAGTGACATTTAGCGGAGTTACACATTGTCTTGTAACTACAGTGCATTGCAAAATGGCGATACTGTACTGTTGACTCACGTTGCACACACTTGTACTTTATACTCCTCTTGAACAATGCTGATCTCATCGGTGAGGTTCATTTTGATCTCAAACTTTGGCAAAACTAGATATAAAAGAACAGACGTTAACTCATGAATGTTTCAGTATTGTAATGTATTGATTCAACTGGCAGATCCATAATATTATGTAGCATGAAAGGTAAAAGAAAGAAGCTCAATTTACCATATTTTTCTACCTTGAAGTGATGGAATATTTTGTTATCACCAATCCACACTACAATAGCATAAGATCCTACAGGTGCTTCAGAGTTCAGGGGGTGAGAAAGCTGCAGAATGTTGCCACTGGATGAAGTATTGACCCACTGTCCAATCCTGTTCTGATGAACATCCTATTGATTCATAGAACAAGGGACATGTTTAGTAGGGCACAACATTGTGAAACGTTCACATACAAATATGTTATGTAGGCCAAACGTGCCTGTCTGACATGTAGAATAAGGAGTCACGTCAGTTCTATTCATTACATTCTATCTGCAACGTTCCGAAGTTTGCTTGTTGAAGGTGGCCCAGATGTTATCACATAAAGCTTATAGGGAGTCTTCTAGTAACTGCCATGTGGAAATGAATGATGACCTCCAGTACCTAGCTGGTGGAGTCATTGTCTTATGTCGTAGTATTTAGTGACAGTCATCATAAATTGACAGACTAATAAGGCTCTTACCTCAAGTTCCACAATGTTGTACTGTGAAGGGCAAGACAAAAGATTGGTTAATGTTTTATGAATAACTCTCAAATTCCCACAAAATGACCAAAAGAGCAAAACTGTCTACAACTATAGGAACCAGGTAGGTGGTTGGATTTGTCTCTTCAACTAAACATCACAAGTAGTATTTGCACTGGAACTCTAATGTCAATTCAATAGATTAATTCAATCTCAGGAAGAAAAATCCCATACATTCCAATCTGACCTACAGTATATGAATGGACAACCCCATGTCCTGTGATGAATGTTTGAGGATCTTAAAATCCACCCACACAGGTTTATTTAGAGAACCTCTGCAGAACCTTTGCCCTGAGTGCTATGTGCCTCAAATGTTTGTGTAGCCTTATCAAACAGACAGATTTTGGATTTTGCCCAATAGTTGTTCAAAACATTTCCCATTTCCAAAGTCTTATTGTTCATGGAGTACTAACAAGATTTGTATGACATGTCATGGCTACTTGATTGCTGAATTAAAATAACAATTTACAGTATATTCTACATAATAAGCCTTGTCCGTAAGGCAGGAGCCTATGTCCTGTTTCTGTAGCATGAAGGAGCCTGGACAGGACGCTAGTCTATTGCTGGGCATTAACCTCAATCCATCTCCTTAATGTTCAGTGCCAAGCAGAGTGGCATCAGGTCTCATTTTTAGAGTCTTTGGTAAGGCTCGACACCCTCAACCTTCCATTCTCAGTGAGGACACTAACCACAAGGCCGCAGAGTTGAGTTGGTTGGACAATATCGTACATAGTGTTACATAATACCTGAATGCTATGTCTATCAGACAGTAATGTGACGTTGTGACCCTTGAGATTCTTCTGTATCTGTCTTTCTGTTTGAAAGAGTGGAGATACTGATCTAAAGGACGACCAAATACAGGTAATTGTTTTCAATATTCAATGTTGCACATTTTCAACACTCACCAGCTGATTGACAGGGCTAAAACTGGTATCCAAGGTGATCACTCTAAACTGTACTGTAAAAAATACAATGAAAAGACAAAGACAGGCACTCAATGAGAGTTTTAGAAGCATAATTTTTCTAACTTTCCCAGGTTTTCCAGAAATCCATGTTGAAGGATTCCCAGATTCCAGGAATCTTTCAGCCAGGATTTCTGAAAAACCTGGGATTTTCAGGAAAGTTACCAGAATTTTGCAAGACAAACTTTTGACAGCTTTTCTGGATAATATTTTAGTGTTGGTACTAAGGCCCCAATTCAATAAATTGCAGATAAAGGAAAACTGCACTGCGAGTTCGCTGAAAATATTTACACTATCGATATCTTTGTATTTATTTTATGTAACCCTTATTTTACCAGGTAAGTTGACTGAGAACACATTCTCATTTACAGCAACAACCTGGGGAATAGTTACAGGGAGAGGAGGGGGGATGAATGAGTCAATTCGGATCCAATGATAATGTCCAGCAGAGGAACAGCTTCTAACATGTGGTATGTTGGTTCAAACTCCAGTGTACATATTCTGAGTGAACCCACAGCTGATTTTTTCTTTATCTGCACCTAATGGTCCTCTTTCAAGTGTCTCTGGGATGACAGAGCAAACCATCATAGAAACATACTACCACCTAATTGTCCTGTTTCTTAGCAAGCAGACTAATTGTGTACTGGCTCTGTGTAAAATTACCTGTTTGTCCCGGGTTGTAGATTGGTTTATCCGTTTGGACGAATGTCATCGGGCTGTACGGTTTGATCATGACTTTTCTCTCCTCTGTCGATAGAAAAGTTTCACCTCGAATCTCCACCTTAAATCTTTGCACTTCGTCACTCTCCACATGAGGGGCCTGTCAGGGAGAAAACAAACCAATAACATATGATCCAGTGTGGCTTAGTTGGTAAGAACGTGCTGCTAACAACATCAAGGTTGTGTAGATTCAATCACTTCTCCTTTCACCAGTGTGTTTTAAAAAAGCTTTTAGTAGCTTAGTAGTTGATGTCATCTTTTTTTATGTGAAATTTCAGCCTGAATTCCAGAAAAGTTATAGTAAGCATTGATATTTCCCATAAAATAACCTGGCATTGCACACACAATTAAGAGATGCATCACAAAGCTAAGAAGTACAGTAAACTCTTATTGGAATGGTTCTGGATGTCAACCTGGGCTGACCTGAAACTGGAAGCAGCGGTGAAACTCTTGGTCAGAACTCTCTTGGAGAATACTTTTGTTCTGTCCATCGGCGATCAGAGATATGGTCATGACCAGGGTCTCGTTGGGCTGCAGAAGGCTGGCACAAAGCTTAGCCTCTGAGCCTGCCTGGATCACTGCAGGAATGGCTACCATGTAAACCCTACAGAGAACATATGCATGCACAGCAACAAACACACAGGAAAATCAGTACAAAATGAGAGGGCACTTCTAAACAAGAAACTACAGATGTAGGATCTTAATTTGACCAGTATTGTCAAAGAAAAATAATCCTGCAGCAACAGGATTTGAACATTTAGTCCATAATATTGCTTGATCAGTGGTTCCCTTACGAAAAAAAACACATGAAATTCACATGTGATCACATCAATGAGAATACTTTACTTTAAAAGGCATAATTGACATTAATTCACTTTAAACAGTCATGGTCCCCTGCAGGTTTTGTGCTGTTCCAGGTTTGTTCCAGGGACGTCCCCAATAATGTTTTTAGGACGTTCTTAGAACGTTGTTTCATGGTCCCCTGGAGGTTTTTGTCTAGTTGCGGTGAAAATACAGTATTTACAAGTTTTTGTATTTTGGGGGAGGGGGTGAATGGGCCAATAAAAAATCTAAAAATCAAGATAAAAAAATCAAGAATAATTTTTGAAAAGCCTATATTTGTAGGTGAAATACACAGAACAAATATCTTCAGAAAGGATAGATGAAAAACCATTCTAAATTTGCTCTCTGACAGAGAGAATGTTACTCCAGGACGAGACGCCACATGTCTGATTACTAAATTCTAACTGACTGCAGATTTACTTACGGTCTTGGAGTTTTTTGACAGACACAAAGCCAGTGAAAGCAGACAAAGAGTATCCATCTCCAAACGTGATGCCCAGAAGGAACCATGACTCAATGAGAGAAATAAAAACACCAGGTCAGCCTATATCCCAGTATTCCTACTGGCAAGACCTCCCTACTGCACTGTGTAGAGGACAAGCAGAGGAACCGGTGTAGCCAGGTTAAATGATTGAAGTAAAAGCCTTGTGAATATTTGACCAATTTGTGTCAATAACAGTGATTTTCAGTGATTGGCAGATTCTCTGGCTTTGAGACTACACATGCACCATCAATATACATACAGTACAGTGTACGACATTGGCTTGCACTATAACCTGATTACATCTCAATAGTTTGCATGCAATGCCTGTTTTTTTTACTTTGTCCATAATATATAGTGGGGTCCAAAATTATTCAATCCCTTGATAAAGATGAGCAAAAAAGACTGTAAAATAAATAATACAAATACTGAGCTATATGGTATGATATTTTTTGGAACAGTTATATTATTTTATACTTATACAATTGTTCAGAGAAATATATTTTGTTTAACAAGTAATACCAAAAATCTCAAAAACATAAGGTTATAAATTATTGGATCCCCTCACCTTTCGGGGATAATGACACTGAGCCTTTTTCTCAAATGTTTTATGAGACTGGAGAACACATTGGGAGGGATCTTAGACCAATCCTCCATACAGAATCTTTCCCGATCCTTGATATCCTTCATCTGTGCTTATGGACTTTCCTCTTCAATTGAAACCACAGGTTTTCAATGGGGTTCAAGTCTGGAGACTGAGATGGCCATTGCGAAATGTAGATTTTGTGGTCAATTAACCCTTTTGGGGGTTTTTGATTTGTACTTGGGGTTATTGTCTTGCTGGAAGATTCACTTGAGGTTGTACCATGTGAGTTCATATGTTTACCTGTGAAGTGTACCTTTGACTTTTTTGTAGCTCAGGGAACAACATTGTACCCAGAGCCGGGGTGGCAAAGCCGGGCATGGACCCACAGATAGAATTTGTGCCCCCCCAGGTTTGTTTCCCCAAAAACATAACAAATGGTATATGAATTACAATGCACCTGACGACCTGTTGGATTTAACCAACATCTCCCGAGTGGCGCAGTGGTCTAAGGCGATCCTGGTTCGAATCCAGGCTCTGTCGTAGCTGGCCGTGACTGGGAGACCCATGGGGCGGTGCACAATTGGCCCAGCGTCGTCCAGGGTAGGGGAGGGAATGGCCGGCAGGGATGTAGCTCAGTTGGTAGAGCATGGCGTTTGCAACGCCAGGGTTGTGGGTTCGATTCCCATGGGGGGCCAGTATGAAAAAATAAATAATGTATGCACTCACTAACTGTAAGTCGCTCTGGATAAGAGTGTCTGGTAAACCAAAACTGAACCAGTATATTTTGATTTGTTTAACACTTTTTTGGTTACTACATGATTCCATATGTGTTATTTCATAGTTTTGATGTCTTCACTATTATTCTACAATGTAGAAAATAGTAAAAATAAAGAAACACCCTTGAATGAGTAGGTGTTCTAAAACTTTTGACCTGTAGTATATATGCAGGACTCACACATACTGGTAGCCTAGTTTCAGCTGAATATCATCAGTCAAACTGGTCTCACAGACTAGACATAACATAGTAAAAGTAAATCCGGTACAATCATATTAGTAAGATGTGTTACGTTTGGTATGGTTATACAAGACATATGACTACTTAAGGCATGGAAGGAGGGAGGGTTGGCGGCCATGTGGGGGGCAGGCGTATAACGCGTAAATACTGTATTCTCACTGCATCTATCAAAAACCTCCAGGGGACCATGAAACAACTTTCTAAGAACGTCCTAAAAATATTATTGGGGACGTCCCTGGAACAAACCTGGAACAGCACAAAACCTGCAGGGGACCATGACTGTTTAAATTGAATTAATGTCAATTATGCCTTTTAAAGTAAAGTATTCTCATTGACGTGATCACATGTGAATTTCATGTGTTTTTTTTCGTAAGGAAACCACTGATCAAGCAACATTATGGACTAAACGTTCAAATCCTGTTGCTGCAGGATAATCTTTCAATGACAATACTGGTCAAATTAAGATCCTACATCTGTCGTTTCTTGTTTAGAAGTGCCCTCTCATTTTGTACTGATTTTCCTGTGTGGTTTGTTGCTGTGCGTGCATATGTTCTCTGTAGGGTTTACATGGTAGCCATTCCTGCAGTGATCCAGGCAGGCTCAGAGGCTAAGCTTTGTGCCAGCCTTCTGCAGCCCAACGAGACCCTGGTCATGACCATATCTCTGATTGCCAATGGACAGAACAAAAGTATTCTCCAAGAGAGTTCTGACCAAAAGTTTCACCACTGCTTCCAGTTTCAGGTCAGCCCAGGTCGACATCCAGAACCATTCCAATAAGAGTTTACTGTCCTTCTTAGCTTTGTGATGCATCTCTTAATTTTTGTGCAATGCCATCTTATTTGTTGGGAAATATCAATGTGGTGGCCTACCATAACTTTTCGGGATTCAAGCTGAAATTTGACATAAAAAAAGATGACATCAACTACTAAAGAAAAAGCATTTTTAAAACACACTGATGAAAGGAGAAGTGATTGAATCTTCACAACCTTGATGTTGTTAGCAGCACGTTCTTACCAACTAAGCTACACTGGATCATATGTTATTGGTTTGTTTTCTCCCTGACAGGCCCCTCATGTGGAGAGTGACGAAGTGCCAAAATTTAAGGTGGAGGTTTCAAGGTGAAACGTGTCTATCGACAGAGGAGAGAAAGGTCATGATTAAACCCTACAGTCCAATGACATTCATCCAAACAGATAAACCAATCTACAACCCGGGACACCCAGGTCATTTTACACAGAGCCAGTACACAATTAGTCTGCTTGCTAAGAAACAGGACAATTAGGTGTTAGCATGTTTCTATGATGGTTTGCTCTGTCATCACATGTTGCTGTGACAGTAAGGTACAGATAAAGAAAAAATCCACTGCGGGTTCACTCAGGATATGTACACTGGAGTTTGAACCAACATACCCCATGTTACAAGCTGTTCCTCTCCTCGACATTATCATTGGATATCGATAGTGTCAATATTTTCAGCAAACTCGCAGTGCAGTTTTCCTTTATCTGAATTGGGGCCTTAGTACCAACGGTGTAAAATATTATCCACAGTAGCTGTCAAAAGTTTGTCTTGCAAAATTCTGGTAACTTCCCTGAAAATCCCTGGTTTTCCAGAAATCCCGGTTGAAACATTTCTGGAATCTGGAAATCCTTCAATGAGGATTTCTGGAAAATCAATGAAAGTTAGCAAAATTGTGCTTCTAAAACTCTAATTGAGTGCCTGTCTTTGTTTTTTCATTGTCTTTTTACAGTACAGTTTAGAGTGATCACCTTGGATACCAGTTTTAGCCCTGTCAATCAGCTGGTGAGTGTTGAAAATGTGCAACATTGAATATTGAAAACAATGACCTATTTGGTCTTCCTTCAGAACAGTCTCCCCACTATTTCAAACAAAAAGACAGATACAGAAGAATCTCAAGGATCCCAACATCACAATACTGTGCGATAGACATGGCAATCAGCTATTATGTAACACTATGAACAGTTTTGTCCAACCAAATTGTTACAGTGTCCGCCTTATGGTTAAAGTGTCCACCCTGAGAATGGAAGGATGGGGATTCAAACCCCAGTCGAGCCATACCAAAGACTAAAAATGGGACCCGAAGCCTCTCTGCTTGGCACTCAGCATTAAGGAGACGGATTGGGGTTAATGCCGAGTGATAGACTAGCGTCCTGTCCAGGCTGCCTCAAGCTACAGAAACAGGAGATAGGCTCCTGCCCTATGGACAAGGACAAGGCTTATTATGTACATACTGTAAATGCTTATTTTCATTTTAAACGAGCCACCACATGTCATACACATCGCATTAGTACTTCATGAACAATAAGGCTTTGGAAATGGGCAATGTTTTGAACAACTATTTGGCAAAATCTTTAGCCAATGTTATCTGTTTGATAAGGCTACACAAACAGTTGAGACACATAGCACTCAATGAAAACATACTGTTCTCTAAGTAAACCTGTGTGGGCTGATTTGAAGGTCCTCAAACATTCACCACAGGACATGAGGTTTTCCATTCATATAGGTCAGATTGGAACGTATGAGAATGTTTTTCCTGAGATTGAATTAATCTACTGAATTGACATAAGAGCTCCAGTGCAAATACTACTTGTGATGATGAGTTGGAGACAAATCCAAGCACCTGCCTAGTTCCTATAGTTGTAGACAGTTTTGCTCCTCTGGTCATTTTGGGGGAATTTGAGAGTTATTCATAAAACATTAACCAATCTTTTGTCTTGCCCTTCACAGTACAACATTGTGGAACTTGAGGTAAGACCCTTATTCGTCTGTCAATTTATGATGACTGTCACTAAATACTACGACATAAGACAATGACTCCACCAGCTAGGTACTGGAGGTCATCATTCATTTCCACATGGCAGTTACTAGAAGACTCCCTATAAGCTTTATGTGATAACATCTGGGCCACCTTCAGCAAGCAAACTTCGGAACGTTGCAGATAGAATGTAATGAATAGAACTGACGTGACTCCTTATTCTACATGTTAGACAGGCATGTTTGGCCTACATTTACATTTTAGTCATTTAGCAGACGCTCTTATCCAGAGCGACTTACAGTTAGTGAATACATATTTTTTTATACTGGCCCCCCGTGGGAATCAAACCCACAACCCTGGCGTTGCAAACGCCATGCTCTATCAACTGAGCTACATCCCTGCCGGCCATTCCCTCCCCTACCCTGGGCCAATTGTGCGCCGCCCATGAGTCTCCCGGTCGCGGCCGGCTGCGACAGAGCCTGGATTCGAACCAGGATCTCTAGTGGCACAGTTAGCACTGCAATGCAGTGCCTTAGACCACTGCGCCACTCAGGAGGTAGGCCTACATGTGAATGTTACACAATGTTGTGCCCTGCTCAACGTGCCTCTTGTTCTATAAATCAACAGGATGTTCATCAGAACAGGATTGGACAGTGGGTCAATACTACATCTAGTGGCAACATTCTGCAGCTTTCTCACCCCCTCAACTCTGAAGCACCTGTAGGATCCTATACCATTGTAGTTTGGATTGGTGAAAAAAAAATATTCCATCACTTTGAGGTAAAAGAATATGTCAGGTTGAGCTTCTTTCTTTTACCTTTCATGCTACATAATATTATGGCTCTGGCAGTTGATCAATGCATCACAATCCTGGAACATTCATGAGTTAACTGTTCTTTTATATCTAGTTTTGCCAAAGTTTAAGATCTAAATGAACCTCACCAATGAGATCAGCATAGTTGAAGAGGAGTATAAAGTAGTGTGTGCAATGTGAGTCAACACTATTGACGTTTTGCAATGCACTGTAGTTACAAGACAATGTGTAACTCCACTAAATGTCACTCTCCATTTATGCTAATGCTGACCTGGATTCAAATACTATTTTCAATATTTCAATTACTTTCACATACATTTCAAAGTAAGTATCTGGATATTGTTTCTTTAAAAATACAAGTAGTTGAATATTGGAATGTATTTGGAAATATACAGTACTTGGAAAGTATTAGCATGTATTTGAAAATATTTAAATATATATATTTGTATTTTCAAATACAAATATTTTAAGAATTTGTGCATTTGCACCCATGTCTGTTTGGTCCTAGGAATATTTAAAATAATATATTTAGAAACAAGTATTTGAATATAGTTTCAAATAGTAGGCTATCTATAAGAAATTATTTGAAAATACTTTCAAATACTTCAAATAGAAGTAGTTGAATTGCCCATAAAATTTGAAAATAATCAAATACACAGAAAATGAGGATTTAAATACAAATATTTAAATATGCATTTATTTGAACCCAGGTCTGCGCTAATGACAAATACTAATTGAAGACCTACAATGCTACTGCTCAATGTCATAAACTGCTCCTATGAGTCACTGACACTTCAAACGTTTGGGACACATTTGGCATTTACATGAAAAGCTGGGCCTGTATTCATAAAGCATCTCAGAGAAGCATTGTTACATCAATGAAAAGCCCAGCATGTCCAGCTGGCATTTGAGAGGGACCTGACAAGTACATTTCATCAGGAAGGAGAATGGAATCAGAATCTTCTCATGAGTTTCAACACAGCATGGAGGAGGCTGCAACTCGTCTAAATAGTAAGCTACAACCTTTATGGCCCTGACCGCCATGCCAGAATTTTACATTAATTGGTTTTCCCTCATGTAAGCCTAGAGGTCGTTCGGCTCGTGGGGCTTCTCTTCAACATGCTTTCTTGTGTGCCAAATCAGAGTTGTTGTGTATATGGCTGTATTTCATATAGGCCTACATTTTTGTACATGTTGTATGTGGGACCAATACCATGTGTAGCCTACTAAAGCATATGTGGGAACTCCTTCAAGACTGTTGGAAAGCATTCCAGGTGAAGCTGGTTGAGAGAATGCCAAGAGTGTGCAAAGCTGTCATCAAGGCAAAGGGTGGCTATTTGAAGAATCTCAAATATAAAATATATTGACAAGATTAGTTTCAACGCAACAGTAGAGGAGGAGGGGACAGGCAAGTCATTAATCACAAGAATTTGGAAATGGGAAAAGTGATGACATAATTTGCCTGAAGTCTAATGAAAACAGCTTTTTTTATTGAGAGTGAACGGCATGATGCCAATATGTTTAATTAGATCATGAAGGCCTGTTTGTTTGACCTTCGGTGCTACATCATAATGTTACATTTATTTAATTTAATTAATGTATTCTGTTTTTGATCATGTTTTAAAATCTTATGTAAGCTGCACTGCAATTCAGCTTCTGCATTGTGAACTGCCATTGTGCATCATGGTGGCACGTGTGGTTGTGAAATAAACCATGCTATTATCATTTGTTTTTCTTTGACAGGTATTACACAGTCAGAGGAAAAACACATAGCACTCTCCTATCTGATTGGAAAACTCACATTTGTTGACAAACCCAAAATCTATGAACATGGATCAATTATCAAGGGCAAGGTAAGTCCAAATCCAGTGTTATTGTTTCTTGTACTTTGTTGAATTGTGGATGCCATTTGCTCTTTGACATTCCTGTTTACTTAACTACCAATGGTAGGTAACAGTGACGTATGTAGCATCACTTCATAGAACTTTCCCCCCTTTTTCCTCAGATAAACGTTGTTCACTTCAACAACACACCTATCTCTGACATGTTAGTTTACCTGTTGGAGAAGAAAGGCTGGTCCTCACATCGTCTCCAGAACCTAACCACGGACAGTCATGGTATTGCCAGTTTCTCCCTCAACACAACCAGTATGCCCAAAGAGAATATTAACCTCATAGTAAGTATGATTCCTTCTAGGCTTTGAAAGACTTTGAGACTCCGAAGACTCTTCATGCGCTATCCCAAATCACCCGCTTGACCCTACACCCTAGGGTCTATCATGCTCTTGTGGAGATCTGAGAAGATTCCCTTGGTATAATAAGCAATATGGTGAACTTCCACTTAGCCTATCAGAGGGCAAGGTGGAGCTCTAAGGGTTGATTTGGGATTGAGCCATCGTAGGGGAGGGTTGATCCAGTACGCCATCGTAGGGGAGACCGTCCCAAAGGGCTCCGTGGATGTCATCTACCTGGTGAGTAGAACCAGGAACAAGTTGTGACAACCTGCAAACCCAGGGTGTGTCTGAAATGGAACCCTATTCTCTAGTGCACTATTTTGACCAGGGTTATTTCAGACCTAGTCCCAGCCTCTCACCTTCAAAGAAAGGATGTCCCTATACAACACCAACACTCCTCATCATCTCCTTCTTGCTGACTTGATGGGATAACTGTTTTTCCCTCCTCCACGCAATAGTTCAGCATGGACACATGAAGGTTACCTGGTGAGGGAGTTTCATTAAGTAATTATGAACATACTGGAAGGTGCTTGATGACAATGATAGTGTGACATGCTCTTGCTTTGCAGTAACTGAGGGGGAAATCACCTTGAAGTTGGTAGTGGTTCCAGAGATGGCGCCATTGGTACAGGTCCTGGTGTACAGAATGCTACCCAGTGAGACTGTCATCGCCCACAGCATGAACCTCCCCACTGAGAAATGCTTCAGGCACAAGGTGTGTGTGTATGTGTGCATGCGTCTCTGAGTTAGTCATATCCTCAGTGACTGCACATCACAAACATAGTGTGTTCATTTTATGGAAGGTGAACATGTAATATTATTTGCAAAAATAACTCTGTAGTAAATACTACAGTAATGTCCGCTAAAACACAACACTTTAACTATAGGAAATACTATAGTATATAATTAGCATATACCCTGCCCATTCCCCTCCCCCATATCACAATTTGTGCCACTCATAAGTGAGAAACCTACATATAGTGAGACCTACATAAGTGAGAAACCTAACATATACTGTGTTCCCTACAGGTTATAGATAACAGCAGCTCTGAACTACCCGTCCAGACCCCAGTCCTACCTACCTACCTACCGACAGGCAATGGATAATTTTCTCTTGTAGTATTTCTCCAGTAGGTTTCCTGAAGTTTCCTCCACTTTTATGTCAAAGATAATAAAAACAAAAACACTATAGTAAATACTACAGTAATGTCCGCAAAAACACTACAGTAAATTATACTACAATCCGATAAAACACTACAGTAAATACTACAGTATAGTACAGTCTGCAAAAACCCTACAGTAAATACTACGGTATACTACAATCCGCAAAAACAATATATTAATTACTATGGTATATACTACAGTTTTATTTTACTACAGTATTTATATATAGTTAAATGTAAATACTACAGTGAATACTACAGTAAAGTCAGCAAAAATTTGCAGTATTTATAGCATAGTATACTACTAGTTTTGTTTTACGTTTGTATACATTTACATTACATTTTAGTCATTTAGCAGACGCTCTTATCCAGAGCGACTTACAGGAGCAATTAGGGTTAAGTGCCTTGCTCAAGGGCACATTTACGTCATTTAGCAGACGCTCTTATCCAGAGCGACTTACAAAATGGTGCATTCACCCTATAGCCAGTGGGAAAACCACTTTACACTTTTATTTTTTTATTTTTTTTTGGGGGGGGGGGGGGTAGAAGGATTACTTTATCCTATCCCAGGTATTCCTTAAAGAGGTGGGGTTTCAAATGTCTCCGGAAGGTGGTGAGTGACTCCGCTGTCCTGGCGTCGTGAGGGAGCTTGTTCCACCATTGGGGTGCCAGAGCAGCGAACAGTTTTGACTGGGCTGAGCGGGAACTATGCTTCCGCAGAGGAAGGGGAGCCAGCAGGCCAGAGGTGGATGAACGCAATGCCCTCGTTTGGGTGTAGGGACTGATCAGAGCCCGAAGGTACGGAGGTGCCGTTCCCCTCACTGCTCCATAGGCAAGCACCATGGTCTTGTAACGGATGCGAGCTTCAACTGGAAGCCAGTGGAGTGTGCGGAGGAGGGGGGTGACGTGAGAGAACTTGGGAAGGTTGAACACCAGATGGGCTGCGGCATTCTGGATGAGTTGTAGGGGTTTAATGGCACAGGCAGGGAGGCCAGCCAACAGCGAGTTGCAGTAATCCAGACGGGAGATGACAAGTGCCTGGATTAGGACCTGTGCCGCTTCCTGTGTAAGGCAGGGTCGTACTCTCCGAATGTTGTAGAGCATGAACCTGCAGGATCGGGTCACCGCCTTGATGTTAGCGGAGAACGACAGGGTGTTGTCCAGGGTCACGCCAAGGCTCTTCGCACTCTGGGAGGAGGACACAACGGAGTTGTCAACCGTGATGGCGAGATCATGGAACGGGCAGTCCTTCCCCGGGAGGAAGAGCAGCTCCGTCTTGCCAGGGTTCAGCTTGAGGTGGTGATCCGTCATCCATACTGATATGTCTGCCAGACATGCAGAGATGCGATTCGCCACCTGGTTATCAGAAGGGGGAAAGGAGAAGATTAGTTGTGTATCGTCAGCGTAGCAATGATAGGAGAGGCCATGTGAGGATATGACAGAGCCAAGTGACTTGGTGTATAGGGAGAATAGGAGAGGGCCTAGAACTGAGCCCTGGGAGACAGCTTCTCGCCACGCCACTTGGTAGGAGCGACCGGTCAGGTAGGACGCAATCCAGGAGTGAGCCGCGCCGGAGATGCCCAGCTCGGAGAGGGTGGAGAGGAGGATCTGATGGTTCACAGTATCAAAGGCAGCAGACAGGTCTAGAAGGACAAGAGCAGAGGAGAGAGAGTTAGCTTTAGCAGTGCGGAGAGCCTCCGTGACACAGAGAAGAGCAGTCTCAGTTGAATGACCAGTCCTGAAACCTGACTGGTTTGGATCAAGAAGGTCATTCTGAGAGAGATAGCAAGAGAGTTGGCTAAAGACGGCACGCTCAATAGTTTTGGAAAGAAAAGAAAGAAGGGATACTGGTCTGTAGTTGTTGACATCAGTGGGATCGAGTGTTGGTTTTTTGAGAAGGGGTGCAACTCTCGCTCTCTTGAAGACGTAAGGGACATGGCCAGCGGTCAAGGATGAGATGATCAGCGAGGTGAGGTAGGGGAGAAGGTCACCGGAGATGGTCTGGAGAAGAGAGGAGGGGATGGGGTCAAGCGGGCAGGTTGTTGGGCGGCCTGCAGTCACAAGTCGCAAGATTTTATCTGGAGAGAGAGGGGAGAAAGAAGTCAAAGCATAGGGTAGGGCAGTGTGAGTAGGACCAGCAGTGTCATTAGACTTAACAAACGAGGATCGGATGTCGTCAACCTTCTTTTCAAAGTGGTTGACGAAGTCATCCACAGAGAGAGAGGAGGGGGGGGGGGGGGGATTCAGCAGGGAGGAAAATGTGGCAAAGAGCTTCCTAGGATTAGAGGCAGATGCTTGGAATTTAGAGTGGTAGAAAGTGGCCTTAGCAGCAGAAACAGATGAAGAAAATGTAGAGAGGAGGGAGTGAAAAGATGCCAGGTCGGCAGGGAGTTTAGTTTTCTTCCATTTCCGCTCCGCTGCCCGGAGCTCTGTTCTGTGAGCTCGCAATGAGTCATCAAGCCACGGAGCTGGAGGGGAGGACCGAGCCGGCCGGGAGGATAGGGGACACAGAGAGTCAAAGGATGCAGAAAGGGAGGAGAGGAGGGTTGAGGAGGCAGAATCAGGAGATTGGAGGGAGAAGGATTGAGCAGAGGGAAGAGATGATAGGATGGAAGAGGAGAGAGTAGTGGGAGAGAGAGAGCGAAGGTTGCGGCGGCGCATTACCATCTGTGTAGGGGCAGAGTGAGTAGTGTTGGAGGAGAGCGAGAGAGAAAAGGAAACAAAGTAGTGGTCGGAGACATGGAGGGGAGTTGCAGTGAGATTAGTAGAAGAGCAGCATCTAGTAAAGATGAGGTCAAGCGTATTGCCTGCCTTGTGAGTAGGGGGGGACGGTGAGAGGGTGAGGTCAAAAGAGGAGAGGAGTGGAAAGAAGGAGGCAGAGAGAAATGAGTCAAATGTGGACGTAGGGAGGTTGAAATCCCCCAAAACTGTGAGGGGTGAGCCATCCTCAGGAAAGGAACTTATCAAGGCATCAAGCTCATTGATGAACTCTCCAAGGGAACCTGGAGGGCGATAGATGACAAGGATATTAAGCTTAAATGGGCTAGTGACTGTGACAGCATGGAATTCAAATGAGGAGATAGACAGATGGGTTAGGGGAAAAATTGAGAATGTCCACTTGGGAGAGATGAGGATTCCTGTGCCACCACCCCTCTGACCAGATGCTCTCGGGGTATGCGAGAACACATGGTCAGACGAGGAGAGAGCAGTAGGAGTAGCAGTCTTTTCAGTGGTAATCCATGTTTCCGTCAGCGCCAGGAAGTCGAGGGACTGGAGGTTAGCATAGGCTGGGATGAAGTCAGCTTTGTTGGCAGCAGAACGGCAGTTCCAGAGGCTGCCTGAGACCTGGAACTCCAGGTGTGGGGTGCGTGCAGGGACCACCAGGTTAGAGAGGCAGCAGCCACGCGGTGTGAGGCGTTTGTGTAGCCTGTGCAGAGAGGAGAGAACAGGGATAGGCAGAGGCATAGTTGACAGGCTGTAGCAAATGGCTACAATAATGCAGAGGAGATCGGAATGAAATGAACTAAACATCTGGGAGAGGAGAGAGCAGGGCCTCCCTCACCAAAACTTCCACCTCAGAAACTATAATTGTTTCACTGAACCACCCGAACAAAAACTCTCCCAACTTCCACCTTTAGAAATCAGAATTGTTGTGAACCACAGCGGTTCAATGTTTCAAGGAATAGACTCAACCCACTTTATTCAGCTAGCTAACTATGACACCATAGCTAACTAGCATGCTAGCATCCAATAACACACCGTTTAGCACCAACACTTGGTCACAACAAACCACCAATAGTGTGTTAACACACTAAACAGATAATTCGTGTCCGTGTCTAGTTCCTTTCATAACGCAGCAATAATTATACGTTGGCTAGCTAGCACAAATAAATTGTATTTAGCTGCCACAGTACAGCACACAATGGCTACTGTGTTGACTCTGTTCGAAAAACGGCTAGCTAGCTAGCTTCGTGCTACACCCGTCACCGCCGAAAACAATGCTAACCTACAATAACTACCCACAACAGCCCACGATGCCTAACTATGACACCATAGCTAACTAGCATGCTAGCATCCAATAACACACAGTTTAGCACCAATACTTGGTTACAACAAACACCAATAGTGTGTTAACACACTAAACAGATAATTCGTGTCCGTGTCTAGTTCCTTTCATAACGCAGCAATAATTAAACGTTGGCTAGCTAGCACAAGTATATTGTATTTAGCTACTACAGTACAGTTAGCTGGTCGTGTTGGCTAGCTAGCAATGGCTACTGTGTTGACTTTGTTTGAAAAACGGCTAGCTAGCTAGCTTCGTGCTACACCCGGCACCGCCGAAAACAATGCTAACCTACAATAACTACCCACAACAGCCCACGATGCCTAACTATGACGCCATAGCTAACTAGCATGCTAGCATCCAATAACACACAGTTTAGCACCAATACTTGGTTACAACAAACTACCAATAGTGTGTTAACACACCAAACAGATCATTCGTGTCCGTGTCTAGTTCCTTTCATAACGCAGCAAAAATTAAACGTTGGCTAGCTAGCACAAATATATTGTATTTAGCTACTGCAGTACAGTTAGCTGGTCGTGTTGGCTAGCTAGCAATGGCTACTGTGTTGACTTTGTTTGAAAAAAACGGCTAGCTAGCTAGCTTCGTGCTGCGGGCCTATCTACAATACCTAACTACAATCTAAATACATAATTAAGCCTTACTCGACAAAGCCAAATAACGCCAAACTTACCCGACGCCAGCTAACATTTGTCTTCTGCAATCAGTAGGTGTAATTAAGTACAGCAGCTACTAACTACCTAACGTTGATGGCTCAGATAATGAGGTTAGAAAAACGGCTGAATGGTAGGTAGCTAGCTGGCTTAATTACAGGTACTCTTAAGCGTGAAATAACATTGGAAACAACTCTCCACCGTTGCTAAACGTTACCAGTAGCTACCCGCTAGCTAGCTAGCCTCGTGCTTCGCCGGGCTCCGCCGTAAACAATACTTACCTACAATAATTACCTACGGAAACCTACAATAACTACCTAAATAACTACCTAAATAAACTACCTACAATACCTAACTACAACTACCTACCTACGATCTAAATACATGGTTTAAGCTTTACTCAACACCATATAAGAAGCCAAGCTTACCTCCTGCTAGAGAAAACACAACCTCTCCCGACCACAGCCACGAGTCTACACGGGGCATGATGATGTCTGCTCTGTAACAATAAAAATGCACTATCTTGAGTTCATATGCATGACACATTGCAAAAATACTATGCATATTATGCATAAAACTGACCAAATGTAATCATCATTTGTATGGAGTATGGTGGCCATTGGCTCAACTTACCCCATGGTCATTGGCAAACATCATGATGACCTCTTCCTAAAGATTTGGTCAAATTATGTATTTTATATATGGTTTCCTGGAAACAAGGGGTAGTTCAATTAACCCTTTGGCTCAAATGACCCCACTCCACTACAGGGTGCACCGGGTGTGATTACAGCTAATGGATTTGATGGAGGTGCCTTTCCACCTCCGCCAGCCATAGAGTCAGTCGGTCCGTACGTTCTTCCCCAGTACATGGATATCGGATCTTGGGGAAGTTCGTTAAGTGCACTTCACAGTGAGGCTGACCTCGGGTGAAAGCCCTCTTAGCGCTTGCCTAATATCAAAACATACAGTAGTGGTGTAGATTAGGAACCTGTACCTCTTTAAGCTGCATTAGAGAGTAGGCCAGGTTTCTCTAAGGAAAGAGGTCCTCTTAGCTAAATGGGACTCCATGGTTACATAAAGCTTAAATACATTTTGAAAATTAAAACAAACAGTGTTCAATGAATTTATACAGTAATACTCCAATGCTCTCTATGGGACACTTAGTGGCTTTCTGTTTGAATTCTGACCTCTGTATTACAGGGAGTCTGGATCAGCAGATGTGCCCCTCACTGTCCCAGACACCATCACCACCTGGGAGACAGAGGCATTCTGCCTGGCCCCTGGCGGCTTCAATCTGGTTCCTCCAGTGAAACGTACAGTCTTCCAACCCTTCTTCCTGGAACTCACCCTGCCCTAGTCCATCGTCCGTGGAGAGCACGTTGAGCTGAAGGTCACTGTGTTCAACTACAGTGGCTTGCGGAAGTATTCACCCCACTTGGCATTTTTCCTATTTTGTTGCCTTACAACCTGGAATATAAATGGATTTTTTGGGTGTTTGTATCATTTGATTTACACAACATGCCTACCACTTCGAAGATGCTAAATACATTTTTTTGTGAAACAAACAAGAAATAAGACAAAAAAACAGAAAACTTGAGCATGCATAACTATTCAGCTTGATCCTTCTGCCGAAGAATGGCCCCCTGGAGACGGACTTGGGCGGCGTCCCAGACCTGTCCGGCCCTGCGGAACCACTCGTCGACAGCGGGCGCATCGGTCTGGCTGGGTGTCCAAGGGGCCAGGGCCGGCTGGTACCCCAGGACGCATTGGAAGGGAGTGAGCCCTGTGGAGGTGTGAACGAGGGAGTTCTGGGCATATTCTGCCCAGGGAAGAAACCTTGCCCACTCACCCTGCCGGTCCTGACAGTGGCAACGAAGAAACCTCCCCAGCTCCTGGTTCATGCGCTCCACCTGCCCATTTGACTGAGGCCTATACCCGGAGGTGAGGCTGGCCGTGGCCCCGATCTTCTCCAGAAAATCTTTCCACACTCGGGAGGTGAATTGGGGGCCACGGTCCGAGACGATGTCCTCTGGAAGTCCATAGTGCCAGAAGACCTGTTGGAACAGGACCTCAGCGACCTGGAGAGCAGAAGGAAGACCAGTTAGTGGCAAAAAACGGCATGATTTTGAGAACCGATCTACGACCACCATGACTGTGGTGAAGCCGTCAGAATGTGGAAGGTCGGTGACAAAGTCTATGGACAGGTGTGACCAAGGTCGCTGAGGCACTGGTAGAGATACTAGTTTGCCTGCCGGGGCGTTCCTAGGCATCTTCGTTTGGGCATATACGGAACAGGAGTAGACATAGCGAGAGACATCAGAAGCCAAGGTGGGCCACCAGTATTTTTGTGCTAGAGAATGAAGGGTGCGCATAATACTGGAGTGCCCTGTCGTAAGGGTGGTGTGCGCCCAGATCAGCAGGCGGTCACGGACACTGGTGGGTACATACACGCGCCCCGGAGTGGTCCTCCTAAGCCGCCAGGTGGATGTCTTCATCCACATCCTAAATGACAGGTGCAACGATGAGAGATGGGGGCAGGATTGGACCCCCCAGATCCTTCCTCTCTCCGGTATGGTGCATCCTGGAGAGTGCGTCGACTTTCACATTCTGGAATCCTGGGCGGTAAGACAGAATGAATTGAAAGCGAGTAAGAAATTGGGCCCACCTGGCTTGACGAGAGTTCATCTGTTTCGATGCCCGTATGTGCTCCAAATTCCGGTGGTCAGTAAGAATCCGGAATGGATGAACTCTAGCCAGTGTCTCCATTCCTCCAGAGGGAGGACCACTGCCAACAGCTCCCTGTCTCCAACTCCATAGTTCCTCTCTGCGGGGGTAAGCTTTTTAGAGAAAAAGGCACAGGGATACATTTTCTCTGGCTTACCATGCTGCTGGGAGAGGACCACACCCACGCCCTCCTCCGATGTGTCCACCTCCAGGATGAAAGGACACAATGGATCTGGGTGTTTTAGGATGGCCGCTGTGGTGAACCTCTCCTTCAGCCTTTGAAGGCAGCGTCAGCCTCAGGGTTCCAGGCCAGCTTCTGAGGCCCACCCTTAAGGAGAGAGGTGAGCGGGGCGGCTATGGAGCTGAAGGACCTGATGAAACGCTGGTAGAAATTGGCGAAGCCCAGGAAGCTCTGAAGGCCCTTGATGATGGTGGGGACTGGCCATGACCTGACGGCGTCCATCTTCGCTCTTTCCATGAACACACCCTGAGGACTGATCCTGTATCCCAGGAAGGAGATGGCCTGTTGGTGGAAATCGCATTTCTCCCCCTTCACCAACAGGCTGTGTTTTCCCGGAGGTGGATTAGGACAGCTCTGACGTCCCTGACGTGCTCCTCGAACGTAGCCGAGTAGATCAGGATATCGTCGATGTACACCACCACCTGTCTACTCAGCATGTCTCGGAACACGTCATTGATGAAGGACTGGAACACAGAAGGTGCGTTGGCGAGGCCGTAGGGCATGACGCAGTATTCATAGTGGCCTGAGGTAGTGCTGAATGCCGTCTTCCACTCATCTCCTTCCCGGATTCGGATCAGGTTGTAGGCACTCCTCAGGTCCAACTTCGTAAAGTACCGGGCCCCTCGTAGCTGCTCGATGGCCAACGGAACCAGAGGGAGGGGGTACCGGTACTTGGTGGTGACTGTGTTCAACCCCATGTAGTCAATGCACGGCCTCAGTCCTCCGTCTTTTTTGGCCACGAAGAAGAAGCTGGCAGAGGCAGGAGAGGTAGAGCGTCTGATGAACCCCTGTTTCAGGGTCTCCGCCACATACTTCTCCATGGCCTTAGTCTCCGCCATGGAAAGGGGGTAAATACGACTCTTCGGGGGTCCCTCCAGCAGGTCAATGGCGCAGTCCCAGGGACTGTGAGGAGGGAGACACGGAGCCTTTGATGAAGAGAAGACATCAGAGAGATCTGTGTACTCACGTGGAATGTTGGGCTGGAGGGCGGACTCCGTACTCTCCACTGACGTGGAACAACAAACCACCGGCAGGCAGGTCTTCCGGCATGAGGTGGACCAGGCTGTGATCCTCTTGGTGATCCAACTGATGGTGGGGTTGTGTAGTCTGAGCCAGGGAAATCCCAAGACGATCCGGTGAAGGGGTGACGTGACGATGTGGAATGAAAGCTCCTCGTGGTGCGCCGGTAGTGTGGGAATGGTGATGGTGAGAGTGACGTGCATAATGGTGCCTGATCCAAGTGGTTTATTGTCCAGCGAGGTGACGTGTAGCGGAGAAGGCAGTGGCACAGTGGGCAACCCCCATTCAGAGACCAGCTCCCAATCTATAAGGTTCCCCGCTGATCCGGAATCTATCATTGCAGTGGAAATGGAAGAGAAGGAATAACCAGTCACTGTTATGGGAACTAAAAACAATGGTTTTGTTATAGGAGATGACGTAACACTCACGGAGCGGCTACGGGAGTCATACCGCCTAGATTGGGAGCCGCCAGAAGATCTGTGGTCCATGGTGGTGTAGCGGGTGCTGCCCACCTCCATGGGGCAGGGTGGCTTCCATAGCTCAGATGGGGTGCGCTTCGAGGCTCCGGGAGTTGTTGGGAACGCGGTCTGTCTCTCAACATGTCGTCAAGACAGATGGACATGGCGATGAGGATATCAAGGTCCATCTCGTCGTCCCGACATGCAAGTTCCATCTTGATGTCCTCCCGTAAGCCTCTCCTGAAGGACGTGTGCAGAGCACGCTTATTCCAGCCGGAAGACGCCGCCACCGTGCGAAAGCTCAGAGCGTACTCGGACGTGGGCCCCTCTCCCTGTTGTAGCTGGAGGAGATGCTCACCCCTGTCCTTTCCCTCCGTGGGATGATCAAACACCGCCCTGAACCGAGCGAGGAAGGTGGAGTAGGGAGGCGTCTTTCCATTAAGTAGCGAAATCACCAGCGCTAACCTGGCTTGGTCAGATGGATATGCCCCAGGCTGACGCGCCAGATAAAGTGAAACCTGTAGCAGGAAGCCGTTACATTTAGTAGTTTTACCGTCATAGCGCTCCGGTAGGGCGAGGGTTCGCTCAGAAGTGGGTGATAGCACGGGAACAGGTGGATTGGATGCACTCGCCGCTCCCTGAGGTGGAACCGGAGCGCTAGGCAGATTATGCAGAGTTTGGAGCACTTCATGCATGGCGGCGTTCAACTGGGCAAGCTGCTGCTGGTGCTGGTCGAGACACTTGGAAACTCCTGCTGCATCCATTTTCGTGAGTGGTGTGTAATTCTGTGATGAGTACTGAGTATACGAAGAGGCAGGACGCAGATGCAGGAATTAACAAGGTAAAGGTTTACTTAACAATGAGAAAGAGAATAACAAAGAGCATGTAAACGACACGACGCTAACAATTACGTACAACAATTAACAAACCGTCCAGGGCTATATAGAGGTGGTGATGAGATGATGAGGTGCAGGTGCGCTGGAGGTGATTAGGGTGCGTTGGGTTTCCATTCCTGTGTTTGCCGAGGTGGTGTGCTCAGACCGGTGGCTCAGTAGACCGGCGAATCTGAGTGCCGGAGAGGAGCAACGGGAGGAGACGTGACAAAGGGGGATGAATGCTTTTGCAAGGCACTGTACCTGTCCGAGTGCATCATGGTACGGCACTGCACCACAATCATTTCTTGAGTTGTTGCAGTTGTCTAGTCACTGTTTATTTTTACACCCAGTGTATCGGTCTTGGGTTTTCGATGTTATCTTACAAGTGTTCCTATTTGGCAGGTTTCTGTGACTCCGGCTCACTCCTTAGACTACACTCTCACACCCTTGAATGATGTCCAGTACTCATCATGCTTGTGTGCCAATGGACAAAAGACCTTCAGTTGGACAATGGCACCATCTGTCTTGGGTAAGTCACCAGTCTTCATTCAACCGTTCAAACAGCAGAATGGATGTAAACCTGAGTTGTGTTCTCTCAGTCACCGTATAGGATGTTGTGTAACCTGTGCTGCACTCTGTCTGACAATGTGTGTGTAGGGGTTGTGAATGTGTCCGTTAGTACAGAGGCTGTCCAGTCCCACGCTGCATGTGACAATGAAATTGCGAACGTACCAGAGAGAGGACGCATCGACACAGTCCCACAGAGCCTGCTGGTGAAGGTATGTAGTCTACTGCTGTGGTGAAACTTACTGCTGTACAGATACTATCTAGTGTAACTGCCTTTGACTGAAAATAATCTCCTCTCTTGCATCAAATGTTCACTTTGATTGAACTGATCCTCTCCATTCATCTTATCATCTGTGTGTCTACAGCAGAAGCTCTGACAGAGGAGGAGGAACTGAACTGCAACTCCCCAAGAATGTGGTGGATGGATCTGATCGAATTTCCCTCTCAGTCCTGGGTAAAATAAACCATTGTATTGTTTAGAGAGGCATAGTGAGTTTAGAGAGGCATAGTGGTGGGAAAAGCAACCCTTCTCCAGTGATAATGCTACTGTTGCTAAAGAGGACAGTCTTACAGAAGTCCCATGTTTACCTGTAGGTGACATTTTGGGTCGGGCCCTCAAGAACCTGGATGCCGTATGGGTGTGTTGAGCAGAATATGGCCCTCCTAGCCCCCAATATCTACATCCTGGAGTACCTGAGGAACACAGAGCAGCTCACTCCAGCCATCCGAGACAAGGCCACCAAGTTCCTCACTAGTGGTAAGAGAGGTCCTCAAAATATGGGTCGTACATTAGGCACCAAATGGAAGAAAACTGAGTTAAACAGGGCTGGATTTGTCCAAAAATAACCCTTTGTTTTCATTTTCCATTGAAGAACATTTTTAAACGTTTCATCACCGTGTGCCTTAATGACTATGACCCTGCTATCATGTAAATGATAGAGCTACAGCATAGATGACATCACAGTATCTTATCAACAGAGCATCAATGACCCAACACATGTAGGGACTTCCTGATGTTCTCCCACTGAAATAATTTGATCATAGAATATTGAGGCTGGGGGGGGGGGGGGGGGGGGGGTAACTGATTGCATGTACAGTTGTGGTGAAAAGTTTTGAGAATGACACAAACATTAATTTTCACAAAGTCTGCTGCCTCAGTTTTGATGATGGCAATTTGCATATACTCCAGAATGTCATGAAGAGTGATCGGATGAATTGCAATTAATTGCAAAGTCCCTCTTTGCCATGAAAATGAACTTAATCCCTCAAAAAAACATTTCCACTGCATTTCAGCCCTGCCACAAAAGGACCAGCTGCAACACAGGTGAAAGTGTTGACGAGGACAAGGCTGGAGATCACTCTGTCATGCTGATTGAGTTAAAATAACAGACTGGAAGCTTTAAAAGGAGGGTGGTGCTTGAAATCATTGTTCTTCCTCTGTTAACCATGGTTACTTGCTGTTACGTTCTCCCCCTCGGGTGGAGTTTGTCTGAGGAGGAGATGTAAATGCCCGTGCCTACGCACACAATGTAAACTAGATGTATGGGGAAGAAATGTGGGATGTAACTAACTAAAATAACCAGACACAACAACCAGAACTCAATGTTAGCCCTGTGGGGACGTTTAGTAAGGTACTGAACAACATATATAGGATTATTTTATGTATCATTATGGCACATGTAGGGAGATGCCAAAGGTAAAATATAATAAACATGTTTGATATTTTATAATTCAGATACATGCTTAAATAAGGAATATAGACATGTAGTATATGCTGTATTTTAAATGAATGCATGTGTTCTTTCACAGAGGCTCTACGACTGTACAGACAATTGTTACTAGTTCAGCCAAAGAAATACACCCAGTTCAGGGAGCTCCAGGACAGTATGTTAATAAATATGGGAAATCTTGTAATGTTAAAGGAGGACCAATGGACTGTCCATTTGGGAATCCTGAATGTTGTTCCTGGGGGTGGATGGGCCTGCCATGGTTACAAAGCCCAACAGGAAAATGGGGAGGTTAATTTAGAGGAAAACCTTGCAGACTTGTATCCAATACCTGACTGGGCTATGGGTCCTAATCAGGATGGGTCAAGTAATGAGGAAGATATATTGGTTTAAATATATGCGTGTGAAGTGAAACCACATATGGCAAGGCTAAGAATAAGTAAATGCACATGCTTACATTCATTTTAAAATTAATCTTTGTATTATTTGGGACATTATTGGAATGTCCCATAGGGGGGATTATATAGGATTATTTTATGTATCATTATGGCACATGTAGGGAGATGCCAAAGGTAAAATATAATAAACATGTTTGATATTTTATAATTCAGATACATGCTTAAATAAGGAATATAGACATGTAGTATATGCTGTTTTTTAAATGAATGCATGTGTTCTTTCACAGAGGCTCTCAAACAGTGTGCATTACATTAGTTTTTTAAGAAGGGGCCTAAGCCACGCAGCCAATAGAATGATAGAATGAGAGGCTTCATATAGAAAAAAAAGCATTCATGACATTTTGGAGTGGACATTGTGTGACAGCTGGACGTTGAAAAAGAAGGGTGGGGCAGAACTAAAATAAGTTAGGAATGTATGCATGTTTTTTTCATTTGTGTGTATATAAGAGATCTCTAAGCCAGAGAGAGACAGTTGTTCCATGGAGCAAACTCGGCTTTTGTTATGCAATAAAGTCTAATTCTTGAATTCACAAGCTCCGGTGTCTTGAGACAAAATTTTGAGTTGATTATCTATCAGTCAAATATGTCTACCACAACATATTGGCGAGCTTGCCAGGAGGTGAAAAATAGGGTTCAGAGACGGTGTACATCTGCAGTTGTGAAACGGCTTGGACGGACCATACAAACAAAAGCGGCCGTTTTTAAGAGGTAAGCCAAGTTCTTACTTATATAGTATAACGTTTGTGTGGTTCGATCCGGGGCTCGGCAACATCTGCAGAAATACCTAGTAGGTCTCTCCAAATATAAGAACCAGAAAATTAGACACTGGGAGCTTTTGAATTTAAAATACATGCTAAATGATGAAAAGCCTCGAGGGTTGCAATAAGTAGAAAATAGTATAAATAGGTCTGCCTGGGTTGGTGTAGGTCAGTCATTGTGGTTGAGTGGGGTGGGTTATCTGTCTCGTTTGAGTTGATCATTTGGTCAGTATGAATGCATCTGTTTGACTAAACCGACGGTTTCACGTGTCTTGTACTCGTCAATGACACTCGGTTGTTCGTCTGAACCGTTTCTTCAAAACATTTGATTCAATGCTACTAATTCTGTTTAATCCATTGTGATTTGATAGATTGTGGTCAGGTTGGATGATTAATCTGTCTCATTCGGGTTGCTGAGTTGGACAGTCTGATTGATCTGTTTGATTCGACTGCTCAACTCGTGCGTTCAATCGTCGGGGTCACTCGGTTGCTCATCTGATGCGTCTGTTCGATTCGGTCGATTCATTTGATTCATTTTGCTGATCGCTCTGTCTGGGTCATTTCGACACATTTCCACACGCTATAAACGTGTAGCGAAAGTGTATCGTTTATAGGCTGCTTAGGTAGACAGAAATCCTGTGTAATACCGCTCCTTTTTCTGTGTTGAGGAAGTGTAACAGAAAAAATAGGGCAGAATTGACAGGTCGCTTAGGAAAGCGTAGTAGAAGTCCAGGTGTGTAGAGAAAGTGTAACACCTGGGCTAAATAAATATAAATCCTGTGGATACCGCTTTGGAGAGCTAAAATTCCAGAGGTCTGAACGGGCAGGTAGGGCATCATCCTGTGTTGTGGTGATGCCAAAATTAGGTAGGGTCGATCAGGTAAAAAAAGTTAGGTCATCCGGCGTAGGTGACACCATAAATTGGAGTAACACCGGTCATCCTGAGTAGGTGAACAGGTTAAATAGTCACAAGGGCTTAAACATTTTGATAAAGTGTTAAATAGAGTAGGTCTGCTCATCTTGTGTGAGTGAGTGGTTTTGCTTTGGCGGCTGTGAGTCATTCAACTGTCTGATTCATTTGGGCACAAGTGGCTGCTCATCTATATGAATGAGAATAATAAGAAATCCTGCAGATAACAGCTCATTTTCTGTGTTGAGGAGAGAAGCTGTGTTTGAGGTCGTTTGAAATCTCTGTGTTTGGTGGAGAAAGGTTGGCGCACCTTTTCTGGACCGTTACTTAAGTGTAACCTGGTAAGAAGGACGCACCCGGTCTCACACCAAGAGTGAAAGAGTGAAAGAGTGAGAGTGCAAGTGAGTGTGAAAATCTCTGTGTTTGGTGGAGAAAGGTTGGCGCACCTTTTCTGGACCGTTACTTAAGTGTGACCTGGTAAGAAGGACGCACCCGGTCTCACACCAATAATGAACGAGTGAAAGAGTGAGAGTGCAAGTGAGTGTGAAAATCTCTGTGTTTGGTGGAGAAAGGTTGGCGCACCTTTTCTGGACCGTTACTTAAGTGTAACCTGGTAAGAAGGACGCACCCGGTCTCACACCAAGAGTGAAAGAGTGAAAGAGTGAGAGTGCAAGAGAGTGTGAAAATCTCTGTACTAGGAAGGGAAAGATTTATGAGGTGTCCACACAAAAGATAAGTGGACATCAGGATAAATCATTTTATTATTACATAAAGAATATAGCTGAGTGATTTAAAGCTAAGAAAAAAACACTAGTAAGGGAAGGATTTATGAGTTGTCCACACAAAAGAAAAGTGGACATCAGGATAAATCATTTTATTATTACATAAAGAATATAGCTGAGTGATTTAAAGCTAAGATAAAAACACGAGGAAGGGAAAGATTTATGAGGTGTCCACACAAAAGAAAAGTGGACATCAGGAAATATTATTATGATATAAGGAGACTGTCAAATGCCCATTAATAATAAATAAGTTCTAACCAAACAATAATCAAAGAAGCACAAATAGTCTAATATAAGAATTAATAAATAGGAGGAATACTAAAATAGATTAAAAAGGAAGTTAAAAAATATAGGCCATAAATATGAATAAAACGGCGGTAGAAATACTGAGTGCCAGGTATCCCTTAGGCAAGGAAGAAATTGCGAAAACATCTGAAAAATGGGAGAAACGCACCAGGAAAATGGGCACCAAATGGCCAGAAGGAGGAACATTTGATGTCTCGGTGTGTGAGGAAATGGAAACACTGATAAAGAACCATAAAGCAAAAGACACAGGAAAGAAGAGAAGCGTCAAAAAAGAAAGAGAAAAAGAAATACTCAACATGTTCAAAATGGAAGGAGAAGGATTGCTAAAGAACATGCGAGAAGCCAGAAACATGTTGAGAAAAGATGATGAGAAAACAAACAAAAAGAAAGCAGATTGGTCTGTGGGACCCCCACCATATGTTGGTGGACAATATCCCCAGGTGTCCGGAGTAGTATCAATAAAAGGAGAAATAGAAATGGAAGAAGAAAGACCTTTGTTTACATCCTCCCAAAGGATGGAAAAAGACTCAAAGGAAACAGAAGGAATCAAGCGAAGGGTAGAAATCAAGCCAAATAGATTGGACTGCTATGGAGAGCTGAGGGAAGCATTGGGAAGAATGAAAATGACGAAGAGAGATGATGGAGAACTCTCAGATGAAGAAATGGCAGAAATTGAAGCAACAAACGAACAAATAGAGAGAGAAATGGACAGGATGAGGCGAATGTTGAGAGAAAAGGAAGAAAAAAAGAGGGAGCAAAGTGAGGTAAGACAGCATACAGGCAGAGAGCTAGAGGGGGAAGAAGGAGCATCAGCTGAGATATGGGGAGATTGCAATCAAGGCGTAAGGGAAGAAAGATTGCGCAATAGGAGAACATTGAGAAGACCTGAAAAATATAAGGGACAATATCCAATTCTGATAAAAGGTACCCAGGCTCACTATGCTCCGTGGGGATCACAGGACCTGGAAGGATTGGTTGCCCGTCTGCCAGATTTGCATGATGGGGCGGGAAAATGGATTAGGATTTTTGAGGAACAGACCATGGGGAAACTGCTGGCTGTGGGGGATCTGAAGGCACTGTTGGCAAGGGTGGTTGGAAAGGCAAAGATGGAGGATATACTGGGGAACAGTGACCTGAGTAGAGAAGTGAGTGACCCACAAGGAGATGGGATGGATTTTGATTCACACCGCCCCGAAGTCTGGCAAGCACTAAGACTGGAATACCCGGCGAGAATTGACCCCAAGTCACTGAAAGGGGGGACACTGGGAGAAACTGAGAATCCAGCTGCCTATCTACATGAACAGATGAAACGATGGAGACTGGAAACGGAACGAGATCCAGAAGGGGACCCACTGATGACAACTCTATTCCGAAACTCCATAATAGAGGCAATGCCCCAATCAGTAAGAAGCAGGCTGGAGGATGTGGTGGGACTAACCTCAAAGACACACAAAGAATTATGTGACCATGTGATACATGCAGTAGAAAAACTAAGAAAGGATGAACAGAGACTTATGGAGCAGGGGAGAGACATTCAGAGGAAACTGACTCAACTCCAATTGGAAGAACTGACAAACAGAGGGAAGAAGAAAATCCAGGCCCCAGTAACAGCACCTGCGAATGAAACAGGAATGATGGCTGCAGTTACTCCAGGAGGGCCATATCTGCCTCCCGCGCCACAGGCCCAAGTACAACCCACAGTACCAGTAGTGAATGTGTATGCACAACAACCCCGACAATGGAATAATAACAATAAACAACAAAAATTTCAGCAAAATAATCCAAAAGGAGGAAATCAGGGCCCACAAGGGCAACCTGGAATTTGCTGGGGATGCCAGCAGCAAGGGCATATCAGACGAAACTGCCCCACAAACCCCTGGCAACAACAGGGGAACAAAAAAAATAATAATTGGAAGCAACCTGGTGGCTGGCAACAAAATCAGCAACAAATCCAAGGTCCTGTGAATCCATGGGCTGGGCCTAATCAGGGGTACTAGGGGTGCCCAGAGAATCCTACCGGGGAGGGTCAGTTTACAGTACTAACTACACAAGCTGATCAAGAACCTATGCTGCAGGTTCAAATAGAGAACAGAGGCACACCAATGATGGTTGATACTGGAGCCACTTACACTTGTGTCAGTCCAAATTATGCCTCTCACCTCCCCATGTCTGGCAAATATGCAAAAACTATAGGATTCTCGGGACAAACGCAGTTAATTCCAATGACAGCTCCAGTTCGCCTGACAGCGGATGACAAATCCGCAACCCTCCCTATACTTGTATCAGAACACACCCCTGTCAATCTATTGGGAAGAGATGCCCTATGCAAATTCGATGTTCCTCTGAAGGAGTAATTATAGAGAGGGCAGGGTTAAACTTACAAATGGTAATGAAACAGGATACAGCAAATGTCTATTGGTTAGGGGATATTGAGACAGAAGTAGATAGAGTAGTAAAGAAATGGGGTAGGTTTATTCAGGCTCAGATACCAGAAGCGGAAAGAGGAAAGTCAGAATTTCACTGCACCATGCAATATGATCCCTATCGTGATGATCTTTTAGAGCAACTGTGGTTGTTAAATACAAATGGGAAATCAGTACCTATAATGTCTCAGTACATAATTATAGGAAAACAAGGAGCAGCAATGGAGGTGACGGACATGGACGGCTCAGACTTTGTAGCAAAATGGTATAATGTTTCTGAAGCTGCCCCACACATTACCTTGCTGGTGAACAAGGGAATGGAGGCTAAGGATTTGGGCACCATGATGATGCGAGCAAAAACAATTCAATGGAACAAAACAGAAAATCCACTGATTTATCACTCGAAAGATAAAGCCTTAATCAAGATACACCATACTACAATAATGACTGGGGACCCCAGGGCAGTGGAAGTTACATCCCAACAGCTAACACAGCTAGGGGAAGTAACAGAATTTGAGGACAAGCTAAAACAGGAAATAGAGAAAAACATACCTCAGGAGGTATGGTCACAACATGATACAGATGTTGGATTGGTAAAATCGGCAAGTCCTGTGTTTGTCAAAACAAAGCCAGATGTTAAGCCCCCTTGGAGGGCTCAATACCATATGAAACCTGAAGCAGAAGAGGGCATCAGTGGCACAATTGAAGGACTGATAAAAGCAGGAGTACTAATAGAAACACAAAGTTGTTGTAATACACCTTTGTTGCCGGTCCTTAAAGCAGATGGGAAAACGTGGAGGCTGGTACATGATTTAATGGCCATAAATGAAATAGTACAAGATTGGCCTGCTGATGTTCCAAACCCTCATACGCTACTCACCAATGTTCCCCCAGAAGCAAAGTACTTCACAGTGATTGACCTATGTGGAGCATTTTTTTGTGTGCCCCTGGCAGAAGAATGCAGACACTTGTTTGCATTTACCTACAAAGGTAAACAACTTACATATACTCGAACTCCACAGGGATTTAAGCATTCTCCTCATGTGTTCAATCGGGTGTTAAGAGTAGATCTAGAAGATCTAATACTTGAAGGAACATTGATCCAGTATGTGGATGACCTGTTGATCTGCGCTCCCTCCTTAGAACAATGCCATGCTGATTCTATGAAGGTTTTAAAGCGACTGGCAGAAGGAGGACACAAGGTGTCAAAAAAGAAACTTCAGTATTGCCAATCCCAAGTTGAATATCTAGGAAGAACAATTGCACATGGAACAAAGGCAATAGCACCAGGACAATTGGAAGGAATCCGCAAGGCACCACTACCTCAAACAGTTGCTCAGATGATGACGTTCTTAGGGATGACTGGATTCAGCTCAGACTGGATAGAGGAGTATGCAGTTAAAACTGCTCCTCTGCGAGAAATCATGAAAGAAGCAGGACAACTAGACCTTAGAGCAAGCCTGGAATGGAACAGTGACGCATTGACTGCGTTCGAAACAATAAAGAAGGAAATACAGTCAGCTCCGGCTCTAGCAGCCCCAGATTACACAAAACCATTCTTGTTGTATGTGGCAAATAGATGTGATAGGTATGCAACAGCGGTACTTATGCAAGAGACATGCAGTGGAAGACGAAAACAACCTATTGCGTATTATAGTTCTAAACTAGATTCTGTTGCCCAGGGATATCCACCCTGTTATCAAGGTCTAGCTGCATTACAATATGCATATGACAAAGCGTCCACAATTACTATGGGATACCCGGTAATAATATATACACACCATAAAATAGTGGAACTAATAGAACAAGGGAAGTTTGTCCTTACCAATGCTAGAACTTTGGAATACATGACTCTATTGACCTATCCGGATGTTTCCATTAAACGATGCAGTACAGTAAACCCAGCTGAAAGAATCCCCTTAGAGTTTGAGGGGCAAGCACATGACTGTGTAGCAGATTCATTGACATTTACTCGACTAAGGCCAGACTTAGAGTCAACCCCGTTGTCCAGCCTAGGGGAAGAGTGCATAGAAGAGTATTTTGTTGATGGATCCTGTTATAAAGATCATGTGGGAAATCATGCAGGCTATTGTCAGTAATGCTGTAGGTGGGTGTAGTGGTGGAATCAAGCGCAGGACACCGAAGTATAGTCCAAAAGACTTTAGTGCAATTTCCAACAAGGAAAAATCGAACAAACTTGCCCGAAGGCGAAACTACGCACGAAGGCGACAAAACAAAAGGCGCACTACACATGTGCGTAAAACGCTCCAACACAGTGGAGTAAAGCTCAACCGAGCGAATAAGTAATTATACAAGCACAACACACGACATAAATAAATCAATCACACACAACACTAGACAAACACAACGAGAAACTTATAGGACACTAATTACACTAAACGAGAACAGGTGTCACAACAAACAGACAAAAGCAAACGAACATAGAAACATGCAACGGTGGCAGCTAGTATTCCGGAGACAACGAACGCCGAAGCCTGCCCGAACAAGGAAGAGAGGCAGCCTCGGCCGAAACCGTGACAGTACCCCCCCTTGACGCGCGGCTCCAGACGTGCGCCGACTCCGGCCTCGGGGACGACCAGGAGGACGCGGAGCAGGGTGCGTCGGGTGCCCACGATGGAATTCCGTCAGGAGAGACGGGTCCAAAATGTCTCTCCTCGGCACCCAGCACCGTTCCTCCGGACCGTACCCCTCCCACTCCACTAGATATTGGAGACCCCCCATCCGACGTCTCGAATCCAAGATGGACCTCACGGAGTACGCCGGTGCCCCCTCGATGTCCAATGGGGGCGGAGGAGTCTCCCTGATCTCACTTTCTTGGAGTGGGCCAGCTACCACCGGCCTGAGAAGAGACACATGGAACGAGGGGTTAATACTTTTATATTCAACAGGTAGTTGTAATTTGTAACACACCTCGTTCAACCTTCTCAGGACTTTAAATGGCCCTACAAACCGCCGACCCAGTTTCCGACAGGGCAGGCGGAGGGGCAGGTTTCTGGTAGAGAGCCAGACTCGATCACCAGGTGCGTACACCGGTCCCTCACTGCGGTGGAGATCGGCGCTCGCCTTATGACGACGGAGGGCCCGCTGCAGGTGGACGTGTGCAGCGTTCCATATCTCCTCCGAGCGCCGCGCCCACTCATCCACCGCAGGAGCCTCGATCTGGCTCTGCTGCCAAGGTGCCAGAACCGGCTGGTAACCTAACACACATTGGAAAGGGGTTAGGTTAGTGGAGGAATGGCGTAGGGAATTCTGGGCCATCTCGGCCCAGGGAACGTACCTTGCCCACTCCTCCGGCCGGTCCTGGCAGTATGTTCTAAGAAACCTACCCACATCCTGGTTCACGCGTTCCACCTGCCCATTACTCTCTGGGTGGTAACCCGAGGTGAGGCTCACCGAGACCCCCAACCGCTCCATAAAGGCTCTCCAGACCCTGGAGGTAAATTGGGGACCTCGATCAGACACAATATCCTCGGGTACCCCGTAGTGCCGGAACACATGGGTGAATAGTGCCTCGGCAGTTTGCAGGGCAGTAGGAAGGCCCGGCATGGGGAGCAAACGACAGGCCTTAGAAAACCGGTTCACAACGACCAGTATAGTGGTATTCCCCTGTGAAGGAGGAAGGTCAGTAAGGAAATCCACCGAGAGGTGAGACCATGGTCGTTGTGGAACGGGCAGGGGTAGTAACTTACCCCTAGGCAGATGTCTAGGCGCCTTACACTGGGCGCACACCGAGCAGGAGGAAACATAAACCCTCACATCCCTTGCCAACGTGGGCCACCAGTACTTGGCACTAAGACAGTGCACTGTCCGGCCGATACCAGGGTGTCCAGAGGAGGGTGACGTGTGAGCCCAATAGATCAATCGATCCCGAACCTCGAGCGGAACGTACTTCCGACCCTCCGGGCATTGCGGTGGGCTAGGGTCGGTGCGTAACGCCCGCTCGAGCTCAGCATCGACCTCCCACACTACCGGTGCCACCAGACACGACTCCGGCAGTATGGGAGTGGGCTCCACGGACCTCTCCTCCGTGTCATACCGCCGAGACAGTGCATCTGCCTTACCGTTCTGTGACCCAGGGATGTACGTGATCTTAAATGTAAACCGGGTCAAAAACATATTCCATCTTGCCTGGCGAGGGTTCAGCCTCCTCGCTGCCCGGATGTACTCCAGGTTACGGTGGTCCGTCAAAATGAGGAAAGGGTGTTGAGCCCCCTCAAGCCAGTGCCTCCACACCTTTAGGGCCTGTACCACGGCTAACAGCTCCCTGTCCCCTACGTCATAGTTTCGCTCCGCCGGACTGAGCTTCTTGGAATAAAAAGCACAGGGGCGGAGTTTAGGTGGCGCGCCTGACCGTTGTGAAAGCACGGCTCCTATACCGGCCTCTGACGCGTCCACCTCTACCTGAAATGGCAAAGAGGGATCCGGATGCGCCAGCACCGGGGCCGAGGTAAACAGGTCCTTCAGCCTCCCAAACGCCCTGTCCGCCTCAGCAGACCACTGCAGACGCACCGGACCCCCCTTCAAAAGAGACGTGATGGGAGCTGCCACCTGTCCAAAACCCCGGATAAACCTCCGGTAGTAATTCGCAAACCCCAAAAACTGCTGCACCTCCTTCACAGTGGTTGGTGTTTGCCAATTACGCACGGCTGACACCCGGTCTACCTCCATCTTCACCCCTGACGCAGACAACTGATACCCCAAAAAGGAGACCGACTCCTGGAAAAACAGACACTTCTCTGCCTTAACATACAGGTCGTGCTCCACCAGCCTCCGCAACACTCTGCGCACCAGGGCCACATGCTCGACTCGGGTAGGCGAGTACACGAGAATGTCATCTATGTACACAACCACCCCCTGCCCCTGCATGTCCCTGAAGATCTCATCCACGAATGATTGGAAAACTGACGGAGCGTTCATCAACCCGTATGGCATGACAAGATACTCGTAATGGCCCGAGGTGGTACTAAAGGCTGTCTTCCATTCATCGCCCTCCCTGATGCGCACCAAGTTGTACGCGCTCCTGAGATCTAATTTAGTGAAGAAACGCGCCCCATGCAATGACTCAGTCATGGTCGCAATCAGCGGGAGTGGATAACTGTACTTCACCGTGATCTGATTGAGACCACGGTAATCGATGCACGGGCGTAAACCACCATCCTTTTTCTTCACAAAAAAGAAACTCGAGGACGCAGGGGAAGTGGAAGGCCGTATGTATCCTTGTCTCAGAGATTCGTCTATGTAAGTCTCCATAGCTTTCTTCTCCTCCTGAGACAGAGGATACACATGGCTCCGTGGGAGCGCAGCTCCTGCCTGGAGGTCTATCGCACAATCTCCCTGCCTATGGGGCGGCAACTGCGTCGCCCTCGACTTACTAAACGCAATAGCCAAATCCCCATACTCAGGGGGAACGTGCAATGCGGGCACCTGGTTTGGACTCTCCACCGAGGTAGCCCCTACGGAAACGCCCAAACATCGACCCACACACTGGGCAGACCACTCCATCAGAGCCCTCTCCTGCCACGAAATAGATGGGTTATGGGTACTCAACCAGGGCATGCCCAGCACCACCGGATACGCAGGCGAGTCGATCAGAAATAGCTGAATCATCTCCTGATGACCCCCCTGCGCACACATCCTAAGTGGCGCAGTGACCTCCCTGATCAAGCCCGCACCCAACGGACGGCTATCTAGGGCATGAACGGGGAAAGGGACATCAACAGGGAGAAGGGGAATCCCTAAGGCTAAACAAAACTTCTTATCAACAAAATTCCCAGCCGCGCCTGAATCTACCAGCGCCTTATGCTGGGAATGAGGTGCTACCTGTGGAAAACGCACAGGTATAGAGAAATGTGCAACAGAGAGCTCTGGGTGAGTGGGGCGCCTACTCACCTGGAAGGACTCCCCAGTGCGGGACCTGTCGTCCTCTCCCCTAGGAGGCCATCCCCAGCACCTAGCCGCGGTGTGTCCTCCCCGACCACAGTTGGTGCAGGAGATGGACCCCCTCGTAAGCCGACCCCTCCTCTCTCTAGCGCCAGCGCCCCCGAGCTCCATGGGGCACGGCTCGGAGGCGCTGGAGGGTGAAATGGACGGACCCCCTCGGAACGTCCGCGGGTAGCTAGCAGGTTATCCAGCCTGATGGACATGTCGACCAACTGGTCGAACGAGAGGCTGGTGTCCCTACAGGCCAGCTCCCGACGGACGTCCTCGCGTAGACTACATCTGTAGTGATCGATGAGAGCCCGCTCATTCCACCCTGCATCCGCCGCTAGAGTACGGAATTCTAGGGCGAACTCCTGGGCACTCCTCCTCCCCTGCCGGAGGAAGACCAGAAGCTCCCCCGCCGCTTTCCCCTCCGGGGGATGGTCAAACACCGCCTTGAAGCGGCGGGAGAACTCGTCGTAGGTGATGGTGTCCGCGTCGATCCTCCTCCACTCTGCGTTGGCCCATTCCAACGCCTTCCCGGAAAGGCAGGAGATCAGGGCGGACACGCTCTCATGTCCCGAGGGCGCCGGGTGCACGGTGGCCAGGTACAGCTCCACCTGGAGAAGGAATCCCTGACACCCGGCCGCGGTCCCATCGTAGGCCCTCGGGAGCGAGAGTCGAACTCCTCTGGGTTCCGGAGCGGGAATGGGCTGACTTGCCGATGGTGCTGGCAGAGAGGATGGCGGTGGAGGAGTCCCCCAGCCTCGGATGGTGGTGATCACCTCCTGCAGTGCGGACCCCATCTGCAGGATCTGGTCACTCTGTTCACGGACCTTGTCCTCCAGCGTCGCCTGGGCTGCTGCGGCTCCTGCTGATTCCATTCTTGATGGTGTGTGATTCTGTCAGTAATGCTGTAGGTGGGTGTAGTGGTGGAATCAAGCGCAGGACACCGAAGTATAGTCCAAAAGACTTTAGTGCAATTTCCAACAAGGAAAAATCGAACAAACTTGCCCGAAGGCAAACTACGCACGAAGGCGACAAAACAAAAGGCGCACTACACATGTGCGTAAAACGCTCCAACACAGTGGAGTAAAGCTCAACCGAGCGAATAAGTAATTATACAAGCACAACACACAACAGAAATAAATCAATCACACACAACACTAGACAAACACAACGAGAAACTTATAGGACACTAATTACACTAAACGAGAACAGGTGTCACAACAAACAGACAAAAGCAAACGAACATAGAAACATGCAACGGTGGCAGCTAGTATTCCGGAGACAACGAACGCCGAAGCCTGCCCGAACAAGGAAGAGAGGCAGCCTCGGCCGAAACCGTGACAGCTATGCAGTAGTGCAAAAACAAGGAGAAAGTTTCAAAGAGGTGATAGCAGAGTACTGTCCACAGCCATACTCAGCCCAGTTGGCTGAACTAAAAGCACTCACTGCAGCTTGCATCCTAGGAAAACGAAAAACTGTTAATATCTATACTGATTCAGCATATGCACATATAATAAGGATGCAGGAAAGAGCAGGACCTTATGAACAGACTATGTGGCACAAAAGAGGGGCCACCAAAGATGTGAAGGGATTATGGAGGTCTCATGAAGGAACCATAGTAGCACCCATTGTGTTGCTCAGCTTACTGATAACTGATGCGCATGGTTTTGACCATTGCGCAAGGGGGGAAATAGTAAGGAAAATTAAAAAACAAGGATACTGGTCTCCATACCTACAGGCAACAATAGATGAGGCATTAGCAAGATGTGAGGTGTGTGCACAAAACAATGTAAGGAAAGGAATAACAACGCCTATAGGGCACATACCGGTTCCTGAAGGACCATTTCGACATTTAGTCATGGACTATGTAGATATGATAAAAAAGGTGAATGGCAAAAGGTACATGCTAGTGATCATAGATAGATTCAGTAGATGGGTAGAAGCGGTACCCTCAGTAGATCTAGGATCAGGAACAGTAATCAAATTTCTAACTAGAGAAGTAATACCCAGTTTTCGGAATACCAACAGAAATCAGGTCAGACAATGGATCAGCGTTTATTCAGAAAACAGTGAAGCAAGTATTACAGCAGCTAAGGATTAAGCAAAGATTAGGGGGTGTGTATCGGCCGCAATCTCAGGGGATGGTTGAGAGAATTAATGTCACCCTCAAGGCTAAACTGAATAAAATCTGTGCTAGTGCAAAGCTCAATTGGGTGGATGCACTACCACTAGCATTGATGAGTTATCGCATGCAAACTAACAGAAATACGCATCTAACCCCGCATGAAATGCTTACGGGTCGACCCATGCCAGTGCCAGGTCTAAGAGGGCCCTACAAAGGACCCTCATTGGAACAATTAGAGATGGAACTTAAAGTATATGTAAGACAACTAACTGCTATACATAAAGTGATCTATCTCCAGGAAAAAGGGCGAGAACCGGAACCTGGACCAGAGGAGCCAGGGCCGGTGATTCCAGGAGATCAAGTCTACATCCGAGTGTTTCGTAGGAAGTGGAACGAGCCCAGGAGAGAAGGACCATATACGGTGATCCGAGCGACGCCCACAGCAGTACAGGTGGAAGGAAGCACGACGTGGTACCATCTAAACCACTGCACCAGGGTCCCGAAGAGAACCGGTCTGCCATCGGCGAGCCATGGGGAAGAGGAGGATGTCGAGGCACCAGATGGAGTCCAAGAAGAAGAAGCATGCACGAGTCCAAGTGCCAACGTCGAAGGACAACAGGCAATCCCACCTGAAAATCCAAGAGTCGGGAGGTGGGGCCTGATGATGTGGGGAATACTGCTGATAGGATGCCTGCCATGGCAGATCCCCCAAACACAAGCAGACACCCAGGGAGTGGAGGGACAACAGGAGAAGGAGGAAGAAGCGATCTTTCTACCATTGAAGGAAGAGACTCCTCTGCTGTTGAGGAAAGAGACTTTTCCACAATTGACTTCTCTGCCCTCACATGATCTCCGACAATTTAAGAACTGTGGAATTGCTCTAACGGTAATAGCAGTTAACCTAGGAGAGATGGTGGTGGGTCTGCCTACAACTATACAATATTCTAGAGATAGTCTTACTGAGCCAGGAAGAATTGCTGTTGTAAACAAAGAACAAGTATCGTATACAGGATGGCCTAGATTGGGGAAATGTCAGATTGAAGGATATGTAATGTTTAGAATAAAATGTCTAAAAAATCATTGTGTAGAAGTTGAGCCAAAAGTAAATAGACATGGAAAAATAATGGATATAAAACAAGCTAAACATCTCATGATTCCATCAGTGCTTAAGAAATTGGCCCCTAAAGTTAGATTGAAGAATAGAATAAAAAAGCATGTACCATTGGGGATAGCTCGAACTTGTATTTCTATTCCAGCGCAAGTACTGACAGTTGAAGAAACTCAAAGATCCTTTTCAATACGTAGGATAAAACCTCTGCCAGAAAAATCACTTTGTGGGTGGGCTAAACATCAAACAAGCGGAGAAGCAATCTGGGATGAATATGGCTGCCAAATAGAAGTTAACAAAGGAGACACTAGTTGGGAAATTACCTTTAAGGAATTGACTCAAGAAAATAATGCAAAGTACATATTGGAAATAGATAGTGTTAAAGGGTTAGAAGGAAATAGTATAACAACAATGGACATTGATCCTATTTCCAAACACCAATCTAGACAGGAAGAAGAACCTGAAATAGTTAATGTAACTATGACCACTACCCAAGGACCACTAATTACTATAGCAGTTGAACCAACAAAGACAGGATTAGAAAAAATAGGAACAAATGGTTTTTTTCAAAATGTATGGGATTCTTTAACAAACTGGGGAAGCCAGGAAAATAGACAATCTACCTCAGCCCCAACAGTAAAACCGAAAGTAATAATAGCATCACCAAAAATAGAAAGGCTATGGGAGGGAGCCATGCAAAATGATTGGTACAAATGGGCACAATATTCAGCTAAAATAATTAATAGAAAAACAAATTGTTTAGTATGTGCTCCTTCTCCATTAAAGGAATTGATAGTAATACCAAGTCCACACAGTTAAAAGGACTGTGCTAACTTCCAACGAAGCTACTGTCATCTTAAAAGAGGAGAAAGGCCCTACTGTCCTGCAGAATGTTTATCATTTTTGGGAAATCCCTATCATTACAGATTCTATAATCAAACAGGATGGGGAGAGTGGTGTAAAAAATTAGATATCAGAATAGAGCCCAGAAAAATGGAAGCACCGGAAAAATACCGTATAGACTATAATCTAAATTATGAATGCTACAATAAAACGGATGGGGAGCACGATTTGGGAAAATTTAAGGGAAAGTGTGAGACCACATGGCACCTAAATAATGATACGTCCTGGAATGCAGATACCCCCCACAGAGCAGTTTATCAGGCAGCAGGATCAAGTACTGGGGTAATAGCTACAAATGGAGGGCCGGGTGACCCTGGGGAATGTGAGAAGCAAACACTGGCAATGCCATTGATTTCTCCTTATGAGGATCAATCGGTGGCAGTGGCAGATTTCTTTTGGGTATGTGGAGGACAAAGGATTAGAGCTACTTTGCTTAAAGGATGGAAGGGAGTATGTGCTAGAGTACAAATGCTTCAGGAGGTGGTTATATCGGAGTGGGAGGTAGACCAAACAACAATTAGGGATGCACAGAATAATAATAAAAGGGTAAAAAGATCATATGAACATGACCCCAGTGTATATTTGGATGCAATAGGTCAACCCAGAGGAATTCCAAATGAATATAAGGCAAGAGATGAAATTAAAGCAGGATTTGAATCAATATTTGTCTGGATTACAACCAACAAAAACTTAGAATGGATCAATTATATTTATTATAATCAACAAAGGTTTATTAATTACACAGACTCTGCATTATCAGCTTTAGGAGAGCAAGTACAGGCTACCAGTAGAATGGCATGGCAGAATAGGCAGGCTCTAAACTGGCTATTAGCGGAAAAAGGTGGAGTTTGTGTTATGTTTGGAGATGAATGTTGTACTTTTATCCCCAATAATACTGCACCGGATGGTTCTTTCACTGAAGCAATGACTAAACTCAAGGGACTACGAAAAGAGGTTAAGGATAATGCTGGGTATGATGCTCATGTTTGGGACTGGATGGAATTAACTTTGGGAAAATGGGGTGCAATGTTTACAAAAATGGCAATAATGATAGGAATATCACTTGTAGTAATGGGAGTAGTGTTTTGTTGTATACTACCTCTGTTAAAATCACTTTTGATTCAAACCACAGTAAAACAAATGACTGTACAGACAATTGTTACTAGTTCAGCCAAAGAAATACACCCAGTTCAGGGAGCTCCAGGACAGTATGTTAATAAATATGGGAAATCTTGTATTGTTAAAGGAGGACCAATGGACTGTCCATTTGGGAATCCTGAATGTTGTTCCTGGGGGTGGATGGGCCTGCCATGGTTACAAAGCCCAACAGGAAAAATGGGGAGGTTAATTTAGAGGAAAACCTTGCAGACTTGTATCCAATACCTGACTGGGCTATGGGTCCTAATCAGGATGGGTCAAGTAATGAGGAAGATATATTGGTTTAAATATATGCGTGTGAAGTGAAACCACATATGGCAAGGCTAAGAATAAGTAAATGCACATGCTTACATTCATTTTAAAATTAATCTTTGTATTATTTGGGACATTATTGGAATGTCCCATAGGGGGGATTATATAGGATTATTTTATGTATCATTATGGCACATGTAGGGAGATGCCAAAGGTAAAATATAATAAACATGTTTGATATTTTATAATTCAGATACATGCTTAAATAAGGAATATAGACATGTAGTATATGCTGTTTTTTAAATGAATGCATGTGTTCTTTCACAGAGGCTCTCAAACAGTGTGCATTACATTAGTTTTTTAAGAAGGGGCCTAAGCCACGCAGCCAATAGAATGATAGAATGAGAGGCTTCATATAGAAAAAAAAGCATTCATGACATTTTGGAGTGGACATTGTGTGACAGCTGGACGTTGAAAAAGAAGGGTGGGGCAGAACTAAAATAAGTTAGGAATGTATGCATGTTTTTTTCATTTGTGTGTATATAAGAGATCTCTAAGCCAGAGAGAGACAGTTGTTCCATGGAGCAAACTCGGCTTTTGTTATGCAATAAAGTCTAATTCTTGAATTCACAAGCTCCGGTGTCTTGAGAGATATTTTTGAGTTGATTATCTATTAGTCAAATATTTCTACCACAACACATATACAACACCCATAAAGAAACAGTAATAAAACAAAGACCAATCAAACAAACCAGGGATGGTAAGAGAAGGGAATGTTTGGGAACGGGGTCCAAGTAATGAAAATAAACAAAAGGTCCCTCCTCTTCTACACACCTAATCCTTCCTAACATACTCTAAGCCTTAACCAGCTCTCCTACCTGTTACCACAAATACAGGGGTGACACCCCCCCCCCCCCCCCCCCCCCCGGTTACCCTAGTGTATAAAACAGTGGATTATCTACGTGTGAATGTACACCCATGGACAGAACTACCTTTCCCTTCTCCAGGACCCAGGTAGGGTGGAACACAAACAAAGATAAATCAAAACAACCAATAACCAAATCCTCAGCCAAACAACCAAACAAAAAGTGCCCCCTCTCTCTCACACGACAAACAGTTTATATGCTCTAGTCAATCAGTCACTCAACCACAGCTGCCAGGACTCCGGACCGAAGCCACGCCCACCATCGTCAGCCGCAACTCGGCACACCTGAAATAACCAGAACACACCAACAGAACAACCACTCTGAACCACACACACACTACAAAGGAAGATTGGGAGAAAGAAAAACATGTCACACGTAACACCTGCAAGGAAACACATGCCGTCATCATTGCTTTGCATAAAAAGGGCTTCACAGGCAAGGATATTGCTGCTAGTAAGATTGCACCTAAATCAATCATTTATCAGATTATCAAGAACTTCAAGGACAGAGGTTCAATTGCTGTGAAGAAGGCGTAAGGGCGCACAAGAAAGTCCAGCAAGCGCCAGGACCGTCTCCTAAAGTTGATTCAGCTGCGGGATTGGGGCACCACCAGTGCAGAGCTTGCTCAGGAATGGCAGCAGGCGGGTGTGAGTGCATCTGCACGCACAGTGAGGCAAAGACTTGTGGAGGATGGCCTGGTGTCAAGAAGGGCAGCAAAGAAGCCACTTCTCTTCAGGAAAAACATCAGGGACAGACTGATATTCTGAAAAAGGTACAGGGATTGGACTGCTGAGGACTGGGGTAAAGTCATTTTCTCTGATGAATCCCCTTTCCGATTGTTTGGGGCATCCAGAAAACACCTTGTCCGGAGAAGACAAGGTGAGCTCTACCATCAGTCCTGTGTCTTGCCAACAGTAAAGCATCCTGAGACCATTAATGTGTGGGGTTGCTTCTCGGGCAAGGGAGTGGGCTCATTCACAATTTTGCCTAAGAACAGAGCCATGAATAAAAAATGGTACCAACACATCCTCCGAGAGCAACTTCTCCCAACCATCCAAGAACAGTTTGGTGACAAACAATGCCTTTTCCAGCATGATGGAGCACCTTGTCATAAGGCAAAAGTGATAACTAAGTGGCTCGGGGAACAAAACATCGACATTTTGGGTCCATGGCCAGGAAACTCCCCAGACCTTAATCCCGTTGAGAATTTGTGGTCGATCCTCAAGAGGCGGGTGGACAAACAAAACCCCACAAATTCTGACAAACTCCAAGCATTGATTATGCGAGAATGGGCTGCCATCAGTCAGGATGTGGCCCAGAAGTTAATTGACAGCATGCCAAGGCGGATTGCAGAGGTCTTGAAAAAGAAGGGTCAACACTGCAAATATTGACTCTTTGCATAAACTTAATGTAATTGTCAATAAAAGCCTTTGACACATATGGAATGCTTGTAATTATACTTCAGTATACCATAGTAACATCTGACAAAAATATCTCATAACACTGAAGCAGCGAACTTTGTGAAGACCAATACTTGTGTCATTCTCAAAACTTTTGACCACGACTGTACACTACATGACCAACAGTATGTGGACACCTGCTCGTTGAACCTCTCATTCCAAAATCATTGGCATTAATATGGATGTGGTCCCCCCTTTGCTGCTATAACAGCCTCCACTCTTCTGGGAAGGCTTTCCACTAGATGTTGGAACAATGCTGCGGGAACTTGCTTCCATTAAGCCACAAGAGCATTAGTGAGGTCGGGCACTGATGTTGGGCGATTAGGCCTCATTCCAATTCATCCCAAAGGTGTTCAATGGGTTTGAGGTCAGGGTTCTGTGCAGGCCAGTCAAGTTCTTCCACACCGATCTCGACAAACCATTTCTGTATGGACCTCGCTTTGTGCACAGGGGCATTGTCATGCTGAAACAGGAAAGGGCCTTCCCCAATCTGTTGCCACAAAGTTGGAAGCACAGAATCGTCTAGAATGTCATTGTATGCTGTAGCATTAAGATTTCACTTCACTGGAACTAAGGGGCCTAGCCCTAACCATGGAAAACAGCCCCAGACCATTATTCCTACTCTACCAAACTTTACAGTTTGCACTATGCATTTGGGCAGGTAGTGTTCTCCTGCCATCCGCCAAACCCAGATTTGTCTGACGGACTGCCAGATGGTGAAGTGTGATTCATTACTCCAGAGAACGCATTTCCACTGCTCCAGAGTCCAATGACGGCGAGCTTTACGCCACTCCGGCCGACGCTTGGCATTGCACATGGTGATCGTAGGCTTGTGTGCGGCTGCTTGGCCATGGAAACCCATTTCATGAAGCTCCCGACGAACAGCTCTTGTGCTGACGTTGCTTCCAGATGCAGTCTGGAACTCGGTAGTGAGTTTTGCAACCGAGGACAGACTATTTTTACGCACTACGCACTTCAGAAGAACTGACTTGTTGGAACGGTGGCATCCTATGACGGTGCCACGTTGAAAGTCACTGAGCTCTTCAGTAAACCTATTCTACTGTCAATGTTTGTCTATGGAGATTGCATGGCTGTGTGCTCGATTTTATACACCCCTACCACTAATTTGAAGGGGTGTCCACGTACTTTTGTATAGTGTACATTACCAGCAAAAATATTGTAATCAGATTACAGATGCTTTTGAAAGAAATGTATGATTACTTCTTGGATTACTTTTAAATTCAGAAAGGATATTTGCGAAGAAGAAAAAAAGACTGACACCTTTCTGTTTTCTCAATGACATTCAATTCAGCATTGAAAACGGCGCAAGTTTAAGTTTGTTGCACCTGAGTGAGTCTGATCACAAGTCAGGAAAGCCAGAAAAAATATCCATATTTCAACCTACAGTGCAGTCGGAAAGTATTCAGACCCCTTGACTTTTTCCACATTGTTACATAAGTATTCAGATCCTTACTCAGTACTTTGTTGAAGCACCTATGGCAGCGATTACAGCCTCAAATCTTCTTGGGTATGACGCTACAAGCTTGGCACCTGTATTTGGGGAGTTTGTCCCATTCTTCTCTGGAGATCCTCTCAAGCTCTGTCAGATTGGAAGGGGAGCATTGCTGCACAGCTATTTTCAGGTCTCTCCAGAGATGTTCGATAGGGTTCAAATCCGGGCTCTGGCTGGGCCACTCAAGGACATTCAGAGACTTGTCCTGAAGCCACTCCTGCGTTGTCTTGGCTGTGTGCTTAGAGTCGTTGTCCTGTTGGAAGGTGAACCTTCACCCCAGTCTGAGGTCCTGAGCACTCTGGAGCAGGTTTTCATCAAGGATCTCTTTGAACTTTGCTCTGTTCATCTTTCCCTCGATCCTGACTAGTCTCCCAGTCCCTGCCACTGAAAAACATCCCCACAGCATGATGCTGCCACCACCATGCTTCACCGTGGGGATGGTGCCAGATTTCCTCCAGACGTGATGCTTGACATTCAGGCCACATAGTTCAATCTTGGTTTCATCAGACCAGAGAATCTTGTTTCTCATGGTCTGTGAGTCCTTTAGGTGCCTTTTTGGCAAACTCCAAGCGGGCTGTCATGTGCCTTTTACTGAGGAGTGGCTTCTGTCTGGCCATAAAGGCCTGATTGGTGGAGTGCTGCAGAGATGGTTGTCATTCTGGAAGGTTCTCCCATCTCCACAGAGGAACTCTGGAGCTCTGTCAGAGTGGCCATCGGGTTCCTGGTTACCTCCCTGACCAAGGCCCTTCTCCCCCGATTGCTCAGTTTGGCCGGGCGGCCAGCCCCGAGAAGAGTCTTGGTTGTTACAAACTTCTTCCATTTAAGAATGATGGAGGGAACTGTGTTCTTGGGGACCTTCAATGCTGCAGACATTTTTTGGTACTGTTCCCCATATCTGTGCCTCGACACAATCCTGTCTCGGAGCTCTACGGACAATTCCTTCGACCTCATGGCTTGGTTTTTGCTCTGACATGCACTGTCAACTGTGGGACCTTATATAGACAGGTGTGTGCCTTTCCAAATCATGTCCAATCAATTGAATTGACCACAGGTGGATTCCTATCAAGTTGTAGAAACATCTCAAGGATGATCAATGGAAACAGGATGCACCTGAGCTAAATTTCAAGTCTTTTAGCAAAGGGTCTGAATGCTTATGGAAATAAGGTATCTGTTTTATATTTTGAATACATTTGAAAAAAAATCTAAAAACCTGTTTTCGCTTTGTCATTATGGGGTATTGTGTGTAGATTGATGAGGAAAATAATTAATTTAATCCATTTTAGAATAAGGCTGTAACGTAACAAAATGTGGAAAAAGCCTTGCCACCGTGATATATAGGCCTAAGGCCGAGACAATAAGAAGTCAGTGGCAAAATAAATTCAACCACATCTTTGTTTCATCACAAAACCAGAGAGCATCCTCTGTACGGTGAAGTCCACAAAGCATATTGCATGTAACAAACAGTTACATGACCTACAAGCAAGTTAATGTTTCCGACATTTTCGGACTACTAAACAATTATTGATTTAGAACCATGGAGAGTTACCGCAAGTCGCAAAGAAAACAGGAGCTGCGTCCACTATTCCAGTACCATTTCGACTTCAACATTTCAACATCATCAAATCACCTATGCTTAGTCTAATACAGTGACAAATCAAATATCCATGGTTCTGATTTCTCTCTCTCTGTGTGTGTGTGTGTGTGTGTGTGTGTGTGTGTGTGTGTGTGTGTGTGTGTGTGTGCGCGTGCACGTGCGCTCCTCGTCCCTCAGGGGGTCTCCTGCACTGGACTCAGACCTCCTCAGAGACCTCAGCCTCCCTGGCAGTGGAGATCAGCTCCTACGTTCTGCTGGCTTCCCTCAGTGCCTCCCCTCTGTCTACCACTGACCTGGGCTATGCCTCCCGCATCGTCAGGTGGCTGGTGAGGCAGCAGAACGCCTACGGAGGCTTCTCCTCCACACAGGTATACTTCCAAAACACCTCTGGTCCGAAATGGCACCCTGTGCTGTGCACTAGTAATGAGGCATTATTACCTTGACTTTTACCAGATCACAGGCATGTGTGTGCTTCTTGTCATGTCAAGCCTGATGAGTCTAACTTCCACTGAAATGGAGCCTAGAAATCATAATGGATGGAAATGGGAAATAGTCACTCTAGTAACTGATCAATGTAAAAATCGACCCTTTTTGTAAATGGGGTATTTTCTTTAATTTTACTGTATTCTGTTGGTGTGGGTGTTTAGGACACAGTGGTGGCCCTCCAGGCCCTAGCTCTCTATTCCACCAGGGTGTTCAGTAGAGAGGGCACCAGCACAGTGACAGTACAGTCTCCCAGTGGGGGACAGCACCTCTTTGATGTGAACCAAAACAACAAGCTGCTCTACCAGGAGAGGGCGATGCAGGACACAGAATGGAAGTACAGTGTGGAAGTGAAGGGCAGTGCTTGCACTTGTGCCTCAGTGCTGCTCAGTGAAAACACTCCTCACAATCCCATGGTGTAAAATACAGTTTTATATATTACTGTGAAGAAACATTTTAGAAGCTTTGTCTGGCTTCTAGTTTATGAAATGTAAAACAAACAAAAATAAAGCATATAAAATGTATATTTTTAGACAACATTGTTTCCCTGCCTTCTTCTTCCCTCTTTCCCAGGTGGCGCTCCACTACAACATCCCTACTCCTACTGACAGCACAACGCTCAGCATCAAGGTGAAGCCAGAGGTCGACTGCAACAGCAACTCTGAGACCCAGAGTCACACTGAAACTCCAGTCTCAGTAAGAATGAATGCACATTTGCATTCACAGAAGCATTCTTTGAATTAGTTTATCATTGACACTCCAAAGTCTTATTTTGGAGCATGTGTTACAGAATGGATTTGACTCAAATCACTTGGTTTCATTATACCTATGTATAGGTTATTTAACTTCTAATTTGTAGTTTGGCTTGGATCAGTAATAAAACATATATCGTCTTTCTATGGCTAAAATAATCAAAGTATCCATTCATTTGATTATTACAAGCACTTGTCAAAATCAAACTTTGATATCAGGCATCTCTTTGCTTTCACAGATATCATGGAAAGGAGCTGACCACCAATATGATTATAGTGGATTTGAAAATTCTGTCTGGGTTTCCCCCAGACCCAGACTCTTTGTGGAGGGTGAGTTTTTGTGATAACATACGTTTATAGTGTTACCTGTGACCTTTTTCCATGTAGTTCTTGCCTCTTTCATCTGTGAACCTTTCTGAAACAGAATGTTTTTGTCCATGCAATATGAATAATCAGTGAATGGCACTTCTAGTGGATCGTGTTTTCCTAAAGATGACCATGTGTTAATGTACTTGACATGGGTGAGACCAAACCATCCATCAGATTGAAACAGTGTACATAGTACTCGCAATGGAATTAATTTAAAATAATATATATATTTTGATGTACTTGAGGTGACATATCTCTACTCTGAAATTATTTGTGTAGAATGTGCTTGAGTCAGCAAAACTGAAATTACACTTCTGCTTGGAGGGTTTAAATAAGTGTAATCAAAATGTTTGTTTTTTCTCCCAACAGTGTCGTGGAAATACTTATAATAATAATAATAATAATAATAATATGCCTTCTCAAAGATATCTCTCAGACACTGGATCTTGTGAGTTCAGAATATACTTTATTACAAAGTAACAAGCCGAGCTGGTCCGCGGAGCAACTGCCAGTCCCAGACTTGAAGTGCTCTTTTTATACAGCTTCATCTTTTCATATCATATCGGAACCCCCTCTTTATCCAAACAGCCACTCTCCCTTGACCTTGAGCCACTATGGTTTCTTTGTCTAGCCTCTTACCTGTCTATGCCCATGTCTGCTTGGTTTCCCGTCCTCTTGCCTGACTCTATTGGTGGCGTGATAAAGACAGTTCCTTTAAAAATAATATACATACAGTGAGGGAAAAAAGTATTTGATCCCCTGCTGATTTTGTACGTTTGCCCACTGACAAAGACATGATCAGTCTATAATTTTAATGGTAGGTTTATTTGAACAGTGAGAGACAGAATAACAACAAAAAAATCCAGAAAAACGCATGTCAAAAATCTTATAAATTGATTTGCATTTTAATGAGGGAAATAAGTATTTGACCCCCTCTCAATCAGAAAGATTTCTGGCTCCCAGGTGTCTTTTATACAGGTAACGAGCTGAGATTAGGAGCACACTCTTAAAGGGAGTGCTCCTAATCTCAGTTTGTTACCTGTTTAAAAGACACCTGTCCACAGAAGCAATCAATCAATCAGATTCCAAACTCTCGACCATGGCCAAGACCAAAGAGCTCTCCAAGGATGTCAGGGACAAGAATGTAGACCTACACAAGGCTGGAATGGGCTACAAGACCATCGCCAAGCAGCTTGGTGAGAAGGTGACAACAGTTGGTGCGATTATTTGCAAATGGAAGAAACACAAAAGAACTGTCAATCTCCCTCAGCCTGGGGCTCCATGCAAGATCTCACCTCGTAGTGTTGCAATGATCATGAGAACGGTGAGGAATCAGCCCAGAAGTACACAGGAGGATCTTGTCAATGATCTCAAGGCAGCTGGGACCATAGTCACCAAGAAAACAATTGGTAACACACTACGCCGTGAAGGACGGAAATCCTGCACCGCCCGCAAGGTCCCCCTGCTCAAGAAAGCACATATACAGGCCCGTCTGAAGTTTGCCAATTAACATCTGAATGATTCAGAGGAGAACTGGGTGAAAGTGTTGTGGTCAGATGAGACCAAAATCGAGCTCTTTGCCATCAACTCAACTCGCCGTGTTTGGAGGAGGAGGAATGCTGCCTATGACCCCAAGAACTCCATCCCCACCGTCAAACATGGAGGTGGAAACATTATGCTTTGGGGGTGTTTTTCTGCTAAGGGGACAGGACAACTTCACCGCATCAAAGGGACGATGGACGGGGCCATGTATCGTCAAATCTTGGGTGAGAACCTCCTTCCCTCAGCCAGGGCATTGAAAATGGGTCGTGGATGGGTATTCCAGCATGACAATGACCCAAAACACACACGGCCAAGGCAACAAAGGAGTGGCTCAAGAAGAAGCACATTAAGGTCCTGGAGTGGCCTAGCCAGTCTCCAGACCTTAATCCCATAGAAAATATGTGGAGGAAGCTGAAGGTTCGAGTTGCCAAACGTCAGCCTCGAAACCTTAATGACATGGAGAAGATATGCAAAGAGGAGTGGGACAAAATTCCTCCTGAGATGTGTGCAAACCTGGTGGCCAACTACAAGAAACGTCTGACCTCTGTGATTGCCAACAAGGGTTTTGCTACTAAGTACTAAGTCATGTTTTGCAGAGGGGTCAAATACTTATTTCCCTCATTAAAATGCAAATCAATTTATAACATTTTTGACATGCATTTTTCTGGATTTTTTTGTTGTTATTCTGTCTCTCACTGTTCAAATAAACCAACCATTAAAATTATAGACTGGTCATGTCTTTGTCAGTGGGCAAACGTACAAAATCAGCAGGGGATCAAATACTTTTTTCCCTCACTGTACACACCTGATGATAATTATATAGTACACTGATTACTGCAGTCACAATGTGGTTGTCCAGTCATGCATCTGGATTACAAAATATGTTTCATAATATGTTTCATACATCATATGTTTCAAAATATGTTTAATACATCATAGACAGGTGTAGTCACTAATCCTCTTTTAAACCCATAATGATTCTGCTTATTGTTAAATTATTTTATAATATATGTAATGGAAAAATTCCTATAATAGTTACCATCACTATTCCAACCTTTCAACCACACCCAGGACATCATACAGGAGCTCCCAGTACAGAATCTAAAGCCTGCGGTGGTCAAGATCTACGACTACTACCAGCCAGGTAAGTTTATATCTAACCTTCCCCAAGATGTATTTTTCCCTCTTCTTTTTAGTAACATTTAGTTAACTTGTGTTCATTTACTGAGACTTGCCTGTCTTATGGTTTTATTCAGGTGACCAGTCAGGGACAACATATGTCTTCCCTTGCAAGTAGGGGTTACTAGCTGGTGAGCTATTTTAAATATGGAATTGTTGGTCATTTTTTATAGCTGACCCATATACTATATACATTTATAAACTGGGTGGTTCGAGCCCTGAATGCTGATTGGCTGAAAGCTGTGATATATCAGACCGTATACCATGGGTATGACAAAACATTTATTTGTACTGCTCTAATTACGTTGGTAATCTGTTTATAATAGCAATAAGGCACCTCAGGGGTTTGTGATATATGGCCAATATAGGGCTATGTCTTATTTATTTTTTATTTTATTTTAACTAGGCAAGTCAGTTAAGAACAAATTCTTATTTACAATGACGGCCTACCAAAAGGCAAAAGGCCTCCTGCGGGGACGGGGGCTGGGATAAAAAAAATATATATAGTGGGGGGGGAAAGTATTTAGTCAGCCACCAATTGTGCATGTTCTCCCACTTAAAAAGATGAGAGAGGCCTGTAATTTTCATCATAGGTACACGTCAACTATGACAGACAAAATGAGGAAAAAAAATCCAGAAAATCACATTGTAGGATTTTTAATGAATTTATTTGCAAATTATGGTGGAAAATAAGTATTTGGTCAATAACATATTTTTAAGTGGGAGAACTTGCACAATTGGTGGCTGACTAAATACTTTTTTTCCCCACTGTATATACAGTTGAAGTCGGAAATGTACATAGACCTTAGCCAAATACAGAATCCCTGTAATCAAATCTGTCTGCTGATTGAATTACCTCGCTAGATGCATGTTGGACTTTGTGTCATGTTTTTCTTTTTTCTCCACTTGTTAAATTCATATAAAGACATTATTTCATATAAAGATACAGTTGAAGTCAGAAGTTTACATACACCTTAGCCAAATACATTTAAACTCAGTTTTTCACAATTCCTGACATTTAATCCTAGTAAAAATTCCCTGTCTTCGGTCAGTTAGGATCACCACTTTATTTTAAGAATGTGAAATGTCAGAATAATAGTAGAGAGAATTATTTATTTCAGCTTTAATTTCTTTCATCACATTCCCAGTGGGTCAGAAGTTTACATACACCCAATTAGTATTTGGTAGCATTGCTTTAAATTGTTTAACTTGGGTCAAATGTTTCGGGTAGCCTTCCACAAGCTTCCCACAATAAGTTGGGTGAATTTTGGCCCATTCCTCCTGACAGAGCTGGTGTAACTGAGTCAGGTTTGTAGGCCTCCTTGCTCGCACACGCCTTTTCAGTTCTGCCCACACATTTTCTACAGGATTGAGGTCAGGGCTTTGTGATGGCCACTCCAATACCTTGACTTTGTTGTCCTTAAGCCATTTTGCCACAACTTTGGAAGTATGTTTGGGGTCATTGTCCATTTGGAAGACCCATTTGCGTCCAAGCTTTAACTTCCTGACTGATGTCTTGAGATGTTGCTTCAATATATCCACATAGTTTTCCTTCCTCATGATGCCATCTATTTTGTGAAGTGCACCAGTCCCTCCTGCAGCAAAGCACCCCCACAGCATGATGCTGCCACCTCTGTGCTTCACGGTTGGGATGATGTTCTTCGGCTTGCAAGCACCCCCTTTTTCCTCCAAACATAACTATGGTCATTTTGGCCGAACAGTTCTATTTTAGTTTCACCAGACCAGAGGACATTTCTCCAAAAAGTACAATCTTTGTCCCCATGTGCAGTTGCAAACCGTAGTCTGGCTTTTTTATGGCGGTTTTGGAGCAGTAGCTTCTTCCTTGCTGAGTGGCCTTTCAGATTATGTCGATATACAGTGGGGAAAAAAGTATTTAGTCAGCCACCAATTGTGCAAGTTTTCCCACTTAAAAAGATGAGAGAGGCCTGTAATTTTCATCATAGGTACACGTCAACTATGACAGACAAAATGAGGAAAAAAAATCCAGAAAATCACATTGTAGGATTTTTAATGAATTTATTTGCAAATTATGGTGGAAAATAAGTATTTGGTCAATAACAAAAGTTTCTCAATACTTTGATATATACCCTTTGTTGGCAATGACACAGGTCAAACGTTTTCTGTAAGTCTTCACAAGGTTTTCACACACTGTTGCTGGTATTTTGGCCCATTCCTCCATGCAGATCTCCTCTAGAGCAGTGATGTTTTGGGGCTGTCGCTGGGCAACACAGGCTTTCAACTCCCTCCAAAGATTTTCTATGGGGTTGAGATCTGGAGACTGGCTAGGCCACTCCAGGACCTTGAAATGCTTCTTACGAAGCCACTCCTTCGTTGCCCGGGCGGTGTGTTTGGGATCATTGTCATGCTGAAAGACCCAGCCACGTTTCATCTTCAATGCCCTTGCTGATGGAAGGAGGTTTTCACTCAAAATCTCATGATACATGGCCCCATTCATTCTTTCCTTTACACGGATCAGTCGTCCTGGTCCCTTTGCAGAAAAACAGCCCCAAAGCATGATGTTTCCACCCCCATGCTTCACAGTAGGTATGGTGTTCTTTGGATGCAACTCAGCATTCTTTGTCCTCCAAACACGACGAGTTGAGTTTTTACCAAAAAGTTATATTTTGGTTTCATCTGACCATATGACATTCTCCCAATCCTCTTCTGGATCATCCAAATGCACTCTAGCAAACTTCAGACGGGCCTGGACATGTACTGGCTTAAGCAGGGGGACACATCTGGCACTGCAGGATTTGAGTCCCTGGCGGCGTAGTGTGTTACTGATGGTAGGCTTTGTTACTTTGGTCCCAGCTCTCTGCAGGTCATTCACTAGGTCCCCCCGTGTGGTTCTGGGATTTTTGCTCACCATTCTTGTGATCATTTTGACCCCACGGGGTGAGATCTTGCGTGGAGCCCCAGATCGAGGAAGATTATCAGTGGTCTTGTATGTCTTCCATTTCCTAATAATTGCTCCCACAGTTGATTTCTTCAAACCAAGCTGCTTACCTATTGCAGATTCAGTCTTCCCAGCCTGGTGCAGGTCTACAATTTTGTTTCTGGTGTCCTTTGACAGCTCTTTGGTCTTGGCCATAGTGGAGTTTGGAGTGTGACTGTTTGAGGTTGTGGACAGGTGTCTTTTATACTGAAAACAAGTTCAAACAGGTGCCATTAATACAGGTAACGAGTGGAGGACAGAGGAGCCTCTTAAAGAACAAGTTACAGGTCTGTGAGAGCCAGAAATCTTGCTTGTTTGTAGGTGACCAAATACTTATTTTCCACCATAATTTGCAAATAAATTCATAAAAATCCTACAATGTGATTTTCTGGATTTTCTTTTCTCAATTTGTCTGTCATAGTTGACGTGTACCTATGATGAAAATTACAGGCCTCTCTCATCTTTTTAAGTGGGAGAACTTGTACAATTGGTGGCTGACTATATACTTTTTTTCCCCACTGTAGGTCTTGTTTTACTGTGGATATAGATACTTTTGTACCTGTTTCCTCCAGCATCTTCACAATTTTTTTATTTTTTATTTCACCTTTATTTAACCAGGTAAACCAGTTGAGAACAAGTTCTCATTTACAACTGCGACCTGGCCAAGATAAAGCAAAGCACAGAGTTACATATGGGGTAAAACAAAACAAAGTCAAAAATACAACAGAAATACATATAATATACAGTGTGTGCAAATTTAGCAAGTTATGGAGGTAAGGCAATAAAATAGGCTATAGTGCAAAATAATTACAATTAGTATTAACACTGGAATGATAGATGTGCAAGAGATGATGTGCAAATAGAGATACTGGGGTAAAAATGAGCAAAATAAATAACAATATAGGGATGAGGTAGTTGGGCGGGCTAATTTCAGATGGGCTGTGTACAGGTGCAGTGATCGGTAAGGTGCTCTGACAACTGATGCTTAAAGTTAGTGAGGGAGATAAGTGTCTCCAGCTTCAGAGATTTTTGCAATTTGTTCCAGTCATTGGCAGCAGAGAACTGGAAGGAATGGCGGCCAAAGGAGGTGTTGGCTTTGGGGATGACCAGTGAGATATACCCACTGGAGCGCAGACTACGGGTGGGTGTTGCTATGGTGACCAATGAGCTAAGATAAGGCAGGGATTTGCCTAGCAGTGATTTATAGATGGCCTGGAGCCAGTGGGTTTGGCGACGAATATGTAGTGAGGACCAGCCAACAAGAGCGTACAGGTCACAGTGGTGGGTATTATATGGGGCTTTGGAGACAAAACGGATGGCACTGTGATAGACTACATCCAATTTGCTGAGTAGAGTGTTGGAGGCTATTTTGTAAATGACATCGCCGAAGTCAAGGATCGGTAGGATAGTCAGTTTTACGAGGGCATGTTTGGCAGCATGAGTGAAGGAGGCTTTGTTGCGAAATAGGAAACCGATTCTAGATTTAACTTTGGATTGGAGATTCTTAATGTGAGTCTGGAAGGAGAGTTTACAGTCTAACCAGACACCTAGATATTTGTAGTTGTCCACATACTCTAGGTCAGACCCGTCGAGAGTAGTGATTCTAGTCGGGTGGGCGGGTGCAAGCAGGGTTCGGTTGAAGAGCATGCATTTAGTTTTACTAGTGTTTAAGAGCAGTTGGAGGCTACTGAAGGAGTGTTGTATGGAATTGAAGCTCGTTTGGAGGTTTGTTAACACAGTGTCCAATGAAGGGCCAGATGTATACAAAATGGTGTCGTCTGCGTAGAGGTGGATCTGAGAGTCACCAGCAGCAAGAGCGACGTCATTGATATACACAGAGAAAAGAGTCGGCCCAAGAATTGAACCCTGTGGCACCCCCATAGAGACTGCCATAGGTCCAGACAACAGGCCCTCCGATTTGACACATTGAACTCTATCTGAGAAGTAGTTGGTGAACCAGGCGAGGCAGTCATTTGAGAAACCAAGGCTATTTAGTCTGCCAATAAGAATGCGGTGGTTGACAGAGTCGAAAGCCTTGGCCAGGTCAATGAAAACGGCTGCACAGTACTGTCTATTATCGATCGCGGTTATAATATCGTTTAGGACCTTGAGCGTGGCTGAAGTGCACCCATGACCAGCTCGGAAACCGGATTGCATAGCGGAGAAGGTACGGTGGGATTCGAAATGGTCGGTGATCTGTTTGTTGACTTGGCTTTCAAAAACTTTTGAAAGGCAGGGCAGGATGGATATGGGTCTGTAACAGTTTGGATCTAGAGTGTCACCCCCTTTGAAGAGGGGGATGACCGCGGCAGCTTTCCAATCTCTGGGGATCTCAGACGTTACGAAAGAGAGGTTGAACAGGCTAGTAATAGGGGTTGCGACAATTTCGGCGGCTAGTTTTAGAAAGAAAGGGTCCAGATTGTCTAGCCCAGATGATTTGTAGGGGTCCAGATTTTGCAGCTCTTTTAGAACATCAGCTGTCTGGATTTGTGTGAAGGAGAAGCGGGGGGGGCATGGGCAAGTTGCAGCGGAGGGTGCAGAGCTGGTGGCCGGGGTAGTGGTAGCCAGGTGGAAAGCATGGCCAGCCGTAGCAAAATGCTTGTTGAAATTCTCGATTATTGTAGATTTATCGGTGGTGATAGTGTTTCCTAGCCTCAGTGCAGTGGGCAGCTGGGAGGAAGTGATCTTATTTTTTGCAACAAGGTCCTTTGCTGATTGATTTGCACTTTTCGCACCAAAGTACGTTCATCTCTAGGAGACAGAACGCGTCTCCTTCCTGAGCGGTATGACGGCTGCGTGGTCCCATGGTGTTTATACTTGCGTACTATTGTTTGTACAGATGAACGTGGTACCTTCAGGCGTTTGGAAATTGCTCCCAAGGATGAACCAGACTTGTGGAGGTCTACAATGTTTTTTCTGAGGTCTTGGCTGATTTCTTTTGATTTTCCCATGATGTCAAGCAAAGAGGCACTGAGTTTGAAGGTAGGCCTTGAAATACATCCACAGGTACACCTCCAATTGACTCAAATGATGTCAATTAGCCTATCAGTAGCTTCTAAAGTCATGACATAATTTTCTGGAATTTTCCAAGCTGTTTAAAGGCATAGTCAACGTAGTGTATGTAAACTTCTGACCCACTGGAATTGTGATACAGTGAATTATAAGTGAAATAATCTGTCTGTAAACAATTGTTGGAAAAATTACTTGTGTCATGCACAAAGTAGATGTCCTAACCGACTTGCCCAAACTATAGTTTGTTAACAAGACATTTGTGGAGTGGTTGAAAAACGAATTTTAATGACTCCAACCTAAGTGTATGTAAACTTCCGACTTCAACTGTATATATATATAAATATAGGACCAAATACATATCACAACAAGAGAGACAGCACAACACTACATAAAGAGAGACCTAAGACAACAACATAGCGTGGCAGCAACACACGACAACACAGCAAGGTAGCAACCCAACATGAAAACAACATGGTAGCAACACAACATGGCAGCAGCACAACATGGTAACAGCACAATACATGGTACAAACATTATTGGGCACAGAGAACAGCACAAAGGGCAAGAAGGTAGAGACAACACTGTCCAGTTTGAGTGTTTTTTTGCAGCTCGTTCCAGTCTCTAGCTGCAGCAAACTGGAAAGAGGAGCGACCCAGGGATGTGTGTGCTTTGGGGACCTTTAACAGAATGTGACTGGCAGAACGGGTGTTGTATGTGGAGGAGGTATCTCAGTTAGGGGGGAGTGAGGCCTAAGAGGGTTTTGTAAATACGCATCAACCAGTGGGTCTTGCGACGGGTATACAGAGATGACATTTACATTTACATGTAAGTCATTTAGCAGATGCTCTTATCCATAGCGACTTAAAAATTGGTGCATTCAACTTAGGATAGCCAGTGGGACAACCACCACTGGGGGAGGGGGGGTGTAGAAGGATTACTGTTATACTATTCCAGGTATTCCTTAAAGAGGTAGGGTTTCAAGTGTCTCCGGAAGGTGGTCAGTGACTCCGCTGTCCTGGCGTCGTGGGGGAGCTTGTTCCACCATTGGGATGCCAGAGCAGCGAATAGCTTTGACTGGGCTGAGCGGGAACTGTGCTTCCGTAGAGGTAGGGGGGCTAGCAGGCCAGAGGTGGATGAACGTAGTGCCCTCGTTTGGGTGTAGGGTCTGATCAGAGTCTGAAGGTAAGGAGGTGCCGTTCCCCTCACAGCTCCGTAGGCAAGCTGTTTACAGAGGAGTATAGAGTGCAGTGATGTGTCCTATAAGGAGCATTGGTGGCAAATCTGATGGCCGAATAGTAAAGAACATCTAGCCGCTCGAGAGCACCCTTACCTGCCGATCTATAAATTACGTCTCCGTAATCTAGCATGGGTAGGATGGTCATCTGAATCAGGGTTAGTTTGGCAGCTGGGGTGAAGGAGGAGCGATTACAATAGAGGAAACCATGTCTAGATTTAACCTTAGCCTGCAGCTTTGATATGTGCTGAGAGAAGGACAGTGTACCGTCTAGCCATACTCCCAAGTTCTTGTATGAGGTGACTACCTCAAGTTCTAAACCCTCAGAGGTAGTAATCACACCAGTGGGGAGAGGGGCATTCTTCTTACCAAACCACATGACCTTTGTTTTGGAGGTGTTCAGAACAAGGTTAAGGGCAGAGAAAGCTTGTTGGACACTAAGAAAGCTTTGTTGTAGAGCGTTTAGCACAAAATCCAGGGAGGGGCCAGCTGAGTATAAGACTGTATCATCTGCATATAAATGGATGAGAGCGCTTCCTACTGCCTGAGCTATATTGTTGATGTAAATTGAGAAGAGCGTGGGCCCTAGGATCGAGCCTTGGGGTACTCCCTTGGTGACAGGCAGTGGCTGAGATAGCAGATGTTCTGACTTTATACACTGCACTCATTGAGAGAGGTAGTTAGCAAACCAGGCCAAAGACCCCTCAGAGACACCAATACTCCTTAGCCGGCCAACAAGGATGAAATGGTCTACCGTATCAAAAGCTTTGGCCAAGTCAATAAAAATAGCAGCACAACATTGCTTATAATCAAGGGCAATGGTGACATCATTTAGGACCTTTAAGGTTGCAGTGACACATCCATAACCTGAGCGGAAACCAGATTGCATACCAGAGAGAATACTATAGACATCAAGAAAGCCAGTCAGCTGAATATTGACAAGTTTTTCCAACACTTTTGATAAACAGGGCAAAATAGAAATTGGCCTATAACAGTTAGGATCAGCTTGATCTCCCCCTTTAAATAAAGGACGCACCGTGGCTGCCTTCCAAGCAATGGGAACCTCCCGAGAGAGGAGAGACAGGTTAGAAAGGTCAGAGACAGGCTTGGCGATGATAGGGGCTGCAACCTTAAAGAAGAAAGGGTCTAAACCATCTGACCCAGATGGTTTTTTGGTGTCAAGTTTAAGGATCTCCTTTAGCACCTCAGACTCTGTAGCACCTCGGACTCTGTGACCGCCTGCAGGGAGAAACTTTGTAGTGGGGCAGGGGGAAAAGAGGGAGGAGCATCGGGGCTAGTCGCATTAGAAGGGGTGGGAGATGAGGACATTTTGGACGGGCAAGGAGGCATGGCTGAGTCAAATAGGAATCCTGACTTAATGAAGTGGTGATTAAAGAGCTCAGCCATGTGCTCTTTGTCAGTAACAACCACATCATCAACATTAAGGGACATGGATAGCTGTGAAAAGGAGGGTTTATTCTCCAGTGTCCTAGAAGAACAGCCCTTAGCCGTGGTATATTGGCCATATACCACACCCCCCCGGGCCTTATTGCTTAAGTATACTATACGTGTACTATACATTATTTTATATAACTGAGTCAATATTCCTTCATTCCTTTTACCTAAATGCTGGTCAGTTTGTTAAAGCATTCATTCCTTACATGTATCTATCTATCATTGTATTTCCCCCTCTGCAGATGTAAGAAGACAGTTACATTCACAGAGATCACACCTGCAACCCCTGAGACATCTTTCAAGCTCTAAAGTAAACTATTTAACTGGAATTAAAGTTTTTCATTAGAACTCTATTCTTGAGCATTTTTTCCAGATCATTTTGCGTGTAGGTTTTGATGTCACACTATGGCAAGAAATTAGTTCCAAGGTGTAGGCTCAGGAGACAAGGGGAATATTGAAAGGCTTTATGTAAGACAGTAAGTCTCTTCCTGGGGAACTAGTACCCATGGATGTAAATGGCCTATCCAACAGGGGGTAATTGGGAAGACTCATGGGCAGAGCAATATGTGATTGGGGGTACAGTAAACAAAAAAGGTTGAGAACCACTGTTCTAGACCACATCAAAGGGCAAAATAACTATACCTTCTGGAACAAATGATTGTATTTGTTAAGTTCCAGAGAGCGTAATCGGTGTTGCCAAATATACAAAGGTGTGTGGGCCAATGTTCTTTCTCAATTTTGCAGGTTCTCAGCTTTTTTCTTCCTCCATCTGTAATCATCATGGCCCCCTGTAGTAATAATCAAGGTGTGGTTCTCTTATATCTCATCAGGGAATGGGATCCAGGAAATCCACTCACTCTAAATCCCATCAACAAACATCTTACAAGGGGATGCGTCCTGTCCTGATCATACCCATAATGAGTCCTGGCTATAATACCCATTATGAATATCTCCTAATAATTTATTGAGCTAATGGTGTGGACAAGGCATGGAAAGATGTAGTCAAAAACATCTCACAAATCCATTTAGAGAAAGAGTAACAGAACAATCGAGATAACACAAACAGATACTATAGAGCCCTGTTGTTGACAACACAGCTCACTAAATATATTAACAAATATATCAAAACATATACTGAGAATTATGAACATATGAGTATGCTGTGAAAAACAGTACTTTTGAAGAGTAGCAAGACTCCTCATGACTTAACAATGGGAAATTAAAAACATCCTTGTTATGGGTTAACAAGTGTACATGCTGATCTGATATCAAGAAAGAGTATTCAATCACACTCCACTTTAGATGTCAATACAATACATCCTGTTTTTTGCTCAGAGAAGATGCAACACAAGCCCACTTGATTGGACAGTAGCTCTTTAAACCCCCTCCCCCCTCCCAACTCCTCTTATTTTTCCTTCTGCTCTCTTCATTTGTGCCCTGCCCAGCCTACAACAGTGATTCTCACATTTCTGGGCTCTTATATTGCCATATACTGTATGTATTGCATTGCTGAAGCTAGAACCACGTGAACATTGAAGACAGCCCTGAAATACAGTCAACAGCGACAACGGTAAGATAATACATTTCCCACTTGAAATATTGCATGGAAATAAACCTGTTGAATGGTGGAACAATCTGGGAAATACTCCAGCCAAATTCTAGACAATACAAAATGTTCAAACTTGTACTCTTTGGCTTCATAATACTATGGAAAACATGCTTTTCAGAGATACTGTACAAGTAAATACAACTCATGGATATCTATATCCATTTTTAAATCCTCAAATGGGCAAAGACATGGAGATATTTACTGCTAACAAGCTTCCCAGCTCCGGTCATTTTTTAACAACATAATTTACAGTTTCTAGTGCCTCTTGACTTCCTGTCTATTTAATCCCAATTAGATAAACAATGGCAGGAATTCTTGGACGATTTGAAGATCAATGGAAACAAATATCACACCCAATTCAGTGGTTACTGTTTTTACGGGTAGAAGGAAATCAACTGTATTCTAACCCAAAGTATTTTTTTGGAACAATGTTGTCGATTTTCAAAAGAGTCCACAAGACAAGGAACTCTGTTAACTCTTGCAAAACAATAAATGTGTTTTCAAAATGAAGTTGCCTTCTCAAAACACAAATACATTAATCAAAACGATATTATACCGTCAACATTGCTAATACATTCATCAAAAGAACACGACTGCCTGCAAAAAGATTAAGGCAACCATACTTATCTCGAAGCAGACAAAACAGAAAGTTAGTCTGTCTTTAAAGATCCCAGTAGATCAATACCTTTTCCTGGCAGTCACTAAATCATGATGATCAAAATTGGAACTAAAACTATCCAAAAGTGCAGAATTATGGGCAGTTACTCTCCTTTTATGCATATTTCACCAAACAATTTCAAACACATCAAATCAAATATTATTCCTGATAAAGAAAATATATTAAAAAAATAAGCACATTGTGTGAAGGATTCATTCATCGGTATCATCACAATACAATTCCAAACCTGGTATGTTCATAGTTTTGTAGACTTTCCATTTGGGCACAAAAACACAATCCATAATAGAAATAGGAAAGGTGAATCACAGTAGGTTGGTGGCACCTTAATTGGGGAGGACGATCTTGTGGTAATGGCTGGAGCAGTATAAGTTGAATGGTATCAAATATGTCAAACACATGGTTTGATGCCGTTCCATTCGCTCCGTTCGTACCATTAATATGCACCGTCCTCCCTTCAGCAGCCTCCACTGAGGTGAATACAATGGAGAAATGTATATGGCTCAATCTACACCAAAATAATGGAAGGTCACAATGTTGGAGAGGATAGAGATCCAAAAATGATTTCTATGCGATTGAGAAAAACTGTAAGACTAGGACAGCTGCAGTCAATGTTGGATACAGTAATGCAGTGTTGACCCAACCACCCTGTAGGCTCATGGGGGGTACTCATTCACCTGTGGACTACCCGTCTGGACTACTGCAACTCGCTGTTGGCTGGGTTTCCCGCTTGTGCCATCAAACCCCTGCAACTTATCCATAACACTGCAGCCTGCCTGCTTTACAACCTTCCCAAGTTCTCTCATGTCACCCCGCTCCTCTGCACACTCCACTGGCTTCCAGTCAAAGCTCGCATCCACTACAAGACCATGGTGCTTACCTACAAAACAGCAAGAGGAACTGCCCCTCCCTACCTTCAGGCTATGCTCAAACCCTACACACCAACCCGAGCACTCCATTCTGCCACCTCATGTCTCTTGGCCCTCCCACCCCTACGGGAGGGCAGCTCCCGCTCAGCCCAGTCCAAGCTCTTCTCTGTCCTGGCACCCCAATGGTGGAACCAGCCAAACTCTTCTCTGTCCTGGCACCCCGATGGTGGAACCAGCTTCCCCCTGAAGCTAGGACAGCAGAGTCCCTGCCCATCTTTCGAAAACATCTGAAACCCTACCTCTTCAAACAGTATCTTAAATAATCCTCCTCAGCTTGACCCCCTCCCCCTTCTAGCTCTGATTCTACTGATAGCTACTTTATTGAGGAAAAGTGTACTTTCTATGCCTGTGATATGTGGTTGTCCCACCTAGCTATCTTAAGATGAATGCACTGTAAGTCGCTCTGGATAAGAGCGTCTGCTAAATGACTACAATGTAAATGTTAATAGATAGATATTCAGCATTATAGTCAGGATTATGGGGATAGCTTCAACTTGCCTTCAAACTTGTGATGGGTGGAAATGTTGCCCCATGCTTAGACCTATCCAATGGTTTCAGAGTTGAGATCTACAGGGAGTTCCTAGAGGTAAGGGTCAAGTTGGAATTCAAAACCAGTGTGTTTTATATTCCACAGAGCGACACTGGGGCATCGGGAACATGTTCGTCTTTTCCACAAAACTTCTCTTCCTGGTTCTGGGTGGGTAAGCTAGGAAGCTCTAGACCAGTGCTGCACGCACAACAAGCTCATAAATCAGGAGAATCCCTGTAATCAAATCTGTCTGCTGATTGAATTACCTCGCTAGATGCATGTTGGACTTTGTGTCATGTTTTTCTTTTTTCTCCACTTGTTAAATTCATATAAAGACATTATTTCATATAAAGATACAGTTGAAGTCGGAAGTTTACATACACCTTAGCCAAATACATTTAAACTCAGTTTTTCACAATTCCTGACATTTAATCCTAGTAAATATTCCCTGTCTTAGGTCAGTTAGGATCACCACTTTATTTTAAGAATGGGAAATGTCAGAATAATAGTAGAGAGAATGATTTATTTCAGCTCTAATTTCTTTCAACACATTCCCAGTGGGTCAGAAGTTTACATACACCCAATTAGTATTTGGTAGCATTACCTTTATATTGTTTAACTTGGGTCAAACGTTTTGGGTAGCCTTCCACAAGCTTCCCACAATAAGTTGGGTGAATTTTGGCCCATTCCTCCTGACAGAGCTGGTGTAACTGAGTCAGGTTTGTAGGCCTCCTTGCTTGCACACACTTTTTCAGTTCTGCCCACACATTTTCTATAGGATTGAGGTCAGGACTTTGTGATGGCCACTCCAATACCTTGACTTTGTTGTCCTTAAGCCATTTTGCCACAACTTTGGAAGGATGCTTGGGGTCATTTTCCATTTGGAAGACCCATTTGCGACCAAGCTTTAACTTCCTGACTGATTGCTTCAATATATCCACATAATTTTCCTTCCTCATGATGCCATCTATTTTGTGAAGTGCACCAGTCTCTCCTGCAGCAAAGCACCCCCACAGCATGATGCTGCCACTCCTGTGCTTCACGGTTGGGATGGTGTTCTTCGGCTTGCAAGCACCCCCTTCCTCCAAACATAACTATGGTCATATTGTCCAAACAGTTCTATTTTTGTTTCATCAGACCAGAGGACATTTCTCTAAAAAGTACGATCTTTGTCCACATGTGCAGTTGCAAACCGTAGTCTGGCTTTTTTATGCCGGTTTTGGAGCAGTGGCTTCTTCCTTGCTGAGTGGCCTTTCAGGTTATGTCGATATTGGCCTTGTTCTACTTTGGATATAGATACTTTTGTACCTGTTTCCTCCAGCATCTTCACAAGGTCCTTTGCTGTTGTTCTGGGATTGATTTGCACCAAAGTACGTTCATCTCTAGGAGACAGAACGCGTCTCCTTCCTGAGCGGTAAGACGGCTGCGTGGTCCCATGGTTTTTATACTTGCATACTATTGTTTGTACAGATGAATGTGGTACCTTCAGGCATTTGGAAATTGCTCCCAAGGATGAACCAGACTTGTGGAGGTCTACAATGTTTTTTTCTGAGGTCTTGGCTGATTTCTTTTGATTTTCCCATGATGTCAAGCAAAGAGGCACTGAGTTTGAAGGTAGGCCTTGAAATCCATCCACAGGTACACCTCCAATTGACTCAAATGATGTCAATTAGCTTATCAGAAGCTTCTAAAGCCATGACATAATTTTCTGGAATTTTCCAAGCTGTTTAAAGGCACAGTCAACTTAGTGTATGTAAACTTCTGACCCACTGGAATTGTGATACAGTGAATTATAAGTGAAATAATCTGTCTGTAAACAATTGTTGAAAAAGTTACTTGTGTCATGCACAAAGTAGATGTCCTAACCGACTTGTCCAAACTATTGTTTGTTAACAAGAAATTTGTGGAGTGGTTGAAAAACGAGTTTTAATGACTCCAACCTAAGTGTATGTACACTTCCGAATTCAACTGTATGTATCTCAACATTAATCTACTTTTGAGGTCTAAAACCATCTGACAAACTTTCATTTATGAGTGAAATGTCCCTTTAACCTTTTACTGTATCAATACATGGAGTTGTTGTAAAAACCAAATGAAGCAATATTGTAAGTCTTTGTATGTCTTGTACTTTCAGTCACCTGTTCAGCAGAAAAGAAAGGCAATTTTGGAAAACTTACTGCCTGTATCACTGAAGACAACAGCCTCATGTTGAAATGCAGGTACCCACAATGTACTGGGTCACCGTCCTTTAATTGTAACTTCCTCACCACAGAGGACGGGGTCCTGTTGGGGAGCTCTTACAACAACTTTCAGACGAGAAATGACTCAACCTTTGACATTACAGCAAAAGGTTGGTGTCGGCTTATTCTCATTGGCCATGCCCTAACTAATTTCAATGAGACAAAGAGTTATAACTGTACTTTGATACGGAAAGGTATGGAAGAGAGGAAGAACATCACTATAAACTACAGGAACCCCCACAACAAACGTGAGTATCAATCAAAATAATAGATAAATACAGTTGAAACTACTTATAGACCTACAGGTAACTGCAAAAATAATAGAAACACTTGAGTAAATGAGGGATACAAAGTATATTGAAAGCAGGTGCTTCCAAACAGGTGTGGTTCCTGAGTTAATTAAGCAAAGATCATCCCATCATGCTTAGGGTCATGTAAAAAATGCTGCTCAGGACATTATTTTGGCTACCATGGCTATGCCCCATAGGATAACAATGCCTCCATCCACAGGGTACGCGTGGTCAATGAATGGTTTGATGAGCATGAAAACGATGTAAACCATATGCCATGGCCATCTCAGTCACCAGATCTCAACCCAATTGAACACCTTTGGGAGATTCTGGAGTACCACTTGAGACTGTATTTTCCACCACCACCAACAAAACACCAAATGATGGAATATCTCATGGAAGAATGGTGTCGCATCCCTCCAATAGAGTTCCAGACACTTATAGAATCTATGCCAAGGTGCATTGAAGCTGTTCTGGCTCGTGGTGGCCGAACGCCCTTAAGACACTTTATGTTGGTGTTTCCTTTATTTTGGCAGTTACCTGTATATCCCCTTTGAAGCAATGACAGCTACATTCTGGCATTGTATAATAAGACAAAAATATACACTACCGGTCAAAGGTTTTAGAACACCTACTCATTCAAGGGTTTTTCTTTATTTTTACTATTTTCTACATTGTATAAAATAGTGAAGACATCAAAACTATGAAATAACATATATGGAACTAAAAAAGTGTTTAAAAAAATCAAAATATATTTTCTATTTGAGATTCTTCAAATAGCCACCCTTTGCCTTGATGACAGCTTTGCACACTCTTGGCATTCTCTCAACCAGCTTCATGAGGTAGTCACCTGGAATGCATTTCAATTAACAGGTGTGCCTTGTTAAAAGTTAATTTGTGGAATTTCTTTCCTTCTTAATGCGTTTGAGCCAATCAGTTGTGTTGTGACAAGGTGGGGGTATACAGAAGATAGCCCTATTTGGTAAAAGACCAAGTCCATTTTATGGCAAGAACAGCTCAAATAAGCAAAGAGAAACGACAGTCCATCATTACTTTAAGACATGAAGGTCAGTCAATACGGAACATTTCAAGAACTTTGAAAGTGCAGTCGCAAAAACCATCAAGTGCTATGATGAAACTGGCTCTCATGAGGACCGCCACAGGAATGGAAGTCCTAGAGTTACCTCTGCTGTAGAGGATAAGTTCATTAGAGTTACTAGCCTCAGAAATTGCAGCCCAAATAAATGCTTCACAGAGTTCAAGTAACAGACACATTTCAACATCAACTGTTCAGAGGAGACTGTGTGAATCATGTCTTCATGGTCAAATTGCAGCAAAGAAACCACTACTAAAGGACACCAATAAGAAGAAGAGTCTTGCTTGGGCCAAGAAACACGAGCAATGGACATTAGAATGGTGGAAATGTGTCCTTTGGTCTGGAGTCCAAATTTGAGATTTTTGTTTCCAACCGCCGTGTCTTTCCCACCGTAAAGCATGGAGGAGGAGGTGTTATGGTGTGGGGGTGCTTTGCTGGTGACACTGTCTGTGATTTATTTAGAATTCAAGGTACAATTAACCAGCATGGCTACCACAGAATTCTGCAGCGATACGCCATCCCATCTGGTTTGGGCTTAGTGGGATTATCATTTGTTTTTCAACAGGACAATGACCCAACACACCTCCAGGCTGTGTAAGGGCTATTTTACCAACAAGGAGAGTGATGGAGTGCTGCATCAGATGACCTGGCCTCCACAATCCCCCGACCTCAACCAAATTGAGATGGTTTGGGATGAGTCGGACCGCAGAGTGAAGGAAAAGCAGCCAACAAGTGCTAAGCATATGTGGGAACTCCTTCAAGACTGTTGGAAAAACATTCCAGGTGAAACTGGTTGAGAGAATGCCAAGAGCGTGTAAAGCTGACATCAAGGCAAAGGGTGGCTATTTGAAGAATCTCAAAAATATATTATATTTTGATTTAACACTTTTTTGGTTACTACATGAATCCATGTGTTATTTCATAGTTTTGATGTCTTCACTATTATTCTACAATGTAAAAATAAAGAAAAACCCTTGAATGAGTAGGTGTTCTAAAACTTTTGACCGGTAGATAAAAAAAAAAACGCTATTCCGTGTCTTATGGACAAAGTTGTCAAGTTCATAAGGTCTCTATTTCAAATATATTTCTGAAATCTAGCATGACCTGCATGCATTCCTATGTATTGTCAAAAGGCACATATGACTGGGGAAAGTTGCAATGCAGCCCTAAAAGTTTGATGAAATTAGGTGGATATAAACAAATGATGATAGCTGAGTGGAAAAAACTCCAATGTCCACCATATAACAGGAACACAGATTAGGCCCACTGCTGAACAGAGAACTCATTCTGACAATATTCCTCAAGTGGATGACTTTGTACATGTTAATGAACACAATAACCTTCCTCTCCCCAGAACACATCAAAACTTGCTCTACCATGGGGTTGATGTTGCATCAAGCTCCCACCCTGCTATGGCCTGTGGTATTCATGTCACTATGGAAGATCCTTTCCTGAATGCACAACCTACCCTCACAAGCTGAAGCTCAACTCTGTCTGAATTAGGCTACTTTGTACAGAACACATCAAAGCTTGCTCTACAATGGGGTTGATGTTGCATCAAGCTCCCACCCTGCTATGGCCTGTGGTATTCATGTCACTATGGAAGATCCTTTCCTGAATGCACAACCTACCCTTACAAGCTGAAGCTCAACTCTGTCTGAATTAGGCTACTTTGTACAGAACACATCAAAGCTTGCTCTACAATGGGGTTGATGTTGCATCAAGCTCCCACCCTGCTATGGCCTGTGGTATTCATGTCACTATGTAAGATCATTTCCTGAATGCACAACATACCCTTACAAGCTGAAGCTAAACTCTGTCTGAATTAGGCTACTATGTACAATTCATAACATGAAATTAAAAAATTAAATATATTTAGCCTTCCTGTGGCCTAATTTGAAATAGAACAATCAATATTTGGAATTATTGTAAATCTAGCCATATAGGCCTAGTGAATCCCTCACTCTCAAACTGACAACCTCAGTGACTCCAGTCTGTTCTAATATAATAGCCACACACATGAGACAACAATCCACAACAAGCATTATGAAGTAATGAATGGAGTAACATACATTTTATAAAATAGATAATGTTCAATAGTTCAAAGACTCATATTTTGTTTTCAGAGTCACATTCTTGCTAAACATTTTTAAACATGGTGGAATAACATACAATTCATTGCAACATGATGTTAACAACATCGCGGCTTATGTATAACAAACGAATTTCCCATATGAAATACTGCGCTGGTGTAGCTCAGTGGTTACTTCGAACACTTTCTCATTCAGACAGTCCTAAACCTCTGCAAAGGGGTTCGAACCACGGGCGCTGTCCAGCGTTTTGCCAGTCACTTATTCATCACTGTAGCTAACCTTTGATTATATTGAGCAAGAAAATAGAGACTACAACAAAACAAGAGTTACTATGTATGCATAAATTGGAATTTAGATTACATTTCACATAATTGCTGCCTGTGATACAAAGTAGTGAAACAGTGAACCCCTTTGGCCTACCTCCCCATGGTCCCAGATTCAGCTCGGTTTTATTGTCTCCTTATATGAGTTATAGCTACCACTTCTAAATAAAACAATCCATATTTTGAATATTTTTTTGTTGAGTAGCTAGATTACTGTAAACTCGCCAGTCACTTTTTCATCACTGTAGCAATTTGATGGGTATTGAGCGGGAAAATAGAGACTACAACAAAACAAGACAGAGTTACGGTGCATGCAGTCATCATTCATTCGCGAATTTAGATTAACTTTCACATAACTGTCTATGACCAAAGTTGTGAAACAGTGAACCCCTTCGGACCAAAATATTTTTTTTTGTAGGCTACTTGCCCACGGTCCCAGATTCAGGATCGGTTTTATATTTTGTCTCCTTCTGATTTATACTAGGGGTGTGGTTAGAATGCTGATCCTAGATCTGCACAGTTGATGAAGCCCGGTAAAGATGGCCACCACATTAGATCCATTTGATTTATCTTACCCGGCGCAGTTTCGAGAAGCAATGGAATGGTAAACGGGTCAAATCTGCACACTGAGCGCGCCAGACGATGTAAATTAAGCGCACATAAAATGTGGTACATGCGCAGACCATAGTCATTGGCGCAGACAGCCAGTAATGTTGACAAACAACTGGGGAGGGGCCAATTGCACGGTAAGTGTTTCCGATCTTGTATGTAGCTATTGTACAAATACTGTATTCTCTATGCAATTAAATGTTTCAAGCAGCGTTGTACAAATGCCACATTTTGACATTTGCCTGGCTTTATTACTGGCTAAATAGCTAGTTTACGTTAACTCACAACATTAGCTAGTAGCAGCTAGCTATAGCAAAGGTGCTTTGTTTTACTGACCCGTCGCAGCTTGAAGGAACCGCTGGAATAATGCAGCTTAATGCTAATGCTAGCTACATATTCGTAATTTATACAAGTAAATATCGTTATGTGTGTTGGTTAGCTACAACTTTAGCACGCTGGATTTGGCATTTTGAATTTTGATATTTCGCTGCAGCTGTTTGCATGACGTCTTCAGCAATATAATGATCTGCAAAGTTACAGGGTAGTTATTTGCTGAATGTTCCACGCTCGCGGCTACATTGTAGGGGGGCAACATCGACTGTAACTACTGAAGGGGCCTAAATAGTACTGTTATCGCTCCAATCAAACATACTGTATAGCTGGTTCCTAGATTATTCTAGATCGATACACGCCGAGCCTGTACCAATGTTTCAGGTTAGTGATTGGGGTTCTGTAGCCTAGTTTGTTTTCCCCAAAAGATAACCAGATGTACCTTTTCCTGTAGCCTGTTTAGCTCCCGGGTGAATGAAGGAGATTCTCTTTCCAGTTGACATTGTCTGTGAAAATGAAGGGGTGAGCTAACAAAACATTGATTTAACCATAATCCATTTGAACCAAATCTATTTCCACATGATTTGTTGTAATGAATTTGAGTGTTGGGCTGGATGGTCATATTCTAGCACAAGTTGAAAGAGTGGTGTGTTACTGTATATTAACATTGTTATTCTTATTTCGTTATGTAGTCAACAGAAAAGCCCTGACCCGGATGAAAGTGCACATGTCATTGAAGAAGGTAATGTCATGTAGAAAGGAAATAATGCCCCTCAAAACATCAGAAGACAAGACACCCGTGGTATTTTCTTGCTGATATTATAGAGACTATGTGTTCTGATTTTTCTCTACCAGGTGCAGTGGCTACAGCAGATGACCCATCAGCTGCCATCGCCACCATTCAGTCTGCCGCCACCTTCTCCTCAGAGCATCCCATAAAGTATCTATTCAAGACTGAGGGAGCAGGGGGGCAGGTAGGGGAGCTGTACTACCCTCCCACTGGTCAGGTACAGTTAGGGAGAGCATACTCTACAGGGCTCACTAGATCTAGCCGAAGTCCCTGAGCTAGAGCTCTGAGCCCAGCCATTGCCCATCCATAGTTTTCTGAGGCTCAGTCTTCTGTCATTACTAATGACCGAATTGATGTTTCGCTCAACAAACCTGTGTGTTTTATTTTGCTGAAGGTGACATACAGAGTCATCCAGGTGTCTGATGGACAGTTGGAGGCTCAAAGTGATGGAGCCACAGCGGTCAGTGTGCTAACTGGATTTCCTGCAGCCACACAGCCTGTGACCCAGGTGAGAATTTATATGAGCAGGACTTGGGACCCTCTCAGCGGGAAACACTGGTTGAAATGATATACAAATAAGTCATTTCAACCAGTTTTGCCCACCAGGCTAGTAGTATTCAATCAGTCAGATTCTGGAAATCAAACATAGCATTGTTTTTAATCTGGGATAATAAAGATTCTCTATTCTATTCCTCTACTTCTACTACTCACTGTGTACAGTTTTCATTGTTATTCAACACTGACAAAGGTGTCCTCTTGCTGTAGGCTTTGTTCTCTCAGTCCGAGGGGTTGGAGGGGGACAGCACTGAGACTCATTACACCTACTACCCTGCCACCATCGCTGATGCTTCACCAGGCACCATGGTAACCAGCGTGGTGCAGGCATCTGATACACATCTAAGTCAGAGCACTCCCACTGGTGAGGAGATTAAGAAGACTCAATCACATATAAATAGAATTGCTAGATAGAATGAATAGCTCTTATTTTTATGCTCAATCAGGTTGTGCATTTATTTCCAGTTGGCTTTCCATTGTGATTGCCATTTGATATTGATACATTTATATTGACAATTTGGATTGAAGGAAGCAGGGGAATTCTTTGTTCTTTGTTTCAGGGCAGTTGTATGTGATGATGTCCCCCCAGGAAGTGCTGACGGGAGCCAACCAGAGGTCCATTGCACCTCGCACACAACCTTACAACACGTAAGCTGCCATTTTGATCAGTGCAGTAGGTACTGGACTGGAGAAGCCAGGAGAATCATCACAGTTACCATACTAGTTAGTCACACTGTCCTGTGTCCATTCATGAGTTTCTTTGTGTGTTGGGTTATAATTACTTAGCCTTGTTACTGTTTTAGCATCACATATGGATGTGTGCATCCGTATCCTGTGTATGACAACCGTTATCATTGTAATATATCTGTTTTATTAATGTCTATACTGATTGTGTCTGGCAGAAAATCAGAGATCCCACGCACTTCTAGAGATGACAAAAGGCGAGCCCAGCACAACGAGGGTGAGACCTAGATACCCATCATAAATTACTCGTACAATACTTAATATGAAATGTCTCTTAAATGCTAGTTGGGTTTGCATGTCATAATGAGCACAGAATCATATGTTGCCCTGCCAACTTACTCAAATTTGTCATTGTGTAATTTGTCTCCAAGTTGAACGTAGACGCAGGGACAAGATCAACAACTGGATCGTCACGCTCTCAAAGACCATCCCAGACTGCAATATTGACCCTACCAAGTCAGGGCAGGTCAGTATCAGCAATGAGGTCAGTATCACCATAAAAGGGGTCACTATCAAGTCTCATGAGTATGGCCAGGATTTTTTCCTGACCATGTTACCTGACTAGAAATAACTTAGCTATAAAAACGAGGACCCAGAGTTTTTCCTTGTCAGAACACATTCTCAGGAAAAACCTCCTGGCCCTACATGGGAGAGGGTGACATGGTCTTTGTGTTTTGGTCCAGAGTAAAGGTGGGATCCTCTCCAAAGCCTGTGACTATATCCAGGAGCTCCGGCAGAACAACCTCCGGCTAGGGGATGACCTAAGCACCCTGGAGAGGCTCAGAATGGACAACCAACTACTGAGGCAGGAGGTAAAACACTACGGCTGCATTTACATAGGCAGCCCAATTCTGATATTTTGCCCAATTATTGTAGAAAGAGCTGATCTGATTGGTCAAAAGACCAATAAGTGGGAAAAGATCAGAATTGGGCTGCCTGTGTAAACAGCCTACTATGATTCGTTCACGCTTTATAATAGGTTCAGATTTTGATTTTGCTGATCAGGCTGTAGGATTAGTGAGTGAGTGAGAGATTTTTGTGCTATCATCAATCCTGTTCACCTACTTACTACAATACTAATTATATGCAATCACACAGAACCACAGAAAATGTGTTTGAGATTTGACTACATTGTAGTCGGACTGCACAGCATCACTGATCTATGAATCACCTTGCATTCAAACAACTACTTATTAACTACTAATAAAGTGATCAAGGTTAGGGGTTCTGTACCTCGCCGTGCTCAAACTGTACCCCTCAAACATGCTGAAAATGTAACTTGCGAACAAAATACCAAACCTTAGGACAACTTTTCACGAAAATCCATGCATCAGCTGTAATAATAGGCTTTTTTTAAAGCTGCTTTTCCCCTCCAATTTTTCACAGGTAGAAGACTGGAAATCCAAGAACCAGATTCTGAGGAACCAGCTGCGACAGAATGGCATTGTTGGAGCAGCAAGCGCAGACCCTCAGTGAGGAGCAGCATGGGTAGTCAGGGGAGAGGACAGATGTTGGATCATAGAATAGGAATATCTCAGTGGAGGAATGGTAGAATTAACATGTGACAGAACTTTGGACCTCAAACCAGAAGAAATTTCTCCACTTCACTACAAAATCAGTCTGAAGGAGTTTGCAGATAGGTCATTAAATGGTCACATTTTACATAAGGAACACCATGTTAGCTCTTATAAGTAAAGATTTTTCCCACAGCTCTTCAGCTGTCATGTACATACAATTGTTTAGCTTTTTTACCTTTGACACATTTGCGCTTCATTGTCAAGTATATTTAGTAACTCTTAGTATAAGTTTCAAAATACATTTACAGTCGTGGTCAAAAGTTTTGAGAAGGACACAAATATTAATTTTCACAAAGTCTGTTGCCTCAGTTTTTATGATGGCAATTTGCATATACTCCAGAATGTCATGAAGAGTGATCGGATGAATTGCAATTAATTGCAAAGTCCCTCTTTGCCATGAAAATGAACTTAATCCCCCAAAAACATTTCCACTGCATTTCAGCCCTGCCACAAAAGGACCAGTTGACATCATGTCAGTGATTCTCTCGTTAACACAGGTGAGAATGTTGACAAGGACAAGGCTGGAGATCACTCTGTCATGCTGATTGAGTTAGAATAACAGACTGGAAGCTTTAAAAGGAGGGTGGTGCTTGAAATCATTGTTCTTCCTCTGTTAACCATGGTTACCTGCAAGGAAACACGTGCCGTCATCATTGCTTTGCACAAAAAGGGCTTCACAGGCAAGGATGTTGCTGCTAGTAAGATTGCACCTAAATCAACCATTTATCGGTTCATCAAGAACTTCAAGGAGAGAGGTTAAATTGTTGTGAAGAAGGCTTCAGGGCGTCCAAGAAAGTCCAGCAAGCGCCAGGACCGTCTCCTAAAGTTGATTCAGCTGCGGGATCGGGGCACCACCAGTGCAGAGCTTGCTCAGGAATGGCAGCAGGCAGGTGTGAGTGCATCTGCACGCACAGTGAGGTGAAGACTTTTGGAGGATGGCCTGGTGTCACGAAGGGCAGCGAGGAAGCCACAAAAGGTACAGGGATTGGACTGCTGAGGGCTGGGGTGAAGTCATTTTCTCTGATGAATCCCCTTTCTGATTGTTTGGGGCATCTGAAGAAGACAAGGTGAGCGCTACCATCAGTCCTGTGTCATGCCAACAGTAAAGCATCCTGAGACCCTTCATGTGTGGGGTTTCTTCTCAGCCAAGGGAGTGGGCTCACTCACAATTTTGCCTAAGAACACAGTTATGAATAAAGAATAATAATAATAATATGCCATTTAGCAGACGCTTTTATCCAAAGCGACTTAGTCATGCGTGCATACATTTTTATTTTTTTGTGTATGGGTGGTCCCGGGGATCGAACCCACTACCTTGGTACCAACACATCCTCCGAGAGCAACTTCTCCCAACCATCCACAAACAGTTTGGTGACGAACAATGCATTTTCCAGCATGATGGAGCACCTTGCCATAAGGCAAAGTGATAACTAAGTGGCTCGGGGAACAAAACATCGACATTTTGGGTCCATGGCCAGGAAACTCCCCAGACCTTAATCCCATTGAAAACTTGTGGTCAATCCTCAAGAGGTGGGTGGACAAACAAAAACCCACAAATTCTGACAAACTCCAAGCATTGATTATGCAAGAATGGGCTGCCATCAGTCAGGATGTGGCCCAGAAGTTAATTGACAGCATGCCAGGGCGGATTGCAGAGGTCTTGGAAAAAGAAGGGTCAACACTGCAAATATTGACTCTTTGCATAAACTTAATGTAATTGTCAATAAAAAGCCTTTGACACTTATGGAATGCTTGTAATTATACTTCAGTATACCATAGTAACATCTGCCAAAAATATCTAAAAACACTGAAGCAGCAAACTTTGTGAAGACCAATACTTGTGTCATTCTCAAAACTTTTGACCACGACTGTACATTTGACACATCTAGAGTGTCAAGTGGCTCAGCACGTTGTTTCTCTAAAGTTGTCAGTGGAAAATGTATTACAATTATATATATTGTAATAAAGGATCTTTGTATTGATAAATTGATGGAACTTCATAATTGAGTGTGAAAACTTCATGGGATTGAGAGCTTTCTGTTCAGTTTACTATGAACATCAGTTGCATCATTCTGAGTTTTCATTTCATCATTAGCCAACCTAGTATATAATGTATGATTGTCATTAGCATTTTTAATAATAATAAAAAATATATATATAAACAAGTCATGGTTTTATGAACTATATTTTCAATTTTTTTCTGTTTCCTGAATGCATGCAATTTATGGGAACTCGCCGGCAGGGGGTCATCATTCGGAGACACTGGCCCTTTAAGAATTAGGCTACAGTGTAGCGGTCCTCTAATCACATTTCAACGTGAAATCGTCTGGTACACAATTTTACTGTTTATTGTACCGAATCGCATAACCCAAGGTATTTGATGTCGTTCGCAAGCGAATAAGACTACGGCCAAGAAAATGATCTGCATTTTATTGGTAGCTGGCCATGGCACTGTTCTAGAAACTCAGATAAAGGTAAGTTGTTTATGTGAGCAGACGAGGTTTGGGTGCAGAGTTCGCGTACATGGTTGGTTCATTTCACAACACAAGCAGGTCAATGCACACAAAAACATACACTGCACTTCAATAATACCAAATCAGACTTACCGTCGCACAAGGTAGGCTAACTACTAAAATAATGCAAAGATTTAGTTTATTCGTGAAGATAACTTTTTCTCAGGAAGAAAAATGTATGTTCAATGACACAACGTTCAGTCAGTCTCGGAGTGTTACATAGAGTGCATTCGGAATGTATTCAGATCCCTTGACTTTTTCCACATTTTGTTACGTTACAGCCTTATTATAAAATGGATTGAATTGTTGAGGTCCTGAGCATTCTGGAGCAGGTTTTCATCAAGGATCTCTCTGTACTTTGCTCCGTTCATCTTTCACTCGATCCTGACTAGTCTCCCAGTCCCTGCCGCTGAAAAACATCCCCACAGCATGATGCTGCCACCACCATGCTTAATGTACCAGGTTTCCTCCAAACGTGACACTTGGCATTCAGGCCAAAGAGTTCAATCTTGGTTTCATCAGACCAGAGAATCTTGTTTCTCATGGTCTGAGAGTCCTTTAGGTGCCTTTTGGCAAACTCCAAGCGGGCTGTCATGCCTTTTACTGAGGAGTGGCTTCTGTCTGGCCACTCTACCATAAAGGCCTGATTGGTGGAGTGCTGCAGAGATGGTTGTTCTTCTGGAAGGTTCTCCCATCTGTGACCATTGGGTTCTTGGTCACCTCCCTGACCAAGGCCCTTCTCCTCGATTGCTCAGTTTGGCCAGGCGACCAACTTTAGGAAGAGTCTTGGTGGTTTCAAACTTCTCCCATTTAAGAAGTCGCTCTGGATAAGAGCGTCTGCTAAATGACTAAAATGTAAAATGTAATAATAATGGAGGCCACTTTGTTTTTGGGGACCTTCAATGCTGCAGACATTTTTTGGTACCCTTCCACAGATCGGTGCCTCGACACAATCCTGTCTCGGAGCTCTACGGCCAATTCCATCGACCTCATGACTTTTATTTTATAGACAGGTGTGTGCCTTTCCAAATCATGTCCAATCAATTTAATTTACCACAGGTGGACTCCAATCAAGGATGATCAATGGAAACAGGATGCACCTGAGCTCAATTTCGAGTCTCATAGCAAAGGGTCTGAATACTTATGCAAAAATGTCTAAAAGCCTGTTTTCGCCTTGTCATTATGGGGTATTGTGTGTAGATTGATGAGGGAAAACATGTATTTAATCCATTTTGAAATAAGGCTGTAATGTAACAAAATGTGGAAAAAGGGAACGGGACTGAATACTTTCCGAATTAGGTCTCTTTTTTCCTATTCACCTTTATGACTGTAAGGCAGGCTGAGGTGTGTGTGTGTGTTTGAGAGCGAGGGAGAGAGAGATAACTGGTCACTATGCTATAGGCCTGCTGAAATATGTCCAAGTATCAACACCTTTTTGGGGAATATTAGTTCTAAGGTTCTAAGGTGTGCAACAACTGCCAAACCCACATCCCTTCACTCCTTTTTTGTCAATTCTCTAGAATGATGTCACAGGTTTGTATGGACAGCTGACTGGGGTGCCAAAGGCATTGTTGCCTGGGATAGGAGGAAAGAAAATCCTGGACTTCTGGTGGGAGACGGTGAACACGTGAGTTATCAGTGAAATTAATGACTGTCGACTGCCCTTACAGTTTTCCTGTACTACATGTCTTATACTCAGTCCCAGTTGGCATAATTACATAATTGAATCCCTTTAACCTTGGAATATGTATTTCTCTCCAGGCGGCAGTTGTTCAGTGAGGTCTATCTGGTCACAAATGCAGACAAGTAAGTACAGTAACATGTAGTAACAGTATTGACACTTACTGTATTTCATCATAGCAGACTGAACTGATCCTGCGTCCCATGTATTCACATTTCAGCCAATTGTATTGGGAGTTGTTGTCCTATGACCTGGGAAGGATTGATTATATAATATGCCATTTAGCAGACGCTTTTATCCAAAGCGACTTACAGTCATGTGCGCATACATTTTTACGTATGGGTGGTCCCGGGGATCGAACCCACTACCCTGCCGTTACAAGCGCCATGCTCTACCAATTGAGCTACGGAGGACCACTTACTGCTTAGCTGTTCACCTATGTCTCCCATTCCAGGTATAAGCACTATGAGCGCTGGGCAACGGCCAATGACTTCCCTGTGGAGAATGTAGTGAACGACGGCAGCACCACCCTCGAGGGCCGGCTTGGAGCAGTGGCTGACCTGGAGCTCGCCATCCGCAGCCGCAAGCTGCAAGACGATGTCATGGTGGTACGGCACGGCACTGATCCTAGACGTCACTTCATTATCATTTTATAATTTCCTAATTGTGTGGATTGAAATGTTCCATTGTGTGGTAATTATTTTCCAAACTGTGTTTGTGGACAGATTGCAGGGGATATGCTCTGTGCAGACCAGAACTTTGATATTGCTCAGGTTCTCCGCTTCTTCAAGTCCAAGGTAAGATAACATACTGTATGTGCTCCTTCTGGTGAATAACAACATATACCTCACCTCTGAGAAACTGTAACCACACTCATAGTGGAGTAGGTTTTTGGCCTTGTTTACATGTTAGTATCTCTGTCTTTGACAGCCTGGAGAGCTGGCCATATACTATGAGCTGGAGGAGGGAGAGAAGAGCAGCTCCAGGGGTATAGTGGAGGTATGCCCTGAGACCCACAGGTAGGTAACAGGGAAAAAATTATCTGTGGCAGAACTTATCTTGATACCAGTATATTGTTGATAGCAGTACTCCCATTTGATCACTGTATGGGTAATTTGCCACCAACAGAAAAGCCTAAAAGCTTGGGTATCTCTGTGTATTTTAGGATAACTCGCTTCCTTGAGAAGCCACAGGAGGGTGTGACAGCATTGCGTCTGGCCAGTGTGGTGTTCTACTGCCTTCGCAAAGCCACACTGCCTTACCTCTCAGATTTCCTCACCCTGCAGCCGCAAGCCCAAGACAGGACCTTCGGCAGGTTCTGGGTCAGTAAAGACTGTGAACATGGGAATATTTGGGTTCAGTTCAGTTTTCAATTCAGTGACTTCCGGAAGTGAATTGAAATTCAATTCATTAATTGAAAATTGCCTGTTGTTTTATATGAGCATTTTGAAGTCATGATTTGAATTTCAATTCACTTTCTGAATTGAAAGCTGGATTGACCCCAACTCTGGTTATTACTGTATCGTTAGTACTGTCTATCAAATCGGTTAGCAACTAACACTCACATCACGAGACTCTCTGTTTGTCTTTTCACCCAGGAGTGGATCATCAATGAGGAGAAGTTACCTGTGTTTGGCATGAAACTGCCCACAGGGTTCCAGCTCATTGGACAAGTGGTGGGTTGCTTTTTCCCCCACCCATACAGACTACTGTTGAGTTAACATAATATGCTAAATGACAAATAGTGTGACTATAGTGTAAGTTTCAGTTCAAGTTGTTATGAAATGAGATATGTAACTCTCCACTGGAGAGCATGCAAATAGATTGACAGTCATTTAAGCATCACAATATAGTGGAAGGAAGGTGGTATGACTAGATGGTTAGCTCTATTGGAAAGAGTGATTTGATGATGATGTATATTGGCGATATGCATTTATCTTCTGGATATCACAGGGGCTGTCAGACTACACCAAGTGGCTTGCCCACTATTCTGCCCAGCAACAGCAATTCCCTGCCAAACCCATAACGTGCCGCTCATACGCAAGGTAGACTGCACCGCTACAAAGACTTTATGATAAATAGTATTGATGGGTTGTTCTCTCAGCTTTTGGACTCCATCTTCAGTGAATATGTCCTTTCAGCGAATGTGATCTAACATCATCTTTCACTTCCTCATAGAGTTGGACTGATGGGGAATCCTTCTGATGGCTTCAATGGGAAAACGATTGCCATGACCATCTCCAACTTCTGGGCTGAGGTCACACTGATGGAGAGCCAGACTCTGGTAACAGTCAGACTTGACTCCAGTTAATATACAGTACACGGCAGGACAATACAAAATGCGTAGTGTCATCTCTGATAAAACATTTATGTATTCAACCATATAGATGGTATGAATGATATGTTTGCTCTGTTTTCTTCAGGTTCTTATGCCTCATCCGCTCAATGACCCGACTGAATTTGGAAGCTTGCAGGATCTGTACTGTATCAGCCGTAAGGAGGGGTCAGTGTAAAAGCCCTAATGCAACACATACATGCAGTATATTTATATGATGAATTCCCAAACCTTATTGAAATCGATATTGTTTTGATCTACAGGTACTTGGGAGGTCTACGGTTACTCCAGGCTACCTGTAAAAAGTTTTACCAGTTCTGTTCAAAACAAGGGTGAGAAACAATGTCATTGGAGCCAGTAACAGCAAGTGCAGATTATTCGATAACTCTGATGTGGGGGGCTACAGCTGAAAATTCAGATTCTGACATGGTTAATGCTCATTTGAGTCCCTGCATACTTTCTTTGGCAGTATCGCTTTGACAAAGCAGAACTTCACTCTCAAGTATGATACCAACATTCCTCGCCAGGTGGTAAGTGTCTACACTACAGTCTCTCTATTTAAAGGCCCACTCTGTGATATTTATTAGGTGTTTTTGTTCATTTGAATTAATGATACCCATTAACTCTTGAAGAATATCACTTATAAATGTCTCATGAGCCTAGTTCATGACAGTGTATCCTGTGAAAGTCCCCGAGAGATCTTTATGAATACTGTTTTCAATTATGTTAGGCCAAAAGGCTAGTGATAATGTTAGTGATTGATTTAGTTATTATTTCTCCCCTCCCTGCTTTGTTGAAGGGCCTGGCAGGAAGTAGGTAAGCGCTGCCTGGTGAACTATTATGTTTCTTCTATATTTTATAGATTAACCACATACTAATCAATATTTCTTCTGAGTCATATACTTTTGCCTTTTTTGGTCTTGTCATCTTTTCTAGCTCAAACACCCTTTGTGTTCATAATTACGTTTCTGTCTATTTATACCATGTTATAACGTCTTAATGTGTATAATTAAATAATGTCTTCTCTAACAGTGCAATAGTGTCTGCCACCCTGAAGTGTCTGATGAAATTCTACAACATCACAGAAAATGTAAGAAGAATAACATGTTACTCTGCAGTTCACTCTAATCATGTGCCAAAAAAAACCTGTGTTTAGTTGTTTTGTTCTGTTGTTTGCCCTAGGATCTTCCCAAACCCATCAGGGCCAACTTCATCCTCAACGTCGAGACGGATGAACTCTTCATCACTGCTGGTCTTCAGGACAGAGTTGTTCAGGTCAGCAATAAAAAGATAACACTCCCCTTTTCCCACTACTGAGCTGAGCCAAACCAAGCGGAGCTGTACTGTACTGTGCTGACCTGGTTACTGTAGTTGTTGTAATTGTCCTGGAAAGGACAATGTGAAAGGAAAATATCTCCATAGTAGTTGAGCCTGTGCTGCACAGCTAAAGTTTTTTTCTGACAAAAATTGTGTTTTCTTTTCATTGCAGGTCTATGAGGGCTTGGTCTACATGGACTTTAGCAAACAACTGATGGATGAACAGGGCTATGGTATTTGAAATGTGAAGTCTCAGTAGCTGTTATAGCACATAAACATATTTTATGAACTCCTATACATAATAAGGACTGCCAGTATATTAACGCTAATAATAATGGTGAATACAGCTGTGAGCAGCAATGAACAGGGTTCACAGGATGTCAGAAACGACAAGATCAGTATCATAACAAAGCAAGCATTATATCATGTAGGATCTATCTTCCTTTATGTGCAATCAGTTTTTTTACATTTTCTTTTTTTTTGTCATTTATCAGACGCTCTTATCCAGAGCGACTTACAGTTAGTGAGTGCATACATTTTCATACTGGCCCCCCATGGGAATCGAACCCACAACCCTGGTGTTGCAAGCGCCATGCTCTACCAACTGAGCTACACGGGGGGCCTATCAGTGAAAGCATTACCATGTTTCTCTCAATACTACAAGGATGAAGCAAGTGAAGTTAAGTCTAGTGCTGTAGGTTGGTTATCTTGGAATGCAGCAGGTAATCATACTTAATGTATTGAGTTTACCGTATATATATAAATATGAATATTTATAAGTATATACACTGAGTGTGCAAAACAGTAAGAACACATGCTCTTTCCATGGTATAGACTGACCAGGTGAATCCAGGTAAAAGCTATGATCCGTTATTGATGTCACTTGTTAAATCCACTTCAATCAGTGTAGATGAAGGGGAGGAGACTAGTTAAAGAAGGATTTTTAAGCCTTGAGACAATTGAGACATGGATTGTGTATATGTGCCATTCAGAGGGTGAATGGGCAAGACAAAATACTTAAGTGCCTTTGAACGGGGTATGGTAGTAGGTGCCAGGCGCACCGGTTTCTGTCAAGAACGGCAACGCTGCTGGGTTCTTCACGCTCAACAGTTTCCCATGTGTATCAAGAATGGTCCACCACCCAAAGGACATCCAGCCAACTTGACACAACTGTGGGAAGCATTGGCGTCAACATGGGCCAGCATCCCTGTGGAACGCTTTCGACACCTTGTAGAGTCCATTCCCGACGAATTGAGGCTGTTCTAAGGGCAAAAGTGGGACGTGCAACTCAATATTAGGTGTTCTTAATGTTTTGTACACTCAGTGTATATGCTCACTGCGCAAGCAGCAGGACTTCCAGTTTCTTATTTTCCAAAAATAAAATATCCACTTTTCACTACAATCAGACCACATAATAGGGCAACAATATGTGATTATACAGATATACTAATCACGATATTTAACATTGTTCGTCTGCATAATTAAAATCTAACATTCATTTGCATGAGACAAAGTCCACTTGATCAATGGTTATTGCTCTAGTATCCTGGTGCCAATGACATCTATAGTGCCACCAACTGGTCTGGTGCAGCCATCCAAGGTTGCAGTGACTTTATATTCACACAGCTTCTAAGGACATATACATAAGATTTACATACCAAATGTCTTGGCCCCATGTCCATCGGTTCAGTTCTTATAGCCCTGGTGTGATATGTTGCCGTCGAGTGGTGTGGCGTGGCCAACTTTGAATGCAGCAACTCATAATTCATTGAGTCTATATATCAAATCTTGAGTCAATCTGACTTATGGTTCATGAGAAGAAGATTTTCAAAGTATTTTATAGCATTAACATATGTGCTAACGCGCATCTATAGGTACAGTGCGGCCATATTTGAATTCAACAAAAAAAATTCTCAAAACCATTAAAGACTCATATAATGAGATAACAATACCAAATTCAGTGTGGTTAATCTTAGGGACGTCCATGATAGCGACGACAATTTTCAAGTTGATAGGCCACTGTGGAGTTGATTTACAGTGGTTTTAGGTGGATGCATAAAGTCAGATGTTTGATTTGTCAATAGCTCAGCCATCTTTTGACCAATCCCTTAGCTTTTCTCAAACTAGTTAAGACGTAACAAGGGCCTACATTCCACATTTGATCTATGGTTCATGAGAAGATTTTTTAAAAGTATTTTTTACATATTGTAGCATATTAGCGTATGTGCTAATATGCATCAACTGTTATAGTGTTGCCATCTTTGAATACATCAACGTCATTTCTCAAACTCTTTATGGACTTGTGATTTGGAGTGAATCTTACTTTTAGTCGATGAGAATATTTTGTATTATGATTTTAAGCATTAGCGTTACAAAGTCAAAAAAGTGTTAATAGTTTCCTTATTTTTTAAGATATCAATGCCAAATTTAGTATGGTTCATCATAGTAATGGCTTTGATGACCCTAAAATGTTTCAAGTTGATAGGCCATTGTTGAGTGGATTTACGAAGGATTTAAATGGACACGTAAAATCTCATTTCCTGATTTATCAATAACTCAGCCATCTCTTAACTGATCCCTTATCTGTTCTCAAACTAAGTTAAGAGCTAGACCTAAATACCGAATTTGGTTCATGAGAGGAAGTTCTTTAAATATTTTCTGAAATTTCCAAGATGGAGGCAAATCTATTCCGCTGGACCTTATGGGTCCTTGAGGCACATTTGTTCAACATGAGGAAAGACACCTACATACAAAGATTCAAGTCTCTAGGTCAAACCGGGTGACGGACATTAGGGTGTAATTGAGACTGCTTATAATAGTGCCACCTATAGGCCAATCGGTGCTATTATTTTTGATCAAGTTACTCATGGCCTCTAGTTTCGGTGTGCCAAATTAGAAAAAAGTTACCAATCTATGCTTGATAACTGAACCCCTGCAGGGGTGTCACTCATTCCACTGAGGTTTTTGTTTTTTCCTTTTAATTAAGACCTAGACAACCAGGTGACCTTAATTCATCAGTCAAGTACAAGGGTGGAGTGAAAACCAGCAGACACTCGGCCCTCCATGGAATGAGTTTGACACATGCGGCCTAATGATTGATTAATGATAATGATTTTTGAAAAGTAATTCATTTCTTTAGGGGTATGTGAGTTTGTGCAAGCGTGTTTTTAAAGGCACCTGTGCATATCTTTGTGCATCCTCTTACATATATCTCGAGCTGAACATTTATGTATACATTATGTAACTGAGTTTACAATTAACCTTTTACATGTTCATGTTTGTGTGTTGACTGTACACAGGGGATTACATTTCTATGGACATGAGCAGCCTGCCACCGTTCTGGTTAGCTTATCTGAGTGATCCCAGTGACTCTGGTCGGATTCACAGCAACGTCAGACAGCGCTGGCTCAATGGTAAGACACATACACACACACACACACACGGTAAGCTCGGTTGGCAGGCAGCAATGTTCACCAAGGTTGGGGTCAATTCCATTTGGAATTTCAGTTAATAATAATAATATAATAATAATATGCCATTTAGCAGACGCTTTTATCCAAAGCGACTTACAGTCATGTGTGCATACATTTTTACGTATGGGTGGTCCCGGGCATCGAACCCACTACCCTGGCGTTACAAGCGCCATGCTCTACCAATTGAGCTACAGAGGACCACGTTAACTTCTTGTATTGACGGAATTATCACTTCATCGATTTTAAACTGTAGGCTAGAGGAATCAGATGATAATGAACAGGAATACTTTTGTTATCTATCCGTATTTAGTCCATCTGTCCACCTCTGTTTTCAGGAGAAGCTGAAGTGGTTGAGGCCATGAAGTCTTTTGCGGAGCTCACAGATAAAGCCAGGTTTGTGTGAGATGTTTGCAGGCGCACAGGTTCAGTGGCAGTAGTGCCCCTGGTGCAATAGCAAAGGCACAACATCACTGGATGGTAGTTATGGGATTTGAACCAGCAGCCCTCTGGTGCTTGTCTGCCCCTCGAACCTCTGTCTACATACTCCGCCACAAAGTTATTGCCTGTCTCTTTGATATGGCTTAAAGATGCAATCTAGGATCTTAAGCGCAACAAATTCGTAACATGTAAAAAAAGATGTATACAGTACCATTCAAAAGTTTGGACACCTACTCATTCCAGGGTTTTTCTTTATTTTTACTATGTTCTACATTGTAGCATAATAGTGAAGACGTCAACACTATGAAATAACACATGGAATCATGTAGTAACCAAAAAAGTGTTAAACAAATCAAAATATATTTTATTTTTGAGATTCTTCAAAGTAGCCACACTTTGCCTTGAAGACAGCTTTGCACACTCTTGGTATTCTCTCAACCAGCTTCATGAGGTAGTCACCTGGAATGCATTTCAATTAACAGTTGTGCCTTGTTAAAAGTTAATTTATGGAATTTCATTCCTTAATGCGTTTGAACGAATCAGTTGTGTTGTGACAAGGTAGGGGTGGTATACAGGAGATAACCCTATTTGGTAAATTACCAATTCCATATTATGGCAAGAACAGTTCAAATAAGTAAAGAGAAACGACAGTCCATCATTACTTTAAGACATGAAGGTCAGTCAATCCGGAAAATGTCAATAACTTTGAACGTTTCTTCAAATGCAGTCGCAAAAACCATGAAGCGCTATGATGAAACTGGCTCTCATGAGGACCGCCACAGGAAAGGAAGACCCAGAGTTACCTCTGCTGCAGAGGATCCGTTCATTAGAGTTAACTGCACCTCAGATTGCAGCCCAAATAAATGCTTCACAGAGTTCAAGTAACAGACACATCTCAACATCAACTGTTCAGAGGAAACTGCGTGAATCAGGCCTTCATGGTCGAATTGCTGCAAAGAAACCACTACTAAAGGACACCAATAAGAAGAAGAGACTTGCTTGGGCCAAGAAATACGAGCAATGGACATTAGACCGGTGGAAATATGTCCTTTGGTCTGATGAGTCCAAATTTGAGATTTTGGTTCCAACCGCCGTATCTTTGTGAGATGCAGAGTAGGTGAATGGATGATCTCCCCATGTGTGGTTCCCACCGTGAAGCATGGAGGAGGAGGTGTGGGGGTGCTTTGCTGGTGACACTGTCAGTGATTTATTTAGAATTCAAGGTACACTTAACCAGCATGGCTTCCACAGCATTCTGCAGCGATACGCCATCCCATCTGGTTTGCGTCTAGTGGGACTATCATTTGTTTTTCAACAGGACAATGACCCAACACACCTCCAGGCTGTGTAAGGGCTATTTGACCAAGAAGGAGAGTGATGGAGTGCTGCATCAGATGACCTGGCCTCCACAATCACCCAACCTCAACCCAATTGAGATGGTTTGGGATGAGTTGGACCGCAGAGTGAAGGAAAAGCAACCAACAAGTGCTCAGCATATATGGGAACTCGTTCAAGACTGTTGGAAAAACATTCCAGGTGAAACTGGTTGAGAGAATGCCAAGAGTGTGCAAAACTGTCATCAAGGCAAAGGGTGGCTATTTGAAGAATCTCAAATATAAAATATATTTTGATTTGTTTAACACTTTTTTGGTTACTACATGATTCCATATGTGTTATTTCATAGTTTTGATGTCTTCACTATTATTCTACAATGTAGAAAATAGTAAAAATAAAGAAAAACCCTTGAATGAGTAGGTGTGTCCAAACTTTTGACTGGTACTGTATATATTTGCAGGACGTAACATATCATACGAAATGGATGATGTAGGACACAATTTGATGACGTAGTACACAAAAAACCTGGGAGCACTTTTGGCTCGTAAGCACCACTCAAAACTACTGGCAAGAATTAGTAGTGCATCTTTAAGTGAGCATTACCTGGTAATGAAACAGTTGGGTTCTCTTGTCCTCCACAGGGTTGCGCTACAGGGAATGGACTGGAGCAGGCTGGCCCAGTTGATGGATGAGAACTTTCAGCTGCGACGGTAAAGAAAAGTGTGACACCCTTTGAGCCTGTCATTGGTTTTAGGAAGTTAATCTCTTTGCTCCCATGGAAAGATAAAACATGATCGTCAACTGTCATAGGGCCAGAAGATTTTCCTGACCCACATGACCTGATCAGGAAAAACTCTTGGCCCTAAAGAGTGAATTTTCATAAACGAACAGCATGATTTTACGTAGTAAGATTTAAGGGCACCTCATTGTTCACAACAGGAAACAACTAATACTGGAACGATCTCTGTCCTATAGGTCTGTGTACACCGAAGACTGTTTGGGACCAGGCAATCTCACGATGGTGCAACTGGCAAGACAGGTAAAGTATAGAGTTACAATTTCCAAGATTATCGTATCTTTTTCCGATTCTGCTTCTTTGTAGTTTTTGTTTATCATTCAGTGTGTTTGCTTGCATTGCTTGCCAATGCAGTTTGGCTCAGCTGCGAAACTACCCGGCAGTGGTGGTGCTGTAGTGGGCTTGTGTCTGGACCAAGGAAGACTGGTAAGACTTCTACTTTCACATCTTAAACAACAATGTATACTGTATGCGCTGTGGTATCAATGGAAAATAGATTAATTGTGTTTCATACTTTGGTCACTTTATTTTGATAGTCCCGTATAAATGGTTAATTGACGCTCAAACTACTATCAACTGCAACTCTGTAATATAACTCGACTTTACTTGATACACCACAGCTTCCTAGGGTTAGGGCTAAAGTTTGATAGTTACTTGAGCATCTATAAACGGGTCCATCTGTAGGCCTTACGTAGAGGACTATCCAGATACAGTGTTACCCATACAGTAGTAATGTTGTGCCTGACTTTTCTTTGACACTAGGTGGAGTTGAGGAAAGCGTTCCAAGAGGCTGGCTGTGTGTTCTGTGTGATTGTGCCATATAACCCATCTGGTACCATTGGAACCAACAGCCAACACTGATTTTAAATTATTTATAATGGGCATCTTAATAATCAATCAAGTGTCAAATCTGTAGCTAGGATAACACAGCATTATATTTTTCTATTTATGTGGGCAAATTTGTAGCCCTTGATTTCCTGTATGAATGGATTATGATGAGACAGTTGTAAAATTAATCTGCCTTGTAATGGTTTGTGAGTAATTTAATAAATGTAACACATTGTCTTTTTATGAACATTGAATAAATAAGGTTTATTAATTTTTTAGGCAAATGCAGTGTATTAGTAGCCTAATTCCACTCATTTATTTCATCTACCATATTAGGCTGGGTCTAATGTTACTCTGTATTATATATTGCTCACTTTATCTAAAATTCCGTTTTATTTTTGGAATCAAACGTAACCTAACGTTTTGAGGACACATTGTAATCATCAAAGCTATACTGAATAGCCTGTTATTATGCTACTATGACTATTATTATTAGGCTACTGACACTCCTGCATGTATCTCTGCTTTTCATACACACAACGCAGCAGCAGACATGATTTGAGTTTCTGGGGGCGGGGAGGAGGGAGCGCCCGCGAACACACTGCTCACAATAATAATCGGTTGTAGTCCAATAGTTATCTTTCTCCACCGCTCGCTACAGTACCGTAGACTGGATCCAGTCTGAAAACCAATGGAATCCTGAATCATGGCTGCAAAAGAGGATCTCTACAGCAAAATCATCCCGCGAAGACTTCTGCCGAAATTACCGGGCACTGTGAAATATGGATCGAATTTGGACGTCCTCTTATCGATGGGGTTCCCCAAAACCAGGGCGTAAGTAGGCTACTGTGTATAACACATTCTACTGACACTTTATCTGAGTCACTCGCAGATGTGGACACTAGCCCTTTGGGTATAGTTTTGGTATTTGTTAAAATGACAATTTGTATTTGGTTTAAAATACAATGTTTTCTGACGCACTGTCGTATTTCACCTATAAGGCAACTTATTGATCCCCATATTCTTTCTCACCATGCGCAATTGGCTGGCAGTTGCCTACTTTTCCTCATGACCAGAAACTCTCACGCAACATGGACTCAGGGGTAGGGGGTAGACATAACATAGTAAACGAAAATCCTGGTCACTCAAATTAGTATGATATGTTATGTTACGTTTGGTGTGGTATTAATCTGTGGATGAATTTCGAATTACAATTCGTATGATAAACTATATATAGAAAACTATGTGGACACCCCTTCAAATTAGTGGATTCGGCTATTTCAGCCACACCCGTTGCTTACAGGTGTATAAAATCGAGCACACCGCCATGCAATCTCTATAGACAAGCATTGGCAGTAGAATGGCCTTACACTGTTATAGGATGCCACCTTTCCAACAAGTCAGTTTGTCAAATTTCTGCCCCGCTAGAGCTGCCCCGGTCAATTGTATGTACTGTTATTGTGAAGTGGAAATGTCTAGGAGCAACAGCCGAGAAGTGGTAGGCCACACAAACTCACAGAACAGGACCGCTGAGTCCTGAAGCGGGTAGCGCGTAAAAATCGTCGGTCCTCGGTTGCAACACTCACTACCGAGTTCCAAACTGCTTCTGGAAGCAACTTCAGCACAATAACTGTTTGTCGGGAGCTTCATGAAATTGGTTTCTATGGCCGAGCAGCAGCACACAAGCCTAAGATCACCATGCGCAATGCCAAGCGTCGGCTGGAATGGTGTAAAGCTCGTCGCCATTGGACTGGAGTCTGTTATAGCAGCAAAGGGGGGACCAACTCCATATTAATGCACATGATTTTGGAATGAGATGTTCAACAAGCAGGTGTCCACATATGTTTGGTCATGTAATGTATTTTACGAACTGCAATTCGTACAATATGTTACGAATAAGTACAGTGCCTTCAGAAACTATTCACACCCCTTGACTTTTTCCACATTCTGTTGTGTTACAGCCTTAATTAAAAATTTATTAAATTGAGATTTTGTGTCACCGGCCTACACACATTACCCCATAATGTCAGTGGAATTATGCTTTTAGACATTTGTACAAATTAATGAAAAGCTGAAATGTCTTGAGTCAATAAGTGTTCAACCCCTTTGTTATGGCAAGCCTAAATAATTTCAGGAGTAAACATGGACTGATTTTTGAATGACTACCTCGTGTCTGTACCCCACACATACAATTATCTGTAAGGTCCTTCAGTCGAGCAGTGAATTTCAAACACAGATTTAACCACAAAGACCAGGGAGGTATTCCAGTGCCTCACAAAGACGGGCACCTATTGGTACTTTGGTAAAAAAAAAATAAAAAAAACTGACATTAAATATCCCTTTTGAGCATGGTGAAGTTATTACTATATTACGTATTTGATCACTAAAATATAATTTTTACATTACCATGTAGTTTACCAATAAAATGGTCTGATGGTGATGTGGATATACTCTGAATACATATCCCAATTGAAATAAATGATCTCACTCCAATAAATTTTAATAGAAAGTTAGCAAAAATAGATAAGATCTTGCTACCATGGAAAGGTAAATACCTGTCTATTTGTGGAAAAATCACCCTGATTAACTCTTTAGTATTATCCCAGTTTACCTATTTGCTTATGGTCTTGCCTACGCCTAGCGAACAGTTAAATTATATGAGAAAAAAATATTCAAAATTAAACATGCCTATTTATATAATGAATATGAATTCGGAGGACAGAAATTATTAAATATTAAAGCATTAGACCAATCACTAAAAGCTTCAGTCATACAAAAGTTATACTTAAATCCGAACTGGTTCTCTAGCAAATTAGTAAAATTGCCTCACCCCATCTTCAAGAATGGCCTTTTTCCCAGATTACAACCTCTCACTTTCAGTTATTTGAAAAGGAAATCATCTCCCAAATATCACTATTTCTAAAACAAGCCATAGAAAGTTGGTTGCAATTTCAATTTAATCCTCCAGAAACGACAGAACAAATAATGCTACAAATATTGTGGTTAAACTCAAATATACTAATTGATAAAAAAAATTATTATGTTTTGATTTTTTTTTTGAAAAAGGTATAATCTTCTTATCATAGGTAGGACTGGTGGAGTTATGTCCCACATGCAGCTAACAAAAACATATGGAAATGTCTGCTCTACCCAAAATTACAACCAAATAATTGCAGCATTTTCCGCAAAAATGGAAGAGGAAAGTGGAAGGGGGAAAAAGTAAGGAACTTGTCTGTCGGCCCTGCATTAAAGACCATAATTGGTTAAAGAAAATTGTGATAAATAAAAAAGTATACCAGTTTCATTTAAGGACCAAAGGATTGACAGCCGTCCCATATGGGGCGGCAGGTAGCTTAGTGGTTAAGAGCGTTGTGCCAGTAACCGAAAGGTTGCTGGTTCTAATCCCTGAGCCGACTAGGTGAAAAATCTGTCGATGTTCCCTTGAGCAAGGCACTTAACCCTAATTGCTCATGTAAGTCGCTCTGGATAAGAGCGTCTGCTAAATGACAAAAAATAAAATAAAATAAAAATAAATATATAGATAGCAAAATAGTTGGAAAGAGATTTTTGACGTACCGATTCCATGGCATAGTGTTTATGAACTGATACGCAAAACGACATCGGATTCAAAACGTAGAATTGTTCAATTTAAATTATTATACAAAATTCTTGCTACCAATAGAATGTTATTTACAGTGGGGAGAACAAGTATTCGATACACTGCCGATTTTGCAGGTTTTCCTACTTACAAAGCATGTAGAGGTCTGTAATTTTGATCATAGGTACACTTCAACTGTGAGAGACGGAATCTAAAACAAAAATCCAGAAAATCACATTGTATGATTTTTAAGTAACTAATTTGCATTTTATTGCATGACATAAGTATTTGATCACCTACCAACCAGTAAGAATTCCAGCTCTCACAGACCTGTTAGTTTTTCTTTAAGAAGCCCTCCTGTTCTCCACTCATTACCTGTATTAACTGCACCTATTTGAACTCGTTACCTGCATAAAAGACACCTGTCCACACACTCAATCAAACAGACTCCAACCTCTCCACAATGGCCAAGACCAGAGAGCTGTGTAAGGACATCAGGGATAAAATTGTAGACCTGCACAAGGCTGGGATGGGTTACAGGACAATAGGCAATTTTCTGGATTTTTGTTTTAGATTCCGTCTCTCACAGTTGAAGTGTACCTATGATAAAAATTACAGACCTCTACATGCTTTGTAAGTAGGAAAACCTGCAAAATCGGCAGTGTATCAAATACTTGTTCTCCCCACTGTATATACTGAGATCATGTGACAGATCATGTGACACTTAGATTGCACACAGGTGGACTTTATTTAACTAATTATGTGACTTCTGAAGGTAATTGGTTGCACCAGATCTTATTTAGGGGCTTCATAGCAAAGGGGGTGAATACATAAGCACGCACCACTTTTCCGTTATTTATTTATTTGAATTTTTTGAAACAAGTTATTTATTTATTTGCGAGAAAAAAAACATATTTACATTTACATTTTCGTCATTTAGCAGACGCTCTTATCCAGAGCGACTTACAAATTGTCATCACAGTCGTATTGGCACTGAAAGGTATAGATAGTTAGACATAGAGCTGGTGCTAAACTGTAACATCCTGCTTAGTGACCAATAAAGGAGCTGCTATGGAAGGAGAAGGGATGTTATTGGTGCCAGAAGCAGACTCAGTCAAGACAGCCAATAGGCTACAGATGGGGACATGCATGGCCGTTCAATAGTTACATTTGGTGCATTACCCCCCCCCCCCCCCTTCCCCTGTACTGCTGTTTGGAAGCAGGTTGAGACTAGGTGAGCCATGCATTGAGTCTGGATTTTGAAAACCTTAAGAAATGTTTTGTGAATCCAGACCCTGCAACTTTGGTATTAGGTAAGAGAATGCCACAAGGCTGGCTTGAGCAATGAACGGAAACGATGTGCAACAACTAGACAAACAGAGACACAGCCTGAGAGAAAGTCTGTTTGGGCCATCCAGACAGATCTGGGACCAGGCAACTAGAGACAGATCTGGGACCAGGCAACTAGAGACAGACCTGGGACCAGGCAACTAGAGACAGATCTGGGACCAGGCTACTAGAGAGAGATCTGGGACCAGGCAACTAGAGACAGATCTGGGACACAGACAACACCAGTTAGACAGTTCTCAGTAGAAACAGAGCAGATGTTCAGGCTAGTGGTCAAAATGGCACCATAATCCCTATTTTAGTGCACTACGTTTGACAAGGGCCCATTGGTGTCAGTGTGCCCCATAGGGTCAAAACTATTGCGCTATAAAGGGGATAGGGTACCATTTCAGGAGGTTTAGTCTTTGGACTGTACCACTGTTGCCAGACTGGTTTGTTCATCTCCACCAGAGCTCTCCGTTTATCTAAAGAGAACAGAAAACACACCACTGACTGATGTTACTACACCCTGTTAGTTACTACAGCCACAGTGAGTCAATGCAGGTCTAGCTACAGCCACAGTGAGTCAATACAGGTTGGATGTTTATGACAGTGACATTCTTTAAGACAGTCCCAAATGGCACCCTAATCCCTACATACTACACTCCCTTTGACCAGAGCCCCATGGGTCTATCTGCCTTGGTCAAAGGGAGTGCCATTTGGGACTTAGAGTCTGTACATGCCATGATGAGAGACAGATGTTGAGGTGACGTTGTGTCTGTGTGAGGCAAAACTACAGGTGACTATTTTTACACCAGTCACAGTCGGAGTCCGTCAGATCAGGCAGAGATAGAATATTAGGGCACTTGTGGTTGAGATGAGATGGTTGATGGTGGTTGGTTCCAGGTAGTGCTGGAGCAGGGCTCTGGTCAGTTGACTGGGGGGTCTCTGATACGAACACTACCATCCTCCATCCCAAAGTACACCCTCTCTGTCATCCCCACAAACAGACCTGTCTCTACCACACCTGGTATCATCTTCATGGGGGTTTGGAAGTGATGGAGACAATTACATTGATGGAAATTACATTCTATATGCAATATTAAAGCTGATCTACCCACTAAAAAAAAAGAAAGAAAGAAAGAAAAAAAAAAAGAGCACTTATTGGTAGATGGATAAAAATAAAATAACAGACATTAAATATCCTTTTGGAGCATGGTGAAGTTATTAATTACACTTTGGATGGTGTATCAATATACCCAGTCACTACAAAGATACAGGCGTCCTTCCTAACTCAGTTGCCGGAGAGGAAGGGACTTTAAAACAGTTACAGAGTTTAATGGCTGTGATAGGAGAAAACTGAGGATGGATCAACAACATTGTAGTTACTCCACAATACTAACCTAAATGACAGAGTGAAAGAAGGAAACCTGTACAGAATAAAAATATTCCAAAACATGCATCCTGTTTGCAATAAGGCACTAAAGTAAAACTGACAAAAATGTGGCAACGAAATAAACTTTATGTCATGAATACAAAGTGTTATGTTTGGGACAAATCCAACACAACACTGAGTACCACTCTTCATATTTTCAAGCATGGTGGTGGCTGCATCATGTTATGTGTATGCTTGTCATCGACAAGGACTAGGGAGGGTTTTCTTTTATAAAAAGAAACGGAATAGAGCTAAGCACAGGTAAAATCCTAGAGGAAAACCTGGTTCAGTCTGCTTTCCAACAGACACTTGGAGAAAAATGTACCTTTCAGCAGGACAATAACCTAAAATATAAGGCCAAATATATATATACTGGTTGCTTAGCAAGATGACATTAAATGTTCCTGAGTGGCCTAGTTACAGATTTGACTTAAACCGGCTTGACAATCTATGGCAAGACTTGAAAATGGCTGTCAAGCAATGATTAACAACAACTTGACAGAGCTTGAAGAATTTTTGAGAATTTCATTTTCAATACATTTCCAAATATTTCTAATAACATGTTTTCACTTTGTAATTATGGGGTATTGTGTGTAAATGGGTGAGAAAAAATTGATTGAATCAATTTTGAATTCAGGCTGTAACACAACAAAATGTGGAATAAGTCAAGAGGCATGAATACTTTCTGAAGGCGCTGTAATATGTTATGAATTTCAAATTGTTTTGGCTAACGTTAGCTAGGTGATAATGCTAATATTAGCTAAGTGGCTAGCGTTAGCTAGGCTGGTTTTATGGTTAGGGTTAATGTTAGGAGTTAGGTTAAAGGCTTAAGGTTAGGGTTAGGGGAAGGGTTTGCTATCATGTTAAGTAGTTGCAAAGTAGCTAAAAAGTAGTAAGTAGTTGCAAAGTTGCTAAAATGCTAAAGTTGTCCGTGATGAGATTCAAGCTGCATTCACATTATACGCAATCCACCTACCTTTTGTTTTTGCCTTAAGTAACAGCCTGGTCTCATAGACTAGACGTAACAATCTGGGCCACTCAAATTAGTATGATATGGTAGCCCTTTATACTCGTACCCATATACGTGTTGAAAATTTTACATTTGGGCACTAATAAGCACCTAAATTAGAACTTAGTGGCTGTACATGCTATACATGATGTCAACACTAGAAAATCAAGACAAACAACCAACACCATTAAAACAAGCAACCCAAATTTGCGTGTTCGAATCTCATCACGGACAACTGTAGCATTTTAGCTAATTAGCAACTTTGCAACTACTTACTACTTTTTAGCTACTTTGCAACTATTTAGCATGTTAATTAACAATTCCCCTAACTTTAACCCTTTAACTTAACTCTTAACCTTAACGCCTAACCCCTAGCTTAGCTAACGTTAGCCACCTGGCTAACGTTGCCCACAACAAATTGGAATTTGTAACGTATCATACGTACTGCAAATTCGTAATTTAGTGTTCAAATTGGAATTTGTAACATATCATACGAATTGTAATTCGTAACATATTAAAAAGATCCACAAATTAATACAACAACACCAAACGTAACATATCATACTAATTTGAGTGTCCTGGATTTTCATTTACTATATTACGTCTATCACTGTGTCCAGGTTGTAAGTAACCTTCTGTCTTATGTAATCATGCCAAACATCATTATACCCTGATGAAGACAGCTTGTCTGTCGAAACGTTGGTTATTTGATAAGACTCCTGAACAGCTAATCAAATGGCTACCCGGACTATTTGCATTGCATTTTACGCTGCTGCTACTCTCTGTTTATTATCTATGCATAGTCACTTTAACTCTACTTATATGTACATATTACCTCAATTACCTCGACTAACCTGTGCCCCCGCACATTGACTCTGTACTGGTACCCCCTGTATATAGCCTCTCTACTGTTATTTTACTGCTGCTCTTTAATTATTTGTTATTTTTATTTTTTACTTATCAATTTTTTACTTAACACTTATTTTTCTTAAAACTGCATCGTCGGTTAAGGGCTTGTAAGTAAGCATTTCACTGTAAGGTCTACACCTGTTGTATTCGGCGCATGTGACGAATACAATTTGATTTGATTTGATTTAGGTTATTTAATTATTGCATATGAGCTCCTAGAGTGTGCAGCTCTCCTTTTCTTTTTCAAGTGTTCTACTCCGCTAGCTAGCACCTCGCATTAACAGGTGTGCATTTATTTTGCCTCCAGATTAACCATACCAAGCATAACATATCATACTAATTTGAGTGTCCCAGATTTTCGTTTACTATGTTACGTCTAGTCTATGAAACCAGGCTGTCTCAAGAGGTCACATCATAGGCTACTGTAATCATGAATGTTGCTCTTGGTCTGGGTTGGAGTTTTGTGCATAATAGGCATTGATGGTAGTTGGTGGAGACTGTAGATAAGCTGTAATTCTTATAAATGCTGATGGCATTGATGAGATGAGATACACTTCACAGATATGATAGCCTACAGAAAACATTTAAGTCTGGAAGAAACTGAAATTTCATGACCTTTATGAAAAGTGTGTATGAGAGAGAGGGAGCGAGAGAGAGAGAGAATGTGCATGTGTGTGAGTCATATGGATCACACTCAATCTTATGTTTTGAACTGAATGGATTGACTGTTCTTGATGTGACCAAATTACTGCAGCACAGTGTACAACTGTTATGTCAGCTGGGTCCTTACTAGGTGAGACTCACAAACAGACCCACCATGTAAGGAAGCAGTTGTCCTAATGTCACCATTATAGAGAGTAAATACATTGTTAACTTTTTAAACCTATATCAATTGCATAATTTCTATGTGATCAGGATCACCATCCACATCATTGTTCAGTAAAATATTAAACGTGCTTCCCAGTGGTTATGATCATAGTTATTCACAATAGTATTTTTTTACATATCATACTTTTAAGTCCCAGTCTCAAGTCTGTATTACCTCCTAGACATTGAGGTCATAGGGAGTCTGTTATGACTTGCATGCTGAATGGACACAGACAGTACGCATGAACGTGCACACACACTCACACACGGCAGTAGGAATGCCTCAAGGCTCCTTTGTCAGCAGAGAGAGAAAGAAAGAAGGAGAGAGAATGCCTAGAAGCTGTGAAGAGAAGCCACAAGCTCTTTTACATTAGACAGCCTGTGACTGCTTGGCCCTGACAGAGCAAGTTATTAATAGCCTCTTCGTCTCCCTCTCGCTCTATCTCCCTCTCTCAAGTATTGACCCACTAAATTTCCTGACCGACTTAAAGGGACATGCCCTAGGAGATTCGTCATATCTACCACCAATGTCACTGACTAGTGTTTTGATTCAGGGAGGGGATGGGGAGGGGAGGGGGGGAGGGGGCTGCCTGAAAGCATGTTGGATTCACTGGATGCTGTGAATGGACTGAAATAGTAAAGCAGTCTGATATTCACTTAGATGCTTAGGAGAATGACAATGCAGATGGGGAAAAAGCTGGGTCAGCATCAACAGACATTGACTAGATCCTCTCTGGTGGGATGAACCACAGTAGCTACAGTGTGTGAGAGATATCATTGAGGAGTGAAAAAGCAAAAGGCAACAATGTACTGAATAACATCTGGGATGTTGAAACCCACAGTCACGAGGTGCTGTTTTTCAGACTTGCTTTCTGCACATAGTCATTTTGCCAAACATACAACCCTTCAGCAGGGTTTTGATTCCAGTTGTAACCGGGGGTGTGCTGTGCACTCCCAAAACAAAGATAAATATAGCTGCAAGCAGCCATTCACACTTTGGCCCCATAGCTCAACCATCAGGTCAAATTGGACACATTTCCCTAGGATGAGCTACTTCTGTACTCCTTACCACACTTGCCAAATATCAGAACTCAACATTGAAGAGATCATGCAATATGCTTCTGATGTATTTTGGACCAATTTTAAGGATGTTGACTACTTTAAACATTTTCTTCTCCACAACTACTAGACCGATTGTCACCAAATTCGGTATATAGCATCTATGTACCCATGTCTTTAAACACAATATTTTCCAGGATTCTAGCTCAAACAATATGGCCGCTATGAGCCAATGACCTTGCATGAATGTGTTTTTGTGTCCAACAGCGCCACCATGTGGCCAAAATGAACCATACTGTATAGGTTGGCTGGACTCATATCCCCGAGCATTTGTGCCAAATGTAATCACTCTGAGCCAAACTAATCAAGAGATATAAACATGTGCCTGTTATAGCGCCTCCGTGGGGTTGACCTGAATGTGCTTGCATATGTTGAGTCATGACAGTGTTTGGAACATCAAGTGTGTCAAGCTTTGTTACAATACAAATATCTGTGTGTGATTTATTTGCATTTATGTGCCAGACCACGCCAACATGAATGTTTATTGGTCAGTAGCGGCCATGTTGTTTGAGATGCTAGCCTGGAAAATATTGGGTTGAGAGACCTTGGTCCATACATGCAAAATATCAAGTTTCGCGCCAATCGGTGCCAGAAGCGTTTTAACAAAAAAATTAAAATGGTGGAAAATCCATCATGGCGGACCTTATGGGTCCTTGAGGCAAATTTGTTCCTTGTGAGGAGAGGGACCTATGTACCAACCTTTCAAAGTTTGCGCTTTCAATTGCTTGTGATAGCGCCACCATCTGGCCAATTGGCATGGCATTGCATGAGAGCGTGTGACCCATGGGCCTTTACAATCATGCCAAGTTGCACCCTCCTAGGCCTTACCATCTCACGGGAATTCGCATGTGGTCCTCTGTAGCTCAGCTGGTAGAGCACGGCGCTTGTAACGCCAAGGTAGTGGGTTCAATCCCCGGGACCACCCATACACAAAAATGTATGCACGCATGACTGTAAGTCGCTTTGGATAAAAGCGTCTGCTAAATGGCATATTATTATTATTATTTATTATCTTTTACCAAATCCACGGAAAACTGGAATAATATACGCCTACAAATACAATAGGGATTCACCCAGCTTCGCTGCTTGAACCCCTAATGAATGTCAATTTTTTTAGGGCACCCCCAAGAGCCAATAATTTGACCCTGCACTTGAGGCTACTCAGTTGGTTGTGCATGCACTCAGTATACTGGTGTAGTTGTTGTGTCTAATGTACAACTCTGCCCTTAGGGGGGAAACCCCTCTCTCATTACACTTCACTATCTGTTTGGCGTCAGTTCCTTTTGATTTGGTTGATAGTAAATGATGCACTAAACATACTTGTTGTATGTTTAGTGCATCATTTACTATCAACCAAACTTGGCTCAAGACAAGACAATCAATTCAAATGGTTAAGGCATTTAGCAAAGAACATGGTTATGGCACTTGCTTGGACTCCAACAATGACCAGATACCCTATTTTCTGCCACTGACTGATGACATTCTCACAGTCTACAAACAAATTACTCCTTTGGTTTGCATTTACATCAAGGGTGCAAAACAATACAGCCTCAGAGATGCTTTTGTCAAATGCTGCCCTGAGGTTTGTCGTTTCTTTCTCAGTATCTGCTACAACTGACTAAAACACAGGACAGAGTTGAGCCCTGGTACAGTTTTGATTTAGGATTTGATTTATTAGGATCCCCATTAGCCGACACCAATGGCAACAGCTAGTCTGGCGTTGCACAGTATTCTTCCCATCTGAATTCCTCTGTCATTGAGCTGCTATCTCATTATCAGGCTCTGAGTTCCCAGTAATCTCTGGGGACTTCATTTATACTGAGCTGAATTCAAGTTCCATGGCTCAATCTGATGCAGGCTTTCAGATTCTCTTCCAAGTCTTCTACTTGGTTTAAATATATTTAATAAGACATAGCCTATACAGTATCTTTATAACAATAAATGTACTCTATATCTATATTCTGTATAACGGTGTACTATACACTGTATATTTACATTTATTGTTATAAAGATACTGTATAGGCTATAGGATATTTACTCTAAGGAAAAGCTGGAAAAGAGTAGGTTCATAATATCTCATTATTCTGAATGACTCTTTTCCAGGGATGTTCACCACACATTTCCTGTGTAGTAGTAAATGCGGCTTTCAGCAATTAGCTACGCTCACCGCATAATCCAAAATTGCAATGTACTGCAGCTTCCAGGGATATTTCTGGCTCATACGATTTGGTTTAGTGCAGGCAAACAGTGTTTTTGAGATCTCTGAACATTGCAGCATAGTCGCAGTTCAAGTAACACAGTATGCTGCGAATGCTGTCTTAGCGCATTTCCCCCTGTTTCTGAGCAGTTTAGTTTATATATTTTTTTATCTCCACACCTCTGTAATGTTCTGAGTATTTTCTGGGGAAGTTTGTGGAAAATTGTGGAAATATGCTGGTCCCTATGTGCTGTTCCTGCCTTGCCTTCCGCTGTGATGATGAGTGGGACATTGTGAGGCTGAGGCAGCAGTGAGCCATATCTGTTAACTGTGGCTGGAAAGTCTGAAGTGTTGGAGCATGTGTGGACAACACAGGGGCTGACATAGTGGAACCTGTCTATTTTTAAGGAAATTGCTCTAGCTGCCTCCACCTTCTTAGGTAGCAACATTGGATGTAGAATAACACTTTTATTATCCAAAATGATGGAAATGTATTTTTGTTTTTGTTCAGGTCATTTTCTCTGTCTTTGAAATAGTTATGTAAATGAGAGTTCATTGGATTGCTTTGTTTAACATGTCAGTGGGGTTCACTTGTTTACCACTGGAGCCTTTAGGCGTATTATCATACATATTCCAATTCTAAGAGCAGTTTATAGGCCAACTTTTCACAAACGTTGCAATAACGCTGCATCACTGTCACTCTGTATCAGGAGGATCATGCTAGGGTATGTAAATGTCATGTGTTTTCTTCCTAAGAGAGGTACGTCACTGAAGATAACTGAATAGGGTATGTAAATGTCATGTGTTTCCTTCCTAAGAGAGGTACATCACTGAAGATAACTGAATATAATCATGTCCCTAATGCCCTTAAAACTCTGTCCGGAAACTCAGGGCATCAGATAATGTAATCATTCTTCTCCAATATCACGCAAACAGGATCAGTTAAAGAGGCTATACAGAACCTTTGGATATAAATATTGTCCTGAAATGACCTCATTTGCCAGAAAGTGGCAGACATCCCCACACCTATGAGCAAAAATATATTATTTGATTAAAACTAAGGATTTGTGTGGTTTCATTAGATAAGAAATTGATTTATATTATATCATGAACCTCAGCCAAGATTCAACCCTAAATTTAACGTAAACAATTAGCAAGCAACTAAACCTCCATAGTGTATCTTTGGTCTGTCCAGACACTCAGATACCATATCATGTCGTCATTGTTGTCTCTAATATCACGCAGTAGGGTCCAGCACAAAGGCAGAAGTGTGCCAGTCTGCTCTCCTCAATGCTGCCTATTGTCTCGCCAGGCTGGCTACTCTGACGGGGCCTGGCCACAGTTGCTGACATACCCGCAGGTGCACGCCTTGGCATATTTTGGGACTGACAGCTGTGCTCCTTCTGTCCCCTCTGCTACTAGTACCGTCTCTGCCCCTCTCTCAGTCCCCCTGGCCTGCGAGGCAGCTGTTGTTTGCATTAAGGCATACGGGGCTCGTTCAGAGTGGGACTGACAGTGTTGCGTCTGTTCAGTGATGCCACCAGCGATGGACCACTTGGAGCTATGCGACAGACACATGGGAGACCAAGCGCATTTACACAGTCCAGCCTTTTGTACCTTCCCCTCACACAGGCACCAGCAGTAGCTGAGCTAATCCTGATTGCAAATACACCATCTTGTGTGGATGCAATGTGGTCCGTTGGTAACTGCTTTTTTGCTAGCCATCCTTTTTCCCCCTTTATGTATTTGTCTGTGTGTGTGTCTGGGTTTGTGTGTTTAGTTGTAGCTGCGCCATATGTGTCTCTGCTACCTTTGCCAGAACTGCGACAGCCAATCCAAGAGCTAGTGTCCTTCCAGCCACATGCTTCCAGCGTACTGCGACATCCATCCGCTCACTGGAGTCACTATGTGAGGACTTCGGGAGCTCCAACTCCCTGCCAGTTCTCTGGAGATTGGGTCCAAATGATCTGAGATTAAATCACAATTGATGCACTTTTAATTACAAGCCAAATGTTATATGATGATGGGCGTGCGTGAATTATGAAATTATTACATCAAAATGCATTTGCCCTCATACAATGATATTCCGATGCCCATTTGTGAGGCGGCCTACTTTATCATTGTTATGTACACAGTACATAGCTACTGTATGTATACTGTAAACATTGTTATACATATTCTATGTGTAGCATACTTTATCCAGCTTTCACCTACTGCCCCACTAGCAATGTGAGAAACAAAAGTGTGTACCAACCCAGAGTCAGAAACAACTCACTGGAGAAACAGCAATGCGTTTTATAGCCTAAATAATGTCATTAGGATGAGTGACAGAGATTCCCTTGTTTTCTGTGACCTTAGAATAGGCACTGAACCAGAGGTGGTTTCTAGAGCCATAATGAAAAGGCAAGTGTGTTTGAGGCTTGGTTTGGCAACCCCAGGTTACTTACAGTTGTGGGGCATCTTTTACAGGCTGTGGCTGTGCACACTGTCTTTCTGAACTGGATGGTTCCTTCCTTAACCAGCAGACTCTTCATCAGATTTTTATCAAAGAGGCTAGCATTTGAATGTATAACACATGCATTCCTATTTTTATACAGCAGTTCCCTTACTATGAAAATATGTAAGAGTATCTATTTTACACCATGATGGACAATAGAGACATGCAACGGCATTTTATTTAATTCAATGTGTATTAGAGTGGTATTTTACTATAGGCCTAAGGGCTCAGGTGGACTATATTGTCTGTGGGGGAAGGAAAGATGTGTTTAGCGCTCTAGTTCTTTAAGAAAAAAGTTCACTGACTGTTTGATTCTGTTCCCAGGCATACAGTATATAGTTAATATTGCTTATCATACCTGCATAATAAATGTGTTTTCTTTTACACTTGACTGGCAATAATATAAAAAGTAAAAACAGGTCAAGGTACAAAAATGCAAACATTTTATGGTTCTGAATATTTCAGTACAATATTGTTTTGACACATTGTTTTGACACAGAAAGGCAGGATTGTTGTGTTCCAATAGTCTTCTGAAGAAGTTCAACAGTAGCCACTTCTCAATATGTATTTGGAATATTACATAGTTAAGCACAATTTTTGTCTGGGTCAAATTGTTTCACCACCGTGTCCCCCAGTGGTTTGTTTTGTGTTCGCTGGTTTTGTGGACACACAAATTGGCACTGACTGCGTTAGTACATATAATGAGGCAAGAGAGACACTTTTGTGAATCGTTTGCAGTTTATGGATGACAGCTTTGTGAAAAAAACTGTGGATAAGTAAAGGCCTCCCTCACAAATAATTAGAGCATAATTGTAGCATGGTAGATAATTGCAGTCAGTGTGGTAGAGCACAGTGGGGGAATTTTGTCTGAACAGTAAGTCCTTCATTTACCCCTCGAGTCTTCCTCTAGACATCAATGAAATGCATAATGAGAGGAAAACACAGCAGAGAATTAGTCGTCAGTAAGAGCCTCACTCAGTGGGCTCTGAATCCAGCGAGAGTGCATGTGAGTGAGGGCTTACAATATTCTACATTGACACGTTATGTTATTAATGATAATGTGTGTGCCTGCCTGCCTGTGTGTAAGTGTGTAAGCCACAGTGCAATAAGAAGTGGTATTCCAATGTTCCAGTGCCGTTCAAATTGGTTCAATTCAATTCAAATAATTAAATTCAGCACTTTCAATTCAAAACAAATCTTCACAGCTCCTGTGAGTAGATCAACAACGACCTCTCTTAAGTTATTATACTACTTCCTTGTGTTTCTGTTTGGCTGTCTGAGAGTAGAGACAGGCATACACATAGAGTCTGTAACAATGTACAGGAAAAAGATGATTGGTTCTATTAACGTGAGGAGGACGGAATTCTCCCCCCATCACAGCACAATGCAGGGGGAAACAAAGTCTCCCAGAACAAATACAACCTTCCGTGAATAGAACAAAGCAGTTACAACTGTCCCAGATAACCACAGGACCCAGATCATGAACAAGGACAGATATTGCCATTTTCATTACCGATATTACTCTTTAAAAAAAAATGGTTATGGTGTTGTCAGTCACCTTTGCATGCTTTACAATTTCAGAGAGAGAGAGAGAGAGAGAGAGAGAGAGAGAGAGAGAGAGAGAGAGAGAGAGAGAGAGAGAGAGAGAGAGAGAGAGAGAGAGAGAGAGAGAGAGAGAGAGAGAGAGAGAGAGAGAGGAAAAAGGGCAACCAGTGGAGAACAAACACCATTGTAAATACAACCCATATTTATGTTTATTTATTTTCCCATTTGTACTTTAACTATTTGCACATTGTTACAACACTGTATATAGGCATAATATGACATTTAAAATGTCTTTATTCTTTTGAAACTTCTGAGTGGAATGTTTACTGTTAATATTTATTGTTTATTTCACTTTTGTTTACTATCTACTTTACATTTTAGTCATTTAGCAGACGCTCTTATCCAGAGCGACTTACAGTTAGTGAGCGCATACATTTTCATACTGGCCCCCCGTGGAAAACGAACCCACAACCCTAGCGTTGCAAGCGCCATGCTCTACCAACTGAGCTACAGGGGACTCACTTGCTTTGGCAATGTTAACATATATTTCCCATGCCAATAAAGCCCTTAAATTCAATTGAATTGAATTGAGACAGAGAGACAGAGAGAGACAGAGAGAGACAGAGAGAGACAGAGAGAGACAGAGAGAGACAGAGAGAGACAGAGAGAGACAGAGAGAGAGAGAGAGAGAGAGAGAGGGTGCAGCCCAAGGTTTTGTGCTCTGGTCATGCTCTGGTGGTCAGTGGCTTAGCCTCAGTGTGACAGGGCCTCAAGGTCTCTGGCAGGTTTGTAAACAGGAACTGTCCGGATGCAGGGGCCAGAGACATGGAATTTCCCCCACAGAGCTGAGGTGGGAGGGGTAAGAGTGTGTCTGTGTGGGTGGTGGTCATCTGGTGTTGAAATGGTATGGGATGTCCTGGGGAGACATTTCTTGTGAATGGGTGATGGGTGGTGTGTGTGTGTGTGTGACTGGGTGGGTGGAGGTGATGGGGCACAACTGTTGTCAGACAGTGAGGAGGGGCCATTGAATATAAAAATAAAAAATGAACTTTTCTAGCATACAGTCAACTTTGAATGGGCTGGCAGAGCTGAAGTGTGGAGCCTTCCCATTACTCCGATCATCCCCACAGAGATAGCCAGTGTTATAAAGTAAAGCACTTTTTCACACATTTTTCTCAGAGTTCACTCGTCTGTCTGATACTGACAGGCAATAAGAAATATTACCTTAACCTCCATTCTCATTAGTTTACCCATTTCCAGCGATACAGTTTTCGATTTTATAGTGCAGTAATGATCAGCGTGTCACCCTTTTGAAAACAGATAAGTGCCAGAGAGAGAGAGATCAGAAATATCTCAGGCACTTAAGGCTTGGCCGTTCCACGAAGTGTCTGCATTTGTGGCTTTTTTCCTTTCTGGTGAGTCATGTGTCATGTGACATCACACTGTCTGTTTGCTGCCCTGGTTGGCCAAGAGTAGACTGGGAGGAGAGGAAGCCAGGGGGAATAATCATACACAGTACTGTTCTGAGCTGTAAATATTACATTGGAAGGCTTTAGTGCACATTGTCACTTTGGAATGAAACAAGGGCCCTGTTCGAATATTTAAGAAATACATCCTTCCCCTCCTCCTTTCATTGATTTAGGCCACAATTCAATTCAAGGCGCGTTATAGAGCAGCACACTAGACAGCTGACAATACACCTTTTAAAGGTAATTTCCCCGACGTTCGCGGAGATCGCATTCATGGTAAACACTGGAAATGTCGGCTCAAACATTAGTTACCTTTAAAAGGCGTATTGTCGCTGTCTAGTGTGCTGCCCGACTTTAACGCGCCTTGGGTTGAAACCCGGCCTTATTGCCCTATATTGCTATTGCTATCTCAGCCTGGCCTGATCACCTTGACATTTGATTGTCTCCTTGTTCATCTCGTGGTCTTCACAACACCTCCTTATGATTCAGTCTTTCAACACATGTGGAAATTAAGTGACTGAAGTTCAGCTTAAAGGGTGACTAACTAACCCATGGTTTCCTCGGCTTCACAGTTAATTATTCTCCATAACCTTTGGACAATATTAGTCATTGTCTCCATGTGTACTTGTTTTTCTGCCCCATTATGTGGGCAGTCATTCATTGTGTTTGTCAGAAGGAGTAACGTAATGCTATCTACAGTGCTACATAAGGAGGTATTCGTTTTTTTGTGCACCTCAAAAACACTCACACGCACGCACATGCACACACACACAGACACACACATACACTCGGTGTACTATACAATACATACATGAGTGAGCTGATTGTGGGGGCGTCCTGCTTAGAGGCTCGTCTGTTCCTCTTCCTGTCTTGAGAAGCTCACTCTCTGGTTGGAAACTCTCACTTTCATAACGTAGTGGGCGTTAAAAAATCGCTACATTTACATATCGGGATATTATTTTTGATGATATATCGTATTGCATTCCCTTTGACATTATTATTTTTGTGCTAGTTGGCTCTACCTGCACCAAACTCTGTTTTCAGCACTTTTATTTCCATGACTGATCAAAACGTGTTTTCTCATAGCCCTCTCTTGTCCTTCTGCAGCAGACATATGGTGAACAATATGTTTGGAACATCAAATCGCAATGAAATCACAGTAATGAATCATAATACATATAGATACGTGAGAATCACTATAATTCCCAGCCCTAGTACTGTGTGTGGGTTTCCATGTGTATAGAAATACACTAGAACAGATCATAAACCATGGACTGAGACAAGCGGACTGCCAATGTCGCTCCATACACTGTAGTAGAGGATGTATTTAAGTGCTATTTTAACAGTTATTATTGCACCCACAACCAAATCAGCGACTAAATGTTAAGGCTGTCACGAGACATTGTTTTTACACAAGTGATAGTTAGTATATATGATCTGTAGACTCCTAGAGAGTGGTAACTTGGAGTTTGGTGAGAAGGCTCTCACGGACGGTCTTCTACGTTGATTTCCCCCATACTTTGATCAGTTGCAGACAACATCGTGTGTTTTGAAATGTTCCTAGAGAGATTGGACTCAAATTTGATTAGCTCGCAAAACAGAATGTTGTACAGGATCTGTACTTAATCAGCTCTGGAAGAAACTGGATCCAACTGGATCCAAGCCTTTCAGCTCCCTTGCACCCAAACTCACAGAGCAAAATGTAGTCGATTACAAGTGCACATGGACGTGTGGGATGGTTGATGTCATGTTGTTGCTGGACAGATGTGATAGGTTGGGAAACTGAGCGCAAGACATGGGTGTGTGGGGTAATAGTGTAAATGAATACCTCAGGATGAAGCTGAGCTCTTCCATGCTACAGACACACAACACTATTAGTCTAATAACTCTTAAAATACAATTCAAATACAGGAGCTCAGTCATAATGAAATTCCTTTGAATTCCGTTTCTAAATCGATCCCAGCCCTGGTAAAAACGACTTTACTGCTCAATCAAAGGTCTATTCTGGGAACTTCATTAATTGTAATAGCCCTAGGGACAAATAAAGTTGAATTGAATTCAAATGAATTCAGGGACCAGAAAAAAGAGCAGTTAGGGTCACTTAAGAGTCAGTGTCTTACACCATGTGAATACTTGAGGTAGTTCTCATCCTACAGCCCTGCTGTTGCTGGCTCTCAGTGTCTCTGTCAACTTTGGCTATGATGTGTTCACATGTGGCAGTGATCTAGCAGTCACACTGTTTCTCTCTTTATTTTATACCTCGTTCAGCTCTGAGAAAGACCGACCACATTGTCCTCAGCTGATGTACTTCTGAGGCTTTTCCTGTCAGAAGCATATGAAGTGTGGATGGGGAAGCACTGTGATACCCTTTGGGGTTTCACTTCAGCGCAGCCCATAGACAGCCTGACAGGGAGAATGCTCTCGCTACCTGTTTCAGGAGGTTGGACTGAGGCCTGTGAGGTTCACAGGGGATCTCTAGAACAGAGCGCAAGCCACAAGTCAAAAGCAGCTGGCTGTTTTTCCATTGAGGTCGGAACTATTTTGAGCTGAATGTAAATTAACTCATACTGTGGCTTTTGTATGTATAATTGTGTTATGCACCTAACATATTTCAGTTACAGTGATCAGATCGCTATACCTCTGTGATTCACACTTGGTACATACTGTAGGCCACATTTAGCTTCCACTCTGGGACAGGGCTTGTCATATACACAGACGTAGCAGAGGTGGTGTGGAAACACACTCACTTCAGGTTTAAGGAGTAACCGCTCCTTAGACCTGAAGACTAGCATTATCTACCTAAACTAATGCCCAGGTTTTAGCTCAGTCTAACTCAGTTTTAGCTTGGGCTAAAGCCAATTTTGTGGCAGGACACCCAGTTGATCTGGCAATTATAGCCTCCTTTAAAATAACTGTCCAGTGTTTCCAGATTTCTATGAAATATGACCTATAATTAATTATATAATATGAGTGAAAATGTCTTAATTAAGCATGTTAAAAAGCAGCTTTTCTGTGTTGGAATGGTGTGGGCGTATATGGGCCTTAAAAATATTAATGCGATTAGACTGCTGATTAGCCAGCTCATCCGCCTCAGAAGGATGACATTTGAAACGGTCTGTTTGAGATTCATGTTTGAGATATTTAAAAATAAAAATGTATTTATTTATTTATGCTTTGGCCACAAATACGATTATAGGATAAGTCAACAAAATTATTTGGGTATGAGTTAACAGAATAACAGAGATTTCCACTGGACAGTTACTTTAACCTCTTAAGGATCTGACCTTTTTTTTCAATGTTCGACAAAAATGACATACCCAAATCTAACTGCCTGTAGCTCAGGACCTGAAGCAAGGATATGCATATTCTTGATACCATTTGAAAGGAAACACTTTGAAGTTTGTGGAAATGTGAAATTCATGTAGGAGAATATAACACATTAGATCTGGTAAAAGATAATACAAACAAAAAAACATGTGTTTTCTATAATTTTTTTGAAATGCAAGAGAAAGGCCACAATATAATATTGCAGTTTAGGCGCAATTTAGGCAGCAGTGTGTGCGCAAAGTTTCAGATTGATCCAGTGAAGCATTGCAATACTGGACTATTTTGTATCAAGTCTGCCCAAATGTGCTGAATTGGTCAATTGATACATTTTCAAGTACATGACTACAGAGAACATATAAAAATGATATGGTAATACAAAATGTACATTTACACACTCCCAGGAATGTCATACATGATGGCTCATTAGCTTATACACTAACTTTCACACATCTAGATGGCTGGGCGGGGTGGGTGTGGAGCCAGAGACAGCAGGGGTTCAAACTGTAGAACCCAGTTCCTACATTTGAATTTAAAATTGATTTTATCAAACAAAACTATGCTGGATGTTATCTCTGGGACCCTTAGGATGACAAATCAGAGCAAGATTACTGAATGTAAGTACATTATTTACCTTCAGAGGTGAATGTAACAAACCAGTTGCCGTGATACGTTTTTTGTTGTTGTGCACTCTCCTCAAACAATAGCTCTGAATTTTTTCACTGTAATAGCTACTGTAAATTGGACAGTGTAGTTAGATGATTAGATAATTTAAGCTTTCTGCCCATATAATGTCTATGTCCTGGAAGGTTTGCTGTTACTTACAACAGTCATGATAATCACATTAGCGCACGTTAGCTCAACCATCCCATATACGGGACACCGATCCCATAGAGTTTAAAGAAGTACAAGTAGTAAACTATCCCACTTGAGTGGGAATTCTGTTGATAGGCAAGATGAATAAAACAATGGCAGATATTGAGGTTGAAGAGAAGGAGGAACGAGCAATCAGGGACTGTGTGGGATCCTCAGCGGAAGCACAGAGTGGTGGTTATTGACTCAAGTTGCTGTTTGTAGATTACATCTGAACAATCTCCATTTTCAGCTGTGATGTCGTTCTTCCAGATGACCTGGCACTTGGGGGTTCCCTAGGGGCTTCTGCTCGGGAAAGTGATGCAGGGGAAGAATTCAAGGCAACACATCTCTCAGACACTCTACCTCTGTTGCGTGGAGTATGATGAAATATTGAAGAGACACATGCACACATTGAGCTTTTACTGTGTGATGGTAGAGTGTTTGTTGTTCCTACAGTGCATTCGGAAAGTATTCAGACCGCTTGACTTTTTCCACATTTGGTTACGTTACAGCCTTATTCTAAAATTGATTAAATTGTTTTTTTCCCTCATCAATCTACACACAATACCCCATAATGACAAAGCAAAAACAGGTTTTTAGAAATGTTTGCAAATGTATTAAAAATAAATAAATGAAATATGACATTTACATAAGTATTCAGACCCTTTACTCAGTACTTTGTTGAAGCACCTTTGGCAGCAATTACAGCCTCAAGTCTTCTTGGGTTTGACGCTAGAATATCAGCACACCTGTATTTGGGTAGTTTCTCCCATTCTTCTCTGCAGATCCTCTCAAGCTCTGTCAGGTTGGATGGGGAGCGTCGCTGCACAGCTACTTTCAGGTCTCTCCAGAGATGTTTGATCGGGTTCAAGTCCGGGCTCTGGCTGGGCCTCTCAAGGACATTCAGAGACTTGACCCGAAGCCACTCCTGCGTTGTCTTGGCTGTGTGCTTAAGGTCATGGTTCTGTTGGAAGGTGAACCTTCGCCCCAGTCTGAGGTCCTGAGCGCTCTAGAGCAGGTTTTCATCAAGGATCTCTCTGTACTTTGCTTTTCATCTTTCCCTCGATCCTGACTAGCCTCCCAGTCCCTGCAGCTGAAAAACATCCCCACAGCATGTTGCTGCCACCACCATGCTTCACTGTAGGGATGGTGCCAGGTTTCTTCCAGACCTGATGCTTGGCATTCAGGCCAAAGAGTTCCATCTTGGTTTCATCAGACCAGAGAATCTTGTTTCTCATGGTCTGAGAGTCTTTTAGGTGCCTTTTGGAAAACTCCAAGCAGGCTGTCATGTGCCTTTTACTGAGGAGTGGCTTCTGTCTGGCCACTCTACCATAAAGGCCTAATTGTTGGAGTGCCGCAGAGATGGTTGTCCTTCTGGAAGGTTCTCCCATCTCCACAGAGGAACTCTGGAGCTCTGTTAGAGTGACCATCGGGTTCTTGGTCACCTCCCTGACCAAGGCTCTTCTCCCCCGATTGCTCAGTTTGGCTGGGTGGCCAGCTCTAGGAAGAGTCTTGGTGGTTCCAAATTTCTTCCATTTAAGAATAATGGAGGCCACTGTGTTCTTGGGGAACTTCAATGCTGCAGAAATGTTTTGGTACCCTTCCCCAGATCTGTGCCTCGACTCAATCCTGTCTTTGAGCTATACTAACAATTCCTTCGACCTAATGGCTTGGTTTTTGCTCTGACATGTACTGTCAACTGTGGGACCTTATATAGACAGGTGTGTGCCTTTCCAAATCATGTCCAATCAATTGAATTTACCACAGGTGGACTCCAATCAAGTTGTAGAAACATCTCAAGGATGATCAATGGAAACAGGATGCACCTGAGCTCAATTTGAATACTTATGTAAATAAGGTATTTCTGTAAAAAATATATATATCTAAAAACCTGTTTTCGCATTGTCATTATGGGGTATTTTGTGTAGATTGATGAGGAAACATTTTTATTTAATAAATTTTAGAATAAGGCTGTAACGTAACAAAATGTGGAAAAGGGGAAGGGGTCTGAATACTTTCCGAATGCACTGTATTTGCTCTCCCATACCCTTTTGACACTATTGCGTCGACCTGTGTGCGGGTACAGAGGTGAGCTGAACTGGAGCAATATTATATTTGGTTTTAAGTGAGCCAAGATGCTAGCCATGCCCCGTCCAAACCAGACCTAGAGCAGTGCCCTGAGACGCTCTGCATACCTCCAGTTAGTCAGCAATGTACTTTTACATTTACATTGGAGAGGGTCTCTGCACCACATGGTCTCACTACTGGTGTCACCCAGGTCTCGGTACTAGGTCCTCTCTTGTTCTCCACTGCTGCGGATGCCATGGAGACTATTGTCTCCAGAATGGAAAATTGCATTAGCAGTTTCCACATTTTTTCCCTTCCCTTGAGCAGTCTCTAATTAGATTCTGAGGGCCTAATGAGAATAATGTAATCAGCATGCTCCCTCCACTGCTTGCTAACCAGGCCTCCAGGTGTTGCTGGATTTAGGAAGCTGTCTCACAACGCAGTAGTAGAGGTAGTCATTTGGTCACATACTGTGCAGTCTGCCATTTTGGAGAGTGACTGAGCATGTGTGTCTATTTTCATGGATGAATTGATTGAATTGATTTTGACATTTGAAATGCCTGAGTGGAAATTACGTGTGGTGGGTTGTTCACTTCACACCTTTGTGTTTTATTCACACTCTGTATCGAGGAATCTCCTCCACACTTTCCTCTGGAGTGTCTTATTAAAACTGTATGATTAGCTTAGCATAACTGTCCACTGTATCAGGCTCCACTGTTTATAATGAAGGCTGTGCTACTCCTGCTAAACCATACTCCACATGACTAAAGATACAGTGTATGAACTCTACCTCAGTAGTACTTACTACCACTGTGTGACTCTGTGCCTCCCAAATGGCACCCTTTTCCCCATATTGTGCACTACTTTTGACGGGGGCCCAATAGGCAACAGAGTGCCATTTGGGACGTTGCCTCTGTCACTTATCTTAGACAAATAGGGAACAGAGATGGTGAACTCTGACTTTGTGCCTCTCAGATTGGCTTTAAAGAGAAGTGAGATTCAATGCACTATAAGTAGGCTATACCATAAAACATTTCTTAAATAATATCTTAGTAACAATGTCACAATATACCATAAGTGCATGCAAATAAGGAAACTGTATACGAGCATTGGAAATAAAACCTTCAAAAGTAAGCATTGTAACAACCACTGTTTTCTGTCTTTGCAGATTGAAGGCACTAGTATCAACAGGAGACAGGAGTGTACAGGCAGCATGTGACTGGTGAGTTCTAACATACACATGCACAAGTATACAAACACACACTCCCTGAGATAACCCATGTATGAAAATGTATGCACTCACTAACTGTAAGTCACTCTGGATAAGAGCGTCTGCTAAATGATGTAAATGTAAATATAAAATGAACTGTGATAATGTTATGGTAAGAGTTATGCTGCCCTCTGCTGTACTGCCTATGTGTGTACTCTTACTATTTAGCCAGGTGTGAATGAATACAATTCTTTAAAGACCTAGTCCACTCAATAACTAGATTTTCCAGTGTTTTATGTATATTTCCACAATATGAGGTTGGAATAATACTGTGAAATTATGAAAATTATGCCCTTTTAGTGTAAGAGCTATGTGATGGACTTTTGGCGTTTTGGATGGAGTTTTGGCCTTCCTGGTGACATCACCAGGTGGTAAATTAGTTAATAGACCAATAGAAAGAGAGTTTTAAACCTCTTTGCCAATAACAGCTAGTTTTTCAGTTTCCCCTCCCCTTGAGAAATGGCTCTTTGCTAAGAAGCTATTTTTTGTTTATTTTTGACCATTTTAATTGTAAGGTACTTAATTGTTACTCATCTTCTACCTCAGTCATTGATAAGCCGCCTCCTCCTCTTCTTCTTCTCCTGCTCTTCCTCAGGCTGTTCTCCCATGTGGATGACCCCTTCCTGGATGACCCATTGCCCAGAGAGTATGTCCTGTACCTGCGCCCCAGCGGACCCCTGCAGAATCAGCTCCATCACTTCTGGCAGCAGTCCCGTGTCACCTGTGGCAAGAACAAGGCCCACAACATCTTCCCCCACATCACGCTCTGCCAGTTCTTCATGGTGAGCCCAGGGGGAAATTACACGCCTCAAGCTCATACATCAACACATGAATGCTCCTCCCTCTAATTCAGCTCACCATTAAGTATTATAATTATGTTACTTAACATTGACGTATGACACATTGTTTTAACATTTTAATTGAACCTACACTCTTAGAAAAAAAGGTGCTATCTAGAACCTAAAGGTGTTCTTTGGTTGTCCCGATAGGAGAACCCTTTGAAAAACCCTTTTTGGTTCCAGGTAGAACCCTTTTGAGTTCCATGTAGAACCCTTTACACAGAGGGTTCTACATGGAACCCAAAATAGTTCTACCTGTAACCAAAAAGGGTTCTCCTATGGGGACTGCCGAAGAACCCTTTTGGAACCCTTTTTTCTTAGTGTGTATTTATCCAGGAAGTCCCATTGAGGTCAAGAGACTGTAACATCTGTCTAGTAAGGGCCAGTTTCCCAGACACAGATTAAGCCTAGTCCTGGACTAAAATGTGCTTTTAATGGCGATTCACCATTCAGCAGACTTCTAAGTCCCTTACTAGGACTAATCTGTGTAAGTCTCAGTGTTTGTGTGGTACTCAGACTCTACCCTGTCCCCCAGTGTGCAGACAACAAGGTGGACGCCCTGTTGGAGGCCCTGCAGGCCACAGTGGGCCAATGGAGGGGTCGTTTCCCTAGCCCCCTACCCCTGGAGCTCTACACCTCTTTTAACTTCATAGGCCTCTTCGTTGAGGAGCAGATCGCAGAGGTCCTCAAGCAGTTTGCTGCTGACTTTGCTTCCGAGGCTGCCAGGAAAGCAGGTAGGGACTCTCTCTGCCTGTGACACATGGACACACACCCACGCAGGCAAGCACACCAGTCGCACGCACACACACAAGCATGCACACATTGTATTTTTTAAATTGCCTTTCTATCTCTCCACACGATTTGGTCAGAAAATGACATATTTTAGGCTGGTAAGGGATTACTGTAATCAGTGCCGGCGTTATTGGTGGGCCCTAGGGGGCCTGGCCCACCCTACCGTACCTCTTAGCCCGTCCCCCAAAAATATTGAAATATTGATCATTTATTTGACTGAGATGCGCAAAGACAGAAAGATGCATCAATCTTAGATGAAGCATCAGAGTGAGTGAAACAGCGCCCCTCTGTCTCCGTATATGTAGACCATGTATCTGATGCTGTCTGGACAAAAGGAGTACGGCATGTCATAATCTTTCTGGCCAGACAGCATTATATACATGGGCTACATATAGTAAGACAGAGGGGCGCTGTTTCGCTCGCTAGTTTCAGCAGAGGAAGCGGCGAAAATCTGTCCTGAATAAACCCATGGCGTTTCTATGGGTATAATATGTAGACCTAAACTTGTCGCCTGTTTTCCCGCCTTTGGGACAACGACTCGCATTGTTAGGGCGGAAACATTGGCATCTCGTCATTATATATCTCTGGTTTCAGCCACTTGCAAATTAGAAGGAAAATTGGCGGGTGCACGGTGCACTGTTCGGATGCTGGCTTCCCCTAAAGTAAATTGTGTGGCGAAGATATGGGCGTCTCCAGAATGCATGCACTCAGCTCTCCAGAATGTTCTCAGCTGCCTCCCGCCAATTATTTCACAGTCATTGTTTCATTGTGTGAATTGTTTGCCCTTTGATTGTTTATTTTTGATCAATTCAACATTACATATATAACCAGTAGGCCTAGTAAATGTAGCGTTAATCCCCGTCATTTGGTTACATACATTTCTGTTAATGCATGTATTACAGTAATTTACCGTTTTCATTCCCGGGGTGGAAACGTTATTTGCATAGTTCACAACCTGCTACACTTGTGAGAAACAAGTTTTGGTTTATTTCATAACCATCATTTAGGAGTTTTGTCCATTTTTTCATTGTCTTTTGTTCGGAGTGCTCCATGTGAGCAATGAGCCTGTGTGTGGTTTCTCTGTCCTGATATCGTTGAGGGGGAGCGCGCGACTGAGCACGCCAATCTGCTGAGTTGATACAATGTTGCACTTCACTAGTGATAGCTCAAGTCAAGACATATAGAAAGGGAGGCAGACAGGTGGAGTAGAGATATGAATGTGATTGAAAGAACCTGAATTTTCATCAGGATATTTTCTACTGTTTATATTTGTGTCGGCTTTAGGCCTATGTATTTTACTAAGTTGATGATGGAAGGTATAGGCCTACTGCTGCATTGGCCTATAGTTCCATGACACGCAGATAGGTAGAAATGGTAGGATAAATTGTAAGCTTCCTCAAACTTGAAACTCATGAGCTGCCTACACTCTTAGAAAAAAGGGTTCCAAAGGGTAGAACCCTTTTGGGTTCCATGTAGAACCCTCTGTGGAAAGGGTAGATAGCACCTTTTTTCTAAGAGTGTATGGTCTTTATCATAACACCCATTAACAACATTTGTGCCTGCGCAAGCACACAGGAGGTGCCCTTGAAAATAAACGGCCCGCCTATAGAAATCAAATGCCCATCCAACTGATTAGTTCTGGCGCAGGCCCTGACTGTAATACTATATCCTAAAGAGATTATCCTCACCGTAAGGCACCGGCAGTTTGGAGCTTCATTTCAAATTGTGCATGGTGGATTATAACACGTCAAAAAAGATTGTTTGGAAAATATTGGGCCATTTTGCTCCACTGTAGATATTTGTAGTTCTATGATTTGCTGTGCTAGATTCCCTCCGTAGTAGTTTGCCCCACAGAAATGACTTTCTTCATATTCTTTACCTTTATTCAATCGTTCCTCCTCTCTCTGTCTCAGATGTCCATTTAGAGCCCCATAAGAAGCAGCTCCATGTGACGTTAGCCTACCACTTCCCCACCAATCACCTGACCTCCCTGGAAAAACTGGCCAAGGGAATCGAGGTGAAGCTAGGCTGTGATTGGCTGGCTGTCCTTTTCTCCCGAGACATTCGGTTTGCCAATCATGAGGTAATAATAACCACTTTGTTATCTGACGCAAACCCTGTACACCTTCATTTCACATCCAATACTACTATTGTACTTTCTACTAATCAACACCATGACATGGACCTTGTACCTTCTACAAGACAAGCTCATGAGACATTTATAATAAGTGATATTCTTCAACAATCAGTGGGAATATACAGTATAATTAATTTAGAAACGGCTGTAAATATCACAGAGTGACCCTTTACGAGCTTGCCCATTTAGACCTACAATAAGGGAAAAAAGTATTTGATCCCCTGCTGATTTTGTACGTTTGCCCACTGACAAAAAAATGATCAGTCTATAATTTTAATGGTAGGTTTATTTGAACAGTGAGAGACAGAATAACAACAAAAAAATCCAGAAAAACGCATGTCAAAAATGTTATAAATTGATTTGCATTTTAATGAGGGAAATAAGTATTTGACCCCCTCTCAATCAGAAAGATTTCTGGCTCCCAGGTGTCTTTTATACAGGTAACGAGCTGAGATTAGGAGCGCTCCTAATCTCAGTTTGTTACCTGTATAAAAGACACCTGTCCACAGAAGCAATCAATCAATCAGATTCCAAACTCTCCACCATGGCCAAGACCAAAGAGCTATCCAAGGATTTCAGGGACAAGATTGTAGACCTACACAAGGCTGGAATGGGCTACAAGACCATCGCCAAGCAGCTTGGTGAGAAGGTGACAACAGTTGGTGCGATTATTCGCAAATGGAAGAAACACAAAATAACTGTCAATCTCTCTCGGCCTGGGGCTCCATGCAAGATCTCACCTCGTGGAGCTGCAATGATCATGAGAACGGTGAGGAATCAGCCCAGAACTACACGGGAGGATATTGTCAATGATCTCAAGGCAGCTGGGACCATAGTCACCAAGAAAACAATTGGTAACTCACTATGCCGTGAAGGACTGAAATCCTGCAGCGCCCGCAAGGTCCCCCTGCTCAAGAAAGCAGATATACAGGGCCGTCTGAAGTTTGCCAATGAACATCTGAATGATTCAGAGGAGAACTGGGTGAAAGTGTATTTGGCATCAACTCAACTCGCCGTGTTTGGTGGAGGAGGAATGCTGCCTATGACCCCAAGAACACCATCCCCACCGTCAAACATGGAGGTGGAAACCTTATGCTTTGGGGGTGTTTTTCTACTAAGGGGACAGGACAACTTCACCACATCAAAGGGACGATGGACGGGGCCATGTACCGTCAAATCTTGGGTGAGAACCTCCTTCCCTCAGCCAGGCATTGAAAATGGGTAGTGGATGGGTATTCCAGCATGACAATGACCCAAAACACACGGCCAAGGCAACAAAGGAGTGGCTCAAGAAGGAGCACATTAAGGTCCTGGAGTGGCCTAGCCAGTGTCCAGACCTTAATCCCATAGAAAATCTGTGGAGGGAGCTGAAGGTTTGAGTTGCCAAACGTCAGCCTCGAAACCTTAATGACTTGGAGAAGATCTGCAAAGAGGAGTGGGACAAAATCCCTCCTGAGATGTGTGCAAATCTGGTGGCCAAATACAAGAAACGTCTGACCTCTGTGATTGCCAACAAGGGTTTTGCCACCAAGTACTAAGTAATGTTTTGCAGAGGGGTCAAATACTTATTTCCCTCATTAAAATGCAAATCAATGTATATAACATTTTTGATATGCGTTTTTCTGGATTTTGTTGTTGTTATTCTGTCTCTCACTGTTCAAATAAACCTACCATTCAAATTATGGGTGGTCCTCTGTAGCTCAATTGGTAGAGCATGGCGCTTGTAACGCCAGGGTAGTGGGTTCGATCCCCGGGACCACCCATACGTAACAATGTATGCACACATGACTGTAAGTTGCTTTGGATAAAAGCGTCTGCTAAATGGCATATTATTATAGACTGATCATGTCTTTGTCAGTGGGCAAATGTACAAAATCAGCAGGGGATCAAATACTTTTTTCCCTCACTGTATAGCCTTTCATTGTACTGTATTCTGGTGCTAGATAAGGCGTGGGTTTACTCAAGCTGTGTTCTTCCCTCCCTCTGTTGCAGACGCTGCGCGTTATGTATCCATACGCCCCTCAGAATGAGGACGAGCTGGAGCTGGTCCCGGGCGACTTTGTCTTCATGTCTCCCTTGGAGCAGAACAACACGAGCGAGGGCTGGGTTTACGGGTCCTCCCTGGCCACGGGGCTGTCCGGCCTATTGCCTGAGAACTACGTCAGCCGGGCAGACGAGTGTGACACCTGGGTCTTCCACAGGTGAGCTCTCAGAATGTGCTGTGCCAGTTTGAGAATGTATTACTTTCACCAGCTTCTTACTTACAGCCCTGGGTCCTGAACATGGGGGCTGGGGTCAATTCCATTTCAATTCAGTCAATCCAGAAGGAACTGTTTGCATCTTGAATTGACTTAATTGAAATGGAATTGACCCGCACCCAGGGCTAGAACACTGTAGAAGAGCGTGGAGAGTTCTGCTCAGTAGTCAGTAGTGATGAATGAGTAGGAGTGAGTATGTGTGTTAACTCTTGTCCTCTACCCTGTGCAGATCACACTCCTTCTTCAGTTGCTCTGCCCCCTCAGACAAAGGGAGAAGGGAAAGGGGCCTATTTGATGGGCTGCTGGATAGCCGTCGTCTCGACAACACAAGTCCTGGGGACACACCCACCTTGAGCCTCATCTGTCATCCCATGCAGGTACTGGTACTTTTTCCAAAGGACAGAAGGAAGTCTCTTTAACTGAACCATACATTTGTGATTTTTAGGGCCAGGAGCTTTTCCTGATCAGGATAACTAGTGCCTAGCGTTTAATCCTGATCAGGATAACTAGTGCCTAGCGTTTAATCCTGATCAGGATAACTAGTGCCTAGCGTTTAATCCTGATCAGGATAACTAGTGCCTAGCGTTTAATCCTGATTATGAAAAATAGTTATTCTTCTTCTTGAAGAATGACTTCAATTCAATGTTATTATAGTAAACGAAAACGAATCATGAAAAAATAATTTAGTAAACTTAAATAAAATTATTAATAAACAGGTTTGAAAAACTAAAACAATACTGAAACTATTATCTTTGACACCAAAACGAACTAAAATAAACTAAAAACCATCATGAATTATGTTCAGTATTAGTTTGTAAAATATTTTCTATTGGGTTCAGGTCTGGAGACTGGCTAGGCCACTCCAGGACCTTGAGATGCTTCTTACGGAGCCACTCCTTAGTTGACCTGGCTGTGTGTTTCGGGTCGTTGTCATGCTGGAAGACCCAGCCATGACCCATCTTCAATGCTCTTACTGAGGGAAGGAGGTTAATGGCCAAGATCTCGCGATACATGGCCCCATCCATCCTCCCCTCAATACGGTGCAGTCGTCCTGTCCCCTTTGCAGAAAAGCATCCCCAAAGGATGATGTTTCCACCTCCATGCTTCACGGTTGAGATGGTGTTCTTAGGGTTGTATTCATCTTTCTTCTTCCTCCAAACACGGCGAGTGGAGTTTAGACCAAAAAGCTATATTTTTGTCTCATCAGACCACATGACCTTCTCCCATTCCTCCTCTGGATCATCCAGATGGTCATTGGCAAACTTCAGACGGGCCTGGACATGCGCTGACTTGAGCAGGGGGACCTTGCGTGCGCTGCAGGATTTTAGTCCATGACGGCGTAGTGTGTTACTAATGGTTTTCTTTGAGACTGTGGTCCCAGCTCTCTTCAGGTCATTGACCAGGTCCTGCCGTATAGTTCTGGGCTGATCCCTCACCTTCCTCATGATCATTGATGCCCCACGAGGTGAGATCTTGCATGGAGCCCCAGACCGAGGGTGATTGACCGTCATCTTGAACTTCTTCCATTTTCTAATAATTGCGCCAACAGTTATTGCCTTCGCACCAAGCTGCTTGCCTATTGTCCTGTAGCCCATCCCAGCCTTGTGCAGGTCTACAATTTTATCCCTGATGTCCTTACACAGCTCTCTGGTCTTGGCCATTGTGGAGAGGTTGGAGTCTGTTTGATTGAGTGTGTGGACAGGTGTCTTTTATACAGGTAACGAGTTCAAACAGGTGCAGTTAATACAGGTAATGAGTGGAGAACAGGAGGGCTTCTTAAAGAAAAACTAACAGGTCTGTGAGAGCCGGAATTCTTACTGGTTGGTAGGTGATCAAATACTTATGTCATGCAATAAAATGCAAATTAATTACTTAAAAATCATACAATGTGATTTTCTGGATTTTTGTTTTAGATTCCGTCTCTCACAGTTGAAGTGTACCTATGATAAAAAATTACAGACCTCTACATGCTTTGTAAGTAGGAAAACCTGCAAAATCAGCAGTGTATCAAATACTTGTTCTCCCCACTGTAGATGAGAGTTTCCCTCCACCACATTTTTTGCACCAGTTTTTGCGCTATTCCTTTTAAATACAAGTCACATTGAGATTGACTTTATAATTTAAACCTAACCTAACCTGACCCATCACCTTATGTATTACTGCCCCCCAGTTGCAAGAAATGACATCCCCAAAACACTATACAACACCAATGGCTCTTAGCCTCCCATGCATGCTTTATGTCCCTAACACTAAAACTGAAACTAAATAATATAAAAACAAAATATAAATATTTGTATACAACTACAGTATAACGAAATAAAAACGAACAGATCATTAAAACTAATAGAAATAAAAACAAAAAACTATAATAACCTTGCTTCAATAGCAAAGCTGTTTTTCTGGTGTACTGATCAATTCTCGAAAATGTTGGGAAATGTTATGGATTTGATGCCCCAATTCACTGCATTGTTCCTTAGGTGCTTCGGGTCAGCAGCAATCACTCTCGGCTGCCCAAGCGGACCCTGTTTGTCTGTCGGCACGGTGAACGAATGGATGTGGTGTTTGGGAAACACTGGCTTTCTCTGTGCTCTGATTCCAAAGGTGAGCAGAGTCAGACCAATGGTACTGGAGGTGCAATCCTAAAAGCAAGTGTGCTTTCAAAGAAGTCATAAGTTTTGAGTTGGATGAATCTGATGTTTTGATTGGATAGATAAAAGAGCAGTATTGTTTGTAGGTTTTGAAACCATAACAGCAGTGTGCTGGGGTGTGGTGTGCTATTCTTCAGGTAGATATGTGCGCACTAACCTGAACATGCCAGTCAGCCTGCCCATGTGGAGTGGAGGACACCGAGATTACGACATGGACACCCCCATCACTGTGTTTGGTTCCTCACAAGCACGAATAGTGGGTATGTGGTTGTCAACACCTAGTAGGAGGCTATGTTATCTGACCAATTCCATATCTCATGTTTCATTACAGCGTGATAACAATCTATTCCCCTGTCTGTCTGTCTGTCTGTGTTTTAGGTGAGGCGTTGATGGAGAGCAACACAGTGATCGACTTTGTGTACTGTTCGCCTTCTCTGCGCTGTGTCCAGACTGCTCAGAACATCCTCAAAGGTAACCAGCATGTAGCTACTTGCCACCACAAATCCTACTTAGGATAAAGAACCATATCCATAATCCTCTCTAACACCTGATGAAGACTTTAAAGGGCAACATGCAGTTGCAACATCCATTTTGGGGCTTATAAATGAATTATATGTGAACAATCTAATTTATAAATGCTTAATGAGCTTAGCAACTGTCGTAACCCCATCAGAACCAAAATATAGTTTTTTTACTCCAATGTTTGTAAACAAAGTAAATGTAAACATACACTGTATAGCCTACAAACATGGTTAAAACTATCATTTGATATCATGGATGGTCAGTTCTTGCATCCATAGCTCTGTCTATGAATTTGAAAATGGTTACATTTCTCCAGCCCCATCCCGAAACAGTGGCAGAGAGGACGCTTTGTTATTGTTTCAACTGTGGATTTCCCCTTTAGTGGTTGAAATGTTGTCAATAACCATAGTTGAGAGCATATAATGTGTTCTGGTACTGTCCAGGGAGGCCAAATGCTTGCTGGCTTCCGTTGCATTCAATGCTACGGGCGGCAACAATATCATACTCTTTTTGACCTGACAGCATCAGATAGATGGCCTACACATACAGAGACAGAAGGGCGCTGTTTCACTCGCTCTGTGCTTTCTCTGGTGAGATACATTCAGCCTCTTGCGAATTGAAGGAAAATTATGAAACACAGAGAGATTAAAGATTTTTCTTTATTTCTTAGTAAATGTTTATATACAGTACCAGTCAAAAGTTTGGACACACCTACTCATTCAAGGGTTTTTCTTTATTGTTACATCAAAACTATGAAATAACACATGGAATTATGTAGTAACCAAAAAAAGTGTTAAACAAATCAAAATATATTTTATATTCTTCAAATAGCCACCCTTTGCCTTGATGACAGCTTTGCGCACTCTTGGCATTCTCTCAACCAGCTTCACTTGGAATGCTTTTACAACAGTCTTGAAGGAGTTCCCACATATGTTGAGCACTTGTTGGCAGATTTTTTTCCTTCACTCTGCGGTCCGACTCATCCCAAACAATCTCAATTGGGTTGAGGTTGGGGGATTGTGGAGGCCAGGTCATCTGATGCAGCACTCCATCACTCTCCTTCTTGGTCAAATAGCCCTTACACAGCCTGGAGGTGTGTTGGGTCATTGTTCTGTTGAAAAACAAATAATAGTCCCACTAAGCCCAAACCAGATGGGATGGCGTATCGCTGCAGAGTGCTATGGTAGCCATGCTGGTTAAGTGTGCCTTGAATTCTAAATAAATCACAGACAGTGTCACCAGCAAAGCACCCCCACACCATAACACCTCGTCCTCCATGCTTTACGGTGGGAACTATGCATGCGGAGATCATACGTTCACCCACACCGCGTCTCACAAAGACACGGCGGCTGGAACCAAAAATCTCAAATTTGGACTCCAGACCAAAGGACACATTTCCACCAGTCTAATGTCCATTGCTCGTGTTTCTTGGCCCAAGCAGGTCTCTTCTTATTATTGGTGTCCTTTAGTAGTGGTTTCTTTGCAGCAATTCGACCATGAAGGCCTGATTCACACTGTCCCCTCTGAACAGTTGATGTTGAGATGTGTCTGTGACTTGAACTCTGTGAAGCATTTATTTGGGCTGCAATTTCTGAGGCTGGTAACTCTAATGAACTTATCCTCTGCAGCAGAGGTAACTCTGGGTCTTCCATTCCTGTGGTGTTCCTCATGAGAGCCAGTTTCATCATAGCGCTTGATGGTTTTTGCGACTGCACTTGAAGAAACTTTCAAAGTTCTTGAAATGTTCCGTATTGACTGACCTTCATTTCTTAAAGTAATGATGGACTGTCGTTTCTCTTTGCTTATTTGAGCTGTTCTTGCCATAATATGGACTTGGTCTTTTACCAAATAGGGCTATCTTCTGTATACCCCCCCCTACCTTGTCACAACACAACTGATTGGCTCAAATGCATTAAGAAGGAAAGAAATTCCACAAATTAACTTTTATGAAAGCACACATGTTCATTGAAATGCATTCCAGGTGACTACCTCATGAAGCTGGTTAACAGAATGCCAAGAGTGTGCAAAGCTGTCATCAAGGCAAAGGGTGGCTATTTGAAGAATCTCAAATATAAAATATATTTTGATTTCTTTAACACTTTTTTGGGTTCCATATGTGTTATTTCATAGTTTTGATGTCTTCACTATTATTCTACAATGTAGAAAATAGTAAAAAAATTAAGAAAAACCCTTGAATGAGTAGGTGTCCAAACCTTTGCCTGGTACTGTATATATATTTTTGGGGGTATCCATGAATACACGCCACTGCTGTCTCCATATTGCTTATCTCAATCCGATCGTTTCAATCCAATCCTTTCAGATCTACATAAGTGCCTATGGGATTAGGGGACTAGGGGACTAGGGGTTGTTTTTGGACAGGGCTGGTGTGCATAGCAGAGGCTGCAGTCTTCCTCTTTTGTTGAGGTGCCTCTCTGTCTCACCTTGCAGGTCTGCAGCAGGATGGCAAGCTGAAGATCAGAGTGGAGCCAGGCCTTTTCGAGTGGACCAAGTGGGTCTCTGGGAGCTCCCTTCCTGCCTGGATCCCTCCCACAGACTTGGCAGCATCCCACTTCACTGTTGACACAACATACAGGTGATACAGGCAAGACTGTTTCCTGGTTCACCTCCATACTGAACTCTTACTGGCCATTTACACTATACAAGCGGCACTTGCCTAGCCACACCCTCATGTGGGTGCTAACAAGCTAGCAAGCAAGCTAGGTAGTGCTACGTATCAACAGCCATTGTCAGCCAATCCAGGAAGCTATGGTGAGATTCGATTGGTCACTCGCGTCGAGGAGTTGAATAAACATTTTTTCACCCAACTTTAGTCCTGCCCTTTTCAGCTCCCACACCCATGCTCGTATCTCTCAACGGTCCCCCGCCCACTCCGCTTCTCTCACTTTCGTTCCATTGAAAGTGAATGGCTTCCGATGTTTCACCGCTTGATGCCGCTTCCAAGTGTAAACACAGAGTTAGCCCCATCCCTTTAGCCTTGGGCCTAGGCACAAAAACAAATAATATGGTCAACATTCCATTAAGCCTATAATTCCTTCTGACCGACGTACAGTACATGAAGTGGTAAAGGTAGGGGCTAAGGGTTGTTGCTGGATTGGGCCGGAGCCTTTTCAGCCATGCCTCTGTCTCACATGTTCTCACTGTTTATTCCCACAGACCTCTCATCCCGATAAGCAAACTTAGCGTGTCGGAGTCCTATGACACGTACATGAGCCGGAGCTACCAAGTGACCAAAGACATTCTGTCTGACTGCCAAAACATGGGTAATTATGATGCAGGGTTCAATCACTGCTGTGGCTTTGGATGGGATGTGTATTAAAAAAACAGTCCTGGGTTCAGTTAGTACTTATCTTTCAAATCCTTTAACTGTGCTTGATTGAGCTTGCCTGGCGCAATGGAATCAACGGAGTTGTCCCAAAAGTACACACGCTGCTCATTTCCCACTCCACTCTAGACAGGCTCAATCAAAGCTCAGGGTATTTGAAAGAAAACCAATACTTTTTGAACCCAGATGTGATACAGAAACATCTTGTGTGGGATGGACAATGGGATTAATCTGGTCCATGTTGTTCTACCCTTCCCTCATCTCCTCATCTCCCACTCTGTAGGAAACAACATACTGATTGTGGCCCACGCTTCCTCCCTGGAGGCCTGCACACGACAGCTCCAGGGCCGCAGCCCCCAGACTTCCAAGGACTTCATCCAAGTAGTCAGGAAGGTCAGCTGGAGTTTATTTTACTCGCTCAGTTTGATATTTTCTTTTGATCTCATTGTGTCTTCCCCCTCACTCTTACTTTCACTCTTACTTTAACTCTATGTGTGTTTCTGTCTGTCTGTCTGTCTCTCTCTCTTTCTCCCCCGCTGCCTTTCCACCCCACTCCTTAACTTTCATACTGCCTTTGTTGCGGCTGATGAGAGCCTCTTTCCCCCCTGTAGATCCCCTACCTGGGTTTCTGTTCCTGCGAGGAGCAGGGCGACACAGGGGTCTGGCAGCTGGTGGACCCGCCCATCCTGCCCCTCACACACGGACCCAACCACAGCTTCAACTGGAGGGAGACCCTCCTCCAGGAATGACATCCGCTTCCCTGGAGAGCAGACTTGCTCATTCCCATCCCGAGGCTTTAGTTTCTGGTCAAACAGCACTGAGAGACTCTGCCAGAGTCAATGGGTGGTTGGACCTGGATGTACTGTACTGTACACATTGTAATTTGACAGTATTGTTGACATTTCTAATTTGACAGTATTGTTGTTAGTGAGAGCAGAGAGAGAAGAGAGTGAAGTTGGAGAGGGCAGGGCTAAGTCTCAGGGCCTGGTTGATTGTGGAGGCTAGCACTCAGCTGGCTTCAGCAAGCACATGGACCATTACATATTACACCACTGCGAGTCAACTGCGTGCCAGAAGGGAGTCACAAGGCTGAGAACATTGACCTAAAAAATCTAACAGAATAGTTTGTGTTTGGAAAAGCAACTGCATTCCTTGTCCCGCTTGCAGATTAACTGTTGACGAGGGCAAACGTTATCCTCAAAAGCCCTTGACTGTAGCCGCAAGTCATCTCTCAGATGTTTCCCAGTGTGGAATCTGTGTTTCTGTGTGTATAAAGTTGAACTCATTGGGGGGAAAAAACATACTCAACTTAATCCATGCTCTCTTGAATACTGTAAGTACAACGACTTATTCATCCACTTAAAACTGATTGCAATGTGGTCAGTATGATGTATTTTATGACTTTATGGTCATGTTGTATGCTGGTTGTATAAAAACGTTTTGTTAACGTAAGTAACCAGAAAAATACGTATTTGCCTGGTTGTAATAGGTTATGTGACAAGATAACAACCAACATATGATGTATTTACTATGACATCTTGATCTCGTCATAAAAAATACATCTTTATGTGGTTGTAACCAAGACTAGTTGGAAATCTGGTTTTATGACTTCTTCACAACCAGAAAACCAGTTTACAACCAGAAAATGCCATCATTAAGACAGCATGTGCCAAATGTTTTCCACTGGGTGGCTTGTCACCCGGTTTGTTTGAAACAGTCTCGATGGCACAAAATGCACTATTGACAATCACAGGTGAGTCTTGGTGAGGATGGTCTAATAACCAGTAGTTAGGAACGTATGTGTTTATTTTACATAATGTAAGGTCTTATGGCAGAATAGTTGTCGACCACTGCACTAGAAAATATATTTCAGTCTTCCAGTTGTGACCATTTATATTTTATTCAGATACTTAACAATTGAAGAGCTTTTCTTTCAAATATCATATAAAAAAAGACCTGTCCCATGGTAGGAAAATACATGTTTTTCTCAGGTGCAGATTTCATTGTGACTTTATACAGTATGTGCATTTCATTTGGTCATGAAAATTGTTGTGATTGCCTCTTAAGATTGAACCTGATTTCTCTTGATGTCTCAGTGGTGAAATCAGAGAGATGTTATCTGTTTAATGAGTCAACTTGAATGCTTTTGTTTAGCCTCATCTAAATCTATCTGATCTAATCTTTCTGCAAATCATTATTATTGAGGAGGCTCTAAAACAATGCTCTGGTGCTGTTCTTCCATTGATACATGCAAGTACAATACTTACAAGTGCAATACTTGCAAGTGCAATACTTGCAAGTACAATTACAAATGTGTGATGAAGGTGTCAGTGAGGAGCAAAGCAGGCCTACATCAGAGGTTAGCCACATGCACTGTTGAGGAAACCCTGGAAACCTGACAACCGAGGAGGAAGCCGTCTGTGTCAAATTGTGTTAATTTATTTTCTCAAATATTATATTTCCAAATGTATATAAACGTTAATTTAAGTAATTTAAGTTTTTCATCAAAATGCTATTCTTTAGGAGGACTAGTGGGCTAAGATGTGCAAAAGATTGAAATGAAAACAAACTGATTGAAGGTGGAGATGATACAGTATTCATAGTGACTTGCCACTTCCCTGTATATTCAGATATGAGCATCTCTGAGGTGGGTTCTTTATTTTGTTTAAACAATTGTCCCCAAAAAATCCCCCTATATGATACTGACAGTATCACTGTTTCAGATATGTATAAGTTACATATCAAATAAAAAAATCAGGTCATTTCGTTTTGTATTGTTTTCTTTTTTTTTGTTAGATGGAGAACTCCTTCAACACCTTGTTCAATACGTAGTATATGGTTTAGCCACTAGGTGTAGGTGTAAGACCTTTGGAGTTGACTACATACAGTATCTATCTTAGGGAGAAAATGAGCCTGAAGCAGAGGCGTCATGGCCATAGGGGGCACAAGAGCACGTGCCCCCTCAGATTTGTCTTTTTTGTTTCAGATGTTAAATTAATTACTACATTTAATTTTTAAGTCCATGTTTTATCATAATTATTTATACAAAATATCTATCAGCTGTATTTTGCAGAGGGGGCACACTGACTGGACCAGGCAAAGAGTACCCCCACCCCCATATAATTGAACAGGTAAAGAGGTATGCTTAGATAACCTATGCATAAAAATAGACATATTTTTATATAGAATTAGGAATAATGATTATGGCTCTAGATTGCAGGGAAAATATGTTTCAGGTGTTTGAAAAATGCAATTACGTATTTCGTGCCCCCTATAAAATAATAGGTACATGATACCCCTGGCCTGAAATTATTTAAAAACAAAGAAATCCTTAGAAAATGTGGCAGTAAGTAGACATTATTTATGTTTCTTTTTGACCATTTTAATTGAAAACAATCACAGTAAGGTACTTATGTAATTGTTACCCAGATATTATATGATATTAGGATAAAAACAGCTGCATTGGACCTTTAAAGGGATACTTCAGGATTTTGGCCATTTTTATGTCTCTGTGTCCAGTATGAGGGAAGTTAGAGGGAGTTTCGTGAGCCAATGCTAACTAGGGAAAACGTAATGACTGGAAGTCTATGGCTATCTACTAGATACCCATAGACTTCCAGACATTGCGCTAACGTTAGCAATTGCGCTAGCGCTAGTTAGCAACTTCCTTCAAACTGCACGCAGAGACATAACAATGGTATCCACAAATTCATTTGACTCTGGGGAAGTTGATAAAGAGCCTCATTGCTAAAATCCTGAAGTATCCCTTTAAGTCAGGTTAAGCGACCCAAGCCCGGTTAAACCAGACGGAGCTCTGCTGTCAGTCTGATTTACCAGGCAAAAGTGACCCTATCACACCTGATGATGATGCATGCATGTTGTCAGCACCACTGATAACGTACCTTGCCACACACGTAATCATGCAGACAGGTAGGCTATAGAGCCCCACAGTGGAGGTGTCATAATACCCATAAAACCTAGCGGTCAAATAGGGAAATGGTTCCAATCGTTTTTCCACCATTCATTTTTTTTTAGAAACACTTAAAATAAGGGCTGTGTTTCGTGTAGGCTTACCCTTGCGTGACGTTTTGATAACCATGTAAATCTCTCTCGGACAAGGTGACTTTTATCAATATATTCGGCTCTATTTAATCTCAGATTTGAAAATGCTAATTAGCATCAAAGTAGACATCATGGAAGACTACAAATCCCTGCAAGCTCCTGCAAGTCATCTCTATCTAACACCTTTGCCTTCAGGTATTGTGTCAATTTAAAACTTGCACAGACTTGTCAATTTAAAGAAATGTAGTCAATTTATTCATTACTAAATTTAGCTAACATTAGATCGTTAATCCATAGATTCTTACATTTGCCTCGATTCGGCAGTGTCATCCAGATCATCATGGCATTTGTAGTTCTTTATTATAGCCACATTAGCAGCTAATTAGTGTTTCATTTTGGGGGGGTAAAAACAGGCCTTGTCCTAGGAGATTTACACGGTTATCAAAATGTCACGGCAGGTTAAGCCTACACGAAATACAGCCCTTATTTTAAGTGTTTCTAAAATGCCCTATGGGAAAAATGAATGGTGGAAAAACGATCTGAACCATTTCCTCATACTGTGGTACTCGATAGTATGACTACAAATTTGACAACCAACCTCTGATTATGTGCATAAAACTTAAATGAGAGTAAATTGTGTATCAATCATCTTGTTTAATTTTTTGGGAAACAAACAGCATCCTTCCATCAATAGCATCTTTCTCACTTGTTGAGTCCTTATCTCTGTATAATTATACCCCAAAAAGAGACCCTAATGCAACATTTATTTACTCTGATGTTGGGTTATTGTTGCACAGACTTCCAATTATATTTGGTGGCCTGCTCACCCCTATTTACTCCAGTTTATAAATACACCTGGGGCTTTGGGGCTCTGGTTTCAGACACTGCCTCAGCACCGGCGGCAGCTTAAAAAGCTTGGCCAACGGGTTTATCCGAGCTGGGGATATTCGATCTCTGCCACTCTTGTCCTGATTTAACCTGAACTCTCCTTTAATGTGCCAGTCCTCCCCCATCCCCAACATAACTGTGATTTGGAGGCCAAATTAAATGTATTAGTTAGATTTTTTGCTATGATTGCCCTCTTCTAAAATATCTAAAGTAGACTGGGAAATGAGAGTGATGCATTGACCCACTTGGATGTAAACAGGACTTTTTATTACCTAGGGCTAAAATCTCCATTTAGCAAAGCATCATCTACAACTGCAGTGCAGAAAAACTCTGCAACCGTCTGAAAACAAACACGTTTCTGTTAAATCTCCCAGACAGACAGATGCATGAAGAAAATGATTTGCTGAATATACAACTTTGTTGAAAACCTCTATATAGAACTAGATCAACAACTAAATGTTTTATTGAGGAAATTGATATCAAGGTAGATATCAGTTAGATATACTTAGGTAGAGATTCAACATAAATATACAGTTCAATTAAGAATTTTGTTGAACAACTTGATATAAAGACATTTCGTGTTTTGTGTCCTGCCATTCAGTCTGAATCATCTTCCTGTCAAAACAAGAGTGATGTTTTATCTTTTACATAATCTCTCAAAGTCTTTCAGAGTTGAATGTATTCCCCATCTACAGTAGTATAGAGATCAGGGGTGTCTGGGTCGCATGTTCCCCTCCTTTGTTTCCCCCCATATTGAAGACCAGCACCTTTGTGTGTATCTATCAATTATTTTGGGTTTGCAGTGACTTTTTATTAGAAATTGTGTCTTTTTAGTTTAGCAAGATTTGCTGTGCTTCCCTTTTTGTTTCCCGTACTTGATTTATTGTAGACTCCTGCCCCTTGGCTGGTCACCTTGGAGACAGGAGTTGGTCAAGGTCTGCCACAACTGTGCCTGTTGACTAACAAGCTACCATAGCTCCTTAAAATGGAGCTTTCAGTCCACTCTGGGCCTGCTGCTAGAGGGAGAAGTCACCACCAACACAAACACCACCACCACCTTCCCCCAGCTTCCGCCTACCTGGAGCCAGAGGGAGACCTGAGTTGACAATGCTGTCTAGCATGCAGATAAGGGACAGTCAACCCCTAAACCTGTGTGAGTGTGGTATGTCTGTCTCACATCATTGTCAGTGTCCAGCCTCTGTTGCAGATTGGAGTTTTCCTTATTCTATCTTGTTCTGAGGGCAGCTCTGTCTTGAGGGCAGAAATAAATGTGATTAGTTAATTTTAGGAAATACATGTGATTGGTTCAGTTTAGGGTTAGGGGTTGAAGTAAAGTTAGAAAACTGCACTATGTTGAATAAGGAAAACTCCACTCAACGCCTCTGTAGTGAACTCCTTGACAAGTTGTTTTCTGTGGGTAGCTGCTGGCTTTGGCATCAGTGTACAACCAATTACATGGAACCACCAGGGCTACTGCACACTCCAATCTCCACAAACTCAGCCTGAAAGAGTAGGCCTGCGCTGCCTCTGAAGAACTACGTTTTTGCATGTTTCTAGTAATGCCAATGTTTACATGGGCAGATGTCAACTTTGAAGAAACTCCTATCCCCACTGGATTGGACTGTGTTGGTATTATTCCCGAAGCTCTTCTATTGATCGTGTTTATCCTCGGTGATTGCTATATTCCAGTCTCTCATGAGTCTGATGTTGCTTAATTTGTTTAGCCTTTTGTTTTATGCCAAGCTCTAAACCACACCAATTCCTCCCGGATGTCTGAGGGACCCAAATAAATGCATCACCGTTTATCTTCTCTTATTGCCTGAAACCTAATTTGTATTGGACAAGATAGAGGATGTGTGTTATTTTTAGGGAACTTCCACAAGAATACACTATGCCCATTTATTGACCAATATAAAAAAAGAAAATGTTGGAAGTTGTTTATCACATTGGTCTACACCCCAAATAATGGTTTTGAAAAGTTGCGACTGAGCTCGAATCATGGCAACGGTATTCATTTGGGAAATCAGGCCTGTACCAAGTTTCATGCTTTTATGAAATAATGTATATATTTTTTTCACATATCACCTGGACTATGTATACATAATGGTACTATCATGTTTTATGTGTGAATGCAAATGTAGTAGGTAGCTTTGTGTAGATTATCCATCATGTCACACACTTTATAATGACAGGCGCCAAAGGTCATAGTCGTTTTTATATCTAATCTGCCATGACCTGGTAGTTGTCCTTGCACTGTGTTTATCTTGCCTTTCCTCACAATATGTGTTGAAGATACCACATTATTTGGATAATGTAGTAAATAGGTTTTTGGTGGCTACAGACCTTTTCTAATTCCTGTGCATACAACACGATCAATTAAATGAAGCATCCGCAGCTGAAGTTCTTAGGGTTTTTGTACAGATATCTTTCAGGCAGGTATTGATTATCAGAAAATAAATAATAGATCCTCATTAAATAATGAAGTAGTTGCAGTTGATTAGAACGTTTTTATTAAGCCCTTACTCCATATGCAAGCAACCTTTTTCCATAGGCCTACCCACAGTCTCGTTCACTGTTTGCTGCCTTAAATTTCCACTTGATTTATGGAGTGATAGGCCACCGATGAGGCTGATAAAAGCACAGGCGGTTTCATTCCTCTAAAAAAACAAGTCATTATCGGAGAGCAGTGAATCTTTGCAATCTAATAGTGCTCTCGGTGTTCTTCTCAAGCTTTTAAACTAATTCGTGATTGATCGCTAATTATCGGTGACTGATCCTCTCGAGACAGCTGTACCTCCCACCTCAAACATCTCCCCCGCTATAACTTCCGAACGGTCGACTCGTTGTTTGGGTGAGTCAATAGACTTCTAGACGTTTGAATAATCATTGTGCCCTTTCCCAATAAAGAAGGTTGCTTCACAACAATAAAGCATCGCGCAACCAATATTACCTGCTGGATGGTGCAATAATGGTAAGCACTGCTAAATAGCCTAACAATTTAGAATGAAATAAATCAGTATTGCATTGTTATTACAATTGAATATGGTTCCAAAGCCTAGGCTACTGTTGCTTCAAGGTTTATATCCTAGACCTAGAAGATCGCTAAACATGTACCAATATCACAGTGAAATGGTAAAAGAAATGACTCCAAATTGGCTAAATATTGATTGCAGTGAGTCAAAAATATTGGCTCTAGAACCCCTGGAATTATTCCCTTCTCCAGGCGGCACGTGACAGGAGCTGCTCTCAGTGGGCCGCGCAATTGATGTGAGCTATTTGGATGTGAATCGCTATTCTCCCACTAAGAAAAGCATTAAGAATGGGTGTCGTCAATGACAATGTATTTGTTTTCAGCGCTAGATCAATTGAGGTCTGCTTTTGTCTGTCTTGGAAATCTATTTGCTCAATTGCATTGCCTCGAGGCTTAGGATAGGCTATAAAAGTGGACTTCGTTTTAAAGCAGCATATAAAGGCTAGCCTGCATCAGTGATGCTGGCAAACTCAGTTGTACGCTAGTCTACCGTAACAAGTGACCAAAGAATATCTCCTGACCATTAGGGACCAAAAGAGGACCAAACTATGCCCTGCACTTGACGCGTAGGCTAAGTGATAGGCTATATGAGCCAGGTAGGTACTGTTATACCAGTCTTGATTTATAGGCCTATTTGATTATTAAAGGCTGTAATAATAATAATAATGGTAATGTGATAATGATAATAATGATAATGATAATAATAATAGCCAAATTATTAATCAATTAAAGTTTCAGTAATCAGGCAATTAACGCAAAAATGTAGGTCGAAATCTGGGTCTGTGTTTTTTGTCTGCCTATATTGTTTGAATTCAGGTGGCTATGGCATACATAATCAAGAGGTCATTTCAGCATGAGTTCGGGTTTTTGTGGCTCAACGTTCTGATTGTTTCCAGGAAAGTTTATATTTGCAAAATATATGGTTTTCAAGATGAAATGGGTCGTTTGACAATAATAAGGTGTACACTTTACATACAGTACATCATGGATACATTTGACATAAGGCCCCCTCTTATTGAATGGAGTTGTTGTAAATGTTTGGGTGCCGACTGCATCAGTGGAGAGACTGCTTGTAGATGCTGGTATTCTAATGCAGTGAGGGGTGTGAGGTTATAATTTATAGTTCTAGTTTTTCCTAGAATGAACTTGGTGGCTTTCACTGTCGATTACTTGGATAAATGATCAGGCATGGACGTTCGTCAAATGAGTGATAGAAAATCTGAAAGCGAAATGCATGTGAAATTATGTGCAATTTAAATCCAGAGGGGGTCACTGGAGCGCCATCTTGTGAGGTAGGCATGACGCTCCAACCCCTCGACAACCCAGTCACTGTTGTTGATTGCTCTGGTCCGAACTATGTTGTAGGCTGTCTTGGACATTAGGACCTACTGTTGAAAACGCTGTTCAATTGGCTCTGATGAAGGTCTATGTTTTGACTATCTTTGAACTGTTATTTCATGGTAATTTATGTCATTGCATTTGCACAACTGTGGATGTTGTTGTTACCCTTACAAAAAAAGATTGCAGTTTTCAAACTGCGGTAAAAGTGCAGTAATTGCAGTCGACTCTGGTATTTTGGATGCAGTAATTGCAGAATAACTGCAGTGTAGTGCAGTTGAACTCCCGAGTGGCGCAGCGGTCTAAGGCACTGCAGTTCAGTGCTTTAGGCGTCACTACAGACCCCCTGGTTCAATTCCAGGGTGTATCACAACCGGCCGTGATTGGGAGTCCCATAGGGCGGCGCAGAATTGGCCCAGTGTCGTCTGGGTTTGGCCGGTGTAGGCCGTCATTGTAAATAAGAATTTGTTCTTAACGGACTTGCCTAGTTAAATAAAGATAAAATAAATACTTCGATGTACTGCAATTTGCTTTTGTAAGGGTGCATTCAGAAGGTATTCAGACCCCTTGACTTTTTCCACGTTTTGTTACGTTACAGCCTTATTCTAAAATTGATTAAATACATTTTTTTCCTAATTAATCTACACACAATACCCCATAATGACAAAGCGAAAACAGGTTTATAGATTTGTTTTGCAAAAAAATATATAATCAAATAAAAAATAAATACCTTATTTACATAAGTATTCAGACCCTTTGCTATGAGACTCGAAATTGAGCTCAGGTGCATCATGTTTCCATTGATCATCCTTGATCTGGGGAAGGGTACCAAAACATTTCTGCAGCATTGAAGGTCCCCAAAAATACATTGGCCTCCATCATTCTTAAATGGAAGAAGTTTGGAACCACCAAGACTCTTCGTAGAGCTGGCCGACCTGCCAAACTGAGCAATCAGGGGAGAAGGGCCTTGATCAGGGAGGTGACTAAGAACCCGATGGTCACTCTGACAGAGCTCCAGAGGTCCTCTGTGGAGATGGGAGAACCTTCCAGAAGGACAACCATCTCTGCAGCACTCCACCAATCAGGCCTTTATGGTAGAGTGGCCAGATGGAAGCCACTCCTCAGTAAAAGGCACATGACAGCCTGCTTGGAGTTTTCCAAAAGGCACCTAAAGTACTCTCAGACCATGAGAAACAAGATTCTCTGGTCTGATGAAACCAAGATTGAACTCTTTGGCCTGAATGCCAAGCGTCACGTCTGGAGGAAACCTGACACCATCCCTACGGTGAAGCATGGTGGTGGCAGCATCATGCTGAGGGGATGTTTTTCAGCGGCAGGGACTGGGAGACTAGTCAGGATCGAGGGAAAGATGAACAGCGCAAAGTACGGAGAGATCCTTGATGAAAACCTGCTCCAGAGCGCTCGGGACCTCAGACTGGGGCGAAGGTTCACCTTCCAACAGGACAACGACCTTAAGCACACAGCCAAGACAACGTAGGAGTGGCTTCGGGACAAGTCTCTGAATGTCCTTGAGTGGCCCAGCCAGAGCCCAGACTTGAACCCGATCGAACATCTCTGGAGAGACCTGAAAATAGCTGTGCAGCGACGCTCCCCATCCAACCTGACAGAGCTTGAGAGGATCTGCAGAGGAGAATGGGAGAAACTCCCCAAATACAGGTGTGCCAAGCTTGTGTAGCGTCATACCCAAGAAGACTCGAGGCTGTAATCGGTGCCAAAGGTGCTTCAACAAAGTACTGAGTAAAGGGTCTGAATACTTATGTAAATGTCTCAGTCTGTCCGTTTGTACATCAGTCACACGTGATATCTCAGACAGCACTGGCCCGATTTTGACTAATCTGGGGTGAATGATGCATCTTGCCATACAGATCAATCATTTACAAAATTACACTGATTGGCCCAAGGGGGGCGCTGCATCATTTGTGTGGGACTACATGTTTACTGTTGCCTTTTTTGATCATGGTTAGTGATACACCCAGTAGTCATACGAGACAGAACGTACTTACCAAGCTTTCACCAAGCTCTCTCTCTCGCAAGACTGATTGGAGAGGTCGTGTGTAGAGCTCTGTCCTTTTGATTTCGCTTATTTCTTTCTTATTTCTATTTTAATGGTGGAGGGGTAAAACATTGTTATTGTCCGTCAAGATGAAATCGGAGGGGGGACTATGGATCTGTCTCTGTCTGTTCGTATGTAAGTCACACGCAATATCTCTGACACCACTGGCTCGATTTTGGGTGAATGATGTGTCTTCCCATAGAGATCCAGCATTTACAAAATTACACTGATTGGCCCACATTTCAGGGGACAACATGTTTATGGTTGCCTTGTTTTCTTTTTGTAAAATTGTATTTTAGCATGCAGGTATGCATTCATTTTACATTTACATTTTAGTCATTTAGCAGACGCTCTTATCCAGAGCGACTTACAACTAGTGATGTTATATAACTTGTTATAATATCTTATAACAAGGCATAATACTATATGTAGTAGGCCTAATATATGTCTGTATGACAATTCAACTGACTCAAAATGGCTTGGATCACTATGAGATAATTAACGTGGTGCCTGGATACAGCCCTTAACCGTGGTATATTGGCCATATACCACAAACCCCCGAGGTGCCTTATTGCTATTATAAACTGGTTACCAATGTAATTAGAACAGTAAAAATAAATGTTTTGTCATACCAATGGTATACTGTCTGATATACCACGGCTTTCAGTCAAGCAGCATTCAGGGCTCGAACTACCCAGTTTATAATTACATTTATACCATGGCATTGTTGAATACTCGTTTCTGATTGGCTTGAAGGACATTCTAGAGCGTGCATTATTTCCCTATAACGCACAGTATATTTGTTTGTTAGAATTCAATGGTTATAGTTCATTCTTACATGTTCTATGTTTGAGCTGCTTTTGAAAGCAATAGTCGAAAACATTATTGTCATTGTTGAATTCGATTTTCATAATAGCACGCTAGGACTGATGGTTTGGTTTGCTAAACTAGCAAGTCTGTTTGTTTGGTTAACAAGGCAACTACTGTCTATCTAGTAAACATTCCTAGCGGCAAAAGTGTTAAATTATAGCCATGGTATAGAAGGGATAATCAACTCGTGGCTCTATGCGTTTTCTGGAAAATAATGCAACTCTGTGGAAGGATAGTTAAACGTTGTTAATTATTTTCCATAGAACACATAGCCTCTTGTTGATTATCCCTTACATCATGGGCTTATACACTGAACAAAAATATAAATGCAACATGTAAAGTGCCCTCCCAGGCCCACCCATGGCTGCACCCCTGCCCAGTCATGTGAAATCCATAGATTAGGGCCTAATGAATTCACTCAGCAAAATATTATAAATTGTTGCATGTTGCGTTTATATTTTTGTTCAGTGCCTTGCAAAAGTATTCATCCCCCTTGGCGTTTTTCCTATTTTGTTGCATTACAACCTGTAATTTAAATTGATTTTTATTTGGATTTCATGTAATGGACATACACAAAATAGTCCAAATTGGTGAAGTGAAATTAAAAAAAGAACTTGTTTCAAAAAATTCTAAAAAATAAATCACGGAAAAGTGGTGCGTGCATATGTATTCACCCCCTTTGCTATGAAGCCCCTAAATAATATCTGGTGCAACCAATTACCTTCAGAAGTCACATAATTAGTTAAATAAATTCCACCTGTGTGCAATCTCAGTGTCACATGATCTCAGTATATATACACCTGTTCTGAAAGGCCCCAGAGTCTGCAACACCACTAAGCAAGGGGCACCACCAAGCAACGGCACCATGAAGACCAAGGAGCTCTCCAAACAAGTCAGGGACAAAGTTGTGGAGAAGTACAGATCAGCGTTGGGTTATAAAAAAATATCAGAAACTTTCAATATCTCACGGAGCATCATTAAATCCATTATTAAAAAATGGAAAGAATATGTCACCACAACAAATCTGCCATGAGAGGTCCGCCCACCAAAATTCAGGGACCAGGCAAGGAGGGCATTAATCAGAGAGGAAACAAAGACACCAAAGATAACCCTGAAGGAGCTGCAAAGCTCCACAGCGGAGATTGGAGTATCTGTCCATAGGACCACTTTAAGCCGTACACTCCACAGAGCTGGGCTTTACGGAAGAGTGGCCAGAAAAAAGCCATTGCTTAAAGAAAAAAATAAGCAAACACGTTTGGTGTTCGCCAAAAGGCATGTGGGAGACTCCCCAAACATATGGAAGAAGGTACTCTGGTCAGATAAGACAAAAATTTGCTTTTTTGGCCATCAAGGAAAACGCTATGTCTGGCGCAAACCCAACACCTCTCATCACCCCGAGAACACCATCCCCACAGTGAAGCATGGTGGTGGCAGCATCATGCTGTGGGGATGTTTTTCATCGGCAGGGACTGGGAAACTGGTCACAATTGAAGGAATGATGGATGGCGCTAAATACAGGGAAATTCGATGGGAAACCTGTTTCAGTCTTCCAGAGATTTGAGACTGGGACGGAGGTTTACCTTCCAGCAGGACAATGACCCTAAGCATACTGCTAAAGCAACACTCAAGTGGTTTAAGGGGAAACATTTAAATGTCTTGGAATGGCCTAGTCAAAGCCCAGACCTCAATCCAATTGAGAATCTGTGGTATGACTTAAAGATTGCTGTACACCAGCGGAACCCATCCAACTTGAAAGAGCTGGAGCAGTTTTGCTTTGAAGAATGGGCAAACATCCCAGATGTGCCAAGCTTATAGAGACATACCCCAAGAGACTTGCAGCTGTAATTGCTGCAAAAGGTGTCTCTACAAGGTATTGACTTTGGGGGGGGGGGGGGGGGGTAAATAGTTATGCACGCTCTAGTTTTCTGTTTTTTTGGTCTTATTTCTTGTTTCTTTGAAAGTGGTAGGCATGTTGTGTAAATCCAATGATACACACCCCCCATAAATCCAGGCATCAAAATAGGAAAAATGCCAATGGGGGTGAATACTTTCGCAAGCCACTGTACATGCTCTTGACAAGTCTTGCAATGCAATATAACTGCATCATAATGCATTATAACTACAGGTTTTAAGTTGAGTGATTTGATGTTTTTACAAATGTTAATGAGAATGTATTCATAAACTAACAACTTCATATTTTTTTATTGAGCTTGGTTTTTCACAAATAATGCCCTATATCAAGGTAATGGTACAAATAATATTTTCTTAAGGCACAACATTTATCCAGAAGTAAATATTGCAGCAATGTTATGTAAAGTAAGTTGGGGAAGTTGACATGAGACCTGTGAGTTATGGGAATTGTTGTGCTTTATCAATATATGCAGTTCATTGAAAACACAGATATCACTAGCTGTATATCAATTAATTGCTCTGTCAATACATAAAGTGGACTCAGAGGTTAGGTCCTCATACAGTAGCAATTATCAGGAGAATGCAATGTATTTCCTCTCCATCTCCCTCATTTTACTATTGCCTTGGGGACTTTCCACAAAGAAAACACAGCAGACCTTAGTGAACCTTTCCTGACCCCCTATCTCTTTATGGTAGAAGTGGTCATTGGCAGGCCAAACATGTTTTTCTCCTCAATGTTTTCAAGTCAACTACCGCTCTCGACATCACAAACTCTTAAGATCAGATTGCTCTGAGCTCCAATTTAAATGGCTCTTGGCTTTAGATTCTCTGCGCACCGCATAGACATGGTTTTCTTTCTTGGTTCTTGATTTATTGATTTAAAGAGAGGGGAAATATACTACCGTGGACTACCATGATTATGGGGTTTTAGGCACTTGATGGTGAAAAACAAACAAACAATGGACTTTACACATGTATTTGCACAGGAACAGGTGGACGTTAAGTGTGGTCCATTAACAGCATGTTGTTGCCGCCTGCCTTCCCTTTTCAGTGCCAGACTAAAGTTGACAAGCAGTGCGTTTGGGTGAACTAATGTGTTTGGCCATTTCATTTCATTACAGACTGACACTGCTGCACATTGTAAGGCTCAGCCCCTTCTGAGCTGCTCTTAATGACAGTGCTTTGTTCTCGGTGCACAGCTTGTCGGCACACAATGTCAGAGGTCATGTTCGGCCTCCAGCCCCCAGGTCCCCGTAAAAGAAAGCTAATGAGGCAGCATGGAGCTAAGAGGGACTGGCCACTTTCCTACTGGGGCTCTCCTGAAACTCAGATAGGCATTGCAAGCCCTATCTTTGAAGCCCTCTTGGCTCAGGGTCTTAGCTTTAGTCACTTTGTTGATGATTCGCCTCCTTCTCTCCCCAGGTACTGTTAATGACCACAAACTACCTCACAATGCCCCAAAATACCCCAAACAGCTATCCTAATCAATCCCTAAAGCGTAAATCATAGTCCACAGACGCTGAGACGCGATAGTCCGGCGTCCCACTGTGACATAGTGACGCGGCTCTGAGACCACCGCAGGGGACGAGCAGCTCGAACGCACACCTTCAAAAATGAAAGGGGGGGGGGGGGGGGGGGGGGGGGGGGGTAATTAATTAGTAGCTAGGACCCTTCTCCCCCCTAGCCTGTCTGTCTGTCTGTCTGCTCCCTGGTAAGTTGGAGCACCACCCTGACATCACCATATTGACCTGTGCTTTCCCACAACCTTTGATTGACTTTTGATCTCTAGGACCAGTCCACAGCCGTCTGGAGCTCAGGCTTGACTGATACCCCCTTCCCCCGACCCTCTCCCCCATCTTGTCCCTCACACCATATTAACAGACTTGGGTCAGCATGGAGGAGTCTTGAGATTACACAGGCACCTAACTGCATAACATAGTCTCAGAATATAAACAACTTAAAGGAATAACCAATAATTATACCTTTAGGCTGTATTAGGCAGTTAAGTAATTTTGTTCTGGAAGACATAGTGAGTGTAATGATGTTAAGGTGGCTCAATGTTTATAACATTCTTAGGTTGTTGTCAGTGCATTATGTGCCATGTGTACTGGTCAGTGTTAGCTCTCCTATTCAGGTTTGTAGCTCGCTGCTTCTCTCACTGTGCAATGTAATCACTCTCTACAGAATGACTCTCCATTTCCCCAGCATCTGCTATCAGCCCAGTGTGGGTAAGTACACTGCACTGATTCCAGTGTGTTTGTGTGTATGTGTGGTGTGTGTGTGTGTGTGTTTGTGTGTGTCTGTATGTGTGTTCGGGGGAACAGTGATAAGTGGTGGGAGTAAGTAACCCATCTGTGTGAGGTAGTGGTGTGGAACACAGTGAACAGTAAGCTGAAGTCCTGCTGGATCACCAGTCTGATGGCAAATAAGGGGCTCACACATAGGAAGAGATTATGTTGTTATCAGTCAAGACCAGATATAAGGGAACAGAGAGAGAGAAAGAGAGAGCGAGAGAAATTGATATATGATTGTTTAAACATTTTATGTTTTTATAAAGCATTTGCAAGCAATTGTGTTTTTGTGATGACTAACAAGGTGCTGCGTGAGGAGATATGTTGTGTAAATGAGAAAGGTCACATTTGACATCATTCTGACCTTATTTCTGACTTGACCTATGGAACACTGGACTTAGCATTTTGGTTCTAGTCTTAGAAACCCTCAAATCAACTATCATTCCTGTCTAGACTTCACAGGAAGAGGAAAAGACTGTTGCAAGTGATCTGGCTTGAAAATGAGTGTGAGGCTATGAGTTCCAATAAGTAGAGCACGTCAAGCTCCAATATTACTAAAATACGGTTCCCACTGTCTGTCTGTCTGTCTGTCTGTCTGTCTGTCTGTCTGTCTGTCTGTCTGTATGTATGTTTGTCTGTCAGAGGGGGGCTATACTTGTTGATCCAGAGAGGTGGGCATGTTCCTTGGTGGTTAGGGCAAATCGCTTGACTTTGGTATGAGAGTAGCATTCCTGATTCCTGTTCAACTGAGAGGCAGGCATGAGGAGGGAGGGAGGGAGAGAGATAGAGAGAGAGAGAGACAGAAAGAGAGAGAGAGAAATAGAAAGAGAGCGAGAGAGAGAGAGAGAGAGAGAGAGAGAGAGAGAAGGGGAAGCCAGGCATTGGAGAGAGGGGAGGGGAAGCCAGGGACTGGAAAGGAAGTAATGTTCATTTAAAAGTGTGCTTCTCAGTTCTGGGCATGCTCAGTGGGGCTCAGCTCTGCTCTACCAGCTCCAGCCTCTAAATTTGAACAGGAGGGAGGTGAGGTGACTGTGTCCGAGCAGACTTTAGTGCCACACACTCTCTGTCTCTGTCAGGCTCTCTCGCTGCACAATTTTTCTTTGCCCCTTTTTTTGGTGTGGAGAGACAGCTGAGGGAGGAAGACAGCTTCGACAAAACAACTGAAAGAAGCAAGAAAATTAAGAGAAGAAAAATGGACTGTTGGTTTTTTCCTCCACTGACTTTGCCTCAGAAACAGTGGATCTGGAGGGACTAACTTCAAAATAAATGCAAGAGGGAGCTGGTGTGAAATATGAGCAGGAAGGAGAGATGAGAAACCTGTGGTCTTCTGTTAAGGTCAGTACTATGGGGTTCTCAAGCAAGGGACAGGAGTTTCCTTTTCATGCATTTTTCCAGGTTATTGCACAGTCAAAGTCTTTTATGTCATGTTTGCAATGTGGTGTGGTGTTATAGGGTGCTTGTGGGTGCACTGTCCTGAAAATGATTTATTGGTTGAGAATTGTGCAATGGTACAGGGTGGGCGGACAGACACGTGGACTCTCTTTATGCCCTTCAGTGTTGCTGAGTGGCGCTTACTGTAGTCTGTAACTGGTTTAGCTGCCTGCATTCTACCACAGCATATTATATGACAATTTTTTGGATACTTCAGACGTTTGCATGTCTTGGAATAGGAGTCCACAACCTTAGCCGTTGAGGGATTTGTCTTGATGTCTTGACTGAAACCATGTGGTTATGATAAAGGAAAAATCACTTTGAGAAATGACTACGTGCATGCATGCAGGTTGGATCTATGGAGGTCAGGGAGGTTGTTTTTTGTTGTGGTCAATAGCACTAGCAGAGTAATATGTAGAGATATAGTATATGGCTCTGGTCAATATCATTTGACAGTGGTCATTGAATGAGTGAAAACTGTTTTTCTTGACTACACTCTTAGAAAAAAGGTCCATCTAGAACCTAAAAGGGTTATTCGGTTATCCCAATAGTAGAACCCTTTGAAGAACCCTTTGTGGTTCCAGGCAAAACCCTTTTGGTTCCAGGTAGAAGCCTTTTGAGTTCCATGTAGAACCCTTTACAAAGAGGGTTGTACATGGAACCAAAAAGGGTTCTACCTGGAACCAAAAGTGTAGATTACAGTTAGTTTTTGTTGATTTACTACCACACATTCAGATGTCATTTCAACTCAGATTACTTATTCTAACACACTCAATGTCACATAATGTTATATCCCTATTCCATTCCATTCTATTTTATTCTATTCTATTCTCCCAATTTACAATAACTTCAGCATAGTAGTGGAATAATTCGCCCTGCAATCATCACACTTGTTTGAATAACGTGTCATTGTATTGCAGCAATAAACAGCATCTTGGTATGATCACCTGAGAGAGAGAATACAATAATGAACTTGTTGTTTTACTATTCGTAGTATTAGGCAGCTTACCTGGCTGTGCGAATACTGAAGGTATAATTCCTGGGTCGTGTTCATTCTGTATCAAATTAAAGAAAAGGGACTGAAACAGGAGTGGGACTACCTCCATAAGAAATGCACATTTTAGTTTTTTGTGTTTTAAATCATTTTCCGGTGTGTGCCCTAATGAACACTACCCAGGTATATCCCAGCATGTTTCATGCCTTACTACTGGTTGGTGTCAGTGGTGACCTCCCCACAGACGTTGTGTTGCCAGATTGATCATTTATGCCTCTAGAACTGGGGCAGAATATGTCACCGGGGGAGAGAGTGTTAGTGCTGGTAGAACTGAACATTGTGTACATTACCCTCGTTGTTATTTACTAACTAAATAAGGCATAGAAGTACACACCACAAAATCATAATGTTTTTGTGGGTTTATGAATTTCCAGACAACATGTAACGTTGATAGTATTTTTTCCTAAATGAGGTATGTGGTATCTGTTAAATTCAATCCAAGCTCATGGTGGTTATGGTTGTAGCTGTGACAGAAATTCAGCAACATACAGAGGATGCATTATTATCTAACAGATATGTCCTCTCTTACTATATACAGTTAAGTCGGAAGTTTACATACACTTAGGTTGGAGTCATTAAAACTCATTTTTCAACCACTCCACAAATTTCTTGTTAACAAACTATAGTTTTGGCAAGTCGGTTAGGACATCTACTTTGTGCATGACACAAGTCATTTTTCCAACAATTGTTTACAGACAGATTATTTCACTTATAATTCACTGTATCACAATTCCAGTGGGTCAGAAGTTGACTGTGCCTTTAAACAGCTTGGAAAATTCCAGAAAATGATGTCATGGCTTTAGAAGCTTCTGATAGGCTAATTGACATCATTTGAGTCAATTGGAGGTGTACCTGTGAATATATTTCAAGGCCTACCTTCAAACTCAGTGCCTCTTCGCTTGATATCATGGGAAAATCTAAAGAAATCAGCCAAGACCTCAGAATTTTTTTTTAGACCTCCATAAGTCTGGTTCATCCTTGGGAACAATTTCCAAACGCCTGAAGGTACCACGTTCATCTGTACAAACAATAGTACGTAAGTATAAACACCATGGGACCACGCAGCCGTTATACTGCTCAGGAAGGAGACACGTTCTGTCTCCTAGAGATGAACATACTTTGGTGCGAAAAGTACAAATCAATCCCAGAACAACAGCAAAGGACCTTGTGAAGATGCTGGAGGAAACAGGTACAAAAGTATCTATATCCACAGTAAAACGAGTCCTATATCGACATAACCTGAAAGGCCGCTCAGCAAGGAAGAAGCCACTGCTCCATAACCTAGCATAAAAAAGCCAGACTATGGTTTGCAACTGTACATGGGGACAAAGATCGTACTTTTTGGAGAAATGTCCTCTGGTCTGATGAAACAAAAATAGAACTGTTTGGCCATAATGACCATCGTTATGTTTGAAGGAAAAAGGGGATAGCTTGCAAGCCGAAGAACACCATCCCAACCGTGAAGCACTGGGGTGGCAGCATCATGCTGTGGGGGTGCTTTGCTGCAGGAGGGACTGGTGCACTTCACAAAATAGATGGCATCATGAGGAAGGAAAAGTATGTGGATATATTGAAGCAACATCTCAAGACATCAGTCAGGAAGTTAAAGCTTGGTCCCAATTGGGTCTTCCAAATGGACAATGACCCCAAGCATACTTCCAAAGTTGTGGCAAAATGGCTTAAGGACAACAAAGTCAAGGTATTGGAGTGGCCATCACAAAGCCCTGACCTCAATCCTATAGAAAACTGAGAAGCATGTGCGACCAAGGAGGCCTACAAACCTGACTCAGTTACACCAGCTCTGTCAGGAGGAATGGGCTAAAATTTACCCAACCTTATTGTGGGAAGCTTGTGAAAGGCTACCCGAAACATTTGACCCAAGTTAAACAATTTAAAGGCAATGCTAGCAAATACTAATTGAGTGTATGTAAACTTCTGACCCACTGGGAATGTGATGAAAGAAATAAAAGCTGAAATAAATCATTCTCTCTACTATTATTCTGACATTTCACATTCTTAAAATAAAGTGGTGATCCTAACTGACCTAAGACAGGGAATTTCTACTAGGATTAAATGTCAGGAATTGTGAAAAACTGAGTTTAAATGTATTTGGCTAAGGTGTATGTAAACCTCCGACTACAACTGTAGATGTAGGTATGTCCTAGTATCATAGTCAGTCAGCTATGATGCCTGTTCACTAACATTTTCAGAGAAACCTGTTGATGATCGCCCTTCCATTCTCTAAGTCAGTCTACTCCTTCCTTTGGTCGTGACAGAGAAAATTAATGAAAAAAGCCCCTCAAGTACTGACAACTGTGTCTATCATTACCTCCCATTGGCTAAGGTAGAGATGAGCAATGGTTTCAGTACAATGAACATGCTGTTTGGTAACTGTGGCATACCAGACGTATTTATCCCTCCCACCTACCTCACTGTCAGGTTATGCTCTGACTGAAACACAGCATTACAGGCATTCCGCCCTATTGTCCTCTTTACACGGAGTATTTGTGTTATTTCAACATACTCCCATGACTATGAAACACCAGCGGATACCTAGTCAGTTGAACAACTGAATCATGTCTTGCACATTTAACCCAAACCCTCTGAATCAGTGTGGTGCGGGGGGGCTGCCTTAATCAACATCCACAGCACCCAGATGTTTTGTTGGGGGTTAACTGCCTTGCTCAAGGGCAGAACGGCAGATTTTTCCACCTCCTTGCCGGCTCAGGGATTCAAACCAGCGACCTTTAGGTTACTGTCCCAACGCTCTTAACCGCTAGGCTACCTGCCTGGTCAGTAGGTTTGACAGATAGCAGGCTGGTTATCGCCTGATGAATCCCCAAGAAGATTTGATCAAGTTTTAATCATTTCATACATAAAGAAATAGTTAATCTATGAGTAATGTAATTGATTTAAATTGAATGTTTTCGGATATGACAGTGGACATGACCAAATCACACATTATTGTCTATCTATTAAGCTTAATTACAGTCGTAAAAGTCGTCATTGGCATCGTTTTAGACATAATAATATACTTGGGTAGCCTCACTTAGGCCTTGGTCCAAGCAAGCAGCTCACAATTAAACTTGGGATGAGTAGAAACCTCATGGGGCCCAACTCTTCCCAGCAAACTCCAATAAAGATTTCTTATTAAACATCACCCAGAGAGAGAGAGGAGGAAGGAGAATGGAGGCCAGAGGCCTGGGGAGGCATGAGCCCAGACCTTGGCCCATTGGGCTCTGGTCAAAAGTAGTGCACTATGTAGGGAAAAGGGTGCCATTAGGGATGCCACCCTGCTCTGAAGTGCACAGTGAATGCCAACCCAGTCTTTGCCCTCTGTAGGCCCAGGATCCATCAAGCAGTATGAAGCCATGTTCTCTGAAAGAGCTGTGAACTTGTCAACTCCCTTCAGCTCCCTGTCACATTTAGTTGTTTGTTACTTCTTAGTCCCGGGGTGAGGGACATTGAAATGCTCCAATGACTATTGGCCTCCATTCATTGGTACTAGGGCTTGTATGATGGTTGGAAATAGATGCATCAATCTAATGCCACTTCTCTGGGTGTTGCCACATCTCTCCTGGGGAGAGGACAAAGGCTAGGGCATGATGGGTAGACAGATGCATGATGGGAGCAGGGCAGCCTCTCATCACCATGGTGATCCTAACAATGAAGCCAGAGCTTAGATGGGCAGACACTGAAGTATCCCATCTAGGGAGTCCTGAGTCTCTGTACAAGAGGCTGATATTCAAATTGCAACCTCAAGGGGGTTTGTTCAATGTTTTAAAACATGTTTTCTCCTTTTTGTCAGATAATTGTTGTGTGGTAATGACATTGAAAGGTAGAAAGAGACTCATAGGTGGGAAGATGGTAGAGTGGATTGATTATTTTTATTTCAGTATGAGCTGCACGGCATGTCTCCATCTGACACAGTAGCTGTTACTGTCTGGAGGACCATTTAATGAGAGGGAGAGGGGTGAACGGGAGCGAGGCTAGAGAACGGACTGTGTCAGTTCCGTGTCCAGTTAAATGTGCCTTGTAGAGAGATGCCAAATGAAGAAATGTGTCATATACTGTAGAAGTGATCAAATGATTCTCCCTGGCCATCTGTCTATTGTCAGAGTAATAGTTTACTAGCCTTGGCAGAACTGAATGGGGCATCATAAGAAACTGACTGAAGACTACTGTATATGAATCCAACAGTCAAAAGTGACTCAAAATGACATGGAAAAAAGGGATATTGCAGTGATATTTCAGGGTTCAAAAGTTCAAACTGACTCAAAATGGCATGAAGAAATTGTTTTGAGTGTTTTAAGATGTTTCAGGTTAGCCAGCTTTGGGCAAAGTACATTCTATGTGTCAACTCAAGCCTTGTGTTTGGTCTAGCGTCAGTGGTTAAGCAAGGTTATCTCAGTGACATCAGGGCTGTGTTATGAATACGGGGTAAAAGGATTCAGTCGTCTGTTGACATAAAGCTAACGGCATGCCTGCACAGAGGGAACATAAACACAGAACATGGTGCTTTATTGGAGGTCAATATTGGTCCATCTTAGTTAGTTGACTCAAATGTGTTTTTTCCATAAAGGTGAGTAGCCTACTGAAGGTGGACATATTTGACGCACACAATACAACAACAGGTAGTTTTTCAGCAGTCGTTTGGTATAGATTGTGTCAATTGTTCTTGGTTGCGGTTCGCGCTGTCTAGGTGTTATCTGGGCTTTGTGAAAGGCGAAACAATCTTCGGAGGCACCTAGGTCACTTAACTGTGTGGCTTCTCATTTTCAGAGAGCTGAGCCTTTTTGATTGACTGACACTGGAGAGATCCTGTTGCAATGCACTTCCTCTGAACCCTGTATCAAGCCACCATCTCTATTCTGTTATTATCTGCTCTTTCCCTTTCACTGTACTACTGTAGCTTGTCATATAACATCATCATACCAGTAATTCTGCACTGATATAATCAGTCCAAGTGTTCAAAATGCACTTTTCTGCTTGACAATGAGTCTAAGGACCCTGCTTGACAATGAGTATAAGGACCCAGGGACTAAACACCTCCCTCTAAACACCTCCCTCTGCAACTGGATCCTGGACTTCCTGACGGGCCGCCCCCAGGTGGTAAGGGTAGGCAACAACACATCTGCCACGCTGATCCTCAACACGGGGGCCCCTCAGGGGTGCGTGCTTAGTCCTCTTCTGTACTCCCTGTTCACCCACGACTGTGTGGCCAAGCACAACTTCAACACCAATAAGTTTGCTGGCAATACAACGGTGGTAGGCCCGTTCACCGACAACAATGAGACAGCCTATAGGGAGGAGGTCAGAGACCTGGCAGTGTGGTGCCAGGACAACAACCTCTTCCTCAACGTGAGCAAGACAAAGGAGATGATTGTGGACTGCAGGAAAAGGAGGGCCGAACATGCCCCCATTCACATTGACGGAGGCTGTAGTGAAGCGGGTTGAGAGTTTCAAGTTCCTTGGTGTCCACATCACCAACATGGTCCAAACACACCAAGAAAGTATTGAAAAGGGCACGACAATGCCTTTTCACCCTCAGGAGACATGCGTCCCCAGATCTTCAAAAAGTTCTACAGCTGCACCATCGAGAACATCTTGACCGGTTGCATCACCACCTGGTATGGCAACTGCTCGGCATCTGACCGTAAGGCGCTACAGAGGGTAGTGTGTCTGGCCCAGTACATCACTGGGGCCAAGCTTCCTGCCATCCAGGACCTGCAGTACCAGTCAAAAGTTTGGACACACCTACTGATTCAAGGGTTTTTCTTTATTTTTACTATTTTCTACATTGTAGAATAATAGTGAAGACATCACAACTATGTAATAACACATATGGAATCATGTAGTAACCAGAAAAGTGTAAAACAAATCTAAATATATTTGAGATTCTTCAAATAGCCACCCTTTGCCTTGATGACAGCTTTGCACACTCTTGGCATTCTCTCAACCAGCTTCACCTGGAATGCTTTTCCAACAGTCTTGAAGGAGTTCCCACATATGCTGAGCACTTGTTGGCTGCTTTTCCTTCACTCTGCCGTCCGACTCATCCCAAACCATCTCAACTGGGTTGAGGTTGGGGGATTGTGGAGGCCAGGTCATCTGATGCAGCACTCCATCACTCTCCTTCTTGGTAAAATAGCCCTTACACAGCTTGGAGGTGTGTTGGGTCATTGTCCTGTTGAAAAACAAATGATAGTCCCACTAAGCCCAAACCAGATGGGATGGCGTATCGCTGCAGAATTCTGTGGTAGCCATGCTGGTTAAGTGTGTCTTGAATTCTAAATAAATCACAGACAGTGTCACCAGCAAAGCACCCCCACACCATCACACCTCCTCCTACATGCTTTACGGTGGGAACTACACATGCGGAGATCATCCGTTCACCCACACCGCGTCTTCAAAAATCTCAAATTTGGACTCCAGACCAAAGGACACATTTCCACCGATCTAATGTCCATTGCTCGTGTTTCTTGACCCAAGCAGGTCTCTTCTTCTTATTTGTGTCCTTTAGTAGTGGTTTCTTTGCAGTAATTCGACCATGAAGGCCTGATTCACACAGTCCCCTCTGAACAGTTGATGTTGAGATGTGTCTGTGACTTGAACTCTGTGAAGCATTTATTTGGGCTGCAATTTCTGAGGCTGGTAACTCTAATGAACTTATCCTCTCCAGCAGAGGTAAATCTGGTCTTCCATTCCTGTTGTGGTCCTCATGAGAGAGAATGCCAAGAGTATGCAAAGCTGTCATCAAGGAAAAGGGTGGCTATTTGAAGAATCTGAAATATAAAATATATTTTGATTTGTTTAACACTACATGATTCCATATGTGTTATTTTATAGTTTTGATGTCTTCACTATTATATACTAGGCGGTGTCAGAGGAAGGCCCAAAAAATTGTCAAAGACTCCAGTCACCCAAGTCGTAGACTGTTCTCTCTGCTACCGCACAGCAAGCGGTACCGGAGCGCCAAGTCTAGGTCCAAAAGGCTCCTTAACAGTTTTTACACCCAAGCCCGTAAGACTGCTGAACAATTAAAATATAATGTTTTTACACTGCTGCTACTCGCTGTTTATTATCTATGCATAGTCACTTTACCCCTACTTACATGTACAAATTACCTCGACTAACCTGTACCCCTGCACATTGACTCGGTACCGATACTCCCTGTATATAGCCTCATTATTGTTATTTTATTGTGTTACTTTTTCTTTAATTTTTTACTTTAGTTTATTTAGTAAATATTTATTGAACTGCATTGTTGGTTAAGGGCTTGTAAGTAAGCATTTCACAGTAAGGTTGTATTCACCTGTTGTATTCGGCGCATGTGACAAATACAATTTAATTTAATTTGATTCTCTGGGGTCTAATATGGTATACTATTGGATGTATCTGATAAATGTTATAAAGTTCATATCTCAGTTGTAGCTTATATACTAGGCGTGTCTGTCTGTCTGTATGCCTGTTCCAGACAGAGGTGTGTGAGATGGATGCGTCTGGGTATGGGCTCTCTCTCTCTCTCTCTCTCTCTCTCTCTCTCTCTCTCTCTCTCTCTCTCTCTCTCTCTCTCTCTCTCTCTCTCTCGCTTTCTCTCTTCTCCTTGGGGTGATACTCACAGGTTGGCTGTTTATGGGGAGGCTGGGGCTCAGACAGTTGAGATTTATTGAGATGATAAAAGCAGTGGAGGAGATCAATAATGGCACAGCACAGACGGATGTTCCTCCAAGCCCTATCCACTGACATCTCACAGGACATAATCTACCTCAGACATACAGACGGATGGACAGACAGACTTTTCTGTGCCACTAAAGGTGTTTTTGGCATCAGGTGCTTGTCTGGGTGAAAAGATACTGGTGGTTTTCCAAAAATTGAATAAGATAGCAACTAGATCATATGTAACACAGACTGATATGTATTTTGTCATATTGTGCTTTTGAAATGTTGCCTCTCCCTGCAGCTCACACTCTTGCTCTCCCTTCTCTGACAATAATATGAAGATTTTTTTTTATATAGGAGTGGTGTGTAGCTGGTAGACAGGGTACAGGGGGAGAGAGAGAGAGAGAGAGAGAGCGAGGGGGGGGGGGGGGTGAGAGAGAGAGAGAGAGAGAGAGAGAGAGAGAGGGGGGAGAGAGAGAGAGACAGAGAGAGAGAGAGAGAGAGAGAGAGAGAGAGAGAGAGAGAGAGAGAGAGAGAGAGATGGATAATGGACACACAGAGAACAGATTTACAGAGCTTTGTTTCATGTTGAGGACTAGCAGGCCAAACATAATAAAACATACCTTATGTCCTCAGCAGCCAATGTCTTTGACGTTCATATATCTCTTCCTGCCTACCACTATATTTCAGAGATGGGACCAAGTCACTATTCACAAGGTCCAAGTCTCAATTCGAGTCCCAAGTAGAACAGGTTGAGTTTCGAGTTAAATCCAAGTCGTGCATTCTAAGAGCAAGTCGAGTCAAGTCACAAGTTTTTATCAAGTGAAGTCTCAAGTGAAGTTTAAAAAAGATCTATACATGCAATGACTCCAAATCTTTGTCTATTTATTGAGACCAGACAGCCTTCTTCATTATTTTGTTTACAACACATTTTTATTATTCAATAATTCATTTTAACAACAAATTCCAAATGCAAGCTTTATAAATAAATGATCAATTTCAAGCAATTTTGACATACCAAAAGACTAGTAATTGTTGCTTGATGCCCCATTGCTGGTAAGCACCCGATCCAATCAGCAATATGTTCGCTAGCTCACCCAACCTGTGTTAATTGACAGTTTGCTGGTCCAATCAGAGGGCCGAGTGTGCGTTTCACTAGCCAATCTGTTGCAAAAACAATTTGCAAGTGCGATGCTGTGGCTACAGTCTCTGGCTGCGTGGAGAGTAATCCACAGATCATTTAAAGTCATTAGTCTCAAGTCAAGGTCCCAAGTCTTGAGGCTTCAAGTCCATGTCAAGTCTCAAGTTATTTGATTTTCTATTTAGTTGATTCTCAAGTCATCAAATTTGTGACGAGTCAGACTCGAGTCCATGTCATGTGACTCGAGTCCACACCTGTCACGCGTGCTGTAGGTGGGTGCAGTGGTGGAATCAAACGCAGGACACCGAAGTATAGTCCAACAGACTTTAGTAATCTCCAACAAGGAAATAAGACAACTCTTGCCCGAAGGCGAAATTACGCACGACGGCGAAATAAACAAAAGCGCACAAAACAGGTGCGTAACACTCCAACGCAGTGGAGGGAAGCTCAACCGAGCGAAATACAAATGAAGCCCTACACACGACAGACCAAAATCAATAACACACAACACTAGACAAACACAACGAGAAACTTATAGGACACTAATTACGCTAAACGAGAACAGGTGTGACAACAAACAGACAAAAGCAAACGAACATGAAACATACAACGGTGGCAGCTAGTATTCCGGAGACAACGAACGCCGAAGCCTGCCCGAACAAGGGAGAGAGGCAGCCTCGGCCGAAACCGTGACAGTACCCCCCCCTTGACGCGCGGCTCCAGAGGTGCGCCGACTCCGGCCTCGGGGACGACCCGGAGGACGCGGAGCAGGGTGCGTCGGGTGCCCACGATGGAATTCCGTCAGGAGAGACGGGTCCAAAATGTCTCTCCTCGGCACCCAGCACCGCTCCTCCGGACCGTACCCCTCCCACTCCACTAGATACTGGAGACCCCCCATCCGACGTCTCGAATCCAAGATGGACCTCACGGAGTACGCCGGTGCCCCCTCGATGTCCAATGGGGGCGGAGGAGTCTCCCTGATCTCACTTTCTTGGAGTGGGCCAGCTACCACCGGCCTGAGAAGGGACACATGGAACGAGGGGTTAATACTTTTATATTCAACAGGTAGTTGTAATTTGTAACACACCTCGTTCAACCTTCCCAGGACTTTAAATGGCCCTACAAACCGCCGACCCAGTTTCCGACAGGGCAGGCGGAGGGGCAGGTTTCTGGTAGAGAGCCAGACTCGATCACCAGGTGCGTACACCGGTCCCTCACTGCGGTGGAGATCGGCGCTCGCCTTATGACGTCGGAGGGCCCGCTGCAGGTGGACGTGTGCAGCGTTCCATGTCTCCTCCGAGCGCCGCGCCCACTCATCCACCGCAGGAGCCTCGATCTGGCTCTGCTGCCAAGGTGCCAGAACCGGCTGGTACCCTAACACACATTGGAAAGGGGTTAGGTTAGTGGAGGAATGGCGTAGGGAATTCTGGGCCATTTCGGCCCAGGGAACGTACCTTGCCCACTCCTCCGGCCGGTCCTGGCAGTATGTTCTAAGAAACCTACCCACATCCTGGTTCACACGTTCCACCTGCCCATTACTCTCCGGGTGGTAACCCGAGGTGAGGCTCACCGAGACCCCCAACCGCTCCATAAAAGCTCTCCAGACTCTGGAGGTAAATTGGGGACCTCGATCAGACACAATATCCTCGGGTACCCCGTAGTGCCGGAACACATGGGTGAATAGGGCTTCGGCAGTTTGCAGGGCGGTAGGAAGGCCCGGCATGGGGAGCAAACGACAGGCCTTAGAAAACCGGTCCACAACGACCAGTATAGTGGTATTCCCCTGTGAATGAGGAAGGTCAGTAAGGAAATCCACCGAGAGGTGGGACCATGGTCGTTGTGGAACGGGCAGGGGTAGTAACTTACCCCTAGGCAGATGTCTAGGCGCCTTACACTGGGCGCACACCGAGCAGGAGGAAACATAAACCCTCACATCCCTTGCCAACGTGGGCCACCAGTACTTGGCACTAAGACAGTGCACTGTCCGGCCGATACCCGGGTGTCCAGAGGAGGGTGACGTGTGAGCCCAATAGATCAATCGATCCCGAACCTCGAGCGGAACATACTTCCGACCCTCCGGGCATTGTGGTGGACTAGGGTCGGTGCGTAACGCCCGCTCGAGCTCAGCATCGACCTCCCACACTACCGGTGCCACCAGACACGACTCCGGCAGTATGGGAGTGGGCTCCACGGACCTCTCCTCCGTGTCATACCGCCGAGACAGCGCATCTGCCTTACCGTTCTGTGACCCAGGGATGTACGTGATCTTAAATGTAAACCGGGTCAAAAACATATTCCATCTAGCCTGCCGAGGGTTTAGCCTCCTCGCTGCCCGGATGTACTCCAGGTTACGGTGGTCCGTCAAAATGAGGAAAGGGTGTTGAGCCCCCTCAAGCCAGTGCCTCCACACCTTTAGGGCCTGTACCACGGCTAACAGCTCCCTGTCCCCTACGTCATAGTTTCGCTCCGCCGGACTGAGCTTCTTGGAATAGCAGGCACAGGGGCGGAGTTTAGGTGGTGCGCCTGACCGTTGTGAAAGCACGGCTCCAATACCGGCCTCAGACGCGTCCACCTCTACCTGAAATGGTAAAGAGGGATCCGGATGCGCCAGCACTGGAGCCGAGGTAAACAGGTCCTTCAGCCTCCCAAACGCCCTGTCCGCCTCGGCAGACCACTGCAGACGCACCGGGCCCCCCTTCAAGAGAGACGTGATGGGAGCTGCCACCTGTCCAAAACCCCGGATAAACCTCCGGTAGTAATTCGCAAACCCCAAAAACTGCTGCACCTCCTTCACAGTGGTTGGTGTTTGCCAATTACGCACAGCTGACACCCGGTCTACCTCCATCTTCACCCCTGACGCAGACAACTGATACCCCAAAAAGGAGACCGACTCCTGGAAAAACAGACACTTCTCTGCCTTAACATACAGGTCGTGCTCCACCAGCCTCCGCAACACTCTGCGCACCAGGGCCACATGCTCGACACGGGTAGGCGAGTACACGAGAATGTCATCTATGTACACCACGACCCCCTGCCCCTGCATGTCCCTGAAGATCTCATCCACGAATGATTGGAAAACTGACGGAGCGTTCATCAACCCGTATGGCATGACAAGATACTCGTAATGGCCCGAGGTGGTACTAAAGGCTGTCTTCCATTCATCGCCCTCCCTGATGCGCACCAAGTTGTACGCGCTCCTGAGATCTAATTTAGTGAAGAAACGCGCCCCATGCAAGGACTCAGTCATGGTCGCAATCAGCGGGAGTGGATAACTGTACTTCACCGTGATCTGATTGAGACCACGGTAATCGATGCACGGGCGCAAACCACCATCCTTCTTCTTCACAAAAAAGAAACTCGAGGACGCAGGGGAAGTGGAAGGCCGTATGTATCCTTGTCTCAGAGATTCGTCTATGTAAGTCTCCATAGCTTTCTTCTCCTCCTGAGACAGAGGATACACATGGCTCCGTGGGAGCGCAGCTCCTGCCTGGAGGTCTATCGTACAATCTCCCTGCCTATGGGGCGGCAACTGCGTCGCCCTCGACTTACTAAACGCAATAGCCAAATCCCCATACTCAGGGGGAACGTGCAATGCGGGCACCTGGTTTGGACTCTCCACCGAGGTAGCCCCTACGGAAACGCCTAAACATCTACCCACACACTGGGCAGACCACTCCATCAGAGCCCTCTCCTGCCACGAAATAGATGGGTTATGGGTACTCAACCAGGGCATGCCCAGCACCACCGGATACGCAGGAGAGTCAATCAGAAATAGCTGAATCATCTCCTGATGACCCCCCTGCGCACACATCCTAAGTGGCGCAGTGACCTCCCTGATCAAGCCCGCACCCAACGGACGGCTATCTAGGGCATGAACGGGGAAAGGGACATCAACAGGAAGAAGGGGAATCCCTAAAGCTAAACAAAACTTCTTATCAATAAAATTCCCAGCCGCGCCTGAATCTACCAGCGCCTTATGCTGGGAATGAGGTGCTACCTGTGGAAAACTCACAGGCATACAGAAATGTGCAACAGAGAGCTCTGGGTGAGTGGGGCGCCTACTCACCTGGAAGGAATCCCCAGTGCGGGACCTGTCGTCCTCTCCCCTAGGAGGCCATCCCCAGCACCTAGCCGCGGTGTGTCCTCCCCGACCACAGTTGGTGCAGGGGATGGACCCCCTAGTAAGCCGACCCCTCCTCTCTCTAGCGCCAGCGCCCCCGAGCTCCATGGGGCACGGCTCGGAGGCGCTGGAGGGTGAAATGGACGGACCCCCCTCGGGACGTCCGCGGGTAGCTAGCAGGTTATCCAGCCTGATGGACATGTCGACCAACTGGTCGAACGTGAGGCTGGTGTCCCTACAGGCCAGCTCCCGACGGACGTCCTCTCGTACACTACATCTGTAGTGATCGACGAGAGCCCGATCATTCCACCCTGCATCTGCCGCTAGAGTACGGAATTCGAGGGCGAACTCCTGGGCACTCCTCCTCCCCTGCCGGAGGGAGACCAGACGCTCCCCCGCCGCTTTCCCCTCCGGGGGATGGTCAAACACCGCCCTGAAGCGGCGGGAGAACTCGTCATATGTTATGGTGTCCGCGTCGATCCTCCTCCACTCCGCGTTGGCCCATTCCAACGCCTTCCCGGACAGGCAGGAGATCAGGGCGGACACGCTCTCATGTCCCGAGGGCGCCGGGTGCACGGTGGCCAGGTACAGCTCCACCTGGAGAAGGAAACCCTGGCACCCGGCCGCGGTCCCATCGTAAGCCCTCGGGAGCGAGAGTCGGACTCCTCGAGGTTCCGGTGCGGGAATGGGCTGACTGGCCGATGGTGCTGGCAGGGAGGGTGGCGGTGGCGGCGTCCCCCAGCCTCGGATGGTGGTGATCACCTCCTGCAGTGCGGTCCCCATCTGCAGGATCTGGTCACCTTGTTCCCGGACCCGGTCCTCCAGCGTCGCCTGGGCTGCTGCGGCTCCTGCTGATTCCATTCTTAGGTGTGTTATTCTGTCACGCGTGCTGTAGGTGGGTGCAGTGGTGGAATCAAACGCAGGACACCGAAGTATAGTCCAACAGACTTTAGTAATCTCCAACAAGGAAATAAGACAACTCTTGCCCGAAGGCGAAATTACGCACGACGGCGAAATAAACAAAAGCGCACAAAACAGGTGCGTAACACTCCAACGCAGTGGAGGGAAGCTCAACCGAGCGAAATACAAATGAAGCCCTACACACGACAGACCAAAATCAATAACACACAACACTAGACAAACACAACGAGAAACTTATAGGACACTAATTACGCTAAACGAGAACAGGTGTGACAACAAACAGACAAAAGCAAACGAACATGAAACATACAACGGTGGCAGCTAGTATTCCGGAGACAACGAACGCCGAAGCCTGCCCGAACAAGGGAGAGAGGCAGCCTCGGCCGAAACCGTGACAACACCTCTGCTGTAATTTCCTCCTCTCCCTACTCCTGCCCCAGTCTGTCACTTAAGGTTGGGTCATTGCATTTTTTTGTAACACTGTGGATTGTAGTTGTCATTGGTTTCCGAATGAACTGTTTTGCTTATCACATTGGACCCCAATTGCACTGATAGAATTTATTTGATGAGTTAGTGATCTCTCTCTCTCTCTCTCTCTCTCTCTGTCTCTGTCTCCCTCCCCCTCTCTTTCCCTTTCCCCCTCTCCTGCTTCATTTCCCTTTCCATTTCTTCATCTAACCAGCTGGAGCTGAGGGAAGAGAGAGCGTGTCCTTTTGTTAGTGGGCTGAGAGTAAGGTCAGTGTGGTTGACTCCCCTCCCCTCTCCCAGATAAACTCAATAAATATTGTAAATCTGGGGACTGCTGGGTAGGCAGATTAACCAATGAGTCTCTCACAGTAAATGACTACACCAGGAATGGTTTAGACCTTTTCACCTTAGCTTTACCACCATTAACACAAATGAAAATAAGAGCAACTGAACTGTGATGACTTTGATTTAGATGCGTTGAATATTATAGTCAATAGGCACTTTCTTTATTGGAAATGTATGCTCTTTGCTCAGATGTTTTTCCCCAAGATACATTTAATTTGATAAATTCAACCAAATTTCAGACATGTAGACAGTGAGAAAAAAAGCCTTTGCAATGTTTTTGTGTATCCAATCATATTTGCAAAAATGTGTGTGCAACGTTGGAGCAACATGTTATTGGGCATAGCTCTTTGTCAGAGAGTGTCACCCTGTAAAGAGATCTGAATGAAAGGGCATAATTTGTTTTCACAGTAACTGAAACTGATGAAAGGAGGAGAGTCGGCCAAGGGTACACTGTGAGCTGTGTTCGGTCACTCTCTCCCGTTCCCTCATCTCTCTTTTCATATGCTAATAGAGGTCAGGAGATGAGGTGGTTCTCACGTTCAACTTGAAACTTGGGTCCTTTGTAAGGCTGTGGCTCAAGCTGCCGGGACAGAAGCCAGAGTTGAAATGAAAGTCTGTTGAAATTCCCCAATGGGATTGGCCTTGGGCTGGGGCATGGGCTGGCTTTACAGGCTGGGGCTGACCACCTGGGGAAGGTCTGGGTTGGCCTTTGGCTTTTCTAGACTTGCCTGAGTTTGGGCTTGGGCTGGGACTTTGCAGAGGCTGGGGTCTGTGACTTGGGCTGGGGTTGTGGTAGGGGGCTGGAGCTGGGCTTTAAGCTCTAGAGCTGCCAAGGATTAACCTATTAGGGATATGTTGGACCTTTAGACAAAGATCCATTGACTTTGTAAATATCATCCAGTAAAAGGAAGAACAGTAGCTAAACAGCAGATTGGCGATGATCAGTTTTTCTGTGGATGCTTGCAGAGCCACAGAATTTAAGGGGACTCACAATATTCAGTAACAAAATACATATTTTGAGCTCCTGAAGTTTTCTTTAACAATGTACATAGGCCTCTAAACAGCTTCTGCACTTAGTTAGGAGTTTGCATCCATTCAGTTCTGACGGGTTGTCATTAAGTTAACTTTGTAAACATGATTAACCATTTTGCCAAGCCTCGCAATCGTGGGTCATTTTCAGAAACTGCGTCAGAATTGCATGGCCAATATGCAAGATACGTTTATTATTCTTTTCACCAATGGCTGAAACAGAGAAATTACTTTTTCAACGGAGGTAGTTGTAAAGGCAATCAGCTGAAGGTTGGGGGAAGATATATGGTGGTTTTGGAAAAGTACTTGTTTAGGTTATACTTTTTTTTTTTTTTTGGTCATTTAGCAGATGCTCTTATCCAGAGCGACTTACAGTTAGTGAGTGCACATTTTTTTTTTTTCATACTTACATTTTAGGAGAACAGAAAGAGTTTAATGAGTCCATTCTCTGTGTTACCTTGAGTAATCAGAGATTTCCTCAGTGGGGAAACATGAATTGCATGAATTACTGCCCATGCCCTTGGGTGTGCTGAAACAGGCAGTGATTACTGCGTTTGCCCTGTGGCTACGCTAGTGGTATCTATCAATAATATAGTGATATATAACCCGTGTTTGTGTAAGCCAGGAGTTGAGAAGTTAAATGACTGAATGCTATCATAAAAGCTTAGTTAGAAGGAAAACAAGGCAGCCCGGCCACAAGAGGTCAAATAAATGTTTATTATCTTGTTCATCATCACCTCCTTCCCTAAAACATCTAGGCAGCTCCACAAAACAATAATCATCATCTTAACGGAAAAGGGTTGAACGATAATCTGAAGTTGGCAACATAAAACTACCTTAATAGAAAATGACTGAAGTAAAAGAGAAAGTCACCCAGTAAAATACTACTTGAATAAAAGTCTAAAAGTATTTGGTTTTCAATATACTTAAGTATCAAAAGTAAATGTATAAATCATTTCACATTCCTTATATTAAGCAAAACTGACGATTTTCTTGTTATTTTATTTCACGGATAGCCAGGGGCACACTCCAGCACTCAGACATAATTTACAAACGAACATTTTGTGTTTAGTGAGTCCGCCAGATCAGAGGCAGTAGGGATGACCAGGGATGTTCTCTTAGTAAGTGCGTGAATTGGATAATTTTCCTGTCCTGCTAAGCATGCGAAATGTAATAAGTACTTTTGGATATCAGGGAAAATTTATGGAGTAAAAAGTACATTATTTTCTTTAGGAATGCAGTGGAGTAAAAGTAAAAGTTGTCAGAATTATACTGTAAATAGTAAACTAAGGTACAGATATCCTAAAAAACGACTTATGTCTTACTTTAAAGTATTTGTACTTACTGTAAGTACTTTAAACCACTGTGTGTGAGTAGTGTGCTACCTACCATGCTGGAATATTTACGCTCGAGCCACACAAAGTACAGTGGGAATATGGGAGCCTTTATAAGGCAGTACATTTTGGTTTGGTGGAAAGAAAAGTCAACTAGCGGTATTCTTAAACATAAATAACAAACCTCCCCCATCCTGAGGGAGTTCGTTAGGGGGGGGCTGATCTCAACACCCACAACTCTCTGACAGCGTGACACGAGACTGATAGGGAAAGATTATTATAATTGTTTTATCCTGGTGGCGGGCCAAACATCATGATGTTTGTTTTGTCATAGGGCGTGAGCGGCAATGAGCACCGAATCTGTCTCGAAGGGCGTTGTGGAATGACTGATGTTCTCTCCTACCCCAACACAGATGCCATCTATAGACCAACATCACACACACCCATGCATACACTTTACTTACTTTACTTTATTACATGCATTTTACAGGGACCATGCACATGAATCGACATTTCTCTAAAAGTGCCGTTTTTAGCCAGCAGGCTAATTTTCAACTGCAGTCCCACACACACACATACACACACACACACACACACACACACAGAAACACAGAAACAGAAACACACACACACGCTCACATACAGCATCACACCTCAGGGCATGAAGACACACCACTGTTCATAAAACACTACTTCTCTCAGCTCACCATATACAAAATACTGAAGAGTCCCTTCAGGGCCAGCATACAGGTTGTTCATATAATATTCACCTCTTTTCATAAGACAATAACAGCACAAGCAGATGAGGAAGGGCTAGGTTGAAAAAAATATAAAAGTTATGAAAGTAAATCAATATGATTTTATATACAGCCTTTACTCTGTGTGTGTGTGTGTGTGTGTGTGTGTGTGTGTCTGTGTGTGTGTGTCCGTGTAGGTATGCGTAATGGCTTTTTTTTCTTGTGTAATTTGGTTTGCCACTCATAAGCCCTATCATATCAGATCGTTTAGCGTCCATCTTGTGTGCTCAATATTCGACATGTTCAGCTGTCTCAATGTGCGGCGGCCTATCTGACGGGATCAGTACGGGTGAAGGAGAGGAACTGAGAGAGCTATTAATCTCCAGGACAATTCTTTTTATTTCACCATGCAAAAATAACTGCTACTCACACGATTGCTTTCGTGACAGGTAATTATTTACGTCTGGAGCTCCAGCCGTACACCATCTCTCTCAGGGCCCTGGCTGCCAAATGACTTTCAGCTCAGCCACAGCTGCCCCAGATAAGTGAGAGGAATGTGGGGCAGCGGTGGGTGCTGCTGCAGCACCAGCCGGGGCTGAGGAGTGTGTGGGTCCTGGTCTCCTCTCCCTGCCTGTCACCGGGATGGGGGAGCCTGGAGGACTGGATGCCTGTGGGCCTGGGCCAGTTCCTGCTCATGTTTTGTCATATGTTTAGTGGGAAGGGAGAGATGGAAGGGAGGAAGGAGAGACAGGGATGAAAACGTAGATAATCAGTGACAGTCACCCTCCTCTCATTATATGGAGTCAAAAGCATTTTCCAGAGTAGATACTGTATGAATATGTGCTTTCTAAAGCAACATCAACATTTAAGGCCATGTGGAAAACCATAATGAAGGCAATAGGGAGGGGGGTGTGAGCATGCAGATCTGGGCAGAGGAGATGTAGTCGTTGTTTGTGTGCGTCTGTCAGTGTCTGGGTGAAGTGGTGAAACGGAATCAGGCGCAGGACACAGAACTGAGAAATGAATGGATTTACTAAAACAAAAGTAAACCATAACAAACCCTCCACGCAGGAAGAGCAGAACAACAGCTCACCAAACGACGTAAAACAACGGACAATCACGCACAAACCCAGGAGGGAAAACAGTGGTAATTATAGGGAAACAAATAAGCATAATGGGTAACAGGTGTGAATAATAAAGACAAGACTAGTGTAACACAGAAACATCGATTGGTGGCAGCTAGTACTCCGGTGACGACGAACGCCGAAGCCTGCCCGAGCAAGGAGGAGGGGCAGCCTCGGCTGTATTCGTGACAGCGTCTGTAAGTTGTTGTTCATATGTGTATGTTTGTATTTGGTGTAAACAGGTCTAGGGATAAGTCCCAAATGGCTCCATATTCCCAGGGCTCTGGTCAAATGTAGTGCACTATATAGGGAATAGGGTGCCATTTGGGACGTAGTCTAGACTAGAGAACAGTCGGCTCCCCCAGGTTAAGTGTCTCTTTGTACAGCGCCTCAGGAGCTCATATCAGGTTTCCTCCCCAATCCCAAATCTAGCTACTGATGGTACTTAAACAGGGGACCGGTGTGATTTGTTTGTTGCCGATGGGGTTTTGGACATTAGGGACACAGGACAAAGATAGTAAAGCAGAGGGCCGGTCAGTCGGTCCATTGCTGGTAGACTGCTGGTGACATTGTAACTCATCCTGGCTCCAGCTATTTGTCAGGTTGTGTGTAGTGAGAGAGGAGTGCAGTGAGAGACGGCTTTGTGTGGTAGCGCCTCCGATGCATAGCAAGGAGCGATAGCAAGGACAGGTGAATCGCACAGAGAACTTACTGTGTTTACGGTCTGTCTGCCTGTCTGCCTGTCTGTGTCCGTCTGCCTGTCTGCCTGTCTGTGTCCGTCTGTCTGTCTGTCTGTGTCCGTCTGTATACTTCACTCGACATGCCTCTGCCTGTCTTCAAAAGAATGGTGTCCATCAAAATATTCTCTATTTACAGTATTGCTCTCAATGAATTATGACATCTACTGTAGATGTCAATTGTCAGGCCTATACATGGGCTATCTGTGAATTGCAGTCATTATTTCTAAAATCTGAATGCCAACTGAGAATGTACTGTGGGGTCTTTATGTTACATATCTCAGTCATTTCACATGTAGCATTGAAATCACACAGAGGAGTCTACAGTACCTTTGGAAAGGTAGTGTATGTCATAGCTGTAAGATGAAGTGCATCTAAGGAGTATGTTTTCAAGTACACTTGTGAGGACCAGCGTCAAGATATATAATGAAAACTGAAGTGAATTGATTTTCTACTGGATCTCAAAGAAGCTCTGTGAGATTGCATGCCTACTTCAGAACCTACTAGACATGGGTTTGTGAGTTCTGTATGGAACACAGGCTTTCATGTTTCAAATGTGAAAAGCTACTGCTGTTCTTTGATCAAAGTACGTCATTCTTTCACCAAAATAGAGGCATTCTGTAGAACAGTGGTCTACTGTATATCTCTGGGTGCTGCTCTAATGGCTCCCACACACTTAACTGGATTCTCTCCCCAAACACGTCAGCCTGAGTTAGTCAGCGCATTTATAGGTGCAGAAATGGAAAGGAAAGGCTGATCCCTCTCTCACTTTAATCGATCTGACTGCAGTGACACTAAGTACAGGATTGTGTGTGTGTGTGTTGGGAGATAAGAGATTGCATTTGTGTTTGTTAGTCCTATGAGAGGGAGAGAGGGTGTGTGTGTGAGAGGTGTGTGTGTGTGTGTGTGTGTGTGTGTGTGTGTGTGTGTGCGTGCGTGCATGTGTGAGCGTGTGTGTGCATGTGAATGTGCATGTAAGTGTGTGCATGCGCACGTATGCATGTGTGAGGGGCCTGTGGTGGGTGTGATTGATGGCCCTGCACACACAGTGCGTCTCACACACACACACCAGCAAACACACTCCGCTTTGGTGCTCTCCTCTGCAGCCTGCACTCGGACCTACCATTGTTATTACTCATTCTCGCCACCGCTAGGGGAACGGCAGGCTCTGAATGCAGAACGCCCGCACGGCTCCACGGCTGTGCAGTTTCACACTTGGTGCTGTGTATCGATACCGGTCAAAAGACACTGTATCGATCAACACATCTGCAAGGTGGTCAACACTGCATGAGCTCACTGCTCGTTTACCACCATCACCACACCGGCGGCCATCTTTGTTTTCATGCTAATTATTGCAGCGCTTTTGTCACCTTGGTGCAAAGGCAATAGTGCGCCTGTGATAGATACAAGGTTGTTGTAATGAAATGAGGCCTGTTTAGCTGTGATGTATCACTTTAATTAAATCAAATCAAATCAAATTTTATTGGTCACATGCGCCGAATACAACAGGTGCAGACATTACAGTGAAATGCTTACTTACAGCCCTTAACCAACAGTGCATTTATTTTAAACAAAAAAGTAAGAATAAAACAACAACAAAAAAGTGTTGAGAAAAAAAGAGCAGAAGTGAAATAAAGTGACAGTAGGGAGGCTATATATACAGTAAAATAAAGTGACAGTAGGGAGGCTATATATACAGGGGGGTACCGTTGCATAGTCAATGTGCGGGGGCACCGGCTAGTTGAGGTAGTTGAGGTAATATGTACATGTGGGTAGAGTTAAAGTGACTATGCATAAATACTTAACAGAGTAGCAGCAGCGTAAAAAGGATGGGGTGGGGGGGGCAGTGCAAATAGTCCGGGTAGCCATGATTAGCTGTTCAGGAGTCTTATGGCTTGGGGGTAGAAGCTGTTGAGAAGTCTTTTGGACCTAGACTTGGCACTCCGGTACCGCTTGCCGTGCGGTAGCAGAGAGAACAGTCTATGACTAGGGTGGCTGGAGTCTTTGACAATTTTGAGGGCCTTCCTCTGACACCGCCTGGTATAGAGGTCTTGGATGGCAGGGAGCTTTGCCCCAGTGATGTACTGGGCCGTACGCACTACCCTCTGTAGTGCCTTGCGGTCAGAGGCCAAGCAGTTGCCATACCAGGCGGTGATGCAACCAGTCAGGATGCTCTCGATGGTGCAGCTGTAGAATTTTTTGAGGATCTGAGGACCCATGCCAAATCTTTTTAGTCTCCTGAGGGGGAATAGGCTTTGTCGTGCCCTCTTCACGACTGTCTTGGTGTGTTTGGACCATGATAGTTCGTTGGTGATGTGGACACCAAGGAACTTGAAGCTCTCAACCTGTTCCACTACAGCCCCGTCGATGAGAATGGGGGCGTGCTCAGTCCTCTTTTTTTTCCTGTAGTCCACAATCATCTCCTTTGTCTTGGTCACGTTGAGGGAGAGGTTGTTGTCCTGGCACCACACGGCCAGATCTCTGACCTCCTCCCTATAGGCTGTCTCATCGTTGTCGGTGATCAGGCCTACCACTGTTGTGTCGTCGGCAAACTTAATGATGGTGTTGGAGTCGTGCCTGGCCATGCAGTCATGGGTGAACAGAGAGTACAGGAGGGGACTGAGCACGCACCCCTGAGGGGCCCCCGTGTTGAGGATCAGTGTGGCAGATGTGTTGTTACCTACCCTTACCACCTGGGGGCGGCCCGTCAGGAAGTCCAGGATCCAGTTGCAGAGGGAGGTGTTTAGTCCCAGGATCCTTAGCTTAGTGATGAGCTTAGAGGGCACTATGGTGTTGAATGCTGAGCTGTAGTCAATGAATAGCATTCTCACGTAGGTGTTCCTCTTGTCCAGGTGGGAAAGGGCAGTGTGGAGTGCGATAGAGATTGCATCATCTGTGGATCTGTTGGGGCGGTATGCAAATTGGAGTGGGTCTAGGGTTTCTGGGATTATGCTGTTGATGTGAGCCATGACCAGTCTTTCAAAGCACTTCATGGCTACAGACGTCAGTGCTACGGGTCGGTAGTCATTTAGGCAGGTTATCTTAGAGTTCTTGGGCACGGGGACTATGGTGGTCTGCTTGAAACATGTTGGTATTACAGACTCAGTCAGGGACATGTTGAAAATGTCATTGAAGACACTTGCCAGTTGGTCAGCACATGCTCGGAGTACACGTCCTGGTAATCCGTCTGGCCCTGCGGCCTTGTGAATGTTGACCTGCTTAAAAGTCTTACTCACATCGGCTACGGAGAGCGTGATCACATAGTCGTCCGGAACAGCTGGTGCTCTCATGCATGCTTCAGTGTTGCTTGCCTCGAAGCGAGCATAGAAGTGGTTTAGCTCGTCTGGTAGGCTTGTGTCACTGGGCAGCTCGCGGCTGTGCTTCCCTTTGTAGTCTGTAATAGTTTTCAAGCCCTGCCACATCCGACGAGCGTCAGAGCCAGTGTAGTATGATTCAATCTTAGACCTGTATTGACTCTTTGCCTGTTTGATGGTTCGTCGGAGGTCATAGAGGGATTTCTTATAAGCGTCCGGGTTAGAGTCCCGTTCCTTGAAAGCGGCAGCTCTACCCTTTAGCTCAGTGCGGATGTTTCCTGTAATCCATGGCTTCTGGTTGGGGTATGTACGTACGGTCACTGTGGGGACGACATCATCGATGCACTTATTGATGAAGCCAGTGACTGATGTGGTGTACTCCTCAATGCTGTCTGAAGAATCCCGGAACATGTTCCAGTCTGTGCTAGCAAAACAGTCCTGTAGCTTAGCATCTGCGTCATCTGACCACTTTTTTATTAGCCGAATCACTGGTGCTTCCTGCTTCAGTTTTTGCTTATAAGCAGGAATCAGGAGGATAGAGTTATGGTCAGATTTGCCAAATGGAGGGCGAGGGAGAGCTTTGTATGCGTCTCTGTGTGTGGAGTAAAGGTGGTCTAGAGTTTTTTCCCCTCTGGTTGCACATTTAACATGCTGGTAGAAATGAGGTAGAACGGATTTAAGTTTCCCTGCATTAAAGTCCCCGGCTACTAGGAGCGCTGCATCTGGATGAGCGTTTTCCTGTTGATTAATGGCCTTGTACAACTCATTCAGTGCAATCTTAATGCCAGCATTGGTTTGTGGTGGTAAATAGACAGCTATGAAAAATATAGATGAAAACTCTCTTGGTAAATAGTGTGGTCTACAGCTTATCATAAGATACTCTACCTCAGGCGAGCAAAACCTCGAGACTTCCTTAGTATTTGATTTTGTGCACCAGCTGTTGTTTACAAATATACAGAGACCGCCACCCCTTGTCTTACCAGAGTCTGCCGTTCTGTCCTGTCGATGTAGCGTATAGCCCGCTAGCTGAATGTTGTCATTGTTGTCGTTCAGCCACGACTCCGTGAAACATAAGATATTACAGTTTTTAATGTCCCGTTGGTAGGATAACCGTAATCTTAAATCGTCAATTTTATTCTCAAAAGATTGAACGTTGGCTAATAGGATTGATGGGAGAGGCAGTTTACTCGTTCGCCGTCGGATCCTTACAAGGCACCCGGATCTGCGTCCACGATATCTCCGTCTCTTCTTCACGCGAATGACGGGGATCTGGGCCTTGTCGGGTGTCTGTATGATATCCTTCGCGAACGCCTCGTTGAAGAAAAAGTCTTCGTCCAATTCGAGGTGAGTAATCGCTGTCCTGATATCCA